>NC_091783.1:17437372-18062372 GCF_029378745.1 Bos indicus
TCTACCCTATTTCAGGCATGAGGATAGAGGCCATACAGAAAGTAAAGATGCATAGACACATTTCTCATCCAAAATTGTCTAATTAGGCAAACAGATAAGTAAGGGTAAGATTTAAGGCAACGTGGGAGGTACAGAAATTATAATAGAGGACTCTAATTTCCATGGTGATGTGAGAGGAGGAGTATAACAGAAACAGTCTGCTTAGAAAACATTGATTTTTTCTTCTGAGCTTCTATGTAGCTAGGTCCTCACAGTGTTAGATACCCTTGGTACTCCTGGTTTTCTTGTCTGACTGTTAAGATCCATACCATCTTTGTCTCTCATTCCTCTTTTGCTTCTTTTACCTTTATTTGTTGCATTGGTTCAGGTTACAAACTTGGTTTAAACTATTAGCTAATGCTTCTTGTACTGAATTTAAACTTTCCATAGGGGAATGTTATTCTGGATTACGTTTATGTTCTAATGTAACTGTCAGTTTTGTGACACATGCCTGTTGGGTCTATTGCTTAATTTTTAAATATCCATCAAGATTGCAGGGGTCATTCATCATTCTACAGCTACATGAGTCTGTAGTAAGCCTTTGACTCTGGTAATGTATTAAATGCAATTTTTTTTTTTCTTTACAAAGTGGAAGATGACCAGAATTTGAATTTCAGGCCACCAATGACTTTCACAATCCATCTTTTTAATTTACGAGAGATATGTTAAAACACACACACACACACACACACACACACACACACATACTTATCCTGCAAATTTAAGTTAAACTTCTATCCTTTTGCACCATGTTGGCCCTCAAGGTCATTGTTTCCTTCTTAACTAAACTAAATGTAGGCCTAAGGGTTTGTTGAATATCCCAGTCCAAAGAAACCCCCATCCCTTTGTTCCATTTGTATCAAAAGGGCACGGGTAATCTAACATGAAAGATACCCAAGGATTCATTGTAGTGCATTCATGTCATATGATAAAAGAAAGAAGGAGAAAACTGTATGATAAAAATACAATACACAAATTACAGATGAATCGAGAATTTGTTCCTCTCTGACTCTGTTCATTTTCACCTTATTGTTTAATTGAATATGGTTATTTAGGACACTTAAGATTAATTCAATTGCTAATGTACATCAGAATCTTTCTTTTACAATAAAAGGCTGGATGTGCAGGTTGGTTAGGAGGGAGAGCCCTGTAGAGGAAAGGGAAAGGAAGACAGAATAAAGCAGCATCCTGTCTTGTGGGGGAACAAAATTTGTCATCCCAAAATGTCTCTTTGACATGTAGATTATTTTGATCTGAAAACAATCAAGGACCAAAAGACTCAGAAAGAAATACTGACCTTCTCCCTGACTGCCTGAAGGATTTAGTTAGGAAGCTTGTTCTTGGAATAGAATTACAAGAGACATTGACTAAAAATATGAACTAAGTATGGTGGGATGCTGGAGTCCAACTCCACCAACCAGGGATTCAACCTGAAGAGATGGACAGTGTCAGCCAATGAGACAGCCTCTCAGTTTTCTATGGACTGCCTGTTTATTCCAAGTTTAAGATTAGGTCAGAGGTTTGACATTTTCAGTTCCCCCTCTCCCAGATTTATTATCTCCATAAATCATTGTTGCTCTTCAAACTGAGTTCCTGCTTCAGTGATTCTCTGGGAATCAGCCTTATCGTCTACTATCTACCTCCTTTAATGTGTCCTATAGTTAACTTGTGATTACATTGTAGCTCATGCTACATTCCTCAGTTTACTACTTATCTTTCTAAATTCTGTTTGCCCCTAACATCCTGAGCTCTCTATCTCTTAAAAAGGCTTCTAGCTATAGTGTCTCTAAAAATTCCTAACTTCTATAAGCTATAGTAAAATATGCTAACTTTACAACATTCCTTAAATCTTTAACTTCTAACTGTTTTAATTATTTCTAAACCCTAAATTCAGTAAACTCCTTTGCCATAAACATTCTCCTCACAAATAGGCTTCAGATATCAATCCCTCCCATGGCCTCAAGCTACGGCCTATGTGCTCATCCTGGAACAGTCTTTTGTAAAAGTCCTTGAACAAATGTCAATGATTAACTTTATGAATTATTTTCTGAGCAATGCTGCAGAAGGCTTTGTGCCTTCTCATGCTCCTCTCAAGACCAGTAAGCACCTTAATGTTCCTTTTCAGTCAATTCAGCCGAGGAGAGGAAAAGACAAGTCAGAATTACAAGGCCTCCTAACTCCTTCATCCCGGGATCCATGCCTGCAGAATGAGGAGAGGGGGCTGGTGACCGTACCTCCATTTTGTCATTAATGCCTAACGTGGCTTCCGACGGTGGGAGAAACTCAGCAGGGCTTAGAGACCTGAGCCCTCTCTGTGTCTCACTGTCTCTGCTTGGAACCAGCAAATTCTGAATTACCAAACAATTGCTTTTTCATCTACAAGGGAATTGCCTTCCTCCCCTTTGAAGTTCTAAACCGCTAAACCCAACATCCTCTCTTGTCTTTAGCTAAAGATGTTATTTAAGGCAAGACATTCAACCATTTTGGTAAGTTACTCAGTTTTCCTGGGTCTCTCCCATGTACACATGTTATTAAACTTTAGTTTTATTTTCTCTAGTTAATCTGTCTCATGTCAATTTAATTCTTAGACCAGCCAGAGGAATCTAAAAGGGCAGAGGACAATTTCTTCCCTCCAGCAGCCTTATTCTCACCCATATAACATTCCACTCAAGGTACTCACTAGGCACTGGCATGGGCTTGGGCAACTCTCTTACTTAATGTGACATCTCAGTCATTAGACTAAAACCAAGAATGAGACAATAGTCAGGACAACTGATAACCAACACATTATAAATATCTAAAATCTCATATCCTCATAAGGCATCTTCCTTCACTAAGATCTGTGTAAATCATTAACCAGAATTCAGAAAATAATGGGTTGTTTATTAATATATTCATCCTTCCATCTTATACTATAAAAAGTTCATGAAATAGAAAATGTACAATCCAACATGGATAAAAATACTTTGATACTTAAAAAAAAATCTTAGTTATCTAAACAATTCATATTGTTCCAGAAAAATATCTACTTCTGCTTTATTGACTATACCAAAGCCTTTGACTGTGTGGCTCATAACAAACTGTGGAAAATTCTTCAAGAGATGGGAATACCAGACCACCTGACCTGCCTCTTGAGAAATCTATATGCAGGTCAAGAAGCAACAGTTAGAACTGGAAATAGAACAACAGACTTGTTCCAAATCGGGAAAGGAGTACATCAAGGCTATATACTGTCACCGTGCTTATTTAACTTATATGCAGAGTACATCATGCAAAATCCTGGGCTGGATGAAGCACAAGCTGGAATCAAGATTGCCAAGAGAAATATCAATAACCTCAGATATGCAGATGACACCACCCTTGTGGCAGAAAGCGAAGAGAACTAATGAGCCTCTTGATGAACGTGAAAGAGGAGAGTGAAAAAGTTGGCTTAAAACTCAATATTCAGAAAATTACGATCATGGCATCTGGTCCCATCACTTCATGGGAAATAGATGGGGAAACAATGGAACTGTGAAAGACTTTACTTCGGGGGGCTCCAAAATCACTGCAGATGGTGATTGCAGTCATGAAACTAAAAGACACTTGTTCCTTGGAAGAAAAGCTATGACCAACTTAGCATATTAAAAAGCAGAGACATTACTTTGCCATTAAAGGTCTGTCTAGTCAAAGCTATGATTTTTCTAGTAGTCATGTGTGGATGTGAGAGTTGGACTGTGAAGAAAGCTGAGCACCGAAGAATTGATGCTTTTGAACTGTGGTGTTGGAGAAGACTCTTGAGAGTCCCTTGGACTGCAAGGAGATCCAACCAGTCCATCCTAAAGGAAATCAGTCCTGAATAGTCATTGGAAGGACTGATGCTGAAGCTGAAACTCCAATACTTTGGCCACCGAATGCTAAGAACTGACCCATTTGAAAAGACCCTGGTGCTGGGAAAGATTGAAGGTGGGAGGAGAAGAGGGTGACAGAGGATGTGCTGGCTGTATGGCATCACTGACTTGATGGACATGAGCTTGAGTAAACTCTGGGAACTGGTGATGGACAGGGAAGCCTGAAGTGCTGCAGTGCACGGGGTTGCAAAGAGTTAGACATGACTGAATGACTGAAATGAACTGACTTACTGAAATAACTCATATGGCTGAAATCCTTTTAAAGAATACCGGTTTAAAGATTTTTAAAGATTATTTGTATTGAATACACATTATTGACTTATTCTATATATTTTAATGGTAATTAATATCTTTTAGAGCATAATTGAAATGCTAAAATCCCAGCCATCATCCCTTGATGAAGAATGAAGTGAAGATATGGTATTAATTAGTATGGCCTAGACATTAATTCAGAGAAGGCAATGGCACCCTACTCCAGTACTCTTGCCTGGAAAATCCCATGGACAGAGGAGCCTGGTGGGCTGCAGTCCATGGGGTTGCTAGGAGTCAGACATGACTGAGCGACTTCACTTTGACTTTTCACTTTCATGCATTGGAGAAGGAAATGGCAACCCATTCCAGTGTTCTTGCCTGGAGAATCCCAGGGACAGCGGAGCCTGGTGGGCTGTCATCTATGGGGTCGCACAGAGTCGGACACGACTGAAGCGATTTAGCAGCAGCAATAGCAGACATTAATTAAAATATTGCATTTAGGTGTTTACCATTTTTGGAATAGAACTGAATGCAGAGTTTCTGAAAATAACAAGAAAAGATATGAAACCCTTCTTAAGTGGACAATGCAAAGAAATAGAGGAAAGCAACAGAATGGGAAAGACCTGAGATCTCTGAGAAAATTGAAGGTATCAAGGGGACATTTCATGCAAGGATGGGCATGATAAAGGACAGAAACCATAATGACCTAACAGAAGCAATGAGATTTAAAAAAAAAAAGTGGTAAGAATACACAGAAGAACTATACAACATAGTCTTAATGACCTGAATAACCATGATGGTGTGGTCACTCACCTAGAGTCATATATCCTGAGTATGAAGTCAAGTAGGCCTTAGAAAGCATCACTATAAACAATGCTAGTGGAAGTGATGGAATCCCAGCTGAGCTATTTCAATCCTAAAAGACGATACTTTTAAAGGGCCACACTCAACATGTCGGCAAATTTAGAAAACTAGGCAATGCTCAAAGGACTAGAAAAGGTCAGTTTTCATTCCAATCCCAAAGAAGGGTAATGCCAAAGAATGTTCCAACTACCATGTAATTGCCTTTCCTCCCATGTATTTACCTACATACAGAGATTTTGTTAAAAAATATTAAACTGCAGGGAAATTTTTAATTAAGTCTGAAATATACTGCTTATTCCACTTCAGTGAACCTGAGAGTTGGCAAATTCCTAACATTATGATGTTTTTCTCATCAACTATACTTGTGTGTGTCTAGCACACCTTTCCAGGGCTTCCCTGGAAAAGTCAGCTGGTAAAGAATCTGCTTGCAATGCAGGAGACCCTAGTCTGATACATGAGTCAGGAATATCCCCTTGAGAAGGGATAGGCTACCCACTCCAGTATCCTTGGGCTTCCCTCGTGGCTCAGATGGTAAAGAATCCAGCTGCAATGTGGGGGACGTGGGTACAATCCTTGTGTTGGGATGATCCCCTGGAGGAGGGCATGACAACACATTCCAGTATTCTTTTCTGAAGAATTTCCAGGGATAGAGGAGCCTGGAGGGCTACAGTCCATGGGGTCCCAAAGAGTCAAACAAGACTGAGTGACTAAACACAGCACAGCACACCTTTCCGCAGTTAAAAAGATAACAGAACTATAGAAATTGACACTCAGACCTGGAATGTTCCTAATCTCTCTTGTGGTAATTTGATTCTGCTGTGTGACCAAGATGCTGCAAACCCTACCTGAAAACCACATATCAACAGGATACTGGATCTTGAATAACAAATTAATTAAAAACAGAGAAAAATCTTTTCTTCAATAATAGAAAATCACTCCCACATAGAGGCTTGTCCCCTACATGCAATCCATTTTTAAGCATGAGAAAAGTTTTAGTTAACTTCTATGATCTTCTCATGTTCTTCCAGCTACTTCTTCTGCTTTGTCATCCAAGCCAAGTCAGTTGGGGGGTGGGGGGGGGGCTATGATACTTAAAATAGATGTGCTGACATCCAGGGTACCTCCAAACCTTTCATTGTGTTACTTTCAATTCAGGGGTTCTGTGTTCTCTATTTCCCACTCTTCTGTCTCTTCTCTAACACTATTTCTTTTGACTTCCTGAAGAGTTACGATTTAAGGTTGTGAAAACACAAGGAAAAGTACATTATGCATGCAGAGTTTTATAATATTTAATTGAGCTTTTCCTGGCTGACCAATACAAAAGGCTCAGAAATTCATGTGTGACATGTATGTCCAGTTGTGTTCATTTCACCTGCTAGCAAGGTTATGCTGAAAATCCTTCAGGCTAGCTTTCAGCAGTATGTGAATGGAGAACTTCCAGATGTACAAGCCGGATTTAGAAAAGGAAAGGGAACCGGAGATCAAATTACCAACATTGGTTGAATCATAGAGAAAGCAAAGGGATTCAAAAATTCTTAAAGATATGGGAATACCAGACCATCTTACCTATCTCCTGAGGATTTTGTATACAGGTCAAGAAGCAACAGTTAGAACAGGACATGGAGCAACAGACTGGTTCTAAATTGGAAAAGGAGTACATAAAGCCTGTATATTGTGACCCTGCTTATTTAATTTTTATGCAGAGTACATAATGCAAAATGCTGGGCTGGATGTATTACAAGTTGGAATCAAGATTGCCAGGAGAAATATCAACAGCCTCATATATGCAGGTGATATGACTCTAATGGCAGAAAGTGAAGAGAAACTAAAGAGCCTCTCAATGAAATTGAAAGAGGAGAGTGAAAACCTGTCATAAAACTCAACATTCAAAAAAACTAGGATCATAGCATCTGGCCCTATCACTTCATGGCAAATAAAAGGGAAAAAATTGGAAACAGTGACATATTTTACTTTCCTGGGCTCCAAAATCACTGCAGATGGAGACAGAAGCCATAAAATTAAAATATAATTGCTCCTTGGAAGGAAAGCTATGACAAAACTAGACAACATATGAAAAAGCAGAGACATATGATGTCAGCATCTTTGCCTACAAAGATCCATACAGTCAAAGCTATGGTTTTTCCAGTAGTCATGGAAGGATGTAAGAATTGGACCATAAGGAAGGCTAAGTGAGGAGAACTGATGCTTTTGAACTGTGGTACTGGAGAAGATTCTTGCAACTTGGACTGAAAGGAGATCAAACCAGTCAATCCTAAAGGAAATAAAACCTGAATATTAATTGGAAGGACTGATGCTGAAACTGAAGCTCCAATACTTTGGCCACCTCATGTGAAGAACTGACTCATTAGAAAAGACCTTGGTGCTGGAAAAGGTTGAAAGCAAAAGGAGAAGGGGCAAGCAGAGGATGAGATGGTTAGATGGCATCACCAACTCAATGGATAGGGATTTGAGCAAACTCTGGGAGATAGTGAAAGACAGGGAATCCTGGCATACTACAGTCATGGGGGTCTCAGAGAGTTGGACATAACTTTACCTACTGAACAACAACATTTTTGGGGTAAATTATCTAAGTGTGATTTGGCAGATGTAGCTATATGCAAAAATACATAAGGATTATATTAGCTAAATCAGTGTTGGTTATAAAGAATAAGTGAAATAATGTGCACAAATATTTAAAACAGTTCTTGTCACATAGGAAATAATTAATATTATCTGTTTTATTGGACTGAACCTAAAAAAGTGCAACTTGCAGCATCCACAGCCATGTTCTCTAGGATTTTTCTTTAACTCAGGCTTGGTTTAGATAAATGGCCTTATCAGAGGGTATCCAGCCCTGCCTGCTTGGGGATGGGGCAAGAGGCTTCAGGCAGAGGCAATGATGGCATTAAGATTGTTCTTGATGATCTTTGGCAGAAGTCTACCTCCATGGTGGAAATGGAGGCAATGGGCTCCAACTCCCAAAGGATGGTAATGAAATTCTAAATAGGAATTCAAAGTGAATACAGTAGAGCCTAGGGGAAGGCCATGACTTGGTAAACAAAGAGAAGTCAGAGGAATACCCCACATACATCAAGTAGTGGGCTATTGACAGTTGAGGAAAATCATGCTCTCCGTTGTGCCTTCATAATAATGCTCTCATGTTCTCAATTTGGGGGCCAAGATTGGCTCAAAAACTGGATTGGACTAGAACTGCAGTTTGAAATGTCTGCAGGTGAGTAACTTGGGAATAAAGCCATTTCAGAATGTATTCGAAATGTTCTAAGTATTGTGTTGTATTTCTCCTGGTTCAAAAATGTCAGGGTTGAGATGCCGAATACTATCCCCAAAGCCTGACATTTATAAGTGATGAAGTCAGTCATAAAACCTTACTCTTCTCTTCCAGTACCGTCAACTGCTTCTTTTCTTAATAGTAGTGTTGTCATAATTGTGGCTTTATGTATACTTAATCTTCCAGCTGGAATGTAAAGGAGATGATGTATTGGGTTAGCTGCACCTAGCTAAGATTGCTGCACAATAGTGCTTCATAAATGATTATTGATTAATTTATAGATTGCTTTTGTATAATCTAATTACCTCATATAATGGTATCCACTTATGCATGTAATAATTATTGGTTGTAAAGAATGGTGATATTTTAAAATTTAAAATGTAAAGATTAACTTGTAATTGTAGGACAATAGAAGCAAAAGTATACTGAAAATATTTTCCACATTTTTTAACTCTTTAGTTCATATTGATGGGCCTAAATATATAAATTATTCTGTATGTCTCATTACATTCTGATAACATTATGAAGATAAAACAGCCATATATTTACATGTCTAGTAGGAAACATAATAAATTAAATCCTAAAGCAGGTAAAACAGATAAACATTTAAGATTGCTTCAGATAAATTTGTGTGTGTTAGATCCCATGGTAGATGCTTGCATAAGCAGGGTTCTTATTGCATGCATGTGTGTGTGTGGGCACACTAAGTTGCTTCAGTCATGCCAACTTTTTGTGACTCTATGGACTGCAGCCTGACAGGCTCCTCTGTCCATGGGATTCTCCAGGCAAGAATACTGGAGAAGGTTGCCAGATAACAGAATTTATTCTCTAGAGTTTAAGTATAAAGAGATTCTAAGTTGAAATTTCAGAATCATGTTAGGGTCACTTTTCTTTTGCTCTGGGCAATAGTTACTGAATCAGAAATCCTGTATTAATGTTGCTTCATGTATAAGCTTTTATTTAATTTGCCCTTGCAAAATGGGTTCTAGACACACTTCCACTTCCCCACATAATTCAACTACAAATCAGTTTTGTCAAGGAGCATCTGATGGGTAGAACCTAAACATATCTTTGGGCTTCCCAGGTGGGACTAGTGGTAAAGAACCCAACAGTCAAGGAGATTCAAGAGACTTGACTTCGACCCCTAGGGAAGATTCCCTGGAGAAGGGCTGGCAACCCACTCCAGTATTCTTGCCTGGAGAATCCCATGGACAGAGGAGCCTGGTGGGCTACAGTCCATGGGGTCACATAGAGTCGAACACAACTGAAGTGACTTAGCATGCAGGCTTACAAACATGTCTTCATCCCAGCTACAAGTTAGCTGGAAAATACAGCTTTCTTTTTATTTATTTATTTTTGCTACAATTAGGTACTGGAAATGTAGAATTCATATTACCTGGAAACAAACTATTGAGTACTGTTTCAAATAGTCCCTAATGTTGAACAGCTACTTCAGATGTCAAGAAAGCATACAGCCATTAAGAATGTTTTGTCATTTGTGTTTAATTTCATGTTCAACAACATATCCTCTAAAAGTCCATTTCTGTCCTTATCATGGATTGTACTAAATAGACTATGTGCATCTAAAATCTTCATTTTTTTTTAATGAAAGAAGACAGTTTGCACAATGTTCTCTCTTTATCAAATGTATTTGATAGCACACTGACAGTTTCAGGAACCTGGATGTGACTCATTCACTTCTGAAGCTATGAGGGTTCTGATTATGTCACATCACATAATTCATGAACTAAACTTCTGAATCCTGGCTTTGATTATAGTCAAGGAAGTATGGTAAACTGAAAAGAAAAACATGTGCCAAATCCTTTCTTATCTTTATTGTTTTAGCACTTGAGAATATTGATATAAGTATTTGTAAAGCTAGGCAGAAGCTCTTTAGTAACTTTATTAACCTACCATTCCCAAATTATTTTAAAATGTGATATAATGCAATAAAGAAAACAGATCTTTAAAATTTAAACTTGATGTTAGTAAAAGTTAAACATCTGCAATGTGATTAGTCAATTCTTATTTATCTTAGTCACAAGTCAAAGGTCATGTTTAGATTAATGTCTATATTTTAGACAAAATTGCCTAGATCCCTGGGTTTCAGATAGGATGTCCAGGAGGTAGAGTAGATTAGAAAAGTGTAGCATGACATAATAGTGATATTAAATAAAATGAGAGTAAGTTTCAAAAATGTAGATAATAAAGCTAAAAAGTGAATTATATGATTATATCAATATAATTAATAAACAGGAACAAATCTGGCTCTATATATTTTATCAGTCAGAGTTAAGTGGGAAAAAAATGTTACTTAAACAATTCATTGTGTTAGAAGTAGAGCTGATGGAGGTCCAGCATCTAAGAGGCCCATCAGCAACACAGTGATTGATAAGAACCGAAGTATCATATCTTATCAATAATGGTAATAATCTCACTATTAAGTAAAGAGGTCTCCACACTCCCAGCTAACTATGGGGTTTCTAAGATTCCACATTCATAGACAGTAGCCATCTGAGTGACTTCTTTACTTGGAGCCAGCAGAAAATTCTTCAGACCAATGGTAAAGTGGAATATGAATTAAAATAAAAAGTAGGAAATGAGGTCTCCTAAGTCTCATTCTTCCTGGAATACAAGAAGGGAGTTAACAGCAACAAGATGAACAGAGATCATGATTACTATTCTACAGACAACCTGCTTTCTATTTGTTGTATTCTTCTAATACAAATCCGGGAAATAAGTCTTCAGGAAGTCTCTGAGAAAATGAGAGACATCTTGTTAACAGCCCTTACTTCACCTGCCTTAATAGAGAAGGGGTAAAAAGGAAGAGAAATACTGATAGAAACTCTCTAAATAAGTATCCTACCACTTTTCTTTAGACAGCCTACCCTCTTCATCTGACAAGCATACAGGGCTCTTAGTTTCCTTTTGCTCACAAGATTTCCTCTTTTCTGATACCATCCAGGCTCCTTAACTGAGGTCAGTCTCTCTATAATTCTATTTATTTCTTTTTTCTTTAAAACTTTTTATTTTGTATTGGGATATAGCCAAATAACCGGAGAAGGCAATGGCACCCCACTCCGGTACTCTTGCCTGGAAACTCCTATGGACGGAGGAGCCTGATAGGCTGCAGTCCATGGGGTCGCTAAGAGTCAGACACGACTGAGTGACTTCACTTTCACTTTTCACTTTCATGCATTGGAGAAGGAAATGGCAACCCGCTCCAGTGTTCTTGCCTGAAGAATCCCAGGGATGGGGGAACCTGTTGGCTGCCATCTGTGGGGTCGCACAGAGTTGGACACGACTGAAGTGACTTAGCAGATAGCCAAATAACAGGTTTCCCAGGTGGCGCTAGTGGTAAAGAACCTGCCTCCTAATGCAGGAGACATAAGAGATGCAGATTCGATCCCTGGGGTCTGGAAGATTCCCTGGAGGAGGGCATGACAACCTACTCTAGTAACCTTGCCTGGAGAATCCCACTGACAGAGGAACCTGGCAGGCTACAATCACAAAAAGTCATAGGGTCGCAAAAAGTGGGACATGACTGAAGCATCTTAGCATGCACACATGCATAGCCAATTAACAATGTTGTGATAATTTCAGGTGAACAGCAAAGGGACTCAGCCATACACATACATGTATCCGTTCTCCAAACTTCCCTCTCATTCAGGATGCCACGTAACATTGAGCAGAATTCCATGTACTACACAGTAGGTCCTTGTTGGTTATCGATTTTAAATAGAGCAGAATCTACTGTTTTCTTACCTAGTTCACATGCTCAAACTCTACATCTCTGCCAAATTCTTGGAGCATTTTAAGTCCCCAGCTCTAAAATTCAGCACTTGATGTATCATCTATCCTGTGTTATTGTTTCTTCTGTCTTAATTTTCTTACTCTGCTGAACAAATTGCAAATGATACCAAGCAGTGTGAGATAGCTAATCGCAGAAAAAAAACAAATTACAATAGTCAGGAGTAATGGGTACAAGACAGCATCACAAAATTTGATAAGAACAAATGTAAAGCCTGACTTTGGCCAATGACAAAAGCGTGCCATGAACTGCAGAGCAAAATTAATTCAATTCTGTGCATTTTGGAGTCCTTAAAACAATAAAATAACAAAATTCCCATACATAGAAGCAAAAATGGAGGCATGTAGAGAATAGTAGCACATATGGTAAAAACTTTATATAAAAATAAGAATTACATCTTTTATTTGTTCATTTATTTCTATATAGTCATTAAGTATTTTTGATGATGTGAGAGATGTCTCACACTGAGTTGAGTATGAGGAATTTATGGGTGAAAAATGAGCTGCTTTCTCCTGAAAGATCTCAAAAGTTGCTGTGCAAATTAGGGACTTCTGTACAGTATGAGGAACAGAAAATAGAGGCATGTTCAAAATGTTAAGTGATTACTGATCCATAGACAAATTATAGTGAATAAGGGGTCCACAAAAGCTGAGGTTGATTCCAGGATCCATAGTGTTTGAAAAGAGCAACAGATTGTAACCACACAGTCAGGCAGTCAAGACAAGAAGGATGCGGTTCAGTTCAGTGCAGTTGCTCAGTAGTGTCTGGCTCTTTGTGACCCCATGGACTGCAGCACTTCAGGCTTCCCTGCCTATCACCAACTCCCAGAGTTTACTCAAACTCATGCCCATTGAGGTGGTGATGCCAGCCAATCATCTCATCCTCTGTCATCCCCTTCTCCTCCTGCCTTCAATCTTTCCCAGCATCAGAATCTTTTCAAATGAGTCAGTTCTTCTCATCAGGTGCCCAAAGTACCAGAGTTTCAGCTTTAGCATCATTCCTTCCAAAGAAATCCCAGGGCTGATCTCCTTCAGAATGGACTGGTTGGATCTCCTTGCAGTCCAAGGGACTCTCAAGAGTCTTCTCCAACACCATAGTTCAAATAGCATCAATTCTTCGGCGCTCAGCTTTCTTTATAGTCCAACTCTCACATCCATATATGACTACTGGAAAAACATAGCTTTGACTAGACAGACCTTTGTTGGCAAAGTAATGTTTCTGCTTTTTAATAAGCTGTCTAGATTGGTCATAACTTTTCTTCAAAGAACAAATGTCTTAATTTCATGGCTGCAGTCACCATCTGCAGTGATTTTAGAGCCCAAAAAAATAAAGTGTGTTCCTGATTCCACTGTTTCCCCATCTATTTCCCATGAAGTGATGGGACCAGATGCCATGATCTTCGTTTTCTGAATGTTAAATTCTAAGCCAACTTTTTCACTCTTCTCTTTCACTCTCATCAAGAGGGTCTTTAATTCTTCGCTTTCTGCCATAAGGGTGGTGTCATCTGCATATCTGAGGTTTCTCCCGACAACCTGGATTCCAGCTTGTGCTTCATTCAGTCTAACACTTCTCATGATGTATTCTGCATATAAGTTAAATAAGCAGGGTTACAATGTACAGCCTTGAAGTACTCCTTTCCCAATTTGGAACCAGTGGGGGATGACAGAGGATCAGATGGTTGGATGGCATCACCGACTCAATGGACATGAGTTTGGGTAAAGTCCGGGAGTTGTTGATGGACAGGGAGGCCTGGCATGCTGCGGTTCATGGGGTCACAAAGAGTCAAACACGACTGAGCTACTGAACTGAGCTGTTCCATGTCCAGTTATAACTGTTGCTTCTTGACCTCCATACAGATTTCTCAAAAGGCAGGTCAGGTGATCTGGTATTCCCAATCTCTTGAATAATTTTCCACAGTTTGTTGTAATCCACGCAGTCAAAAGCTTTGGCATAGTCAATAAAGCAGAAGTAGATATTTTTCTGGAACTCTCTTGCTTTTTTGTTGATCCAATGGATGTTGGCAATTTGATTTCTGGTTCCTCTGCCTTTCTAAATCCAGCTTGAACATCTGGAAGTTCATAGTTCACATACTGTTGAAGAATTACTTGCAATCCAAGGGACTCTCAAGAGTCCTCTCCAACACCACAGTTCAAAGGCATCAATTCTTCAGCACTCAGCTTTCTTTATAGTCCAACTTTCACATCCATATATGACTACTGGAAAAACCATAGCTTTGTCTGGACAAATCTTTGTTGACAAAGTAATGTCTCTGCTTTTTAATATGCTGTCTAGATTGGTCATAACTTTTCTTCCAAGGAGCAAATGTCTTTTAATTTCATGGCTGCAGTCACCATCTGCAGTGATTTTGGAGCCCAAAAAGTTTTTTGGAATTTTGGAAAATTTTGAGAATTACTTTCCTGGTGTGTGAGATGAGAGCAATTGTGTGGTAGTTTGAGCATTCTTTGGCATTGCCTTTCTTTGGAATAAGAATGAAAACTGACCTTTTGCAGTCCTGTCGCTACTGCAGAGTTTTCCAAATTTGCTGGCAGTGCACATTTTGAGTGCAGCACTTTCACAGCATCATCTTTTAGGATTTGAAATAGCTCAACTGGAATTCCATCACCTTCACTAGTTTTGTTCATACTGATGCTTCCTAAGGCCCACTTGACTTCGAATTCCAGGATGTCTGGCTCTACATGATTAATCACACTATTGTGGTTATCTGGGTGTGGTTAGATTCTAATTAACACATATGAAAATAATTAAGAGATTGAGATGTACTCTTGGAGACCACATGGAATTGAAAGGCTGAAAAAATAGTCTTATGGTAAAAAATGACAAAAGAAAAAGAGAAATAAAAAAGAGATAAAGATAATCATATTTCAATACTTGAAGGACTTATATAAGGAAAAACTTAGGCCTACTCTGAAAACATACAGGGCAAAATGAAACTTTGTGACAGAATGGTAAGGAGATAGATTTTCAGCTAACTAATGAGAATTTTCTAACAGTAAAAGCTGTTCAAAATTAAAATGTGCTGCTTTGGTTAGGAGAGCCCTCAAATAAATGACCCTTGTTCATTTGGAGTTGTATTGCATCATATATGAGGTTCTTGCTTCCCTGGTGGCACAGATGGTAAAGTATCTGCAATGTGGGAGACCTGGGTTTGATCCCTGGGTTGGAAAGATCCCCTGGAAGAGAGCATGGAAATCCACACCAGTATTCTTGCTTGGAAAATCCCCATGGATACAGGGGCCTCATGGGCTACAGTCCATGGGGTTGCAAAGAGTTAGAAAAGACTGAGCCACTAAGCACAGCACAGCACAGTTGCTCTGTCATGTTTGACTCTTTGCAACCCTGTGGACTGTAGCCTGCCAGGCTCCTCTGTCCATGGAATTCTCTAGGCAAGAATGCTGAAGCAGGTAGATGGTCCCTTCTGCAGGGTATCTTCCTGACCCAGGGATCAAATCCGGGTCTCCTGTATTGCAGGATGATTCTTTACCATCTGAGACACCAAGGAAGCCCATCTTATAATAATGATGAAGATTTGATTGTGCTTATTTTCATTGTATATTTATTTCCATTATGCTTACTGATTATCTTCTAGTTACCATAATAGAGAACTTATATTTAGCTAGTTTATTTTGTTGTTTCTGAAACAGGGCACAGCCATGACTAATGGGAAGACACCAACAGGACAAGTTAAAGGATATGGACAAGGTTACTCAAAGTAGGAGCAGACTCCCAGGGAGGTATAAGCTTTGTAGGAGCCCCAGAGTTCCCCATAAGATGACTAAGCTGCTGTTACTACCACTGCATGATGCATACTAGGTCACTTCAGTTGTGACTGACTCTGTGGGACCCCATGGACTATAGCTTGCCAGGATCCTCTGTCCATGGGATTGTCCAGGCAGGAATACTGGAATGGATTACCACGCCCTCCACCAGGGGATCTTCCTGACTCAGGGATCAAATCTGCATCTCTTATATCTCCTGCATTGGCAGACAAGGTCTTTACCACTAGCACCACCTGGGAAACCCCTGCTCCTACTGCAGTTAGTGAAAAATCAGCCAGGACATTCACCTTATTATTTTCACACAAGCGTTTGACACTTCATTCCCTATTCCCTGGGTTCTCTAGAAACTCTGTAGAAGAACCTGCTCACCAAGTCCAATAGAGTGGTACAAAAGAGTCCCAGAGTTTTCTGCTTGAGAGTGGACATTAAAGGGTAAGTTCCTGGGAGTAGGATGCTGTGGCAAACATTGGCTACAGGTTTGATGATCTCAACGGGACAATGGCCTTGGATGTGTCCAGCTTTAAGGGATGAAATGAGCAATCTGACTATGACTCCAAGCATCCCCCAAATCTGAAATACTCAGAGAGATTTTTGACATCTTTCCAGAATAGGTATTTATGAAGTATGCTGCTGTTGCTAAGTCGCTTCAGTCGTGTCCGACTCTGTGCGACCCAATAGACAGCAGCCCATCAGGCTCCCCGGTCCCTGGGATTCTCCAGGCAAGAACACTGGAGCGGGTTGCCATTTCCTTCTCCAATGCATGAAAGTGAAAAGTGAAAATGAAGTCCCTCAGTCGTGTCCAACTCTTAGCGACCCCATGGGCTGCAGCCTACCAGGCTCCTCCATCCATGGGATTTTCCAGGCAAGAGTACTGGAGTGGGGTGCCATACTGAGTAACAAAAAATGGCTAGTTTTTTTAATTAGGAATCAGAGTCTACATTTACATACATAGAAAAATTATAATTATTTAATTACAGACATCACCATTTACTTTACTGGATAATATGCTTATTTATAATTATTTCTTACATATACATTCCTCTATGGGGACACATGGTGTGGAGGATAGTGCTCCTTTCTATTCAACTTTGCAGTGGACGACTTTTGGACCCAGAACGTTGCAGACAGATGTGTTCCTGTCCCAGTGTTCACAAGGGTCAACAAAGTGAAATTACACAGTAACAGAAGTACCACATTGAGGGACCTGGGAATGATGAGAGAATGCCCTTTACTCCGGGATGAATACTAAACCAGAGAAACTAAAGAAGACCAATATTCATTATACCAAAATACAACTAGGGTGCAGGAATCCTGAGCTACAAATGTAAGACCTGATTCTGGACTGATTCTTTTTATCTGTAATGGGATTAAAGAGAAATCGCTCAGCCGTGTCCGACTCTTTGCGACTCCATAGACTGTGGCCCACCAGGCTTCTCCATCCATGGGGTTTTCCAGGCAAGAATACTGGAGTGGGTTACCATTTCCTTCTCCAGGGGATCTTCTCCACCCAGGGATCGAACCCAGGTCTCCCGCATTGCAGGCAGACGCTTTACCCTCTGAGCCACAAGGGATAGCCAAAGTCTCTGTAGCTGTGTATATACACACACACACACACACACACACACACACACATATACCTGTGTACAGGACAAAGGAATAGTATCATCAAAGTGCTGCTGTTTATGCAAAAGATGGTGTTGTTGTTCTTTAGTCTCCCAGTTAAGCCCCATGGACTGCAACATACCAGGCCTTCCTGTCCCTCACCATCTCCTGAAAATTGCCCAAGATCATGTCCATTGCATCGGTAGTGCCATCCAGGCATCTCATCCTCTGATGCCCTTTTTCTCAACATCAGGGACTTTTCCAGTGAGTCAGCTGTTCACATCAGATGACCAAAATACTAGAGTGTCAGCTTCAGCATCAGTTCTTTCAATGAATATTCAGGACTAATTTCCCTTAAAATGGATGGATTTGACCTCCTTGCTGTCCAAGGGACACTCAGGAGTCTTCTCCAACACCACAGTTCGAAGGCATCAATTCTTTGGCACCCTGCCTTCTTTATGGTCCAGCTCTCATAATCATACATGACCACTGGGAAGACCATAACCTTGACTATATGGACTTTTGTCAGCAGAGTAATGTCTCTGCTTTTCAACACACTGTCTAGGTTTGTCCTAGCTTTTCTGCCAAGAAGCAAACATCTCCTGATTTCATGGCTTCAGTCACCATCCACAGTGATTTCAGAGCCCAAGAAGAGGAAAGCTGTCACTGCTCCCACCTTTTCCCCCTCTATTTGCCATGAAGTAATGGGGCTGGATGCCATGATCTTTTTTTTTTTTTTTTTTTTTGCCTTTCAAAGTATGTATTTATTTACTTATTTTTTTTATTTTATTTCACTTAACTTTACAATATTATATTGGTTTTGCCATATATCAAAATGAAGCTGCCACAGGTATACATGTGTTCCCCATCCTGAATCCTCCTCCCTCCTCTCTCCCCATACCATCCCTCTGGGTCATCCGAGTGCACCAGCCCCAAGCATCCAGTATCATGCATCAAACCTGGACTGGTGACTCGTTTCATATATGATATTATACATATTTCAATGCCATTCTCCCAAATCATCCCACCCTCTCCCTCTCCCACAGAGTCCACAAGACTGTTCTATATATCAGTGTCTCTTTTGCTGTCTTGTATACAGGGTTATTGTTGCCATCTTTCTAAATTCCATATATATGTGTTAGTATACTGTATTGGTGTTTTTCTTTCTGGCTTACTTCACTCTGTATAATAGGCTCCAGTTTCATTCACTTCGTTAGAACTGATTCAAATGTATTCTTTTTAATGGCTGAGTAATACTCCATTGTGTATATGTACCACAGCTTTCTTATCCATTCATCTGCTGATGGACATCTAGGTTGCTTCCATGTCCTGGCTATTATAAACAGCGCTGCGATGAACATTGGGGTACACGTGTCTCTTTCCCTTCTGGTTTCCTCAGTGTGTATTCCCAGCAGTGGGATTGCTGGATCATAAGGCAGTTCTATTTCCAGTTTTTTAAGGAATCTCCACACTGTTCTCCATAGTGGCTAGTTTGCATTCCCACCAACAGGGTAAGAGGGTTCCCTTTTCTCCACACCCTCTCCAGCATTTATTGCTTGTAGACTTTTGGATCGCAGCCATTTTGACTGGCGTGAAATGGTACCTCATAGTGGTTTTGATTTGCATTTCTCTGATAATGAGTGATGTGGAGCATCTTTTCATGCATTTGTTAGCCATCTGTATGTCTTCTTGGGAGAAATGTCTATTTAGTTCTTTGGCCCATTTTTTGATTGGGTCATTTATTTTTCTGGAATTGAGCTGTAGGAGTTGCTTGTATATTTTTGAGATTAGTTGTTTGTTGCTTCATTTGCTATTATTTTCTCCCATTCTGAAGGCTGTCTTTTCACCTTGCTTATAGTTTCCTTTGTTGTGCAGAAGCTTTTAAGTTTAATTAGGTCCCATTTGTTTATTTTTGCTTTTATTTCCAATATTCTGGGAGGTGCTTCATAGAGGATCCTGCTGTGATGTATGTCAGAGAGTGTTTTGCCTACGTTCTCCTCTAGGAGTTTTATAGTTTCTGGTCTTACGTTTAGATCTTTAATCCATTTTGAGTTTATTTTTGTGTATGGTGTTAGAAAGTGCTCTAGTTTCATTCTTTTACAAGTGGTTGACCAGATTTCCCAGCACCACTTGTTAAAGAGATTGTCTTTAATCCATTGTATATTCTTGCCTCCTTTGTCGAAGATAAGGTGTCCATATGTGTGTGGATTTATCTCTGGGCTTTCTATTTTGTTCCATTGATCTATATTTCTGTCTTTGTGCCAGTACCATACTGTCTTGATGACTGTGGCTTTGTAGTAGAGCCTGAAGTCAGGCAGGTTGCTTCCTCCAGTTCCATTCTTCTTTCTCAAGATAGCTTTGGCTATTCGAGGTTTTTTGTATTTCCATACAAATTGTGAAATTATTTGTTCTAGCTCTGTGAAGAATACTGTTGGTAGCTTGATAGGGATTGCATTGAATCTGTAAATTGCTTTGGGTAGTATACTCATTTTCACTATATTGATTCTTCCAATCCATGAACATGGTATATTTCTCCATCTATTAGTGTCCTCTTTGATTTCTTTCACCAGTGTTTTATAGTTTTCTATATATAGGTCTTTAGTTTCTTTAGATAGATATATTCCTAAGTATTTTATTCTTTTCATTGCAATGGTGAGTGGAATTGTTTCCTTAATTTCTCTTTCTATTTTCTCATTATTAGTGTATAGGAATGCAAGGGATTTCTATGTGTTGATTTTATAGCCTGCAACTTTACTATATTCATTGATTAGTTCTAGTAATTTTCTGGTGGAGTCTTTAGGGTTTTGTATGTAGAGGATCATGTCATCTGCAAACAGCGAGAGTTTTACTTCTTCTTTTCCAATTTGGATTCCTTTTATTTCTTTTTCTGCTCTGATTGCTGTGGCCAAAACTTCCAAAGCTATGTTGAATAGTAATGGTGAAAGTGGGCACCCTTGTCTTGTTCCTGACTTTAGAGGAAATGTTTTAAATTTTTCATCATTGAGGATAATGTTTGCTGTGGGTTTGTCATATATAACTTTTATTATGTTGAGGTATGTTCCTTCTATTCCTGCTTTCTGGAGAGTTTTTATCATAAATGGATGTTGAATTTTGTCAAAGGCTTTCTCTGCATCTATTGAGATAATCATATGTTTTTTATTTTTCAATTTGTTAATGTGGTGTATTACATTGATTGATTTGCAGATATTGAAGAATCCTTGCATCCCTGGGATAAAGCCCACTTGGTCATGGTGTATGATCTTTTTAATGTGTCATTGGATTCTGATTGCTAGAATTTTGTTAAGGATTTTTGCATCTATGTTCATCAGTGATATTGGCCTGTAGTTTTCTTTTTTTGTGGGATCTTTGTCAGGTTTTGGTATTAGGGTGATGGTGACCTCATAGGATGAGTTTGGAAGTTTACCCTCCTCTGCAATTTTCTGGAAGAGTTTGAGTAGGATAGGTGTTAGCTCTTCTCTAAATTTTTGGTAGAATTCAGCTATGAAGCCGTCTGGACCTGGGCTTTTGTTTGCTGGAAGATTTCTGATTACAGTTTCAATTTCCATGCTTGTGATGGCTCTGTTAAGATTTTCTATTTCTTCCTGGTCCAGTTTTGGAAAGTTGTATTTTTCTAAGAATTTGTCCATTTCTTCCACGTTGTCCATTTTATTGCCATATAATTGCTGATAGTAGTCTCTTATGATCCTTTGTATTTCTGTGTTGTCTGTTGTGATCTCTCCATTTTCATTTCTCATTTTATTGATTTGATTTTTCTCCCTTTGTTTCTTGATGAGTCTGGCTAATGGTTTGTCAATTTTATTTATCCTTTCAAAGAACCAGCTTTTGGCTTTGTTGATTTTTGCTATGGTCTCTTTTGCTTCTTTTGCATTTATTTCTGCCCTAATTTTTAAGATTTCTTTCCTTCTACTAACCCTGGGGTTCTTCATTTCTTCCTTTTCTAGTTGCTTTAGGTGTAGAGTTAGATTATTTATTTGACTTTTTTCTTGTTTCTTGAGGTATGCCTGTATTGCTATGAACTTTCCCCTTAGGACTGCTTTTACAGTGTCCCACAGGTTTTGGATTGTTGTGTTTTCATTTTCATTCATTTCTATGCAAATTTTGATTTCCTCTGTGATTTGTTGGTTATTCAGCAGCGTGTTGTTCAGCCTCCATATGTTGGAATTTTTAATAGTTTTTCTCCTGTAATTGAGATCTAATCTTACTGCATTGTGGTCAGAAAAGATGCTTGGAATGATTTCAGTTTTTTTGAATTTACCAAGACTAGATTTATGGCCCAGGATGTGATCTATCCTGGAGAAGGTTCCGTGTGCAGTTGAGAAAAATGTGAAATTCATTGTTTTGGGATGAAATGTCCTATAGATATCAATTAGGTCTAACTGGTCTATTGTATCATTTAAAGTTTGTGTTTCCTTGTTAATATTCTGTTTAGTTGATCTATCCATAGGTGTGAGTGGGGTATTAAAGTCTCCCACTATTATTGTGTTATTGTTAATTTTTCCTTTCATACTTGTTAGCATTTGTCTTACATATTGTGGTGCTCCTATGTTGGGTGCATATATATTTATAATTGTTATATCTTCTTCTTGGAATGATCCTTTGATCATTATGTAGTGATCTTCTTTGTCTCTTTTCACAGCCTTTGTTTTAAAGTCTATTTTATCTGATATGAGTATTGCTACTCCTGCTTTCTTTTGGTCCCTATTTGCATGGAAAATCTTTTTCCAGCCCTTCATTTTCAGTCTGTATGTGTCCCCTGTTTTGAGGTGGGTCTCTTGTAGACAACATATGTAGGGGTCTTGTTTTTGTATCCATTCAGCCAGTCTTTGTCTTTTGGTTGGGGGATTCAACCCATTTACGTTTAAGGTAATGTGAACCATGAACTTCCTGATGTTCAAGCTGGTTTTAAAAAAGGCAGAGGAACCAGAGATCAAATTGCCAACATCCGCTGGATCATGGAAAAAGCAAGAGAGTTCCAGAAAAACATCTATTTCTGCTTTATTGATCATGGAAAAAGCAAGAGAGTTCCAGAAAAACATCTATTTCTGCTTTATTGACTATGCCAAAGCCTTTGATTGTGTGGATCACAATAAACTGTGGAAAATTCTGAAAGAGATGGGAATACCAGACCACCTGACATGCCTCTTGAGAAATTTGTATGCAGGTCAGGAAGTAACAGTTAGAACTGGACATGGAACAACAGACTGGTTCCAAATAGGAAAAGGAGTACGTCAAGGCTGTATATTGTCACTCTGTTTATTTAATTTATATGCAGAGTACATCATGAGAAACGCTGGGCTGGAAGAAGCACAAGCTGGAATCAAGATTGCCGGGAGAAATATCAATAACCTCAGATATGCAGATGACACCACCCTTATGGCAGAAAGTGAAGAGGAACTAAAAAGCCTCTTGATGAAAGTGAAAGTGGAGAGTGAAAAAGTTGGCTTAAAGCTCAACATTCAGAAAACGAAGATTATGTCATCTGGTCCCACCACTTCATGGGAAATAGATGGGGAAACAGTGGAAACAGTATCAGACTTTATTTTTCTGGGCTCCAAAATCACTGCAGATAGTGATTGCAGCCATGAAGTTAAAAGATGCTTACTCCTTGGAAGAAAAGTTATGACCAACCTAGATAGCATATTCAAAAGCAGAGACATTACTTTGCCAACAAAGGTTCGTCTAGGCTATGGTTTTTCCTGTGGTCATGTATGGATGTGAGAGTTGGACTGTGAAGAAGGCTGAGCACTGAAGAATTGATGCTTTTGAACTGTGGTGTTGGAGAAGACTCTTGAGAGTCCCTTGGACTGCAAGGAGATCCAACCAGTCCATTGTGAAGGAGATCAGCCCTGGGATTTCTTTGGAAGGAATGATGCTAAAGCTGAAACTCCAGTACTTTGGCCACCTCATGCGAAGAGTTGACTCACTGGAAAAGACTCTGATGCTGGGAGGGACTGGGGGCAGGAGGAGAAGGGGACGACAGAGGATGAGATGGCTGGATGGCATCACTGACTCGATGGATGTGAGTCTGAGTGAACTCCAGGAGTTGGTGATGGACAGGGAGGCCTGGCGTGCTGCGATTAATGGGGTCGCAAAGAGTCGGACACAACTGAGCGACTGATTTGATCTGATGATCCCGTTGCAATGTACTTTATTGTTATGGGTTTGAATTTATACACCCTTTTTGTGTTTCCTGTCTAGGGAATATCCTTTAGTATTTTTTGGAGAGCTGGTTTGGTGGTGCTGAATTCTCTCAGCTTTTGCTTGTCTGTAAAGCTTTTAATTTCTCCTTCATATTTGAATGAGATCCTTGCTGGGTACAATAATCTGGGCTGTAGGTTATTTTCTTTCATCACTTAAGTATGTCTTGCCATTCCCTCCTGGCTTGGAGAATTTCTATTGAAAGATCAGCTGTTATCCTTATGGGAATTCCCTTGTGTGTTATGTGTTGTTTTTCCCTTGCTGCTTTTAATAGTTGTTCTTTGTGTTTGATCTTTGTTAATTTGATTACTATGTGTCTTGGGGTGTTTCATCTTGGGTTTATCCTGTTTGGGACTCTCTGGGTTTCTTGGACTTGAGTGATTATTTCCTTCCCCATTTTAGGGAAGTTTTCAACTATTATCTCCTCAAGTATTTTCTCATGGTCTTTCTTTTTGTCTTCTTCTTCTGGGACCCCTATGATTCGAATGTTGTAGCATTTAATATTGTCCTGGAGGTCTCTGAGATTGTCTTCATTTCTTTTGTTTTTCTTTTTTCCTCTCTGATTCATTTATTTCTACCATTCTATCTTCTAATTCACTAACCCTATCTTCTGCCTCTGTTATTCTACTATTTGTTGCCTCCAGAGAGTTTTGGATCTCATTTATTGCATTATTCATTATACATTGACTCTTTTTTATTTCTTCTAGGTCCTTGTTAAACCTTTCTTGCATCTTCTCAATCCTTGTCTCCAGGCTATTTATCTGTGATTCCGTTTTGATTTCAAGATTTTGGATCAATTTCACTATCATTATTCGGAATTCTTTATCAGGTAGATTCCCTATCTCTTCCTCTTTTGTTTGGTTTGGTGGGCATTTATCCTGTTCCTTTATCTGCTGGGTATTCCTCTGTCTCTTCATCTTATTTAAATTGCTGAGTTTGGGGTGTCCTTTCTGCATTCTGGCAGTTTGCGGAGTTCTCTTTATTGTGGCATTTCCTCACTGTGTGTGGGTTTGTACAGATGGCTTGTCAAGGTTTCTTGGTTAGGGAAGCTTGTGTTGGTGTTCTGGTGGGTGGAGCTGGATTTCTTCTCTCTGGAGGGCAATGAAGTGTCCAGTAATGAGTTATGAGATGTCTATGGTTTTGGGGTGACTTTGGGCAGCCTGTATATTGGAGCTCAGGGCTGTGTTCCTGTGTTGCTGGAGAATTTGCTTGGTATGTCTTGCCCTGGAACTTGTTGGCCCTTGTGTGGTGCTTGGTTTCAGTGTAGGTATGGAGGCGTTTGATGAGCTCCTGTCAATTAATGTTCCCTGGAGTCAGTGTTTGGACTTAAGTCTCCTGCTTCCAATTATCAGTCTTATTTTTACAGTAGTCTCAAAACTTCTCCTTGTATACAGCACCATTGATAAAATATCTAGGTTAAAGATGAAAAGTTTCTCCACCACAAGGGTCACCCGGAGAGGTTCACAGCATTACATGGAGAAGAGAAGAGGGAGGAGGGAGTTAGAGGTGACCCGAATGAGATGAGGTGGAATCAATAGAGGAGAAAGCGGGCTAATCAGTAATCACTTCCTTATGTGCACTCCACAACTGGACCGCTCAGAGATGTTCACGGAGTTATACAGAGAAGAGAAGAGGGAGGAAGGAGACAGAGGTGGCCAGGAGGATAAAAGGCAAGAATGAAAAGGTGAGAGACAGATCCAGCCAGTAATGAGTTCCCTAAGTGTTCTCCACCGTCTGAAACACACAGAAATTCACAGAGTTGGGTAGAGTAGAGAGGGGTTAGGGAGGAGAAATAGGCGACCTGGTGGAGAAAAAGGAGAGTCCAAAGAGGGAGAGAGCAGTCAAGCCAGTAATCTCACTCCCTAGTAAAAAATGGGTACTGAAGATTGGGTTCTTAAATTTACACAATTGGTAACAAATACCTAAAAGAAAAAATTATAAATCTAGAGTAGAGTTTGAAATTTCAAAAATACAATGTTAAAGAAAAGAAGAAGGAAAAGAAAAAAAAAGTCACAAAAATTATAAAGAAGATATAGGTACAAAATTGATAACAAATACCAAAAAGCATAAATTAAAAATCTAGAGTTTGGAATTTCAGAAATACAATGTTAAAGAAAAAGTGAAGAGAAAGAAAGAGAGAAAAAAAAAGTCACAAAAGTTATAAAAAAAAAAAAAAAATAGGTACAAAATTGATAACAAATACCAAAAAGCTAAAAATAAAAATCTAGAGCAGAGTTTGGAATTTCAAAAATACAATGTTATAGTAAAGAAGAAAAAAAAAAACAAGGTCACAAAGTTATAAAAAATATATATATGAAGTTTGCTTTTTTTTAAAAAAAGTGTCTTTTTTTTTAAAAGTAATAGTAGGTTGTAAAAGTGAAAATTAAAGGAGTAATAGAGGACTTAAAGATTTTTAAAAAATTTAAAAAAAGAAAGAATGATCGTAAAAATAATAAAATATATAGGACTTTCTCTGATGTTGTTGTGGGTATTGTGGGGTCAGTTCATTTTTGATTAGTTCCTTGTTCCGGCTTATATTTCTCAAAATCTATAGGCCCCTTCCTATGTAGTCGGTACTAACCACGGGGTTTTAATCTATTGCCTGTCACTTCCAAGGTGGTTCCCTCTGTTATAGCTTCTTCTGTTTGCTGGTCTCTTCAGTGTCTGATTTCCGCCCTGATACAAAGGGGGTGGTGGTGGACACTTTTTTTTTTTAAGGCTCACTTGTTCAGTCATGCTGTGGGGAGGGAGGAACGCTGCAAACAAATAACACTGGCGTGTGCTCGCAGTGCCTCAGCCACGCTGGGCCTACCCCCGCTCACGGCTCATGTAGCCTTCCTGCCCACACTACTCAGGCTCTAGGTTGCTCCGCCAGGAACCATCCGCGGCCGGCCCTGGGCTGCTTGCACCTCCCAGGTCTGAGCCGCCCAGGTTCAGGCACTCGGGTAGTCCTCAGAGGTTCAGACTCTGTTGGCCCTGTGTTTTGTGCACTTCCCAGGTCCGAGCAGCTCAGGTGATGAGGTGTTTGGCGAGCGTGGTTGCTGCCACTTGTCGCCTCCCCTCTGCTCGGTTATCTGGGTATATAACCAGCGCACCTTCTCAGGCGGATGTTGACTGTCCAGAACCCCAAGAAGTTTTAGTTAGCAAAGAAGCCTGCTTACAGTTTTGTAGATAATGTCTCTCTGGGACTGCGATTGCCCCCTTCCGGCTCTGGCTGCCTGTCACTGGAGGGGGATGGTCTGCAGCCGGCTATCTCTGTTCAGTCCTTTGTTCCGTGCGTGGGCCTGGTGGTGTCTTAGGTTAGGGCTGGCTTTTCACGTGGTAGATATCCCACAGTCTGGTTTGCTAGCCCAAATTATTTCGCTCAGATAGCGCTCGGGATATTCAGGCCAGATCCTTACTCTAAGTGATGCAGCCCGCACTGAGCCTCCCTGCCCAGCCCCTGCTTGCTAATGGCGGATGCAGGTGTCTGCGCTGCTTCTCCGCTGGGGGAGTTACCATAGGGCTCCTAATCTGTGGGTTTTAATTGTTTATTTTTCCACCCTGTTATGTTGCCTTCTGTGCTTCCAAGGCTCAGCACAGACTCGGCAGTGAGAAGGTTTCCTGGTGTTTGGAAACTTCTCTCTTTTTAAGACTCCCTTCCCAGGATGGAGCTCTGTCCCTCCCTCTTTTGTCTCTTTTTTTTATCTTTTATATTTTTTCCTACCTCCTTTTGAAGACAATGGGTTGCTTTTCTGGGTGCCTGATGTCCTCTGCTGGCATTCAGAAGTTGTTTTGTGGAATTTACTCGGCGTTTAAATATCCTTTTGATGAATTTGTGGGGGAGAAAGTGTTCTCCCCGTCCTATTCCTCCGCCATCTTCCTTTTTTTTTTTTTTTTTTCAATATTCAGTTTGAAGTCAGCTCTTCCAGTCTTATCCTTCACCCTTATCAAGAGGTTCTTTAGTTCCTCTTCACTTTCTGTCATTAAAGTGGTATCATCTGCATATCTGAGGTTGCTGATATGTGTCCTGCCTATCTTGATTCCAGCTTGTAACTCATCCAGTCCAGCATTTCTCATGATGTGCTCCAGATATAGATTAAAAAAAAAAAGGGTGACAGCAGACAGCCCTGTCATACTCCTTTCTCAATCTTGAACCACTCAGTTGTTCTGTGCAGGGTTCTAACTGTTGCTTCTTGACTGACATACAGATTTTCAGGAGACAGGTAGGATGGCCTGGTACTCCCATCTCTTTAAGAATTTTCCACAGTTTATTATGATTCACACAGTGAAAGGCTTTGGCATAGTTCATAAAGCAGAGGTAAATGTTTTTCTGGAATTCCCTAACTTTCTCTATGATCCAGAGACTGTTGGCAATTTGATCTCTAGTTCCTCTTCCTTTTCTAAACCCAACTTGAACATCTGGAAGTTCTTGGTTTGCATAATGCTGAAGCCTAGTATGCAAGGTTTTAAGCATGGGCTGCTGCTGCTGCTGCTAAGTCGCTTCAGTCGTATCCAACTCTGTGCAACCCCATAGACGGCAGCCCACCAGGCTCCCCATCCCTGGGATTCTCCAGGCAAGAACACTGGAGTGGGTTGCCATTTCCTTCTCCAATGTATGAAAGTGAAAAGTGAAAGTGAAGTCGTTCAGTCGTATCCGATTCCCAGCGACCCCATGGACTGCAGCCTACCAGGCCCCTCCGTCCACGGGATTTTCCAGGCAAGGGTACTGGAGTGGATTGACATTTCCTTCTCCGTTAAGCATGGGAGATGAGTGCAATTGTCCCATGGCAAGCACATTCTTTACTACTACCCTTTTTGGGAATTGGGATGAGGACTGACCTTTTACAGTCCTGTGGGCATTGCTGGGTCTTCCAAATTTGCTGACATATTGGATGCAGCACCTTAATGGCATCATCCTTTAGGGTTTTGAATAGTTCTGCTGGGATTCCATTGCATCCACTGGCTTTATTAACAGCCATGTTTCCTAAGGCCCACTTGAATTCACTGTCCAGAATGTCTGGCTCTAGGTGGCTGACCACACCATTGTAGTAATCTGCTTCATTCAAATCTTTTTTTGTACAAGTTCTTCTGTGTAATCTTTCCATCTCTTCTTGATCTCTTCAGCATCTACTAGGTCTCTACCATTTCTGTGCTTTATTGTGCCCATCTTTGGGCAAAATGTTCCCTTGATATCTCCAATTTTCCTGAAGAGATCTCTAGTCTTTTCCCTTCTGCTGTCTTCTTCTAGTTTTATACACTGTTAATTGAAGAAAGCCTTCTTATCTTTCTGTACTGTTCTTTGGAAATCTGTGTTCAGTTGGGTATACCTTTTCTTTTCTCCCTTGCTTTTCACTTCTCTTCTTTCCTTAGCTAGTTGTAAGGCCTCCTCAGATAACCATTTTGCCTCCTTGCTTTTATTTTTCTTTGGGATGGTTTTGTTCACTGCCTCCTGTACAATATTATGGACCTCCATCTATAGTTCTTCAATCACACAGTTTACAAATTCTAATCCCTGGAATCTACCCATTTACCACCACTGCATATTCATGGGTGATTTGACTTAAGTCATACCTGGCCCTGGCTGGCCTAGTGATTTTCCCCACTTTTTTTAGTTTAAGCCTTAATGTTGCCTTGAGAAGCTGATGAGATGAGCCACAGTCAGCTCCAGGTCTTGTTTTTGCTGACTGTATACAGCTTCTTCATCTTCAGCTACAAAGAACATAATCAATTTGATTTTTGTATTGACCATTTGGTGATGTCCATGTGTAAAGTCATCTCTTGTGTTGCTGACACAGGTGTTTGCTTTGACTACTGCATTCTCTTGGCAGAATTCACTTAGCCTTTGCCCAGATTCGTCTTGTTCTCCAAGGCCAAACTTGACTGTTATGCCAGGTATCTCTTGGCTTCCTACTTTTACATGCCAATCCCTGACCCCGATGATCAATAAAACACCGTTTTTTGTTTTTTTAATGTTAGTTCTAGGAGGTCTTTTAGGTCTTCATAGAATTGATCAGCTTCAGCTTTAGCATCGGTGGTAGGGGCATAGACTTGGATTACTGTCATGTTGAATGGCTTCCCTTGGAAACAAAATGAGACTATTCTGTCATTTTTGAGGTTGCATGCAAGTATTGCATTTTGGACCCTTTTGTAGATTATGAGGGCTACTCCATTTCTTCTATGTGATTCTTGCCCATGGTAGTAGACATAATGGTCATCTGAATTAAATTCGCCCATTCCCAGCCATTTTAGTTCACTGATTCCTAAGATGTCGATGTTTATTCTTGCCAATCTCCTGCTTGACCACGTCCAATTTATCTTTGTTCATGGGCCTAACATTCCAGGTCCTATGCAATACTATTCTTTGCAGCACTGGGTTTGCTTTCATCATCAGACACATCCACAACTGAGTGTTGTTTCTGCTTTCGCCCAGCCACTTCATTCCTTCTGCGGCTTGTATTTGTCCTCCATTCTTCCCCAGTAGTATATTGGATATCTTTAAATCTGGAGGACTCATCTTTTGAATTCATATCTTTTTTTTTTTTTTGTACAGTTCATGAGGTTCTCATGGCAAGTATATTAGAGTGGTTTGCCATTCCCTCCTCTGGTGGATCACGTTTTGCCAGAACTATCTGCTATGACCCTTCTGTCTTGGGTGGCCCTACATGGCATGGCTCATAGCTTTATTGAGTTATGCAAGCCCCTTTGCACTGACAAGGCAGTGGTCCATGAAGGGGATGCAAAAGATATCATTTAAAAAATCCTAAAAGTAAGATAACAGACTAAAAAATATATTTGAATGTAAATAAATAATAGAGTAATATCTACCAGGTAGAAGTTTACCAAATAGTTATTGTGACTGAAAAACAAATACTTGGTCAGCTTTGAATGTAGATATTATATAATCAATTTCTTAGTACAAGGTTAAATCTGAATTTTTGCAAACATAAATGAATGTAGCAATTTACTTATTGAGAATCTAAATGCTGCTGCTGCTGCTAAGTCGCTTCAATTGTGTCCGAGTCTGTGAGACCCCGTAGACGGCAGCCCACCAGCCCACCAGGCTCCCCCATCCCAGGGATTCTCCAGGCAAGAACACTGGAGTGGGTCGCCATTTCCTTCACCAATGCATGAAAGTGAAAAGTGAAAGTGAAGTCACTCAGTTGTGTCCAACTCTGTGCGACCCCATGGACTGCAGCCTACCAGGCTCCTCCGTCCACGGGATTTTCCAGGCAAGAGTACTGGAGTGGGTTGCCATTGCCTTCTCCGAGAATCTAAATGGTCATATATTAAAGTTTAACATGGTGCAGAAACAATCATTTCTCTGCAAAATTAGTTACTCTTAGCTTCAATAGTCCCACTGATACACTAAGAGCAAAGTTTATTTATAACATATATACCATAACATCACTAATCTAGTCACATGTACCAAATTGCAATTCAGGGGGGGAAATCAGTAATATATTTTTCTTTCCTTTTTTTTTTTTTTTAAAGCTTTGAGCATATCTCAAAAATCCTTCAACTTTAGATACCAAAAATAGTTAGCAATCTCTAAAATATATTTCAGCCATGCCAAAAGTTTGGGACTCCATAGACTCAAGGGGATGCAAAAGTATTGTCTTAAAGTGTACTTTTAAAGGATGTGATTTTGAAGTTGGTAAGTGAGAAGAAACTTTGAGCTATTTTGTTTCCCTTCCACTATTTCTTATAGGCTTTATATTCTTCACTACATTGAGATCAGAAATGATTTATCGTAAAATATTGTTGCACATGATTTTGCAGTTTTTCCTCCTCATGACATTTAGCAGTAGCAAAGTTGAAATTCTGCTTTTAATTCATCCTCACGAGATAAGAAGACTCCTCAAATAGGACTATTTTCTTGAAAAATTCTTAGCCTAAGCTGAATTAAATAACTTAAAATTAAATATAGCTCTTAATGCTTCTAAAGATTAGCATTGTGATATAATCTAATTTCTATTATCCTGCCTTTTTATTAGCATTTAAATTTTTATAAACATTTGCTGGCTCAAAACGGATATTATGTTCTTGCAAATGTTATCTATCTAATGCACTCTCTCTTATTCATAATAACTGCTAATATTGTTTAACTATTTGAAGTTTCTTAATAATTTTGTACAACAAATTAACAGCTTTCAAAATCAGCATTAATTATCTTAAGATTTTATTATTGTAATAAATAAATATGCTTTAATTCAGTTGCCTGAAGAAGAAGGTTTTCAAGTTGCATCTAAAATGCTTATCTAAATATAAAAATGAATATCAATGAATATTCAAATGTTAATGCCAATTCAGGGTCCACATAATTTCATATTGACATCACTGTGATGATTAGAAATGATAGGAATATGTGTGGCCATATCCCCATTTAGTAGGTAGATGACCAATATGCTAGAAACAAAACAGATGTTTGGTTACTTTGTCTTTCATGGCTGATGAAACCAGGCATCATATTTTTATGAATACTGAAGCCAAAGTTAAACTTTAGAGCATCTCTATGTTAAAAAAAAAAATCCTAAAATAAAGTTAAGAAGAAAAATAAAAGAAAAATTCCCTAAATCTGTAAATAATCCCTAAAGAGGAAACTTGAATCATGGAAAAAAAAAAAAATCCTACAAGAAATTTCTTAACCCTGCCAGTAATTGGGTACTGGAATTTAAAACAGCAATGAGATGCCATTTCACAATCATCAGGTTGGAAACAAAATTAACAAGTATCAAGCATTGGTGACAACACATATAAGCAAAAAGCCATAAGTGACTCATTAATACATAGTAAATGTGAAGATAGTATACTTAGCAGCCAGCAATTTCATTTTTAATCCATATCCTACAGAAATATTTGTATATGTACCCCACATATAATATTGGAGTTGAATTGTAACCAAACAATACCATTTAGCAATTTTTTAATTTAAATGTTTAATTTAATAATTTAATAAATGGGATCTATTTTGTTAAGTTAACAAATATAAAAAGTATTCTTGAGTAGAAAAAGCAAGCTGTAAAATGATAACTAAAGCGAGGTAATACATATTTTTAAAAGAGGCAAATTATGTCATCTGTGGCTTCACCACATGGTAAACATATAAAGAAAATGCTTGGGAATGTTGCACAACAGTTTTAAGATGGTGATTGCCTCAGAGAAGGTAACCAAATATAGCTATTCTATTACTCAGAAAACATGTGAAAAATGAAATCTCTAGAAAGCAAATAATGCTTTTTACAGATGAGTAAACTAAGGTATGGAGGACTAAAGTCACTGTCCCATGACTGCACAAGTAATTAGAGATAAAGCAAGAATTTGAGCTAAGGCTATCTTGTTTTAGCCTACACTCTTAATTATGGCAATACACTGTGTTAAATGGTGAACTTATTTCAGTAGGTATTGAAAAAAAGGAAAAGAAAAAAAAAAGCTATTTCCATTAATTGGCAGGCAGATGATTTGAACCTTTTCTAATTGATTCAAAACACCTCCCCATGGCCCTGGAACCTTAACAGAGGTGGGGGGGGGGGGCGGTATTCAAATATTTAGCTCAAATGATGGAAGATCTGTTACAAAATAAATGACAATTTAGTGTAGACCATGAAGTCCAAGGGATTTCTATATAACCAGTCAACCCAGATATTTGGTTGCTCTTGGTAATTGGTGTTTCTTTGTAGGAATTCAAGGCTGGCATTTCTTAGAAAATTTTATGACTTTCTGTATTCTGAGAAAACATCAGTTAAGATGTTGGGGAGATAGGGGAACGTATTACAATTTTGTGAGATTTAAAATGTGACAAGCAACATTGAGAGTTTACTAATTTAAAGGAATCTGTCAATGTCAATTCCAAGCAAGAGCAATTAACAGAGACATTTCTGGGAGTCAGAATCAGTTCAGCTCAGTTCAGTCACTTAGTCATGTCCAACTCTTTGCAACCCCATGAATCGCAGCATGCCAGGCCTCCCTGTCCATCACCAACTCCTGGAGTTCACCCAGACTCACGTCCATGGAGTCAGTGATGCCATCCAGCCATCTCATCCTCTGTTGTCCCCTTTTCCTCCTGCCCCCAATCCCTCCCAGCATCAGAGTCTTTTCCAATCAGTCAACTCTTCGAATGAGGTGGCCAAAGTACTGGAGTTTCAGCTTTAGAATCAGTCATTCCAAAGAACACCCAGTAATGATCTCCTTTGGAATGGACTGGTTGGATCTCCTTGCAGTACAAGGGACTCTCAAGAGTCTTCTCTAACACCACAGTTTAAAAACATCAATTCTTTGGTGCTCAGCTTTCTTCACAGTCCAACTCTCACATCCATACATGACCACTGGAAAAACCATAGCCTTGACTAGACAAACCTTTGTTGGCAACGCAATGTCTCTGCTTTTGAATATGTTATCTAGGTTGGTCATAACTTGCCCTCCAAGGAGTAAGCGTCTTTTAATTTCATGGCTGCAATTACCATCTACAGTGATTTTGGAGCCCGCAAAAATAAAGTCTGACACTGTTTTCCCATCTATTTCCCATGAAGTGATGGGACCAAATGCCATGATCTTAGTTTCTGAATGTTGAGCTTTAAGCCAACTTTTCCACTCTCCTCTTTCACTATCATCAAGAGGCTCTTTAGCTCCTCTTCACTTTCTGCCATAGGAGTCAGAACAGGGGCATACAAAAGTGATAACAATGGAATCCATCGCATTGTAACTGATACTATGTGTTTGTGGTGGTCCTGCCTACTATAAACAATGAGTCACCCTTACAAATAAAACATATAAGTAAATTTAGCTGTGTCATGCAAATCCTATGAGCAATCTTCCAAAAATAAATTTGGAAGCAAAATAAGCCCTCAAATTGGTAAGTTCAACAGATGTTTGTGCGTATCATGAATGATGCTAAGAGATCAGTATGGTACATTATCAAGTGTCACCCGATGATGAACGTTGGTGTTTGAATATTTGCTGTAAGCAAATATTTGTAAAGTAGACAAAACACTTTCATCACTGAAAAGGAGAATGAGCTTGTGGTATATAGCATAATGTCCTCCAAAGATGCTTGCATCTTGAACCCTGCAATCTAAATATTCTTATACTGCAAATGGGATTCTGCAGATGCGATTCTACTCTTCTTGAAAAAAGGAAATTATCCTGAACTATACAAGCCAGTTCAAAGTAATCACAGATATCAAACAATGAAAGAGGGAGGCAGGTTAGAAAGAGGAACATTTGAAAGTGCTATACTGCTCACTCTGAAGATGCTGAGAGGAGCCACTAGCCAAGGAATGCAGGTGCCTCTAGAAGGTGAAGAAAGCAAAGAAATGGCTGTTCCCCTAGAGTCTCAGAAAGAAAGCAGCTTACTGACACAATGCTTAGCCCAGTGATAAATTTTAACTACAAATTATAAGATAATAAGTTTATGCTTCCTTAAAGCAGTAATTTTGTGGTAACTTGTTGTAGTAGCAATGGGAAACTGATGAAGACCTTGTACAAAACACTGTGAAGATGCTTTTGAATCCACCCTTTTAAAAATGTTTTTACCATGTATTTATTTTTAATTGGAAGATAATTATTTTACAGTATTTTATTGGTTTCTGTCATACATCCACATGAAGCAGCCATAGGTATACATATGTCCCCTCCCTCTTAAAACTCCCTCCCACCTCCCACCCCATCCCACCTATCTAGGTTGTCACAGAGCACTGGTTTGAGCTCCCTGAGTAATACTGCAAATTCTCACTGGGTATCTCTTTTAAATACGACAGTGTAATTTTCCCCATGCTCCTCTCTCAATTCAGCCCACCTTCTCCTTCCCCTACCGGGTCCACATGTCTGTTTTTATGTCTGCATTTCCAGTGCTGCTCTGCAAATATGTTCATCAATACCATCTTTCTAGATTCCATATGTATGCATTAATATACAATATTTAATTTTCTCTTTCTGACTTACTTCACTTTGTATGATAGGCTATAGGTTCCTGCACTTCATCAGAACTGACTCAGATGTGTTCATTTATGGCTGAGAAATATCCCATTGTATATATGTATGACAGCTTCTTTATCCATTCATTTGTCAAAGGACATCTAGGTTCCTCCCATGTCCTAGCTACTGTAAATAGTGCTGCAGTGAACATGGGGGTATGCGTGTCTTTCTCAGTTGTGGTTTTTCTCAGGGTATATGTCCAGTAGTGGGATTGCTAGGTCATGTGCTAAGTTTTGTTTTTAGTTTTTTTAAGGAATCTCTGTACTCTTCTCCATAGTGGCTGTATCAATTTACATTCCCACCAACAGTGCAAAAGAATTCAAAGAATAGCAGATTTACAATATTGTGCCAATCTCTCTTCAGTAGCAAAGTCACTCAATTATGCACATATACACAATTTTTGGTTAATAGTCTTTAACATTGTGGCTTCTCAGAGGATACTCAATGTAGTTCCTAACTCTAACTCTAACCCACAAGCCACATGGTGTAGCCAAAAAACAAAAGGTGAAGAAAGATTCACTCTTAATAGTCCAGCCACAATATTAATGAAAAATGAAAGAGAATTTCCATGATGGCAACATTTGTCATGATTTAAAGATCAAGAATATGGAGAAAGGAGATTAACGCTTTCCAGGTTTCTAAATTTTTATTTTAAGAGTTGTTTTTAAGTATTTGTGGTGTATATTTCAATATTCTAAATTGCTTTATTTAACTCTTATTTTTGCGTATACAGTGTGTATACATGTATCAGGTTGCTTCTTAATGATTTCTACTATCAAATGAAAATATTAGGTAAACATCATTTTCATGTATTATTGAAATGCATTATTTTGTCACAGTATAACAGTTCATAATAATACAAAACTATGCATTGATTATTGTGTCTTTTCCTTTTTTCCCCATACAGAATCCTCTACAGCTTTATATAGTTCTGTCATAGACAAATAATTTCCTATGTATTATTGTTGTGGCTCACTATAATTTTAACATATGTCAATAAATTATTATAAAAGTATAAAATATCTTCTGATTGCAGGAATTCCTGAGGATTCCTGGAAATTTTTAATTCACACTTTCTGATTCCTGAAGATAAATATGTCTTTAAAATTTGACAATTGTTGGTATCAAGAGTGCAGCAGTGTGACTCCTCTTAAAAGTACAAAACTAGTGTATCCTTTTTCGAACCCACACATTCAAGATTATGTATTCTAAAAGCTATAATATGTGAAACATGCAGTATCTTACAATCAGCACTGGCAGAAATAAAATTAAGTGCTGTAAACAGCAAAGGTGAATTCCTGGAAAAATATGATACATCCATGATTATAATCATACAGTTTCCATCATCTCCACAATGTAAGAACAATGGTCGAATCATTTCTACCTATGTGGTAGGAAAAGGACTAAATGGAATAGATATGGGAGAACTACCTATATTGAATAGATTTCTATTTCTGAGTCAGATTTCACAGCATTATCATTTGAGTCTCCATCTATTATTAATAGAAATGGAAAGCCCAGACTTGAAGTAGCTAAGTTATTGGCACAAATTCCTTGATTCTTACCTTACTTGATACTCTGAACGATTCACACAAGTCATCATCTAATGAGAGATTAGCATAGACTTTGAATTAAACATTTCTGGGGTTTGAATTGCTCATTTTACTCTGCTTGTAACTATTTCTATGAAATGAATGAAATGTAAACCAATCACTGGCAAACTAAAACATAAAAGTAACAGCTTTTCATATTATGTTTGCCATTTTTGTGGGCTTCCCTGGTCCCTCAGCTGGTAAAGAATCCACTTGTAGTATGGGATATCTGGGTTAAATCCCTGGCTTGGGAGGATCTCCTAGAGAAGGGAAAGGCTACCCACTCCAGTATTCTGGCCTGGAAAATTCCACAGACTGTATAGACCATGGGGTTGCAAAAAGTTGGATGCGACCAAGTGACTTTCACTTTCACTTTTTTCTCATTTCTGTGGCTACAAAATCAGACTGTTCATATGTGTGGCCCAATATTTCAGAGATGTTCAGGAAAATGACAAATGATTCAGACAAAAACCTGTTCTCTTGACACCTCCCTTGCCAGGGGATGAAATGAGGCCCTTCATGTCACAGTAGAATGTGTACTGGGCACAAGTGTTCCTTAGCAGCTGGAATGAGGATGAGCACCTCTGGGGATGGCTTCATGAGAATTCCATCTCAAACACAGAAAACAACCTACTTGAATGTCCTAATTAAGACTTCTAAAATTGAGATAGCAAAGAAACAAGCAAAATCCATTCTCTTTATTTAGACATTCTGACAGAAAAGTGTAATGGAACATCTGTTGTGTAGTATGTTTAAAACAAAATCACAACAGCGAAGTTTTTTTCCAAATTACCTGAGGTAGAGTCTGTCTTTTGGGAGCTTGACTAGACTGAGACCCCCATGTGGTCTGCCTACTCTTGGTTGGAGTTAATGGCTCTTCCCTTTTCCTCTCATTCTAAAGACCTTCCATATTCTAATTGTCCATTCTTTCCACTCTTCTTTGGTTTTTCAAAAAGGAAAAAAAAAAAAAAACAGTAATACCAATGAGAAAAATAGCATGCCTTATATTCATTGACTACAATCATTTAATCATTGACTATTTAAGCTGAAAATGCTCTTGTTACCTATTTCGATCAGCTTCATTTTTAGAGTCACAAAATAAGACCTAAATGATTTTGGTATCACTACCTATAACTTTTAATCCAGAGTCTCTTCTACTTAACAATAGATACTATCTAAATTTTCATTTTCTGTTTTTTCTATTTATTTTACTAAATTCCAAGATGTCAAAAATCCAACATGGGCTTACATCCACATTTCTAACTATCACATTTTATTTGAATGCAAAATCAATCTTTAGAGGGGAAAACAAATTTCTTCAGATGCATATTTCATTGCATAAGAAATCAACAAATAAGGACTCCAGTGAAGTGATGATGGTTTGGTTTGTTACAAATCATCAAAAATATGTCAAGATATGCATTCCAAGAAATGCATTTTAATGCAATAATAAAGTCTTTGGGGGTAAAATATTGCATAGAGAATACTTTCAAACCCATATATATGCATATGTGAAGTTAATGAAAATCTCTTAGTCGTATCTGACTTTTGTGACCCCAACGACTGTAGGCCACCAAGCTACTGTCCATGGAATTCTCCAGGCAAGAACTGGAGTTGATTGCCATTCCCTTCTCCAGAGCACCTTTGCTTTCAAATCCATACACACACACACACACACACACACACACACACCAGTTCAGTTCACTTCAGTCGCTCAGTCGTGTCTGACTCTTTGTGACCCCATGAATCGCAGCACGCCAGGCCTCCCTGTCCATCACCAACTCCCGGAGTTCACTCAAACTCATATCCATCGAGTCAGTGATGCCATCCAGCCATCTCATCCTCTGTCATCCCCTTCTCCTGCTGCCCCCAATCGCTCCCAGCATCAGAGTCTTTTCCAATGAGTCAACTCTTCCCATGAGGTGGCCAAAGTACTGGAGTTTCAGCTTTAGTATCATTCCTTCCAAAGAAATCCCAGGGCTGGTCTCCTTCAGAATGGACTGGTTGATCTCCTTGCAGTCCAAGGGACTCTCAAGAGTCTTCTCCAACACCACAGTTCAAAAGCATCAATTCTTCGGTGCTCAGCTTTCTTCACAGTCCAACTCTCACATCCATACATGACCACAGGAAAAACCATAGCCTTGACTAGATGGACTTTTGTGGTCAAAGTAATGTCTCTGCCTTTTAATATGCAATCTAGGTTGGTCATAACTTTCCTTCAAAGGAGTAAGTGTCTTTTAATTTCATGGCTCCAATAACCATCTGCAGTGATTTTGGAGCCCCAAAAAATAAAGTCTGACACTGTTTCCCCATCTGTTTTCCATGAAGTGATGGGACCACATGCCATGATCTTCATTTTCTGACTGTTGAGCTTTAAGCCAACTTTTTCACTCTCTTCTTTCACTTTCATCAAGAGGCTTTTGAGTTCCTCTTCACTTTCTGCCATATGGGTGGTGTCATCTGCATATCTGAGGTTATTGATATTTCTTCCAGCAATCTTGATCCCAGCTTGTGTTTCTTCCAGCCTAGCGTTTCTCATGATGTACTCTGCATAGAAGTTAAATAAGCAGGATGACAATATACAGCCTTGAAATACTCCTTTTCCTATTTGGAACCAGTCTGTTGTTCCATGTCCAGTTCTAACTGTTGCTTCCTGGCCTGCATACAGGTTTCTCAAGAGGCAGGTCAGTTGGTCTGGTATTCCCATCTCTTTTAGAATTTTCCACAGTTTACTGTGATCCACACAGTCAAAGGCTTTGGCACAGTCGATAAAGCAGAAATAGATGTTTTTCTGGAACTCTCTTACTTTTTCGATGATCCAACCGATGTTGGCAATTTGATCCCTGATTCTCCTACCTTTTCTAAAACCAGCTTGAACTGGAAGTTCATGGTTCATGTATTGCTGTGTATATATATAATTTCTTGTATTCTGACATGTCAAAGTTCATTCTTCAATTATGTAAAAATTTGGGCCTCAGCACTTAAATTCATTATAACCAGTGTAGTTATACCTCTGGAAGAAGTTATTTATTCTTTGTAGCAATTGTCACTTTCTTAGTAGTAAAACTGTAGGTGTACCTATTTTTTTAGGGTCTCTCTATGAGTTTTCTATGGTCAGAATCTAGTTTGAAATTGTTTATTTTTTAATACTTAGTACAATATCATTTTATTAAATCTCAGGAGTATGAGCGTATATTGTTTGCCTTATGAGAAAATCCTATCATCCCCCTTTCTAGTTCTAAATTCAGAAGATATGTTAAGACTAACCTCAGCTTTTATTGCCTGAACTTATACTAATTGGGGATGATGATATTCATCATGAATTTATTTGAGCACATATTATATGCAAGATTCTGGGTTTAAAAGAGCTTTACCCATATTCCACTTAATCATGAATTTGAATAATACAACATAGAGCAAATTTGAAGAATGTTTTGGGTTAAATTGTTTCCTTTAAAGATGGAGATATGTTGTAATTTTAATCCCCAGTATCTATAAATGTGACCATATTTAGAAACATTTGGTCTTTGCAAATGTACTCAAATTAAGATGAAGCCATATTGGGTTAGAGTGGGTCCTTATATGACTGACATTCCCATAGGAAGAGGAGAGACACAGATAAAACTAAGTAGAGAATGCCACGTGAAGATAGAGGCAGCAATTGTAGTTAGACCTCTGGAAGTCAAGGGACACCAAGGATAATGCAGCCACCAGAAGCAGGCGAGGCATGGAATAGATCCTCCCTCAGAGCTCTAGTGGAGAAGGAAATGGCAGCCCACTCCAGTATTGTTGCCTAGAGAATCCTGTGGACAGAGGAGCCTGGTGGGCTGCTGTCCATAGGGTCACACAGAGTCCGATACGACTGAAGCAACTTAGTATGCATGCATGCATTGGGGACTGAAATGACAACCCACTCCAGTATTCTTGCCTGGAGAATCCCAAGGATGGAGGAGCCTGGTGGGCTGCCGTCTATGGGGTCGCACAGAGTTGGACTCGGTTGAAGCAACTTAGCAGCACCAGCAGCAGAGCTCCTAGTGGGAGTCAATCCTACTGACACCTTGATTTCAGACTTCTGGCCTCCAAAGATTGAGAAAATAAATTTATGTTGTTTTTTGCCACCGAGTTTCAGTACCATGTTACAGTAAACCTAGGAAACTAACACAAAGAGTTAACATGTTGTAACGGGATTAATACTTGAACAATAAACAGAAGGGAGTGTGCATTCCCGCTCTTCTACTTAGTATGTGCATGCATAGACAAGTTGCTTAACCACCTCTGCTAATTAATTTCTTTATTTATAAGATAAGGACTGTTATACATACTTGAAGACTTACTGTGAGGACTAGAGATAAATTGTAAGATATCTAATAATGTCATTTGGTGATATGTATTCAGTAAGTTATTATCTTTGTTACTAATTACCAGAAGCATTTCACTTTTCATAATTTTAATACTGCTTAAGATTAGAGTTGCATTGTATATCACTTCATATTTAGTTTACATCACATATACTATTGGGATGTGCACATTTTGGGTACTCAATAAATAAATTTTTGATTGATGTAATGGTTTTGAAAGCATTGCAAAGGTGAATAGCAGATACTAAGCTGTTGTCTTTCTTCACGTTTTAAAAAAATTGGAGGAAAAGGATTGATCTGTCAGTATCAATGTGTTTAAAATTTATAAAATTATACAACCCTTTAGAAAGAGCATAGAAAGATTTCAGCTGGGCATTGAACAAGAAGCATATGACACAGAAGGGACCTTTTGAAAAGTGGTATACCCCACTCTCTTTGGCTGTTCAAGAAACCAGACAGTGATTGCTCTTTGAAACATCAGTATCTGTCCACATGCTTCCAGCCATGTCTCTCTGGAAATTAAGAAGTCAAGTGAAATTGAACATTTGTTAGTAGTGCTTGCTCATTTCCCTCTTTGTAAATATGATATTTAATATGCATTGGGGAGGCTTCTTGTCCCATCTTGATTGATCACTTGTAAATTACCAGGGACAATTCCTTTTGGTGAATGAGAAACATAAACTCATTTATCTTTATATCATATCTTCTTCAAATTAAAGTAAAAATATACAGTTTGCACACTAAAGTGGGTCTACTGTGGAGCAATGTGGCTATAAAACAGCATGCTAGCAAGCATGACATGGTGAATGGAATACGATAAACTGCCATGATTGCCATTTCTCCCCCAAGCTGATCTCAGGACTCTCACCTATTGGGGACACAATAACAACACTCCAGGGAGCCCAGTAAACCACCTTGAGGGCAATGATCCTCAGATTACACAAGGTAGCTGTTCATCCAAGTCAAGATGAGAAATATTGACCACATGATACATCATGTAGGCATAGCTTCCCCTCCTGTATTTAAATGCATACTACAACCACAAAAGGCACAATGCTGGTAGGGGTGAGAGCAATATTAGGACAAGAAGTATCTTGAGAAGGTCTGATGCAAAAGGCAGAAAGAAAAAGGACTAGCAACTTCTTCAAACTTCCTAAGAACATAAGGCCAAGGGGAGGGAATCATCCCTTTCCTACCTTTAAAGGCACTGTTTTAAGAAAGAACAGAATTATTACTGCGGAGACATGTTAACTTTGAATAGAGTCCCTGACACGGATAAAAACCAATTTAATAAACTCTCTCTTTTGGATTCTACTCATACACTCTAGGAACTTGAGACTTGGGAAGTGTGAAATACATGGAGTAAATCTTCTTACAAAATACTTCACTGTACTGTGCATTTTTTAATAATGTAGGTCAGGTTCCAAGTTCTGTGTAGGTAGGAACATTGAAGTTGATCTTTCACACTGTGCTATAAGGAGTCCATTATTTCCTACTTCCCTAGACCATTCACACTAAATTCTCCACATCATATTTCCTTTTCATATAAAATGTGCACATTTGATCCATTTCTTCATTTTCCTAAAATAGTTATTTTTTATATAAATGTATTTATTTATTTGGCTGTGCTGGGTCTTCCTTGCTGCATAAAGCTTTTTGCTAAGTTTGGTGAGAGGGGGCTACTCTCCAGTTCTTGTGTGCTGGCTTCTCATTGCAGTGACTTTTCATACTGCAGAGCACAGGCTCTAGAGCATTTGGACTTCAATAGTTGTGGCACACAGGCTCAGTAGTTGTGGCTCCCAGGCTTTAAAACATGAGCTCAGTTGTTGTAGGGCACAGCTTAGTTGTCCCATGGAATGTGGGAATCTTCCTGGACCACGGATAGAACCCCTGTCTGGCAGGCAAATTCTTTACAAATGAACCACCAGGGAAGCCCTCCTAGATTTTTAGATGCACTTTTCCATTGGACAATACATTAGCTATTATTTTTATTATTATTTTGCATTGCCTTTATGCTCAAGTTTTATCTAATAAACAAAGGGGAGAGGAAGTATGGAAGGACAAAAAAGAAAGCTGTTTCTTAACAGCGAGTAGTCTTAGCATCTAGTAGACTCTCAAGAAATACTTAACTAATTTATGGCAAATGCAGCAATTTACTAGTCAATCAAATATATATTCAATTTATTTTATTTGTAAGTCAAGTAGAGTAAGGGTATTCAAGAAGTCATAAAAAACAGTGATTTGGACACTTTTCTTTCTAGCCAAGATAGAGTGATAGCCACCAGATTTACCTTTCCATTTGAATCAACATATAGACAGAATATGGAGAAGGAGATGGCAACCCACTCTAGTGTTCTTGCCTGGAGAATCCCATGGACAAAGGAGCCTGGTGGGCTGCTGACCATACGGTCACCCAAAGTCAGAGATGACTGAAGCGACTTCACATGCATGCATGCATTGGAGAAGGAAATGGCAACCCACTACAGTATTCTTGCCTGGAGAATCCCAGGGACAGAGGAGCCTGGTGGGCTGCCATCTATGGGGTCACACAGAGTTGGACACGATGAAGTGACTTAGCAGCAGCAGTATATACAGAATATATGAAACAGTAGTTCTCAAGATGCTGAGCATCAACGTATAAAGGACAGTAATTCCTGTACATAAGAAAGGATCAAATGACAGGAGACCTTTGATTGCCCCTGCTTACTCGCAAGAGAGGATTTCCAGTCTGCAGGAGCTGTGAGCCCAGAAGAAGCTCAGTGGAATTCTTGAGTTGAAGAGATGGAGTTGAAAGTCCAGGGAAGCCAGGTGGCTAAAGTGTGCAGGGCAGAATATTTGAGAGAGCTACACAGGCAATTTGGATTCTGCAAAGCAAACCAGTTGAATATTCAGCTGAATACATGAATATGAGGACACTTCCTATAACTGGGGAAAAACTACTCTAAAGGATAAGAGGGAACAACCTATAGAGCTCACACAGAGTCAGAGAGAGTTTGTGTATCCACCAGCCAGGGTGAAATTCCTCATAATTTATGGGGCATCAATAGAGAAATCCTTTGTCTCTGAAGTAAAGAAAAATTAATCCTAGAACAAATGTTGTTTTTATCCTATCTAACAAGGCTTTATAGCAAGACCTGAAAGGATCAAAATATTTTCAAGTGACATAACTGTATCTCAGAATAAAACTGAATTAATATTTATAAGCTATAGGAACAAAAATATTCAGGACTCGACAAGTGAAAATCTACAGTCTAGGAGTGCAAAAAAAAAAAAAGCAAGAAAATAAAATTCATAATGAAAAGAAAAATCAATCAAGGGAAAGTGACTCAGAAATTACACAGATCATAGAATTGATAGAGTAGGACACTGAAACATTTATTATAATTGTATCTAATATGTTTAAGAAGTGGGAGGAAATATTGAACATGTTAAAAAGAGACATGAAAGCTATAAACTCAACATAAAAGGAACCAGTAGAGATGAAAATTGCATAGTCTACCATGAAAATGGTATTAATGGCAGACTCAATACCACAGAAGGAAGTGATTTAAAGTCACTGCAAAAGAAACTTTTCAAAATGAAACAATGAAAGATAAAAAGAGACAGAATGAGAACCCTAAGAGAATGTAGGTAATCGTAATAACTGAGCTATAATTATAATCCCTGAAGGAGTCAGAAAAAAAAAAAAAAGCAAATACTTGGAAAAATATTGGCCATACATTTTCCAAATTTGATGAAAACCAAACACCTCAATTCAAAAATTGCAGAGACTTCCGATCATCCCAACCTGAACAAAGCTAACAATTTCTCAAACCCATCCATTAAGAGAAAAATCTGGAAAGTAGCTGACAAAAGGATTGGGGTGGAAAATACATTATGAATGAAAGAACAAAGATAAAACAATAGTAAATTTCTTGTTTGGACCAATGTAAAAGAAAAGAGAACAGGCAATCATCTTTAAATTATTAAAAGAAAAAGGAAACTAAACTGAGAAAGATTTATCCAGTAAAAGACATCCTCCATCAATGAAAGAAAATAAGAGCCGAAAGAGTTCATCACCAGCATACATGCCTTATAAGATGTGATAAAAGAAGTCCTACATGCCGAAGAAAAAACTTGACCTATAAAAAGAAAAATATACTATATTATAAAAATAATAGAAAATATGTATTAAGTGCATATGTAGCATAAATATTAAAACATATGTAAAATCATATAAATGTCAAAAATAATTTAAACTTCACAAGGAAAGAATTATACAATTGAAATATTTTTGTGCTATGTTCAGTGTAGTATCACTGGAAGGAAGACTACTGTAAGTTGGAGAAATCTTAAAAACAAACTGTAAACAACCGCTAAAGTCTCAAGACAAAAAGTATAGCTAACAAGGCACAAAAGAGATAAAACTGTCATTCAAAAAAAAAAACAGTTATTCCAAAAGAAGTTAGAAAAGGAGGACAAAACTCATTTGGCCAAATAGAAATCAAGTAGCAACATGGTAGAGTTAAACCCCATCATATCAATGATTACAATAAATAGAAATAGTCTGTTCCAATGAAAAGTCAGATATTTTAGTTGGATAAAAAGCAAGACAAAAGTATGGACTACCTACAAGAAACCCACTTTAAATAAAAAGACAAAAATAGGTTACAAATAAAAGAATGAACAAAAACATAGTATATGAAAAGGAGCCTATCAAATATAAGAATAGTCATTTCATTAAACTGACCTCATTCATTCAGAGAAAAAAGCAATTGTAAATATTTTCCCACTTAATTAAAAAAATCAAAGGAAGCAAAAATTGATACAATCACAAAGAGAAATATTCAGACCTAGGCAAAAACTTATACATAAAATTTTATAGCAGGTTTATTTTTTAGTAGCCAAAACCTAGAAAGAATCCAAATGCTTATCAACTGGTGAATAATATATTGGGATAATGCCTTTTGCAGCAACATGAATGGACCTAAACATTATCATACTGAGTGAAATAAGTCAGACAGAGAAGAAATATTACATGACATCTATTACATGTGTGTGGGGGGGGAGGAATAATATAAATACAATTCACAAAAGAGAAAGAGATACACAGAATTAGAGAACAAACTTGTGGAGAACAAATTTGTGGTTGCCAGGGGAAAGATTGGGGGGCGGGATAGTTAGTTTGGGGTGGCCATGTGCACAGTGTTATATCTTACGTGGATAACTAACTAAGGACTACTTATAGCCCATGGAACTCTGCTCAATGTTATGTGGCAGCCTCAATGGGAGAGGGGGTCGGGGGAGAATGGATACATGTATATGTGCAGCTGAGTCTCTTCACTGTTCACCTGAAACAAATCACAACACTGTTAATCGTCTATACCCCAATACAAAATAAAAACTCTAAAGAAAAATAAAGTTACCTTTAAGGGAAAATGAGAATATATTTATATAATGGAAAATGACTAATCAATATAATGAAATATTACAACATACTGCAACATGAGTGAATAAATAATTATTCTGAGTCTAATAATTCAGACTAGAAAGAGAATCTACTGTGTTATTCAATGTATGTAAGATTTTCCAAAATTCAAACTGATCTATAGTGACAGAAATCCGATAAGTGGCCATCTAGGTGTTGAGAGAGAGTGGGAAGGAGAAAGACCGGCAGAAGTGAGAGATTACAAAACAGCATCTGAAAAATTTTTTTGAGTGATGCATATTTTATTTCTTATCTTGACTGTGATAGTTCCATGCATATACACAATATGTTATCAAACAAATAGTTTAAATATATACACAGATTTTGTGTTTTAATCACTCAGTCATATCCAACACTTTGCGACCCCGTGGATTGTAGTCCACTAGGCTCCTCTGCCCATGAAAATCTCCAGGCAAGAATACTGGAGTGGGTTGCCATTCCCTTCTCCAGCAGATTTTCCCACTCAGGGACCAAACCAAGTTCTCCTGCATTTCTGGCAAATTCTTCACCATCTCAGCCACTGGGGAAGCCCATATATACAGCTTTAGTTCAGTTCAGTTCAGTCGCTCAGTCGTGTTTGACTCTTTGTGACCCCATAAATCACAGCACGCCAGGCCTCCCTGTCCATCACCAACTCCTGGAGTTCACTCAGACCCACGTCCATCAAGTTGGTGATGCCATCTAGCCATCTCATCCTCTGTTGTCCCCTTCTTCTCCTGCCCCCAATCCCTCCCAGCATTAGAGTCTTTTCCAATGAGTCAACTCTTCCCATGAGGTGGCCAAAGTACTGGAGTTTCAGCTTCTGCATCATTCCTTGCAAAGAACACCCAGAGCTGATCTCCTTTAGAATGGACTGCTTGGATCTCCTTGCAGTCCAAGGGACTCTCAAGAGTCTTCTCCAACACCACAGTTCAAAAACATCAATTCTTCGGTGCTCAGCTTTCTTCACAGTCCAAATCTCACATCCATACATGACCACTGGAAAAACCATAGCCTTGACTAGACGGAACTTTGTTGGCAAAGTAATGTCTCTGCTTTTCAGTATGCTATCTAGGTTGGTCATAACATTCCTTCCAAGGAGTAAGCGTCTTTTTTAATTTCACGGCTGCAGTCACCATCTGCAGTTTTTTTGGAGCCCCCCAAAATAAAGTCTGACACTGTTTCCACTGTTTCCCCATCTATTTCCCATGTAGTGATGGGACCACATGCCATGATCTTCGTTTTCTGACTGTTGAGCTTTAAGCCAACTTTTTCAGTCTCCTCTTTCACTTTCATCAAGAGGCTTTTTAGTTCCTCTTAAATTTCTGCCATAAGGGTGGTTTCAGCTGCATATCTGAGGTTATTGATATTTGTCCCAGCAATCTTGATTCCAGCTTGTGTTTCTTCCAGCCTAGCGTTTCTCATGATGTACTCTGCATAGAAGTTAAATAAGCAGGGTGACAATATACAGCCTTGAAATACTCCTTTTCCTATTTGGAACCAGTCTGTTGTTCCGTGTCCAGTTCTAACTGTTGCTTCCTGACCTGCATACAGGTTTCTCAGGAGGCAGGTCAAGTGGTCTAGTATTCCCATCTCTTTCAGAATTTTCCACAGTTTATTGTGATCCACAGAGTCAAAGCCTTTGGCATAGTGAATAAAGCAGAAACAGATGTTTTTCTGGAACTCTCTTGCTTTTTCCATGATCCAGTGGATGTTGGCAATTTTATCTCTGGTTCCTCTGTCTTTTCTAAAACCAGCATGAACATCTGGAAGTTCACGATTCACATACTGCTGAAGCCTGGCTTGGAGAATTTTGAGCATTACTTTACTAGTGTGTGAGATGAGTGCAATTGTGCAGTAGTTTGAGCATTCTTTGGCATTGCCTTTCTTTGGGATTGGAATGAAAACTGACCTTTTCCAGTCCTGTGGCCACTGCTGAGTTTTTTTAATTTGCTGGCATATTGAGTGCAGCACTTTCACAGCATCATTTGTTAGGATTTGAAATAGCTCAACTGGATTTCCGTCACCTCCACTTGCTTTATTCATAGTGATGCTTTCTAAGGCCCACTTAACTTCACATTCCAGGATGTCTGGCTCTAGGTCAGTGATCACACCATCATGATTATCTGGGTCTTGAAGATCTTTTTTGTACAGTTCTTCTGTGTATTCTTGCCAGCTCTTCTTAATATCTTCTGCTTCTGTTAGGTCCATACCATTTCTGTCCTTTATCAAGCCCATGTTTGCATGAAATGTTCACTTGGTATCTCTAATTTTCTTGAAGAGATCTCTAGTCTTTCCCATTCTGTTGTTTTCCTCTATTTCTTTGCATTGATCGCTGAGGAAGGCTTTCTTATCTCTTCTTGCTCGTCTTTGAAACTTTGCATTCAGATGCTTATATCTTTCCTTTTCTCCTTTGCTTTTCACTTCTCTTCTTTTCACAGCTATTTTTAAGGCCTCCTCTGACAGCCGTTTTGCTTTTTTGCATTTCTTTTCCATGGGGATGGTCTTGATCCCTGTCTCCTGTACAATGTCACGAACCTCCGTCCATAGTTCCTCAGGCACTCTGTCTATCAGATCTAGTCCCTTAAATCTATTTCTCACTTCCACTGTATAATCATAAGGGATTTGATATAAGTCATACCTGAATGGTCTAGTGGTTTTTCCCACTTTCTTAAGTTTAAGTCTGAACTTGACAATAAGGATTTCATGATGTGAACCACAGTCAGCTCCTGGTCTTGTTTTTGCTGACTGTATAGAGCTTCTCCATCTTTGGTTGCAAAAAATATAATCAGTCTGATTTCGGTGTTGACCCTCTGGTGATGTCCATGTGTAGAGTCTTCTCTTGTGTTGTTGGAAGAGGGTGTTTGCTATGACCAGTGCATTCTCTTCTCAAAACTCTATTAGCCTTTGACCTGCTTCCTTCCATACTCCAAGGCTAAATTTGCCTGTTACTTCAGGTATTTCTTGACTTCCTACTTTTGCATTCCAGTCCCCTATAATGAAAAGGACGTCCTTTTTGGGTGTTAGTTCTAAAAGGTCTTGTAGGTCTTCATAGAACTGTTCAACTTCAGCTTCTTCAGCATTACTGGTTGGGCATAGGCTTGGATTACTATGATATTGAATGGTTTGCCTTAGAAACAAACAGAGATCATTCTGTCATTTTTGAGATTGCATCCCAATACTGCATTATGGACTCTTTTGTTGACTATGATGGCTACTTCATTTCCTCTAAGGGATTCCTGCCCACAATAGTAGATATAATGGTCATCTGAGTTAAATTCACCCAATCCAGTCCATTTTAGTTTGCTGATTCCTAGAATGTCGATGTTCACTCTCGCCATCTCCTGTTTGACTTCCAATTTGCCTTGATTCATGGACCTGACATTTCAGGTTCCTATGAAATATTGCTCTTTACAGCATCGATCCTTGCTTCTATCACCAGTCACATCCACAACTGGGTATTGTTTTTGCTTTGGCTCCATCCCTGCATTCTTTCTGGAGTTATTTCTCCACTGATCTCCAGTAGCATATTGGGCACCTACTGACCTGAGGAGTTCCTCTTTCAGTATCCTATCATTTTGCCTTTTCATACTGTTCATGAGGTTCTCAAGGCAAGAATACTGAAGTGGTTTGCCATTCACTTCTCCAGTGGACCACATTCTGTCAGACCTCTCCACCATGACCCACCCGTCTTCTGTGGCTCCACGGGCATGGCTTAGTTTCATTGAGTTAGACAAGGCTGTGGTCCATGTGATAAGATTGGCTAGTTTTTTGTGATTATGGTTGCAGTGTGTCTGCCCTCTGATGCCCTCTCACAACACCTACCGTCTTACTTGGGTTTCTCTTAATTTAGACGTGCGGTATCTCTTTACGGCTGCTCCAGCAAAGCGCAGCCACTGCTCCGTACTTTGGACAAGGGTTATCTCCTCACGGCCTCCCCTCTTGACCTTGAACGTGGAGTAGCTCCTCTCAGCCCTCCTGTGCCCATGCAGCCACCACTCCTTGGACGTGGGGTTGCTCCTCTCGGCCACCTCCCATGACCTCGCGCGTGCAGTAGCTCCTCTTGGCCACCGCCCCTGACCTCGGACATGGGGTAGCTCTTCTGGGCAGCTCCTGTGCTGATGCAGCCTGGCACTCTCAGTCGCTGCTCCTGACCTTGGGCGAGGGGTATCCCCTCTTGGCCACGCTTCAGAATCTAATAAGGTATATACAGTTCAGTTCAGTTCAGTATCTCAGTCGTGTCCGACTTTCTGTGACCCCATGAATTGCAGCACTCCAGGCCTCGCTGTCCATCACCAACTCCCGGAATTCACTCAGACTCACGTCCATCAAGTCAATGATGCAATCCAGCCATCTCATCCTCTGTCATCCCCTTCTCCTCCTGCCCCCAATCCCTCCCAGCATCAGAGTCTTTTCCAATGAGTCAACTCTTCTCATGAGGTGGCCAAAGTACTAGAGTTTCAGCTTCAGCATCATTCCTTCCAAAGAAATCCCAGGGCTGATCTCCTTCAGAATGGACTGCTTGGATCTCCTTGCAGTCGAAGGGACTCTCAAGAGTCTTCTCTAACACCACAGTTCAAAAGCATCAATTCTTTGGTGCTCAGCCTTCTTCACAGTCCAACTCTCACATCCACAGAAGCTCTAAAATTGTTAACTTATAAGATCTGTGAAATATAATGGCATTTGCCATTTCTAGTTTGAAAGAAAATCTCAGAAAAATTAATAAAATCTCTGTGGTGCAATTGATTTCAGAGACGGACCACAATGCTTGATTTCAGAAGCAAATCAAAACAGAAGCTCAGTTTTCCACAAAATTTCTGTGTCTGGCCAATACTGCCAGAGACAGGTCAATTTCAGAAATTTACATTCTTAAATTATGCATCTGAATAGGAATTTGTGCATTCCAGGGGGACACATAAAGCTATGAGTTAAACATGGATTCTTCATAAGCCAGCATTTATATTCAGAATTTTCAAAGTTAAACTTCTGTCATTAGTCCATTTTTTTGATTTGATGGAAAAGATGTTGTTGTTAGAGTGCTACACTCAATATGTCATCAAATTTGGAAAACTCAACAGTGGTTACAGGACTAGAAAAGGTCAGTTTTCATTCTAATCCCAAAGGGCAATGCCAAAGAAAGTTCAAACTAGTGTACAATTGCACTCATTTCACGTGTTAGCAAGGTTATACTTGAAATCCTTCAAGCTAGGCTTCAGCTGTATGTGAGCCAAGAACTTCCAGATGTACAAGCTGGGTTTAGAAAGGGCAGAGGAACCAGAGATCAAATTGCCAACAGTCATTACATTGTGCAGAAAGCAAGGGAATTAAAAAAAAAAAAAGCATCTGTTTCATTAATTACATGAAAGCCTTTGACTCTGTGGAACACAAGAAATTGTGGAAAATTCTTAAAGAGATGGGAATACAAGACCACCTGACCTGTCTCCTAAGAAACCTGCATGTGGGTCAAGAAGCAACAGAACTGGACATGGAACAACTGACTGGTTCAAAATTTGGAAGGAATTTGATAAGGCTGTATACTCTCACTCCGCTTATTTAATTTATATGCAGAGTAAATCAGGCAAAATGCCGGGTTGGATAAATCACAAGCTGGAATCAAAAATGCCAGGAGAAATGTCAACAACCTCAGATATGCAGATGATACCACTCTAATGGCAGAAAGTAAAGAGGAACTAACTAAAGAGCCTCTTGATGAGGGTGAAAGAGGAGAGCCAAAAAGCTGGCTTGAAACTCAACATTCAGAAAACTAAGATCTTGGCATCTGGTCCTATCACTTCATCAGTTCAGTTCAATTCAGTTGCTCATTTGTGTCCGACTCTTTGCAACCCCATGAATCGCAGCACGCCAGGCCTCCCTGTCCATCACCAACTCCTGGAGTTCACTCAAACTCACGACCATCGAGTCGGTGATGCCATCCAGCCATCACATCCTCTGTCATCTCCTTTTCCTCCTGCCCCCAAACCCTCCTAGCATCAGAGTCTTTTCCAATAAGTCAACACTTCGCATGAGGTGGCCAAAGTACTGGAGCTTCAGCTTTAGCATCATTCCTTCCAAAGAATACCCAGGGCTTATCTCCTTCAGAATGGACTGGTTGGATCTCCTTGCAGTCCAAGGGACTCTCAAGAGTCTTCTCTAACACCACAGTTCAAAAACGTCAATTCTTCGGCGCTCAGCTTTCTTCACAGTCTACTCTCACATCCATACATGACCACTAGAAAAACCATAGCCTTGACTAGATGGACCTTTGTTGGCAAAGGAATGTCTCTGCTTTTCAATATGCTGTCTAGGTTGGTCATAACTTTTCTTCCAAAGAGTAAGCGTCTTTTAATTTCATGGCTGCAATCACCATCTGCAGTGATTTTGGAGCCCCCAAAAATAAAGTCTGCCACTGTTTCCACTGTTTCCCCATCTATCTCCCATGTAGTGATGGGACCACATGCCATGATCTTCGTTTTCTGAATGTTGAGCTTTAAGCCAACTTTTTTAGTCTCCTCTTTCACTTTCATCAAGAGGCTTTTTAGTTCCTCCTCAGTTTCTGCCATAAGGGTGGTGTCAGCTGCATATCTGAGGTTATTGATATTTGTCCTGGCAATCTTGATTCCAACTTGTGCTTCTTCCAGCCCAGTGTTTCTCATGATGTACTCTGCATAGAAATTAAATAAGCAGGGTGACAATATACAGCCTTGATGTATTCATTTTCCTATTTGGAACCAGTCTGTTGTTCCATGTCCACGTCTAACTGTTTCTCCCTGACCTGCCTACAGATTTCTCCAGAGGCAGGTCAGGTGGTCTGGTATTCCCATCTCTTTCAGAATTTTCCACAGTGTATTGTGATCCACACAGTCAAAGGCTTTGGCACAGTCAATAAAGTAGAAATAGATGTTTTTCTGGAACTCTTACTTTTTCTATGATTCACCAAAATTGGAAAACTCAGCAGTGGCCACAGGACTGGAAAAGGTCAGTTTTCATTCCAATCCCAAAGAAAGGCAATGCCAAAGAATGCTCAAAGTACTGCACAATTGCGCTCATCTCACACGCTAGTAAAGTAATACTCAAAATTCTCCAAGCCAGGATTCAGCAATATGTGAACCATGAACTTCCTGATGTTCAAGCTGGTTTTAGAAAAGGCAGAGAAACCAGAGATCAAATTGCCAACATCTGCTGGATCATGGAAAAAGTAAGAGAGTTCCAGAAAAACATCTATTTGTGCTTTATTGACTATGCCAAAGCCTTTGACTGTGAGCTAATAGTTAATGGGAGAAAGGTGGGAAAAGCGGCAAATTTTATTTTCTTGGGCTCCAAAATCAGTGACTGCAGACATGAAATTAAAAACACTTGTGACTGAACAATAACAACATTTTGGGTTTTATATTTAAGCACTCTAAGTCATGTCATTGAAATTTGAGGGACTTCCTTGGCAGCCTCAGTTAAGACTCTGCACTTCTACTGCAAGGGTTGCAGGCTCGATCCCTGGTTGGGGATTAAGATCTTGCATGCTGCATGGTCAGAAAAAAATTTTTGAAACTTATTCATATAGGCTTTGTTTACTCATGTAGTGTTAAACTATTGAAGATGAACATCACAATGCAAAGATACCTTAGTTGGGGAAATTAGTTCAAAAGGTCTTGATTTACTAGATGAGCCTTAAGAGCTTGAATGATTGGTAAGATCTGGTATGATAATAGTCTTGATATATTCCTACTTCTGAACCATTCCTTAATTATAAGATAGATTTGTCACACTTTTGTTCTTCCTTACATTAGAATTGGTCTCATAGTTTTAAGTGAATGACCCAATCTTCCAAATTACTTGTAAAGCCTTTGAATGCCAATCCCATGCCATCTCTTCTCTCACATCTCTTAATTTACTTAACACAGGCAAAGCACAGAGGAGGCATTCAGTGGTTGCTAAATGGTATAAAACACTTACTGTCTATTCATATCAGAGCCCATTAACATTGGACCTTCCCTGGAAGCTAAATTTATATCTTCATTTTTACGGCTGTGAGAGGCTAATATTCTAAAAGGATAGAGAATATGGTGACTCTGTATTTTGAGATATTTGGGCTAGTTTTAAACCATAAAGAGAATCTGACATTTTTGTTGTCCAAATCAAATATTTAATAATTCAATAAACATGTTGATATCACCAAATCAAAGGCTAGTGATTCATCCATTAGATTTGGAGTACCTATCATATACCAGGTACTGAACATTTATGGAAGAAATCTTTATCAGCAGTCAAAGGAAAAGATGATTAGCAGCAAGTTGGGAAATTAGACTGGATAAATAAAATAAGAATTCCAGTTTCTTAAGGTATTAAGACTACGTGACTTCCCTGTGGCTCAGGCGGTAAAAGAGTCTGCCTACAATGCTGGAGACCCAGGTTCGATCCCTGGGTCAGGAAGATCCCCTGGAGAAGGAAATAGCAACCTACTCCAGTATTCTTGCCTGGAAAATCCCATGGACAAAGGAGCCTGGTAGGCTACAGTCCATGGGGTCACAAGAGTCAGACACGACTGAGCAGCTTCACTAAGACTACATCAGATAATGTAAAATTCGGTGCAGGAAAAAGCACATTTTGTGTATTTCATATGTGGTGCTAATTATTACCATGATGTGATGGGGCTGAGGTGGAAAATCTCTTTGCTTTCTATAGTTTTATGATTCAGTAACACAAATTGGTATATAACTGGATAGAATTTTCTCCAGAGTACAGTTTGCACTTTTTATCTTTAGTTTCCCCTCTCTAGGGAGAAAAATGCCTTCTCTACTCAGTTAAGCCCATTTGCAAGATTCTGAATATTATACAATCTCACATTCAACACTTATCCTTAAGGAAACAAATAGGATGCACCTAAGCAATGTTTCCTTCATTCTTTCTGGGGTTATTTCTCCACTGATCTCCAGTAGCATATTGGGCACCTACTGACCTGGGGAGTTCCTCTTTCAGAATCCTATCATTTTGCCTTTTCATACTGTTCATGGGGTTCTCAAGGCAAGAATACTGAAGTGGTTGCCATTCCTTTCTCCAGTGGACCACATTCTGTCAGATCTCTCCACCATGACCCTCCCATCTTGGGTTGCCCCACGGGCATGGCTTAGTTTCAATGAGTTAGACAAGGCTGTGGTCCTAGTGTGATTAGATTAACTAGTTTTCTGTGAGTATGGTTTCAGTGTGTCTGCCTTCTGATGCCCTCTTGCAACACCTACCGTCTTACTTGGGTTTCTCTTACCTTGGGCGTGGGGTATCTCTTCACTGCTGCTCCAGCAAAGTGCAGCCGCTGCTCCTTACCTTAAAAAGCCTCTTGATGAAAGTGAAAGTGGAGAGTGAAAAAGTTGGCTTAAAGCTCAACATTCAGAAAATGAAGATCATGGCATCTGGTCCCATCACTTCATGGGAAATAGATGGGGAAACAGTGGAAACAGTGTCAGACTTTATTTTGGGGGGCTCCAAAATCACTGCAGATGGTGACTGCAGCCATGAAATTAAAAGACCCTTACTCCTTGGAAGGAAAGTTATGACCAACCTAGATAGCATATTCAAAAGCAGAGACATTACTTTGCCAAGAAAGGTTCATCTAGTCAAGGCTATGGTTTTCCCTGTGGTCATGTATGGATGTGAGAGTTGGACTGTGAAGAAAGCTTATTGCTGAAGAATTGATGCTTTTGAACTGTGGTGTTGGAGAAGACTCTTGAGAGTCCCTTGGACTGCAAAGAGATCCAACCAGTCCATGCTGAAGGAGATCAGGCCTGGGATTTCTTTGGAAGGAATGATGCTAAAGCTGAAACTCCAGTACTCTGGCCACCTCAAGTGAAGAGCTGACTCATTGGAAAAGACTGATGCTGGGAGGGATTGGGGGCAGGAGGAGAAGGGGACGACAGAGGATGAGATGGCTGGATGGCATCACTGACTCAATGGACGTGAGTCTGGGTGAACTCTGGGAGCTGGTGATGGACAGGGAGGCCTGGTGTGCTGCAATTCATGGGGTCGTAAAGAGTCGGACATGACTGAGCAACTGAACTGAACTGAACTGAACTGAAGCAGTGTTTCCACATGAAGCAGCGTCTTCACTTGGTCTTTTTGAAAACTTGCATGCAGATGGAGTAGATAGTGCAGGCGTATCATCAAGGCTGATTGGAGAAGTGAGCAGATTCTCTTTTAGGAGATGAGGTCAGTTATAGGGAATTGCTCATCAAATGCCTTTAGCACTCTTACCACCCAAAGCCACCAGGTTCTTAATATATGCCCTGAAAGATGTATATGTGTTTGCTAGTCTGGAAACAGCACAGACTGCATTCTGCTCTACTTTTTCAGGAAACATTTCTTTAAAATGCTTTGCCATCTGATTAAACATATTTTAAGCTGTTTTTTTATGTTGCTTTCATAACAACAAGATGTCCAGTGCTTTCCATGGGAAATGATAAGAATTCTAAACAGTAAGAGAGGGCAGCTGAACACTTGATTTCTGGCTCTGGCATTGCCTCAACTGAGTTATCTTGAGCAAATAATTCATATCCTATGACTCTCAGTTCCTGGAGGTATCCGAAGGTCTCTGCTTCCCCTCTTCCCACAGAGAGAAACTTTCAACCCCTATTCTTTTTTTTTTTTTTTAATTAATGCAACCAAATAAAAAAGGTGCATAGGCCAAATTTGTCAGGCATTAAATATATATCTAGATTTATATAATATTAAGTCTCATTTAAAAACATATTTTCCTAAATTTGTAAGAGTGTTGTACTTTTATTTGTAGTCATTTTGTTTTATTCCTAAAAATGTTATAGTCAACCTGGCTTCAGTTTGATAAACTTTGGCCTATAAGGTATAATTAAAAAGCAAACTTTGGCCAACTCAGTATTGAAAGACAAGGACTAAATCGGTGGACTAATACAGCTTGAGTTAAAAACTTACTATAAAGGTACAGTACTCAAGACAGTATGGTATTAGTGAACGAGCAGACAAATAGATCAACAGAAAGAACAGAGGGTCCAGAAACAGACACATAGATATAGTCAAATAAACTTTGACAGATAAATGATGGAGAAGATAGTCTTCTCAGCAAATGGAGCTGGAACATCTAGACAGCCACATATTTTTAAAAAAATCTAAACACAGACTCTAATGTCCTTCACAAAACTTAACTCAAAATGTATCAAAGATCTCAATGTAAAATGCAGAATCATAAAATTTATAGGTAGCATAGAATATAACAAAGGAGAAACTCTAGACAACCTTGAACTTGGTGATGACTTTTAGATAAAAAAACTAAAAAAAAAATGAAGCAAAAAATTAATAAGCTGCACGTCATTAAAATTAAAAATTTCTATTCTGCAAAAGATACTGTCAAAGAATGAAAAAGCAAAACATGGCCTGGGAACTATATCTATTTCCAAAAGACATAGCTGATAAAAGATTATTATCCAAAATAAAAAGAACTATAAAAACTCAACAGTAAGAAAATAAGCAATCCAATAAGTAGATCAAAGACAATAGCAGATACTTTACAAAATAAGATGTACAAAATGACAAGTAAGCTTATGAAAATATGCTCCACATTATGTCATCAGTAGTGAGATGCCGCTAAGCACCTAAGACAATGGACAAAATCCAGAATGCAGAAAACACCAAATGTTGGCAAGGATGTGTGTCAACAGGAAATGTAATTTCTTGCTCCAAGGAATGCAAATTGGAATAGCCAGTTTGGAAGAGAGTTTGTCAGTTTCATACAAAACTAAACATACCTGTGCTATATGATTAAGCAATGCTTTTTAGTATTTACCCAAATGAGTTGAAAACTTATGCTCACATAAACCCTGCACACAGAGATTTACAACATCTTTATTCATAGTGCCCAAAACTTGGAAGCCACTAAAATGTTCCTCAGTAGAAGTAATGGATAAATAAATTGTGGCATATTCAGGAAATGGAATATTACTCAGTGACAAATGGAAAAGAGTTATCAAACCATGAAAAGACACAGAAGGAACTTAGATGAATATTACTAAGTGAAAGAAGCCCATCTGGAAAGATTGCATGTTATATGAATTCAACTAAATGACATTCTGGGAAAAACAACAACAACAACAACAACAAAACTATGGAGCTAGTAAAAACATCAATGCTTGCTAGGGGTTTGGGGCAGGGGGATGAATAGGTAGAGCCCAGAAGAATTTTATTGCAGTGAAATCACTCTGTATGATACTATATGATAAATACATGTCATTATGCATTTATCAGAGTCATTGGAAAAGACATCGATGCTGGGAAAGATTGAAGGCAGGAGGAGAAGGGGATGACAGAGGATGAGATGGTTGGATGTCATCACTGACTCAATGGACATGAGTTTGAGCAAGCTCTGGAAGTTGGTGATGGACAGGGAAGACTGGTGTGTTGCAGTCCATGGGGTCACAAACAGTCAGACACCACTGAGTGACTGAACTGATGCATTTATCTAAACCCATACAGAATGTAAAACACCAAGAGTGAACCCTAAGGGTAAATTAGAGTCTGGGGTAATGATGATATGTCAATGTAGTATACCAATTATAACAAAGGTACCTCTCTGTGGGGGATGCTGATAATGGGGAAAGTCATGCAAGTGTGGGACAGGAGGCAGAAGGGAAATCTCTGTATCTTCTTCTCAGTCTTGTGGCTCAGACAGTAAAGTGTCTGTCTACAATGCAGGAGACCAGGTTTGAGCCCTGGGTTGGGAAGATCCCCTGGAGAAGGAAATGGCAACCCATTCCAGTACTATTGCCTGGAAAATCCCATGGACAGAGGAGCCTTGTAGGCTACAGTCTATGGGGTTGCAAAGAGTCAGATACGACTGAGCGACTTCACTTACTTTGCTAAGATAGCAAAGTATATTTAGAATCAAAACCAAACCAAGAAAAACAAAATGACCATAGAATATGGGCACCATTGGCCCATCATTGATATGTGACTTTTCTACAAGGATTAGACCTTCCTTCCAAGGAGTTCATAAAAACACTGTTGAGAATGGTAAAACTTTAAGGTTTATTTCAAGAGTTTATCCAAATGTGGTCTACCTTGAATCAATAGAAAGAACAAATGAGGATAAGAGGCTCGGTTTTGGAGAAGAAGCTTGGGTTGGGCCCTGATGTCTGAATGAATGAAAGTGTTAGTTGTTTAATCACATCCAACTGTTTGGGACTCCATGGACAGTAGCCCAAGGCATGAGGCTTTATCCATAGAATTCTCCAGGCAAGAATATTAGAGTAGGTAGCCTTTCTCTTCTCCAGGAGATCTTCTTTGACCCAGGAATCAAACCCAGATCTTCCCCATTTTAGGAAGATTCTTTACTATCTGAGCCACCTGGGAAGCCCCTAATGTTTGAACAGCTCTTTATTAATCAGGGTTTGCCAGAGAAACAGAATCAATAGAATTGGTTCATTTTAAGAAACTGGCTCATGCAATTGTAGAAGCTAAGTGAGTTCAAAATCTGATGGAGGAGTTTGTCAGACTGGACAGTCAAGAAAGAGTTTCAGTTTAAGTCCAAAGGCAGTCATCTGTAGCATCAGGAAGAGCCAATGTCACAGATAAAATCCAAAAAGTAGCCTGCTGGAGAATTTCCTCTTGCGCAAAGTGGTCTTTTCTTTTTTTAGGCCTTCAGTTGATTGAGTGAAGCCCACCCACATTATGGAGAACAATCTGCTTTACTCAAAGTCTACTGATTTAAATACAAATTAGATATAAAAAAACACCCTCACAGAAATATCTAGAAAGATGTTTGACCACATATCTGGATACTGTCACTCAAATAAGCTGATGCATAAACATAATCATCACAGGCTTAAATAACAGGAAGCAACTGTACAATTTGGTGAAATCATAAATAATTGTAAGATTAAGAGATACCATGGACAAATATATACTTTGTGGTTTTGCTAAATGCTAGGAATATTCATAGGAATGCACACTCTACAAAGATAGGAAAAGAAAATGAAACTTCATTTCTTTAGCCAGATACTGTTTGGAACCTTTTTGCATTAGAGAGGAGATAGCAAAATTATCAACAACACAGCACTCTTCAATACTTTAAATTTTAGGATGCATGACTAGACATGGATACCTTCCTTTTCTTCCTATTCAGTATGTTCTTAGAAATAAATATAGGGAGCTAGTATTCAGATGAAAGGCAATTGGATGATAAATAAAATAAACAAGCTAAACAATTTTTATCTCTTTGCATTTTTAAAGTATTATATATTTAACTTTATTTTTTCCAAGCCTTAGAATTGCTTGCTCTTTCTTACAATTTATGTTTCAGATCATAAGTCACAATTCAGAGAAGTCTTCTTGTACTTATTTGCTCAGTCACAGCCAACTATTTGTGACTCCATGGACTGCAGCTCCTTTGTCCAAGGAGATTCTCCAGGCAAGAATACTGGAGTGGGTTGCCATGAAGTCTTCTTTCTCTACAATAAAAAATGTTTATCCCAATTCCTTTGGGTCATGTGGTGCTCTTTTATTTACATTATAGCAAATGTCACTGACCTACACAATGGATACAGTGTGACTTATGAAAATAAAAGATCCGTGGGGGCAGTAGGCACCTCTTGCGTATGTATGTCATGATGTATGTCCAGATCTGGAATAGTACCTGGAGCATAGAAAACATATAACACTTAACTAGTGCAAAGAAATTTGAAGCTTCAATTCCTGTGAAATATTTTAAGACCATTTTGTGCAAAGATTTACGTTTTAAAGGGATGACTTTGTGGAAATATGTAAAGTTGTACCTTTGAAAAAAATATCTCCAGTTATCTGCAGGGTACAAAACATTGCTCCATACAAATAGAGGCTGAAACAGCTAATTTTAAAACCCTTCTTTTATAGGTGAGGTAACTGCCAACTAAGGTCCATCTTGTCAAGGCTATGGTTTTTCCAGTAGTCATGTATGGATGTGAGAGTTGGACTATAAAGAAAGCTGAGTGCCAAAGAATTGATGCTTTTGAACTGTGGTGTTGGAAAAGACTCTTGAGAGTCTCTTGGACTGCAAGGAGATCCAACCAGTCCATCCTAAAGGAAATCAGTCCTGAATATTCACTGGACGGACTGATGCTGAAGCTGAAACTCCCAATAATTTGTCCACCTGATGTGAAGAACTGACTAATTTGAAAAGACCCTGATCCTGGGAAAAATTGAAGGTGGGAGGAAAAGGGGATGACAGAGGATGAGCTGGCTGGATGGCATCACTGACTCAATGGACATGAGTTTGAGTAAACTCTGGGAGTGGGCGATAGGGAGGCCTGGCGTGCTGCAGTCCATGGGGTCGCAAAGAGTTGGACATGACTGAGCAACTGAACTGACTGACTGAACTGAACTGCAGTCCACAAAGTCTAAGTAACTTTATCTAGGTTGATTTGAAGGAAAGATAACTTTAAAACTTCAGAGCACTCAACAATAGAAAGAGTTATTTTGCTATAAACATGTTATTCTGTTACTATGTCATGTCCATCTGTTTGCAACACCATGAACCACACACCAAGCTCCTCTGTTTTCTACCATCTCCCAGAGTTTGTTCAAATTCATGTCCATTGCTTTGTTGGTGCTATCTTAACATGGTATTCTCTGCTGCCCTCTTCTCCTTTTGTCTTCAATCTTTCCCCACATTGGGATATTTTTCAGTGAGTTGTCTCATCACATCAGGCAACCAAAGTATTGGAGCTTCATCTTCAGTATCAGTCCTTCCAATGAATAGTCAGGGTTGATTTCCTTTAGGATTGACTGATTTGATCTTGCTGTCCAAGGGGTTCTCAAGAATATTCTCCAGCACTACAACTTGAAAGTATCCATTCTTCAGTGCTCAGACTTCTGTATGGTCCAACTTTCACATTCACACATGACTACTGAGAAAACCATAACTTTGGCTGTATGGACCTTTGTTGGCAAAATTATGTCCCTGCTTTTTAATATGCTGTCTACATTTGTCATAACTTTCCTTCCAAGCAGCAAGCATCTTTTACTTTCATGGCTGTAGTCACCAACTGCAGTAATTTTGAAGCCCAAGAAAATAAAGTCTGTCACTACTTCCAAATCTCCCCCTTCTATTTGCCATGAAGTGATGGGACCAGATGTCATGATCTTAGTTTTTTGACTGTTGAGTTTTAAACCAACTTTGTCACTCTCTTTCACTCTCTTTGCTTTCTGCCATTAGAGTTGTATCATCTTCATATGACATTATTGATATTTCTCCCAGCAATCTTGATTCCAGCTGCGAGACTTCCAGCCTGAAATTTTTCATGATGAACAATGTACTTTTCATATAAGTTAAATAAGCAGGGTGACAGTATAGAGCCTTGACGTTTGGAACCAGCCCATTGTTCCTTGACTGGTTCTAACTGTTGTTTCCTGGCCTGTATACAGGTTTCTTAGGAGGCTGGTAAGGTGGTCTGGTATTCCCATCTCTTTAAGAATTTTCCTCAGAAATTCTTTAGCATACACAGTCAATGAAGCAACAGTAGAAGTTTTTCTGGAATTCCCTTGCTTTCTCCATTATCTAACAAACGTTGGCAATTTGATCTCCGGTTCCTCTGCCACTTCGAACCAAACTTGCACATCTAAAAGTTCTTGGATCATGTCCTGCTGAGGCTTAATTTGGAGGATTTCAAGCACAACCTTGCTAGCATGTGAAAGGAAAACAATTGTGGTAGTTTGAACATTCTTTGGCATTACCTTTCTTTGGGATTGAAATGAAAGCTGATCATTTCCTGCCCTGTGACCACTTCTGAGTTTTCCAAATTTGCTAACATATTGAGTGCAGCACATTAATAGCATCTTCTTTTAGGATTTGAAATAACTCTAGTGGAATTCCATCACTTCCACTAGCTTTGTCCATAATAATATTTCCTAGGGCCCACTTGACTTCACACTCCAGGATGCCCCATTCTTTGTGAATGACCTCACCATCGTGGTTATCTGGGTCATTGAGACCTTTTTGAATATTTGTTTGTATTCTTGCCTCCTCTTCTTAATGTCTTCTGCTTCTGTTAGGTCCTCACTATTTCTGTCCTTTATCATACTCATCCTTGCATGATATATTCCCTTGATATCTCCAGTTCTCTTGAAGAGATCTTTAGTTTTTCTCATTTTGTTGTTTTCCTCTATTCCTTTGCACTATTCATTTAAGAAAGCCTTCTTGTCTCTCCTTACCAATGCTCTGAAACTGCATTCAGTTGGATATATCTTTCCCTTTCCCTCTTGCCTTTCAGTTTTCTTCTTTCTTTAGCTATTTATACAGCCTCCTGAGACAACCATTTTGCCTTCTTGAATTTTTTCTTCGGGATGATTTTGGTCATTGCCTTCTGTACAGTTTTACAAACTTCTCTCTATAGTGCTTCAGGCACTACTCTGTCTACTAGATCTAGTCCCTGATTGTGACAAAGGTCACATTTGTCACCTTCATTGTATAATCATAAGGGATTTGACTTATGTCATACCTGAATGGCCTAGTGGCTTTCTCTTCTTTCTTCAATGTTAGCCAGAATTCTGCAATGAGGAGCTCATGATCTGAGTCACAGTCAGCTCCAAGCCTTGCTTTTTCTGACTGTATAAATCTTCTCCATCTTCAACTGTAATGAACATAATCAATCTGATTCTATTGACCATCTGGTGATGTCCATGTTTACAGTCCAAGTGTAAATGTCCATATATAGAGCTATATAGTGCATATAAAGCTATATAGTACAGCTAAAATAGCTTTTAGAATAGCTTTTTTCAAATCAGGTTCTTCATAACTTTATTCTACTTAGAGATTCCTAGTATCAAAATAAAGTTTAGAAAACAACATTTAAAAAGGACTCTCCTGTTGCTTTATTTTAAAAAGTAATATCTACTAAATAGCATACATAATAATATACAATATTCAACCCCTAATATCTGGCTTCCACTTTTACAATGCCTGTATATTTTATAAACAAAAGAAAAGATAGTAATGCTTGACTTTTTTAAGGCAATAAAATCCAATAAAATTGTAAATGAAAAACTTTTAGAAACATGAAGTCTTTAGAAAATAATATAAAGTATTTGAGTAAAGAGGCAATATGAATCCAAAGAAAATATTATGAAATAAAGGTCAAAGTCAGGATTTGGTTGGTCTTCATATTATCAACCACAAAACCATGAAATATGAAGCAAATTTCTCAAAAAGACTCTAGTTAGGTTGCTTTGGAAACCTCACCACCGATAGAGGATCCAGTCCCCTTTGAAAGAAATTTCCAGTTCAGTTTCATTTTAGGGCAGCCTAAGTGCTCTTAAGGTTTGCATATTTCAGGATCTCACATTTAAAGAGACAAAATGACAATCTTTTGGCTTTGAGGAGGGACAAAACAAGTTTAATGTATCAAATTCCTAAAAGAATTTCAAATCATAAAAGTCACTTATGGGGATGAGTTTTTGAAATACTTAATACGAAGGATATTTGGATTATTTAACTTCAAGAAGAGAAGGTATTTTTTGATGATTTTTTTTCAAATACATAGGAGAGTAATTAGATTTATTCTGAATATATCTTGTGGTCACAGAGCAGTCAGAACTAGAAGCAATACCTGGACAATACAGCAATTCCAGCTTAAAATAAGAAAATTTTGATAAGTGGAGCTGCAATTGGATATCTCAATATATTGAGTTATCCATTCCCAGAAAGATAAAAATAAATCAAATATTAGTGTGATCCTCAGTACTGCAGTAATCAACACTTTCATGAATAACTGAGCCAAATAAACTCCATGGTGTCTTCTTGAGGTTTGCTGAGTTTAGATGAGATTTTTCTACTCAAATGACAATTGGAGCTAGATGCCAGCTCCATGATTTGTAAGCACAGAATGGTTTTAGAGCTCTTCAAATTACATCTCAAACAAAGTCTTACCATTCTCATTAATTATAAAAGTTCTATCTGATTTACTGAAACACATAAATCTCTTCTAATGTAATCAATACACTGAAGTGACTATTACACTTAAAAATATACTTTATTCCATTATTGAAGAAAACATGGTTTTCTTAGCCTGATGAACTTGGACAAATAAACCCACCTTCCAGAATCTCAGTTTTCTCATCTATAAAATGGAAGTTTTATGTTCCAATTTCTATTTCAAGTTCTGCATCAAGTAAACACCTAGTCATCATCAAAGGCTGGACAACAATTTAAAGAAGACACCTATGGTTCAGTTTCAGACCTCTGTTTAGGAATTCTTCTTACCATCAATTTATGACACAAGAATACAAGTCTTATTAGGTTATAGTCAAAATTTGTTTTTATTCCAAAATCCCATTTTTCAGTTTGATCACTCATCTTATTCACTAGTCTTGACTCTGAGTGACTTTTAGCTACTTCCAAAAATTGAATCTATCTGCAAGAGATGACTATTTATCACTATTAAGGCCTTTTTAAAAAGTGCTACAAAAAAGGCTTTGAAGAAAATTTCAAAAGAGTTGAAACAGGATTCTGAACTATAGCAGCATCATTAACAATAATTGTATAATTGTCCAAAGGACAAACGTTTTTTGACAGTATAGTTTCTGATATGACTCAAAATGGTGACAGTATATTTCTTCAAGAAAATATTAAGGAAAAATACAAAGCAGCATCTGAGAGACAGAACATAATAAACCTTATAACAGTTCAGAGGAGGCGAGGGGAACCCCTTTATATTGACTAGTTAAAGATAAAATCTGCCTAGACTCTGAAAAGTGAGCAGATTATTGGCATCTATTATTATCTGAATTTTTAAAATTACTTCATCAGAAAGTATTAATTGGTAATGCTAGTTAGATTTCACTTAGAAAAGAGTTGAATTCTGAGGGACTAGAACAAAATGGATTTAAGCTTTGTCTTGGCAAAAGTCTGAAAGGGCCAAGAGCAGAAGCCACAGTCAGAGCAAACTGAAGTGGATTGAAGACCAAAGGGATGGTCCTCTCTCTGCCTCCTTGGTAACATGTTCAGTTCTCTCACGTTTAAAGACCAGCATTTTCTTAAGGAAGTAAAATCTCACCCACTGCCAACTACCAAATACACCAACAGACAACATCAATAAGAAACTGAACCAGTGTCTACCTTAGATCACACACTCAGTTAGTTCACTCAGTCGTATCTGACTCTTTGTGACCCCATAGATTGCAGCCCTCCAGGCTCCTCTGTCCATTCTTCAGGCAAGAATACCTTAGACAGCTAGTTCTTAATCCCTGTTTACGTACTTTGGTGTATAGGGTTTTTTTGTTTTTTTTTTCGGTTTTTGTCTTTATTTTTTCCTAGGAAGATGCTATCTAACAGGGCTCTCAATTTGACTTTTATAACCATGCCAGAAAAACAGCTATTAAATGACAAGATTATCAGGACATTTAAACACACAGAGATGGGTTTACACAAGGAGGCTGGTGATGATGAAAATGATCTTTTCTCAGAAGTGTCACTCAAGTGAAAACCACTTACTCTTTCTCTGTCTCCGAGAGCTGGGATAGGAATGTCAGTAAACTGGTGTGTCACATGTATGCAAATTTCTAAGTGTTCTAAAGGTCATTTACAATCCACAAGGCTTGGCATTTTCCTTCCAGAACACTAAAAGAAATAATTTAATTAACTCTTCCAAAGAAACATAATCAGACTTAATTGGAATTTGTGCTGGTCAAGATATTTGATTCTAGGATCTAGATAACTGAAAAATAAACGATACAAACACACACACACATTATAGTTGGTGTCAGTAAATTAAATATGTGAAAAGGAGATCAGAACTTAAGAGTAGGCATGTCATAGGAATTCAGGTTAGCACTCTGGTAGTTTTTCCTTGGCTCCTTTCTTCAAACTCTTAATCTGTAGAAAATATATCAAAAATGAGTCAATAAGAAAGCCTGCCTCTGAAACAGGAGCCTCAACAACAAATACTGTCCAACTGTCATTGTTTAAGCTGCAGCTTACTTATGAGCAATTGAATCACATTATTTCAGCTAAATTATATTTTACTGCAGTGAGAAGCCAAACAAAATAAACTTTTTTTTCCTTGCACTTCAGACTTCAGTGATATGGAAAAACATTGATGTCTCAAGAAAACAAAAGCATCTTTAACCAAAAGGAATATCCCAGGAATGATAACTAGCTCTTGTAGACCTAAAGGATAGATTAATAATAATAATAATAATAATATTTTAGTCAGATATTTATCATCTGTATGCATAGTTACTTAGAGAGTGATTGTCACCATATAGAAAGCAAACAGTGGATATTCCTAAACTGCATTTGGCATGTTATAACTTTTTCTAAGATTTGTCTTGCTAAATGACTAAGAATTGCCACTAATAATGATAAAAACTATTATAAATTAAGTAAGGCAGTATGTTAACTTATTTGCATGGATTTTCTCTTTTAAGTGTTACCAAAACACTATGTTTCTATAGGTGAGAAATCTGAGACTCAGAAAGGTAAGTAATTTGCTCAAGGTTACCCAGCTAGTGAATGGGGTTACACTGGTATGTTAGCAAGTGACAATACAATGTCAACTGGCTAAGAGTGGGGAAAAAAGGAAGAATGAATTATTTCATGAACCTGAGCATTCAATAGCAGATATAATCTCAGTATGCCAAAGATATCATTGAGATTCAGTCTCTTGCTTCTGTGTGATCTTCACTCTTAGGCACATTTTATATATGATGGCAAAGATGATGGTAGCATCCTAGGTTGTGTCTGTAGAAGTAGATATTATATACCCACAGAGATATAATACCATAGTCTCTGTCACTTTAAATCAATTTCTATTAGGGTATTTTAAGGTGTTGCAAATAAACACCTGATGAAATGTGAGGTTCAAACATTTCTCCAAACTTAGAGTTTGATCCATGCATTGAAGTTTTTGCTAACAATGTGATGGACAAGGTGATTAGTCTTCAAAATTTACAAATAGCTTATGATGCCTAACAGCATCAAAACAAACAACACAATCAAAAAATGGGCAGAAGACCTAAATAGACATTTCTTCAAAGAAGACATATGAATGGTCGATAGGTACATGAAAAGATGCAATGAATTTCTTTTATGTCATATTTGCTGTTTTTCTGGGGGACAAAAAGTGTTTGAGTTCAGTTCGGTTCAGTCGCTCAGTCATGTCTGACTCTTTTCGACCCCATGAATTGCAGCACGCCAGGCCTCCCTGTCCATCAACTCCTGGAGTTCACTCAAACCCATGTCCATTGAGTCGGTGATGCCATCCAGCCATCTCATCCTCTGTTGTCCCCTTCTCCTCCTGCCCCCAATCCCTCCCAGCATCAGAGTCTTTTCCAATGAGTTAACTCTTCGCATGAGGTGGCCAAAGTATTGGAGTTTCAGCTTTAGCATCAGTCCATCCAAAGAACACTCAAGACTGATCTCCTTTAGGATGGACTGGTTGGATCTCCTTGCAGTCCAAGGGACTCTCAAGAGTCTTCTCCAACACTGCAGTTCAAAAGCATCAATTCTTTGGTGCTCAGCTTTCTACACAGTCCAACTCTGACATCCATACATGACCACTGGAAAAACCATAGCCTTGATTAGACGGACCTTTGTTGGTAAAGTAATGTCTCTGCTTTTCAATATGCTATCTAGGTTGGTCATAACTTTCCTTCCAAGGAGTAAGCATCTTTTAATTTCATGGCTGTAATCACCATCTGCAGTGATTTTGGAGCCCCCCCCCCTCAAAAATAAAGTCAGCCACTGTTTCCATTGTTTCCATCTATTTCCCATGAAGTGATGGGACCAGATGCCATGATCTTTGTTTTCTGAATGTTGAGCTTTAAGCCAACTTTTTCACTCTCCTCTTTCACTTTCATCAAGAGGCTTTTGAGTCCCTCTTCAATTTCTGCCATAAGGGTGGTGTCATCTGCATATCTGAGGTTATTGATATTTCTCCCGGCAATCTTGATTCCAGCTTGTGCTTCTTCCAGCCCAATGTTTCTCATGATGTACTCTGCATAGAATTTAAATAAGCAGGGTTACAATATACAGCCTTGATGTACTGCAGTGAAGAAAAAAAAAGAAACTCCATTAGGAGGAAGGGGAAGTACATCGCTAACTCTGTAGTGATAAGAGTTCCTCTTGATGGTTTTAGTAAAGTCATGAGGATGACTCACAGAGCCCCACATGAGGTCTATGACTAATCTGAACTGACTATTGTGGAAAGGAAACGAGACACTCTCATTGGTAAAACTCAGGTTAAATGCTAATATGGTAGAGATGAGATAGAGATTAGGCTATGGCTCCACCCAAACATAAACATAGTTTCAAAGAGGAAAGTTTAGAAAGAAATAAGTGATTTGTTACAAACTATACATAAGTATTGTCTGCATAGTAGATACAATTAATTTACATTAATTTCACTTTACATACTTGGAAAATATATAAACCAAGATCTGTTTTCTATCTGTCTATATCTATCTATGTCACATGCTAGTAAAGTAATGCTCAAAATTCTCCAAGCCAGGATTCAGCAGTATGTGAACCATGAACTTCCTGATGTTCAAGCTGGTTTTAGAAAAGGCAGAGGAACCACAGATCAAATTGCCAACATCTGCTGGATCATGGAAAAAGCAAGAGAATTCCAGAAAAACATCTATTTCTGCTTTACTGACTATGCCAAAGCCTTTGACTGTGTGGATCACAATCAACTGTGGAAAATTCTGAAAGAGATGGGAATACCAGAACACCTGATCTGCCTCTTGAGAAATTTGTATGCAGGTCAGGAAGCAACAGTTAGAACTGGACATGGAACAACAGACTGGTTCCAAATAGGAAAAGGAGTTCGTCAAGGCTGTATATTGTCACCCTGTTTATTTAATTTACATGCAGAGTAAACCATGAGAAACGCTGGACTGGAAGAAACACAAGCTGGAATCAAGATTGCCGGGAGAAATATCAATAACCTCAGATATGCAGATGACACCACCCTTATGGCAGAAAGTGAAGAGGAACTAAAAAGATTCTTGATGAAGGTGAAAGTGGAGAGTGAAAAAGTTGGCTTAAAGCTCAACATTCAGAAAACGAAGATCATGGCATCCGGTCCCACCACTTCATAGGAAATAGATGGGGAAACAGTGGAAACAGTGTCAGACTTTATTTTTCTGGGCTCCAAAATCACTACAGATGGTGACTGCAGCCATGAAATTAACAGACGCTTACTCCTTGGAAGGAAAGTTATGACCAACCTAGATAGCATATTGAAAAGCAGAGACATTACTTTGCCAAGAAAGGTTCATCTAGTCAAGGCTATGGTTTTTCCTGTGGTCATGTATGGATATGAGAGTTGGACTGTGAAGAAGGCTGAGTGTCAAAGAATTGATGCTTTTGAACTGTGGTGTTGGAGAAGACTCTTGAGAGTCCCTTGGACTGCAAGGAGATCCAACCAGTCCATTCTGAAGGAGATCAGCCCTGGGATTTCTTTGGAAGGAATGATGCTAAAGCTGAAACTCCAGTACTTTGGCCACCTCATGCGAAGAGTTGACTCATTGGAAAAGACTCTGAACTGGGAGGACTGGGGGCAGGAGGACGACAGAGGATGAGATGGCTGGATGGCATCACTGACTCGATGGACGTGAGTCTGAGTGAACTCTGGGAGTTGGTGATGGACAGGGAGGCCTGGCGTGCTGTGATTCATGGAGTCGCAAAGTGTCGGACATGACTGAGCGACTGATCTGATCTGATCTGATATCTATCTATTTATCCACCCATCCATCTGCATGCATGTGATAAGTCACTTCAGTAGTGTTCAACTATTTGTGACACTATGGACTGTAACCCACCAGGTTCCTCTATCCATGGATAGAGGATATTTTTACAGACAAAAATACTGGAGTGGGTTATTATGCCCTATTTCAGAGGATCTTCCTGACCCAAGGATCTAACCTGTGCCTCCTGCAATTCCTGCATTGCAGGTGGATTCTTTACTGCTAAGTCACTGAGGAAGCCTATCCAGACATTTATCTATGCCTTTATATCTCAACAACTTGATCTCTATTATCATAAGGGAATGTAGTCTTCAGCCTAAGTACAAAGCCCCAAATAAATTAACCCATAGCCTCTGAGTATCTAATGTCCCAAATTCTAGTGATTGTTTATTTAAGCAATTTTTAATAGCAGATTTCCTTATGTGAGTTTTTTGTGTTTTTTTTACAATTCATACCATAGCGTTTCAGTCAAACCCCCTACCTCACACCCCTCTGTCATGCATGCATACCTCAAAGGCCATTCTTCTGAATTCAAAAGGTCATAATCAAGTCCAGGAGTCAAAATGTCTACCTGAGTGATGTTTTATCCTGAGTTGTGGCAATCGCCTCAAATTGTGGTGTTATTATTGTTTACTTGTGTTTTTACATTCCTTTTGCTCAATTACATAAGGTTTTCCTTCTGTTCTCAGGACAGAAACCAAAGTCCTGAATCTAGCATTTAAGATCTTTGATAATCTGGACTTGATGTACATTTCCTATAACTAATATTTCTATACACCATTAGCTCTAAATATGTAAGAAGTTTAGCATTTGAAGATCTTTCTAAAAATTAAGAATTCTAGACTTCACTTGCTGTTGATTCTAACTCAAGTTGTTTAATATGGTCCAGAAATCTATATTTTTAATGAACGTTTTTGCTAGCCAAGATGGACTCTGTTCCATTGTGTAACAAACACACCTCCAAATCTTAAGGGCATGGAACAATCAAAGTTGATTTTCTTCTTGACAAATTATACAACATAGGTCAGCTAGAGGCTCTTCTCCAGGACCATAGCAAAAAAGTTTAAAAAAAAGTTACCATTCACCTAAAGTGAGGAAAAGAGAATGTATTAAACTGCTCACTAACTCTAAAATCTTCCACTCAGAAGTGACACCATCTTCTCATCTCTTTTGTTTAGACTTTATTGTACAAAATTAGTTCTGCGGCCATGTTTAAGCTGAAGGGATGCAAACTATTTGGTAAATGATATTTATGCAGATATTTTGAGGACTTTTTTTTTGGACACAGGTGCCATAGTTTTTAATCCTGAGTTAGCTTGCCCCACAAAGATTTAAAAAACAACAAAAAAAATGAAATGTTAGTCACTCAGTAGTAGCCATTCAGTTCTCCAGGGGATCTTCCTGACCCAAGGAGCCCAGGTCTTCGGCATTGCAGGCAGATTCTTTACTGTTTGAGCCATCAGAGGAGCCCAAAGATTTCAAAACCTACCTTTAATTTTCCTCTGTACATTTGTATATCCATTACCAATGCTGAATTTGTCTTCCCTATTTCTAGCTGCAAAAGAAATTCCAACCCTAAGTTTATCTTCTGGAACTAAGAAGTCAAAAGGAATTTTCTGCTCAATAATTTACTTGCTTTTACTGTATTTTCTAATACTCACCTTGTTCAAAAATAATTTAATATATCTATAATATACAATGTAATCTTATTTTTGAGGAAACAAATCTTTTAGCAATCAAATCATGGCAAAAGAAATACAAAGGAAATTAACTTTATCTACTCAGCAGAATACAACTATCAACAGATTATTTTCTGAGAATTTCTCTATAAATCAGTTGTTTAAAAATCTTTTATATTTCTCCATTTGGACAGTATCATAGTGATTGAGATGTCTAGGAGAGTATTGCCAATGCCTAATTAACTCATTAGGCTGTATGTTCAAAATGAAACAATATAAAATAAAATAGTATAGAATAAAATGCAACACCTTTACAATGCAGAAAAATGCTAAAATTGAAACCATATGTTTGCTATGTATATTTTAAGCTAATACTGAGGCAAGTCTTTTAAATTAGAGAAGAATGAAAAGCTAGGTAGAGATTTTGTAGATATTTTGAAAAGGAATTTTGAGTATTTTCAGGATTTATATATTATCGGCAGAAGATCTTAATTATTCCTAATTGCCACTTCAAATTGTATGATGTCCTTGCTTCAACAAAGGTGTATCACTACTAATACTTTAAAATTTCAAACTATGATTAGCCCATTGTTCAAATTATGATTGCAATAATGAGGGTGAGAATAAAAAAGTTAATGAGTAAGAAAATAAGGAGAATGAAAATATACAGTGCTAACTAGGAGAGACTTTTAGCAAATAGAGGAGAAAACAATAAAATTGAAGTGGGTATGTTTATGTTGTGAAAAGTTGTCTGATAAGGAAAAGCTGAACTACTACCAGTAAACTAAGAATAACAGAGAGAGACTATGGTCTGTGCATGATCCATTTGACAGAAAAATAAAGTTGACTGTAATATAGAAACATTTAAGTGAGACAACTTGCATAACATAGGACAAGGGAAAAGAGGAGAATGAAATTAACTTGCTTGCTTTTTAAAGTAATGTGTTTTAGTGAGACTTGAACTTCCGAGATTGATAGGAGTAGGGGTGGGGAAAGCTGTGAAGTGAAGTGAGTCCTGCAGTTGTGTCCGACTCTTTGCAACCTCATGGACTATACAGTCCATGGGATTCTCCAGGCCAGAATACAGGAGTGGGTAGCCTTTCCCTTCTCCAGGGGATCTTCCCTACCCAGGGATGGAACCCAGGTCTCCTCCATGGCAGGCAGATTCTTTACCAGCTGAGCCACAATGGAAAGCTGAGAAGGTGCCTAAAAGATGTTTTATTTAGCACTTAATAATAAGACCATCTGCCCACTTAAGTTTCCTAAAGATGAGGAAGGAATCCCACACCCACAGTCCCACACCCTCTCAATGAGCAGAGTGCAGAACCTTTGTCAGCTTTTCATTTGTTGATCAGTGAAAATTGGCACCTCTCTGTGTGGAGAAGTTTGTTAGTCTTCATTACATTATGTCCACACCTCAACTGATCCACCATTTTCAGGCTCAACTCTGAGAATTTCTCCAGTTCCGCTCAGTTCAGTCGCTCAGTTGTGTTTGACTCTTGGTGACCCCGTGGACTGCAGCACACCAGGCTTCCCTGTCCATCACCAACTCCCGGAGTTTGCTCAAATTCATGTCCATTGCATCGGTGATGCCATCCAACCATCTCATCCTCTGTCATCTCCTTCTGCTCCTGCCTTCAATCTCTTCCAGCATCAGGGTCTTTTCCAATGAGTCATTTCTTCACATCAGGTGGCCAAAATATTGGACCTTCAACTTCAGCATCAGTGCTTCCAATGAATATTCAGGACTTATTAAGGACCCCCATTTTCTGAATTGAACCCCATGCTCAATTCTGAGAACTTCTCCAGAGTAGATCCCAAATTATTAATGGATTAGAACTCGGACTGTTAACAAATACAGAGCTAGGGAAAAACATATTAGCAATAATCCAAGGAGGACAGTGACAATTCCAAATTAATCAAGTGTATACTGAGTGCCTATTTGTGGATCAGCTATTGTACTATGAATTTTACATATGTAATTTCTATTTGGACTTCCCCAGTGACTCAGCAGTAAAGAATCTGTCTACAAGGCAGGGGACCCAGGTTTCCTGGGTCAGGAAGATCCCCTGGAGAGGGAAATGGCAGCCCACTCCCGTATTCTTGCCTGCAAAATCCCACGGAGAGAGGAGCCTGGCAGGCTATAGCCCATGGGGTCACAAAATATTTGGACACAACTTATCAACTAAACAACAACACAAAAACAACAAAATTCTAGTTACCATTTGATCAGTGTTTTATTGACCATATTCTCAGAAACTTTAGACAGGAGCTGGAGGACTAACTAGCACAGACACAGGTTCAAGTCAGAGGAAGCAGAAACCAGAGTAGAATCATGATGGATGGGTGTAGACCACTGGAGGCTGAGGGCAAACTCTGAGTTCTGAAAATGTGCCTTTTGTGTCCCTGTCTTTTCCACTTCTCCTACTTTGAATCCCCCTCACGGAACTGTTGAAAATTAAAATTGGTTATCAGAGTCTTCATCACACTGACATGTGAGTGAAACCGGCTTTAGGTGCCAGCTAGCTAAGAACACCAGACAATTTCTCTTGAACTGAAGGTTTAGAATAAATAAATGTACTCATTTATATATTATTCAGTCACATATTGAATACCTTATACGTGTCACACATTAGGTTAGGCTTTATTGTCACATGTCAATAGAAGCTATAAATTGAAAACTGAAATTCCAGGTATTAAGAAAGGTGAGTTTGAAGAATGAGATTAGCAAGGCCTTCAGTCTGCTCTAATATCAGACCTCAATGCCTTATTTCCTCAATTTCCCCTTATTTGTTTAACTTGTTCATGGAAATACAGGGAGAACATGGCCACTTAGATTGGAAGAAATAAGTCTCAGCTTACACACTCAAACAGGCCTTCTTATAAGAGATTGTCAACAAAATAAATACATGCATGGAATGTAGTTTTATACCTTGGAGAGGAAGTTGAAACATTATATAAGAAAAAGCATATCTCTATAGGCGACCACTCTTGCTTGGAAAATCCCATGGATGGAGGAGCCTGGTAGGCTGCAGTCCATGCGGTCGCGAAGAGTTGGAAACGACTGAGTGACTTCCCTTTCACTTTTCACTTTCCTGCATTGGAGAAGGAAATGGCAACCCACTCCAGTGTTCTTGCCTGGAGAATCCCAGGGATGGGGGAGCCTGGTGGGCTGCCATCTATGGGGTTGCACAGAGTCGGACACAACTGAAGCGACTTAGCAGCAGCAGCATATATACCTCTATAAATGAGTAAAATTCAAATAAAATTTTAATGAAAACCATATCCCAAGATACTCTAGTTCTTTCCTGAAGCAAAGAGACACTGTCCTGTGTGATAGGGCAGTGAGGAGGAAGTCCAGGCATTGTTGTATGAAAGTTCAGGTTCAAAACAGTAAGGCCACCTACGAGGTCTTCCGTGTCAAGAAATATGTCATATTCTTCTATCACTAAATTGTTCTCCAGGGCATGCATTGTTTTCCTATATTGGGACCCACAACTGTCACTTGCCTTGGAAACCCAGATATTTCTAGGAGGGGCAGCAAGCTGCTGGAAGTCACTTCAAGGACATGGGTGAGGTTCAGAGAGTTATCTTCCCACATACCCACAACCTCAGAGTAAAGGAAGGACCAGGAAAGGACAGGCTTGGCTGAGACTATGCTATGAGGTCAGGTTGTTCCCAAATTTAAGCTAATATTTCAAAATAGCAAGCAGATCACTGGTTTCAAAATATGGCCCCCAGATTAGTGACATCAGCTTTGCTTCAGAATTTAGTATTAACACACTTCCTCAGTCACTGCTTCAAGATTGTTGAAGAAGAAACTAAATTGGGGGCCCAATGATATGTTTCAAGAAACCCTCTCAGTTCAGTTCAATCACTCAGTCATGTCTGACTCTTTGCAACCCCATGAATCGCAGCATGCCAGGCCTCCCTGTCCATCACCAACTCCCGGAGTTCACTCAAACCCACATCCATCAAGTCAGTGATGCCATCCAGCCATCTCATCCTCTGTCGTCCCCTTTTCTTCACACCCCCAATCCCTCCCAGCATCAGAGTCTCTTCCAATGAATCAACTCTTCACGTGAGGTGGCCAAAGTACTGGAGTTTCAGCTTTAGCATCATTCCTTCCAAAGAAATCCCAGGCCTGATCTCCTTCAGAATGGACTGGTTGGATCTCCTTGCAGTCCAAGGGACTCTCAAGAGTCTTCTCCAACACCACAGTTCAAAAGCATCAGTTCTTTGGCACTCAGCTTTCTTCACAGTCCAACTCTCACATCCATACATGACCACAGGAAAAACCATAGCCTTGACTAGACGGACCTTTGTTGGCAAAGTAATATCTGTGCTTTTGCATATGCTATCTAGGTTGGTCATAACTTTTCTTCCAAGGTGTAAGTATCTTTTAATTTCATGGCTGCAGTCACCATCTGGAGTGATTGTGGTCCATTGGAGAAGCGAATGGCAAACCATTTCAGTATTCTTGCCTTGAGAACCCCATGAACAGTATGAAAAGGGAAAATGATAGGATACTGAAAGAGGAACTCCCCAGGTCAGTAGGTGCCCAATATGCTACTGGAGATCAGTGGAGAAATAACTCCAGAAAGAATGAAGGGATGGAGCCAAAGCAAAAACAATACCCAGTTTTGGATGTGACTGGTGACCGATGCAAGGTTCGATGCTGTAAAAAGCAATATTGCATAGGAACCTGGAATGTTAGGTCCATGAATCAAGGCAAATTGGAAGTGGTCAAACAGGAGATGGCAAGAGTGAACATCAGTTCTAGGAATCAGCAAACTAAAATGGACTGGAATGGGTGAATTTAACTCAGATGACCATTATATCTACTACGGGCAGGAATCCCTTAGAAGAAATGGAGTAGCCATCATGGTCAACAAAAGTCTGAAATGCAATACTTGGATACTTGGATGCAATCTCAAAAATTACAGAATGATCTCTGTTCATTTCCAAGACAAATCATTCAATATCATAGTAATCCAAGTCTATGCCCCAACCAGTAACGCTGAAGAAGCTGAAGCTGAATGGTTCTATGAAGACCTAAAAGACCCTATAGACTAACACCCAAAAAAGATGTCTTTTTCATTATAAGGGACTGGAATGCAAAAGAAGGAAGTCAAGAAATACCTGGAGTAACAGGCAAATTTGGCCTTGGAATATGGAATGAAGTAGGGCAAAGGCTAATAGAATTTTGCCGAGAGAATGCACTGGTCATAGCAAACACCCTCTTCCAACAACACAAGAGAAGACTCTACACATGGACATCACCAGATGGTCAACAGCGAAATCAGTCAGCAAAAACAAGACCGAGAATTGACTGTGGCTCAGATCATGAGCTCCTTATTGCCAAACTCAGACTTAAATTGAATAAAGCAGAGAAAACCACTAGACCATTCAGGTATGACCTAAATCAAATCCCTTATGATTATGCAATGGAAGTGAGAAATAGATTTAAGGGACTAGATCTGATAGTCTGATGAACTATGGACTGAGGTTTGTGACATTGTACAGGAGACAGGGATCAAGACCATCCCCATGGAAAAGAAATGCAAAAAAGCAAAATGGCTGTCTGGGGAGGCCTTAAAAATAGCTGTGACAAGAAGAGAAGAAACCCTCTAGGTGATGCTAATTCCTAGCAAGTTTAAGAAACAGTGACCTACATGGCACTTTCACTGGGGCCCACCCTATTTTGTGGATTCAGGAAATAACCTAAGGTTTAATAAGTTTCTAGTTCTTTCCTGAAATCAGACTTTGATGTCATCCAAAAGGGCTAGAATAAAAGCTTCCTGTGCTAGGAGTTGGGAGTAAAAAAGTAGGATGAGATGAGAATAAAAAGTAATAAGGATGGTGTGAAAAAAAATCCAGAAATGAAAGAACAAGGATGAGAGATCCCAAGAAGACACATATATTAGCATATTTTCTAGCTTAGTCCTAGCTTAACTTCAGTCTTTGCCATGATAGAACTTTACACTAGTGACTACTGGGTTGCAGACCTGCATTAGGTCTACACTGGGGACCATGTTATCCTGGGATTTTGTTTTTCTGTCTCTAAAGGCAGTAGCAGTAGGTTAAGCTGTCTCCCTGTTTGTGAGCTTTCTTCTGCCCCAATTTGTGTGTGTGTGTGTGTTTTCTTTTTGAAATGCATTCTAATGTACTTACATCTTTCCAGGGATTAGGCCTGACAGCAACAGCCCACAATAAAGTGAGCACTTGGTCATACAACAATGAGGAAGAATGAACTACAATTAAGCCAACATAATTGCATACAAGCAACACCCTCCAAAGTAGGGAACAATGAATCTTTTGCTCAAAGTAATAAGGGATCAGGAGATGAAAATGTTGGAACAGCTCACTGGAGCAGTCTTAAAACTCACAAAGAAAGGAAAAATCAAAACAAAAAATTGCCATGGATTCCTAATCCCAAGAAATCAGCCTGTCCTCCAAAATGTGAGATGCATACTTTCTAAGGTACATGGTTATTTGCACATAGGTGCTCAGTCATGTCTGGCTCTTTTTGACCCTATGGACTATAGGTTGCCAGACTCCTCTAACCATGGGGTTTTCCAAGCAAGAATACTGGACTGGGTGGTCATTTCCTTCTCCAGATGATCCTCCTGACATAGGAATCCAACCTGTATCTCCCATGTCTCCTTCATCTTCTGCATTGGCAGGCGAATTCTTTACTACTGAGCCACCTTGGGAAGTGCTACATGTTTAATGACCACCACTTAATCCCTCCTGGTTTGGATGGACAGTGGACTGTTGTTTGGAAACCATGTTCATTTGCAAGGGTAATGAGTCTTATCAATTAGCTCATATTTAAATTGTTGCAATTCATTCTATTTATTAGTACTTTCATTCCAACAACCAATTAAGTACATACCTTCCTTGAAATGATTTTTAGAATTCTCCAATCTCTACAAAGTAGATGTAGGTTTTCAAAGTAGTTTTTCTTACTGCAAGTCATCTAGAAAACAGACTTACTCTCAGAGAGAAACTGTGCCAGTGAAGAGCTTGGAGGTACAAGCTAAAATGAATATGCTTATTACTTTTTAATCTCTTCCTGATGAGGGAGCCAAGAGGCCATTGTACTGTAAAAGAGGGGGGAAAAGCAGATAGGTATTTCCATTTTCTTTAGAAATTATTTTTCTACTTGGGACTTCATAGCACAGGATTAAGTAATCTTGATTGAGTCTATGTGTTCCTATACTCCCCATATCACACAATCTTTCATAATTAAGAATTAGTGAATTAACAACTCACTTAATTTTTCAGAAAATATTTAATAAGTTTTTACTAGGCTTCTAAATGTGATTTAGTCATTACCCAAACAGGTCATGCTACAGTTCTTTTTCCCAAAGAACACATCCTCTATTGTAGGGTTGTGTTTGGTCAAGACTAAGATGCTTGACAAATCCTAGATTGCTAAGTGCAGAAGCAGAGAAACTACAGACACACAGAGGGAAATACATTACCTTGGAATAGAGAAGATGAACATACTACAACTGAGCTGGACATGAAATTCTTCGCAAAACTGCAAGGATCCTACTTTCCACCTTCTTCCTTGTACTCTCCCTACAAACTTACAAAACTGAGCAAAAAGTTTTCAGTTCATTTGAAAACCATCTGCACCATAATCTAACCAGGGAGTGTATTTTGTCACAGTAGCCTTTTATAGGATATGGAGGACATCTGTTAAAATTTAGCTCTTGTCAGTGATGAAGAAACTCAGTAGAAGAGGCATCAGATTGGATGAAATTTTAATAAAGCTGTAGGGGCTTTTGAAACTTTCCCGAATGAGGAAGAGACAGAAATGGAGAGACAGAGAAATAATGAGAGACAAAATAGACACAAAAGGGGGAAATCAAGGGAGAGAAGAAGAGAAAAACAAACAAACAAAAAATTGAGAAGAAGGAAAAGTCAGGATATTTGGAATATTTCCATTTTTTTATGTGAAATCTTGTGTTTTAGAAGCGCATTCTATGTGTGAGTGGGTATATGTGTTCATTCTCTATTTGATCTTACCTGACATATGTTTGCTTTACAAGTGTGATTAGCCAGTTGTGTTTGTGTCATGTGGGAAAACCTTTTCTGCTCACTACAATAGAAGCAGGGTCATGTGATTTTGGTGTCAGATAGTGACAAACACAATTCTGGATCCCTTACCTGTGCTTCAGATCGGATCAGATCAGATCAGTCGTTCAGTCGTGTCCAACTCTTTGCGACCCCGTGAATCGCAGCGCCAGGCCTCCCTGTCCATCACCAACTCCCGGAGTTCACTTAGACTCACGTCCATCGAGTCAGTGATGCCATCCAGCCTTCTCATCCTCTGTCATCCCCTTCTCCTCCTGCCCCCAATCCCTCCCAGCATCAGAGTCTTTTCCAATGAGTCAACTCTTCACATGAGGTGGCCAAAGGACTGGAGTTTCAGCTTTAGCATCATTCCTTCCAAAGAAATCCCAGGGCTGATCTCCTTTAGAATGGACTGGTTGGATCTCCTTGCAGTCCAAGGGACTCTCAAGAGTCTTCTTCAACACCACAGTTCAAAAGCATCAATTCTTCAGTGCTCAGCCTTCTTCACAGTCCAACTCTTACGTCCATACATGACCACAGGAAAAACCATAGCCTTGGTACCTGTTAACCTAGTGACTTGAATACACAGGGTTAGTACTAGATTTCCTTTGGACCCAAGTTAGTTGAGTTAGAAGCCAGGAGCCATAGACTTGGAAGATAAGCCCAGAGACAAAGAAAACTGAAGCTATAAGGATTGATAAAATTAAGGACTCTCTCTTATCTCAGATATGGATCAAGCATGTGTTAGAAATGTTTGTGCTTACTAATGAAGTACCTTTCATTTGCCTTTATATTGTTTTTTTTTGCTTAACTAAGGAGAAAATGTGCTGTATTTAAAGGAACCAAACAGAATGAAAGCACAACAAAGAAAAGAAATCATTTTGATTTAAATCTTGGCAAATATTCAACTTGCAATAACTTGAAGATTTAATACTATTACATGCACAAAAAAATAAAGCCTAATGCTCATCCAAGCATATTTCAATCAAAACTCTCTCTGGGAACCTTCCTACTGACAATACAATTTCATGCAAAATAAACAATAAGATGCAAAAACTACTGTAAGCAGTTTAGGAAATTACATATCAAATATCTTCCTAAGAGCCTGGGGAAGTTTTGCCTAACAAAACTGAGCAGAAGTTTTGCCTAACAGGTCTCATTGCATATGCAGATTTAAATAATTCACTTGTTTAAGAAATCTCCTATTCTCTGTTTACTGTAGCACTTCAGTGGTGGGTTGTCACCAGCAGTCATGCCAAGAGTCAAAAGGAAAAAGAAGAAAAAAATTTATTTTTCTAGTACTGAAGAAAATGACATGAAAATAATTAACAAGCCTAGGGTTTTGCAATAAAGTCAGGTAATGATAGTATATTCAATCAAAATCTATTCTCCATAAGTGTGATTTCATAAACAGGGTAATTTACACAGATATGAATAGACATACACTGAAAAATTGTATGGTCACGCTTAGTTAGCTACCTGACCAACTGGTCCCGTATGTCTCTTATTACATAGATAAGAATCCCAGAGAGAGATGCTGTCCAAGGTCACAAGACCAGTGAGCATGGGCACTTGAATGAGTTGACAGAACTTCCAAGGTTGGTTCCTGTCTTAACACATGGCATCCTGTATATGTGAACAAATCTATACAAAATATTAAATGTGTGTATGTGTATGTATATCCTCCCAAACTTAAAAGTTATTTAGATTTTGATTAAATAGAATAATTCTCCAGTTGTCTCATGCACTCACAGATCTCTGATGATTTAACCAACAATAGAATAATAAGATAAAAGGACAACAACAATAAATTAACCAGATCTTCTCTAAAAGAGAAAATTAACAAAGTCAATGTCTGCAATACAAGTTGTACTAGGGTAGTTATTTAGAAGTTTTGGGGCTGAACTTTGAATAGAAATGGTCTGATTACCAAAATTCTTGTGCTTTCAAAAGATTAATTTTTCTTTCAGTCTCATTTAGAAAAATTAAATTAGCATATATTAGAGGGAATATAGAAATACTTTTTTACCACCTCTTTTTCAGATAAAAGTGGTCCACAGAGTCTAAAGTATTTATTGATAATGAAAGCACAAAATAGGTGTGACCTTAGTTGGATGTATTATTTGTGATTTCCAGACTGTATTTCACATTTTCAGTTTTTCTCTATAATATCTTCACAGGCATTCCAAGACCTCAACTTTGCTTAAATATTGAAAAAGAAAAAAAAAAAAAGTACCATGCTTAGAACAGTGGGAAATTCAAAGTAGAAGAAAATGTCCTGTCTCTAGTGGAGTTCACATACTTGCCTGGAAGAGATGACCTTTTTAGATGAAAAGTGAATTTCCAGTTCAAGGCTGTATTCCATTCAGCAGCAAAAATAAAAGAAAAATGGCATAGAGGAAAAGTTGGATCCAATCAAGTGTGGGAGAAACTGTCCTAAGTTGGAGATTGAGAAGGTTCTTCTGAGAAGATAGAAATGTGTGAAACAGAAATCAGTGAGGAAAGAAAGCCTTCACTTGAAAAAAATCTGGAAGGATGAAAGCCGAGTTAATAGTGTTTTTCAAGGATAAGATCTATATGATTATGGTATTTTAATGAGAAGAGTCAAAGTTTGCTTTATGTATATACATATATATATATATATTTAGTCATTAAAGCCTTTGCAATAAATATATATTACTAATATAGTTATAAGGAAAAGAATACAAGGCCTAGTGAAAAGTTTAAATAAAGAAGCAGGGTCTTGATATCTATATAGCATTATGGGAATGATGAGGGAAGCACGGTGACTAGAACTGATCTGTGGAGGGTGATAGAATGGAGTGACAACAGAATTTGCACTCAAGTTTAGTAATGTTATGAAATTAGATTTGGAAACTCATTGACTAAGATAAATCAGATGATGGCTGATCCTCATTCATCAAGTAATTCATCATTTTTCAACAAATATTTATTGTGAATATTAGCTTTATCACAGTCATTGCTCTTGGGAGAAAAATAGCTGAACTTTCTTAGAAAGCATACTGCATGGGGAGAGAGGGTTTGCTGTGTAAATTAATGATAAAATAAAATTTTAAAATCAGATCGCTACATTCTTGAGGAAAATTAAGTGGAGAAGGTACAAAGGAGATGAAACCTGTGGGGTCCTGCTGCTGATTGTGAATCCTTATCTGAGAGGGTGACAGAAGCTATGATATTAATGATAAATCTTAATGAAGAAAAATGGAGTGGATCTGGTCTAATAGGTGTGGGTACCAACCAGAATTTCTTGGAGGAGGAAAAGACAATCCAGTCCAGTATTCTTGCCTGGGAAGTGCCATGCACAGAGAAGCCTAGTGGGCTATAGTCATTGGGGTCACAAAGAGTCATACAGCACTGAGCATGCATGTACACATACCAACCACAATACATGAGACTATGTGCATACAGAATGGTAACGTGACACCTAAAATCTCAGGACTTCTCAGAACACCGTAAAAAAAAAAAAAAAAGTTACACAGCCAAAGGAGGGGGGTGGGGGCGGGAATCTTCCTTCCCAGACAACTTTCAGCTACTCAAAGGCAAACTGCCCTTTAATGCTTAAATGGCCTTCATCCGATCAGCTTCCCAGTGGAAAAAATAAAGACAGATCAACAAACATAGGATCCTGTTCCTAAGTCTGTAGTTTTCAGTTTCATAAATGCAACCCTTTTCTTTATTTGGGGAGACAGCCTAAATAAATATTGCTCTCCCTCAGATATGAGTAAATATTCAACTACACAAAAACTAAGTATCTCAGAGTCATTTGTTGACAGTATTAAAAAAAAATTCATTGTAAATATCAGGAGGAAAATCATTCTGGACAGATGGAAAATCTGGGTTAGAATAGCTTGAATGAGCTGTAGATGACTCCAGAGAAAGCAGATTTGGATGGTTGGAGACAGGTGTTGTCACGAGTCTTATTCTGACCATGCTAAGCATGGATGCTTTGTTAGTCAACTTGATTGCTATAACAAAATATCATAAATTGGGGGACTTGAACAAAATGCATTGATGTCACAGTTCTGGAGGATAGAAGTCTGAGATAAGGGTGCAATGTGGTTATATTCTGGTGTGGACCCCCTTCTTGGCTTGCAAATAGGTCTTTTTGCCCTGTCCTCCCATGTCAGAAAGAGTAAGCGTCGTTCTCTTCTTACAAGGAGACTAATCCTGTCTTGGGGGCTCTATCCTCATGACCTCATTTAAACTTAATTACATTTTTCAACTAGAAAAATACACACAGCCTAAAAGAAGAAATTATGCTTTACACCGAGGGCTTACGCCTGTGAGACAGCCTCTCAGATAGCTCTGAGGGACTGCTCCAAAGAGGTAAGGGAGGAGTTAGGATATATAGGAGTTTTTGCAATCAATCAGTCAAGCAATCAGTACCCCCAAACCAGGTAGTCAGAATATCCAAAGATTACCATTACTTAATGCAAACTAAACATCTCAAGTTAATGAGTTTAGCACTTTCCTATATATGGGAAGATGCAAAAGTCTAGACTTATTGAAATCACTACTTTGATATACACCCTAACTTTCTAGGACCAGTATGCTATTTTATCCATCCTGAATCCCACTGCAATGACAGTGACTGACAGCTTAATGGTGCAAGGTCCTTTGTTTGCTGATATGACAGGCAACATGCTTTGTCTACACTCCCAAAGACCCCATCACCAAACACGATCCCATCAAACATGAATTTGGGTGGAGGGAGGAACAAAAATTCAGTCCATACAGATGCTAATTATATTTACATGTGGTGAGGTCAATGATGCAATGAAATATTCACATTTGGTGTTTTGGTAAGAGGGCAAAATGGAATACAGGATTTAAGAATCACATTATGTAGATTTTTTTTTTAAGAAATGGGACTAGATGTAATTGAGAAGTTGGGGAGTATACATAATACTGATGGGTATCTGTATTAATATGAAAGCAATAAGACCCTTCCACCTGAGAACATGAAAACACATCAGTTAAGTAAAACCTAAAGCTATCTTTCTGGCGTTTCCCCTGGAGAAATCATGAATACAAGTCTTGTCCTTAGTTTAAATAAATCATTTTGTTTAGTTTATAGTTGTGTATCCTTGTATACTTATTGACGTTAATCAAACTTATAAGGAAATATTTTAACAGTGGGATTTCCTGTCACAGGGAAATTGGAACTTATCCTGGTACTAGTTATCCATCAAAGCACTGAACGAGGAAACAGACAGAACAGGCTCCATCTTGAAAACAAGACTCCATCTTGGGCCAGACTGTGGACTTTGAGCTATAAGCCCAGTATCTATGGGAACAACAGACCAACTGGAAAACCAGACCCCCCAGATGGAAGACCCCCAGAGCTCATACGTAGAGTCTCCAACGCCTAAAATGATACCTGAATTATCTGTGTAACCAAATAGAATCATAAATTTTATTATGCTTATTGGGGTATGACCACAAGCCTATTGATAATCGTCCACTAGGCTTAAGGCGTATGAATCGCAGGTTAACTTTGATTGTATCTTTCTTTTCCTTTGTTCAGAATAGTTTCAGGGAATTTGGGGAGGTGGGTTTGGGCACGTACACTTAGGGTATATAAGGTTTTCACAAAAACTGGTCGGGATCCTTGGCTAAGAGGAGACTTTGCCTTGGGTCTGCTGGTGTAATAAACTTCACTCCACTTGTCTGCATTGTTCTTCTGAGTGAGTTTGTACGCTTGGCTACAACAGCACAACTTGGTCAAGATGTTAAAACTTGTTTGCTGTAGATCATGGTCAAGAATTAGATGGCACATAATCATCCAGTTCTTTTTATAATGAGTTAAGCAGTAATTCTCTTTCTTTACTTAATTTCACCAAGAAAAAAGATCTTATATTCAAACAAACCTGGTTTTGAATCTTAATACCATAAATTTCTAGTGAATTTAGGAAAGTTACTTAACAGTTTTATTATTTTCTATACCTTGGAAATACAAATATTACCTTTCTTCCAAGATTGTTATAAGATTTAAGTAAAATAATGAATAGAGGGAGGGATTAAACATGTAGCTGACACATAGTGTTCAATAAATGCTATCGATTGTTTTGTTAACATTAGAGGAGAGGAAACATGCAGTCAGGGATTTAAGCATTTGGACTTAAGCAGTTGGACATAAACATTTAGTTTCTTTGAAGTCTTCTGTTGAAATTTAAAACATTGTGTGCACTTTTATTTTCTCCCATAGCAATCTGTTTATGTTGATATAAAATCTTTGTCCATCAAATTATGGTACATATTGACTCTCCGAAAAAAATCTCTGTGGCTTTACACACTATCTAGAATTCTGCTTCATACCACCTGGGATGCCACGCACTGAAAAAGAGTGCTTGAACATAGAGAAGAGCTCATCATGCAGTCTAGATAAAACTGTTGTTCAATATTAATGTAACATTCATATTTGTGAGGTACACCCTGGATCTCTCAAGTAAAAAGACAGAAACATCTTAATATTTGGCAAATAATAGACTATTATCTCATATAAGAAGCTATTCCTCAGTCGGCCTTTACAGATGGATGTTTTGATCCACTTATATAAATTCTTGTGAACTGAGTTTGAGTGACCTTTATTAATCAGTTATATTAAATATAGGGATATGCCCTACAAATATACACTTGGGATGGGGTAGGTAGGTAATTAAGTTCAAGTCTGAGCTATTGAGTCCTGGGAAATATGAAGTATCATATGGAGGATGATACACTCAAGGTTATGGTTCTAGTATACACACACACACACACACACAAAGAAAAACATACTCAGTATTATTTCCCTTGAGGCCCTTGTGTTTTAAATAACTTTATTTAACAATATGCTTTTTGACATTTTTACTGATCGTAGGTAGATGCTTGATAAAGTTCCTGATCAGCACAAGATAACTTACTTCAACCAGGGTTACTGCAGTGACTGTGTGTTATCTTACACAAAGTAAAGGAACCAGAGACTTGGTCTAAGTGTGAGTAACTTTTGTTACTAAAGAGGATTTTTTTTTCTTTGCTTATAATAGTTGACATTTGTGGACCTTTATTACTTAGCTTTGTAAATTTAAAGACCCAGAATATAATTACTAATCGGGAATGTAAACTTTCCTCTCTGGCAGTTAACGTTGAAAGAGTATTTGGAAGTGGGGACATGTCTGATATTCAACCCCTGAGGAGGCATCTGAGCCCCTTAGGAGGCATCCTTTATCAGTCTGCCTTTTATATGTCCCAGTTTCACAGAATACCTGTTGGTATTTTACAGTCTCTTGCTATCTCTCATAGCACTTAGCATAGAATTGCAAATTCCTAGTGATTGATTAAACCAATTTAGACTGGTTCACTTGCAGATGGCCCAAAGGGAAAAACACAAAAACAAATAAAATGGTGGTGGGGGGGGGGGGGGGATGCAAGTTCTTTCTTTTCCAGAGCCTTTGGAAATTTTGTAATACAGAGAGCAACCTCTCCTCACTCACTGTTTCTTTTTTCAAGATTCCATACAGGTGGTTTTGTGCCCGCCACCACCAACACAATTTGTAAATACCAGAATATAAAACAGGCCATTGTTCCAAGCAATTTGCAGTTTCACGTTGATATCTTGATGTCTTTTTTCCTGAGTCATTCATTACAACATAATAGGGCAAAATCACACACTCACACCTCCTTCAGATGAATGTGACTAATTCACAGTTTGAAGAAAGGACAGGGCCAACTCTCATTCTTTTTCCACTTTATGGACTGTGTATGCAACTCAATCCAATTTGGACTCTGCATCTGAAACTTTGAAAATATGGTGACCTAGGAAGGGTTTGTCAGAGGCGGCAATGGCACCCCACTCCAGTGCTCTTGCCTGGAGAATCCTATGGACAGAGGAGCCTGGTGGGCTGCAGTCCATGGGGTCGCTAAGAGTCGGACACGACTGAGTGGCTTCACTTTGACTTTTCACTTTCATGCATTGGGGAAGGAAATGGCAACCCACTCCAGTGTTCTTGCCTGGAGAATCCCAGGGACGTGGGAACCTGGTGGGCTGCCATCTCTGGGGTCGCACAGAGTCGGACATGCAGAAGCGACTTAGCAGCAGCAGCAGCAGCAGGAAGGGTTTGTGGGGAATAGGAACTAAGACAGAGTGTGTTGAATGCTTGCTGAGTCACTTTAGTCATGTCCCACTCTTTGTGACCTCACGGACTGTAGAGCACCAGGCTCCTCTGTCCATGGGATTTTCCATGCAAAAATACTGGAGTGTATGCCATGCCAATACAGGAGGGTTGCCATGCCCTCCTCCTCCAGGGGATCTTTTCTACCTGAGTAGAAAAGGGCTCAAACCCGGGTCTGAGTAGGGCTTAAACCTGAGTCTCATGTTTCCTGTACTGGCAAGCTGGCTCTTCACAACTAGCACCATCTGGGAAGCCAGAGGTGTGACTTAGTCACATGCTCCTACTCTGATTGATTCTATTTGGAGGCCTCAAGAGGAAAAGGCAATTTCACTTAAAATTAGTAGCACATAGAAAAAGAGGAACTAACAGTTGGGGATAAAAAGTAACTGTGCAGTGTTTATACTCATGATAATATTAATTTCTCTAGAAAATGTTCCCAAGTCAGTCACTTGGTCCATTCAGTCTTAGGCTATGACTTTGATCAATGACATGGCTCTGTTTGGGGAAATTAGTTTTGTTCTTGGCACCAACTTCAACGTTTGAAGGTGTGTTCTTATGGAGATATTCTTTGATGATTCATTTTATTGTTAGCAGATATCTTAAACTATTCACATTTATAGATTATTGTAAGGAAGCAAAACTTATCACTCCGAAATGTCTCTTTGGCATGTAGATTATTTTAAGCTGAAAACAGTAAAGGTCCAAAAGGCCCAGGAAGAAATGTTGACCTTCCCCCGAAGAAGGAATTCATAGGGCCTGGACTCCATCTTAGGCCTGTTCTTGCTGATCATGCTCGGCCACCTTTCCAATGGACTCTGAACTCTGTGTTTAGTGCCTATGAAAACAACAACAGAAGGATAAGACCCTCTCCAGACAGGGGAACCTTGAAGATCATATCTAGGTTACTCATTGCCTAAGAGAAACCATACACTAATCACCCCTTCCTCCAGACAGGCCATAAATTTTTCTGTATCTATTGGAGTGTAACCTCAGGTTTATTGATTATTGGCTAATTGTTTGACTGAGCACATGAGCACATAGCACGTGAATAATGGTGTTATTGGGATTGTATTTTCCTTGGTTTATGTAAGTCTCAAGGAATTTGGAGTGGTGGGTTCAGACACGTACTCATGGGGTATAAAAGATTTTCACAAAATGCTGGTCGGGGTCCTTGGCTAAGAGGAGACTCTGCCTTGGGCCCGCCAGTGTAATAAACTGCACTCCACTATCTGCATTGTCCTTCTGAGTGAGTTTGTTTCCCGGAACATGTGGCTACAACACCCCAAAGAGCTAAAACTATTTCGTAGATGTTTTGTTCCTGGGAGAGAGTTCTCACCAGAGGTATTTACAAAGAAAATGGGCTAGGTGTGGTGGAGGAAATGATTCAGGGCTTAGAAGTCAAGTCCATTCTGTCTCTAATTGTCTCTGCATCTCAGAAGATATTTATTTACCAAAGATTTCCTTTTTGATCTCCATGTGAATTGCCTTCCTCCCCTTTGAGGTCCTAAATCCCTACCCTAATCACCTCTTTTGTCTTTAGGTGAAGACTACGATGGGGGCTTTAGGTATTTTGGCAAGTTACTCTGTTGTCCTGGATCTCTCCTATGGATGCATGTTGTTGGGCTGAAGTCTACAGGCTTGCAAACACTCAAAACTGAAGAAAGAGCCTGGAGCAAGGAACAGAGACATCTGTGGGTTAATGAATAAGGGATCTTACATGTCTGAAAGAAAATGTCCTGGAACAACTCCCCACTGTGGAAGGCAGACAGCAGGTAGGACAAGGCAGCAGGCTTCACTCCCAGGGAGAGAAGGAGATTTCCAGTTACAGAATTTCTGAGTCAAGTTGGCTCATTGGTTACTAGGAGCACCAGCTGAGGAGCACACTGTACACTATCCCTTCAAAAATCATCCTAGAGACATCCTAATCTAAAGAGTAGAACAATCACTAGCTTCGCTGGTGCAAGTGAACAAACATTTACTGATTAGACTCTATGCTTAAGACAGAAGGTCAATCATGTGCGCAGGGCATAGGTGAAGTTGGCACTGGTCAGGAGTGGGATTACAGAGAACAAGAGAATAGCCATCTTGGGTGGCCTGATCATAAATATGTTATGGAACTTTGGTTTGATTTTTTCCTGTTACTCTGTCTTGTGTCAATTTAATTCTTCGACCAGCCAAAAATACTGACAGGGCAGAGAAAAAGTTCTTCATTTCTGACAATATTCACTATTTACCATTCATTTCCTGGGATTATGAGATTTAGCCCTCTGTTTCCTAAGGATCAAAGAGATTTCCTTCATATATTTTATTAATTTTTAATTATCATTATCTCATAAAAACTGAGGGGGATATATTTTATTTCCAAAATGATGTATTTCATTATTTTATAGACATGATATAACTTTGAATACTCAGACTTCATGATTTAATAGAATTTTAAAATATCCACTTTATGTCTTTGTTTGATCAATGGGTTTTAAACTGGGCTTCTAGATCCCTTTTCAGAGTCAAGGCAGAAAAGAAGTAAGAGAAGGGAGAGCCCCTTCCTCCTAACCTAATGCCTTATTGCGTATTCTCACTTTCACTGCTTTACACATTAGGAGACATATTTGAAAAATAAAAATTAGATAACTACCAGTCAAGACTACGGTATTTTAGTTCTTTTATTAAATGAAACATTTTTATCTGATATTGATTGATTGTTTTTTCTAGGTTCCCTTTATGTGGGCACTTAGAAATATAATATAAATTGAATGATTAACCGCTTCTCTCTGAGTCCCTCCCTGGCCCATTCTAAAGTATAGCCTGGGAAGTGTTTCTTTTTGTTTCTAACAGATTGTTTCAAGTGTATTTTTAGAAGCATCTTTGTAGTACTGCAATAATTTATTTCCCATCCTTCACATCACAACATGGATTCCTAGAAGGTAAAGACTTCAACATTTTTCTTTGTATCTATAGTATCCAGCTCTGAGGAAGAGTCTAATAGGCATGTAAGTCAAGATGCCAATTGAATTTGATCTAATATGAGCAGAAGACCTCAAGAAATGATGCAAATTTCAGTCAAAATAGGTAATCAAGTGAGAGAAATACTTCTCTAATCACAAGGAGATTGTGTATTCTCACCACAAAAGGCTGGGTAAAAGACAATTATTATTATATCTTTGAAGCAGTAACTCTCTGCCTCTTAGTTGAAAACTAGATTACCCGAGTGATGAACTGACTCCTTCTGTCTTTCATTAAATGTTCATCACAAATCTACTATATACATAGGGCTACACTAGGGACTAGGGTACAAAGATGAACAAATTGTGGTGGACAGTTCTGAGGTTCTCATGATGAGGAAATAAGACCTCCCTAGAGTCAAACTGTAGCTCAAGGTAGAATACAGGGGGCCAATTAATTAGTTCTAAGAGAATGCACTCCAGGGAGGTTCAGAGGAAGACAGAATATTTGGGAACCAGGTTTCTTCAGTTAAGGAATGGGGTTTTCAGGAGGCCTTTAAGAATGGTTAGGATGGACATAGGCATACACTGTGTGTCTGGAACTGTATGGAAGAAGGTGACACAGACGGAGCCAGACGGGGAGGGGAGATGCAGACAGCGGTAGCCAATCACAGAATGAGCAGGAAACATGCAAACAAGCTGAGTCGCTATTCACAAATAGTTCAGGTTCAGTTGTCTGGTATGTGTCCAGTATTATACTAGGCTTTGTGTTGTTTACTATTCCCCCATATACAGTCACTGAAAAACAAACAAATCTAATATATATTGAGAATTTCCAGGTGCCTAATTTTCCCAAACGACAAGAAAAACATGAGTATTATACTTGGAAAAAATACAATAAAAAGATAATAAAAATGGAAGTTATCAAACATTGGTATGGTTTAGAAGAGGACAATATGTCTTTATTTTTTTGGTTTGATGCTTACCTGCCCCTACCATGAAGGCAAAGAAATAGAACTTTCAAAGTCTCTTCATACAACTCTAAAACATTGCAACCAAAAAGTCATGGCTTTCACACCAGACTTTCTGGGAGATAGTCAAACACCAATTTTTCTGACTTTTCGTCCTGTGAGAGCACAAAATGTCATGGCTAAAAATGACATTTGGAGTGAGTTCACTTTATTAGGGAGGAATCTCAGGACCAGAGAGTTGCTCTCTTTGGGTTGGAGACTTTATATCCTCTCATTTGAATCCCTGGCAATGTGTGCTTTTCCTTTTATTCTAACCCAAAAGTGCAGCTTCCGCACCTACGGCCTCGTTCGTGTTTGCATCTCAGGGAGGGAACCCAGACTCATTTAGGAACTTGGATCGGCCGGTTTCTTATCCAGAGTGAGGAGAAAACCTCCACATTTGGAGCCCTAGAAGTTTTCTGGCCTCCTTGAAAAATGGGGCTCTGGCTGTAGAAAGTTTCCTCCCTCTGCTAATAATTCTGATTTCCAGGAGGAGAAATTAGGAGAGATTTGGAAAACATACACATCCTTGAGATGGCTAGGCTAATCTCCATCTCTGTTCCTTGTCTTGATAAAATTTCTCAGCATGTTAAAAAAATAAAATAGGATAAACCAAGCAGTAGCCTACAATTTGTTCTTTAATTTTTATTTATTCAATACTAAAATCAACACCTTCCTGCACACTGACTTGTATTTTCTCTTCTTTTGTTAACTTTTTATATTAATAAGTGGGGGAATCTGAATGACCCAGATTCATTCAGGGTCATTCATTTTCAGTGTTTAAAAAAAAAAAGAACAAATTTGATATTTGAATGTTTCAGTCATTTTTTTCCCATCTAAAAAAATCAGCTGCTCATTCAAACTTAAATGTAAATTTTTAAAGTGTTAATAAGTCAGAGATTTTACATCTTAAATATAAAGATCAAATCCTTAAAGCAGAGAAGTTACCAATGGCGGAATTATGAACTTCATTGAATTTGGTCTTCACTGTTTCTGAAACCAGATGGTGTGGGTTATCTACTTGTCTTTCAGACAGAAGAATAAATGCTTCTAAATCTCATACATAGAATCCAGAAAAATGGTATAGATGATCTAATCTCCAAGACAGAAATAGAGACACAGCCCTAGAGAACAAATGAATGGACACCAAGAGGGACAGGGAAGGAAATAAGTAAGATGAATTGCTAGATAGGGATTGACATATATACACTATTGATACCATGTATAAAATACATAAGTAATGAGAACATACTGTACAGCTCAGAGAACCCTACTCAGTGCTCTGAGATGACCTAATGTGAAGTGAAGTGAAAGTCGCTCAGTTGTGTCTGACTCTTTGCGACCCCATGGAATATACAGTTCATGGGATTCTCCAGGCCAGAATACTGGAGTGAGTAGCCTTTCCCTTCTCCAGGGGATCTTCCCAACCCAGGGACTGAACCCAGATCTCCCACATTGCAGGCAGATTCTTTTTACCAGCTGTGCCACAAGGGAAGCCCAAGAATACCGAAATGGGTAGCCTATCCAAAAAAGAGGGGATTATATGTAGAGCTGATTCACTTTGCTGTACAGTAGAAACGAATACAACATTTAAATCAATTGCACTCTAATACAAATCAATTAAAAAAAAAAAAGTGAAGTTCAATCAGACCAGGAACCTGCATCAGGAGCATAGCATTTGCTCCTGATTTTCACCTTTCTAGGTTCACTCTACCAGCAGAAGGCTGCCTCTGCCTCCCAGGAACCATGTTTAGTTTTTTGACTCTTACTTGCTTATTACTGGTCAAAACAAACAATGAAAACCCCAAAACTTTCAGACCAAATTCACAAATGAAACTCATTTACTTACCAAAGGAAGGTTTCAGTTCAGTTCAGTTCAGTCGCTCAGTCGTGTCCGACTCTTTGCGACCCCATGAATTGCAGCAGGCCAGGCCTCCCTGTCCATCACCAACTTCTGGAGTTCACTCAGACTCACGTCCATCGAGTCGGTGATGCCATCCGGCCATCTCATCATCTGTCGTCCCCTTCTCCTCCTGCCCCCAATCCCTCCCGGCATCAGAGTCTTTTCCAATGAGTCAACTCTTCGCATGAGGTGACCAAAGTACTGGAGTTTCAGCTTTAGCATCATTCCTTCCAAAGAACACCCAGGACCGATCTCCTTCAGAATGGACTCAAATTTTAAACTTCTTCCAAACCCACTCGTTTTTCTCTTTCTCTTTGGAATTTCTTTCTTTTTTCTTTCTTCACATTCTTCTGTTGTCTTTTATTTTTATTTTACAGTCCATTTCTCCCAAGAATGTTCTGATAATACGGCAACCGACCCTGTGGAAAACCAGCAAGCATGCATTGTGTTTGTGGTCTTGCCTGTTTCCATGGAGTAAATATTACTTTCATGGGTACAAATACTCCTTTCATGGATAATTTGCCTTGTATGAGTATGTGTAAGCAAACTCCAGGACACCAAATTCCCTCAAAACCTCTCTCTCACACTCATGCATTCATGGGTGCACATACATACACACACACCCCCCTGAAAGGCCACCCATCAGAGAGAAAAAGAGATGCCTAGAGAAAGAAAACCCCACAACCAAAGAATACAGCCAAGAATTCTCCCACTTATTAAAATGTCATTTTGGTCTCCTGGTATTTGAAGTTTGGGGCCATCCATGTTCTAACTCTTCTCTGTAGAGTTGAAGAAAAATTCAGTTCTCAGCTGGGTTCTTACATTTTTGTTTTCCTTCTCAGAAAAAGTGAGCTCTAGGGAAGAGGAAAAATCTGAAGAGTTAGTGTGTATGTTTTCATTTGCTGCTTTGAGATTCAGAACTTTTCTGTATTGCCAGTTTGAAAAACATTTTTTTTTTTCTCTTTAAGTGCACAGGGACCTAGAGATGATAAGCTTAGGACTTGGTTTCAGTCCTAAGGCACAACATCATAAGATTTAAATAATGTCTTATAGGTTTTCATGCTGTTTTTTTCACCAGGGAGTTCTAAGCATGCTAAAATGTGCAAGGTTTGCTTTCAGAGTTCATTTCCCATTGGTTTTCTTTCCTTTCAACATTTTTTCCTCTAAAGACTTTTCTCTCTTTCCTGTTCCTTCTTTTTATTCCCTTTCCTCTTTCATTCCCTCTCTTCTCTATATCTTTAGTCACCTTTTTCTTTCCCTTCTTCACCTCTGACTCAACTCTTCTTCCAAAATTCTTAAAAATCTTCACTCAAATTTCTTACAAGACATAGCCATGCAGTAAGGTCTCATTGCAAAACACTGAAGCATTTTGGAGCAAGAAAAAGGTCACTGACATAAGCAATGAGAACAGCCCAAAGAGGAGCTGAAGCTATAGAAGGAGAGGGACCATTCAGTCAAAACCTTAAGCAAATCCTGCTGCTGCTGCTAAGTCACTTCAGTCGTGTCCGACTCTGTGCGACTCCATAGACGGCAGCCCACCAGGCTCTGCTGTCCCTGGGATTCTCCAGGCAAGAACACTGGAGTGGGTTGCCATTTCCTTCTCCAATGCATGAAAGTGAAAAGTGAAAGTGAAGTTGCTCAGTCGTGTCTGACTCTTCACGAGCCCATGGACTGAAGCCTACCAGGCTCCTCTGTCCAAGGGAGTTTCCAGGCAAGAGTACTGGAGTGGGTTGCCATTGCCTTCTCCGTAAGCAAATCCTAGAGGAGTCAAATTCAACATGACTGCTTGTCATTAGAACTGCTCAGCCTATAACTCTGCTGCTTCTTTCTGGCATATCGCAGTATATGTTGAGTTGGGTTTGACCATGATACAGGTGTAGGAAAGTAAAATGTGAGAGGCAGTAAGATTATTTCAAGACAAATGATTCAAGAGCTGATGCCATGACAATATTTTCAGGAAGGTAGAGACTAAGTCAGACTGGGTTCCAGAGTGAGGAAAAGGCAAGACAAAACCTCCAGAAGATTTTTAGTAAAACCGCAAGATGAGCAAGAAATTAAATTTGTTATAAGACTCTGAGATTTGGAGGTTGTTTGGTACACAATTAATAACATAACCTATTCCAAAGAATACAGTAACCAAGAGGAAAAAACATAACATAAGCTATTGGCTTTCAGAAATAAGAATGTAGAAGCTCAAAAGAAAATGAGGTTAAATTATTGTCACTTCAAGGAAGATTTCCCCAAGAGTATAAAAGATGGCTGAAACTAATCCTGTATTTTGGATAAATATAGAGAGCACTAATTCCTGTTGTCCATGAACATGACATGCTTAAGGTCCAACATGTACTTCACAGCATTTGCAAATGTTGCTGCAGCTAGCCAAGAGGAAAATGTGCCTTGTCATAAATGTTCCCATCCCTGCTAGATCAATCTCTAGGTCTGTGCCAGCCTGGGATTTAAGTGAATCGATTACTTTCTCATGCCATGGGATAAGCAGTACTCTATCATCATTTTCATATTTTATTCACTAAAATATATCTATCACGTATTTACTTCATTCAGTGTGTTTTATTATAACCTATGGGGAAATATGTATGACCATGGAGAATTGTTTTTCCAGAATAAGTACCCATTGTTTTCATGCCATCGGTGGCTTCTGGAAAATTTTCCCATGAACCTTTTCATCAACCATTTTGATTCATCAACTCATTTCAAGAAACATTCAGTTAAGGAATTCAACAGGATTCAACATAGCAGGATGGTGTCAAACTACAACATTTGACCTCAACCGTATCCCCAAGTTCTTATTCCCAACTAGGTGAACAGAGAACAAATCACATGGTCTACTTTAGAAAGACAGGGGGAGCTTTCTCCTCATGTTTCTGTATTGACCTTTCCACTTGGCCTGCAGTGTTAATGCAGGCACAGCAGACGGTATGGGTGATTGCAGCTTCCACCTCCGCCAAGGAAGAAGTATATGGTAATTCCATCTTCCTCAATAATAGGCAATGACTTGAGGTTAAAATCTGTATATCTTCTTGGTCCAAGAAGGTTTCATTGGTCACTTAAGGTAAAGAACAACTTTTGCACCACCTTTAGTAATTAAATGGACCCCATTACCCAGCACATGCACAATACAGCGTGATAAATGACAGTTATCCCTCTTGCTATTAGGGACAATTTTATCACCAAATATGAGAGATTTCAAAACTGTATTAGGTGTGAAATTGCTAGAACAATGCCAAACTAAAATATAATAAATTATATATTTCATTTACTGTCTAAATGTTATAATTTCAAGTGTCCTCCAATAATGTTATTGGTAATAGTTTCATTTCTTTGAAACTCCTAAGACCTTTTATTTTTTAAAAAATGTGAGAATGAATGTTCACAAAATATCAATTTGGGCAAGTTTTATTGGTAGGCAGAATAGGTATTTCCCACAAAGCCTTCAGGAAAACAGCTCTGATTTAAGTAAATTCCTGCCTGCCAATTGCCTGACATTGCATCTGAAATTTCCACCATTAGATATAAATTTGTTTATACCCATGTAATATATATAAATACATAATTTGTTTGCACCTCCACCTATATATAATGGAGAGTTTCCTGCTCAAAGCAAATATTTTTAAAATGAGAAGTGCTCTCAGTCACTTTTTATTATCCACACATTTTCAGTTATTATGACATCTTTTCCATTGTGATAACACCTATTTAAAAGAAACTTCTTTAAGATGAGATCACAACATGTCTGTTTTGAAGACAACAGAATAAAGGAAGATGTAACAAGATAAATGTGAAAATGGGGGGATGTATGGAGTGGGAAGGAGGATCATAAACATTGTAATTAAAGGATACAAGATGTCAAGAGACCAGGGCAAAAAATATATATATATATAAAACCAAAAGACACTGTAGAGATCAGACTGCATCAAAATCTTGGTATTTCCCAATAATGCTCTTTTAGAATATAGGGAGTTGCTAAGTGATTGCGATTAGAACCTGGGAGCAGAGCTTTTCCTATGATGGAGTGTCCCATTAAAGCATACTGACTCTTTTTATTTCAGAACAAATTTGACCTGAGTCCAATGAGATCTATCAACATCCCATCTCTGCTGACTCATTTAGCTGCAAGAAGTTCACAAATCAATTCAAAATACAAAAATAGGGAAGGTGCAAAAAATAACAAAGAATTGAAGAGATACCATGTAAGATTTCTAACATTCTTTTTAAAAAGTAAAGCAAAGAAAGAAAGAAATGAAAAAAAAATAAAACTGTTTGGAAATTATTTTTAGGGGGAGACTGAGTACAAGACCCCTGTACCAGGTGTATAGTATGCAAAAGACATAACCTTTCATCTCTAGGAACAGTATATGGATGATCATGAAACTGTACAATTTGGAAATGGGCTTCCCCACCACTGCTGGAATACCTGTCTCCTGCATCTCACATCCATAGCCTAGATTTATTATCATGGAAGCTAAAGGGAGAGATGTGGGACTCAGCTGTCAGCCCGTGTTGACACCATGCAGCAAAGGCTGTTCAAATGGACAAATTTTCACTGGGATGATGCCTACCTCAATCGTTAGTCACTCACCCTTCATGGCTTATCTGCTTTAATTTGTTTATCTGGTTTGGTCATTAGTTTTGTCTAGATTTTATATTCATTATTCTGTATCGTATCTCTGACATTTAAGTTTAGGAGGTGATTGTTTACCATATACACTGATTCTCCTAGGCCCTCAAATATTCCACAATCGATGCTAACAAGATAGTAACTACGAATAGTCATTATTTGGCTATTTTGGGACACATTCTCTGGCTCATTTTAATGCATTCTTATGTTTCCCGTCTCCTGGGGCCTCTCACATATTCCTTTTGAACCTTTACTCTTTAATGCTACTCAGACGGAGCCTTTGTACCTCTTTGGAATGAATAAAAACAGTCTATCTCAGGTGATTTAAATCTCTCTCTCATGTGCCTTTAAAAATGCACACTTTGCTTTTATCAAGCCCATATTTTGCACTTTCAAGAGAAAACACTGAAGCTGGCATGGGTTGTCTTATCAGCCTGTATTATAGACGAGGGGACCAAGTAGGAACAGGCTTGTCTTCTCAGTTCCCGAGTCGCAGCCACAGAAGGAATGTATTATGGATGTTGTACATCATTTGTCTGGCCTGTTTGCTATTGTACTTTTTGTTACTAGTTTATCTGTTTACTGCATCTGGAGTTTGCATGCGGCCTTTAATTGGGACTGAGCAGGGAACAGTTATTCCTGGGGCCTAAGTAAATACGCACAGCCCTGGGTTTCCTGGGAGTTTGCTAAGCTTGATGCTATCAATTCGCTGGTCCTACGGGAGTGAACCTGGGTACCTACTGGTACCAACTGCTCCTTCCACTCTCCTTCTTTGCTTTTCTAGCTTTACTTAAGCTTTTTTTCTCCCATAGTGAAGTTACCACTGGTGTCCAGTCATTGACCCATGACTTTCTAAAAGTCTATTAAAGTTCCTTGGGATATTTAGATGCATTCCATGTATTGGCAAAATCGGTGTGCATGGCCTTCTTTCTCTATCTTATGTCCTTAGACTACAGTGTTCATATAATAATAGTATGACATAGTATAGTATCGTATAATGGACCTTGGTATGAAAACAGACAAGATAGCTTTAGATGGCTATGATTTCATGAGTAGACCTAAAGCAGGCTCTGCTTCCTGCTATTCTAAAAAAAAAAAAAAAGATCTCACCTACTTATGTCAAACTGCTCAGACATACTGACAAAGCAGTGAATGCAAAAATGCAGCTGACTTCTGCAGGATTGTGTGAGCAGTCAAGCATCTCCAGCCAAGTGCCAGACTATCCAATACAAGGTCTGATACACTGTGTCAGACAGCCCTGTACCCTAGACTTGCACTGGAAGGGATATAAGATGGAAAAAGAAGGCAACAGGAGTGTTTCTCCTCAGCATCATGTGAGGTTCATACACTGATAGTTTAATTCTGAGCACAAACGAGCTGCCTAACCATAGCTAAGCTTTTTTTTTTTTTTTTTTCAATATTCCGTTATTATCCTTTCCATAATAACCAAAATACAAAAACACTTTCAAGACAATGATAAACACTGAAGTAGAATACAACTCCGTGTATCAGGACCTCAGATTAACCAAGTTAGATGTCTAGTCCAGAGAACAAAATATTCAAGCTTTAAATAAATACACAATAAAAATAGCACACTCTTACTATAGGGTTACTGGACTGTAGCAGTAAATGAACTGAATAAAATTTTATGGCTTCTTAACATGCTGAGGTTTTTGCAGTGTCTTCCATCTTGTAGCTTAACAACATTTTGCAGTCTGCTATCAGTGAAACTAATAGTGCAGATGAAAATTTTATGAAAAATGGGAAATCTGCATTGGGTTTTATATTATGTCAGTGAAATGAATAAAGATCATATTTTGGCATTAACAGCTAATGGTGAGAAAAGGAGTGGGGGCTTACTCCATTTTGGGCCTTGGAATTGATGTTTTTTAAAGAGTCAGCTGTAATTATGATATTTGAATGTCATTATCATTAAACTGATGAATTATTTAGGAAGAAGGTGAACAAGGCAAAGAGTTCCTCAGTGTGCTCATGCATTTGAGTTGTATTTTACCGGTCAGGTGCTCCTTTTAGAGGGCTGTATTAATCACATGGATGGTGCAGATATGTTGTATTATTACTTCTCTCAGCAAGGTCAAATTTCTCTACTACAGAGTATTTGAGGGATAAGAATAGAGGAAAAGGGGAAGAGGAATTGCTAAATAATCAATCATATTGTAAATGTTGATAGGAAATAGTCCTTACTCTTTGAAATGGATTGTTTTATATCTTCTATTTGAGTTGTTATAATGATCTCCTTATCAACTATTCACTGGCCTCTCAGCTTTGCTTAGCTTAAAGCAAGCTTTTTGATAAGGAAGAAATTTAATTTGAGAAAAATAAGACTAGAAGAATGATATCATGTGGATGAGAGAAATATTTAAAGATACAAGTAACTTTTCCTGCACACATTTTCCTTAAACCAAATGTCATATTGATATTGAGCAACTTTTATTTTCTCATTTCTTTCTCTAACACTCCCTCTCCAGGAAATAGCATTTACTTGTTTCAGTAGTTTCATTCCTTAGGAGACTAAAATAATTTTCTCTCTAGATTTATTTTAAAAATTATATTTCCCTTACCTGGCTTATATTGTTATGTCCCTGCTTCCAAATAGACACTTGGCATATTGAATCCTTCACGATCACTGATTACCAAGGAGTATAATTTTGTGTGTTATACAAGATGGAACATACTGACTTTTACTTTGGGACGCTAAAGTTAATGGCGTATTGTATCTTAACTTCATCCTACAAAATACAAGTAAATATTTTGCTTCCTACACACTTTTGTGCATTTTTAATAGTTTATAGAATAATGCATAGTTTTATAGTTTATAGATTGAATACTTTTGTTCTAGACTATTCTGAAAGTTGTTTCTGGATCAAAGACATTTTTTTCCCCTAAAGAACCTATAGATTTTAATAATTCTAATGATGTGATCGCTCCCATTTGCCATTATTTTTGTAATTTTGTTTCCCCTGCAGTTTTCACAGGGGATTCTGCTATGACTCATGTCCCATAAGAAAACAAAGAGCTGAATGCTTGGAGTTGACTTGTATGACTTTAGGGACAACTCTAAACGATACTCTTTCCCCGTGTTTCTTCTATTCATCTTAGTTTTTTCAGAAAAGATCCAGAAATGCATGACTAAACTCCTGTTTAATATAAAGAGTATGCACTTAAATGAACTACCTGTTCTACTTTACATTGGGGGGAAAATGCAGTGGGGAGTCTATGGAGATAAAGAACACTCAACATCCAAGTCAATTTTCAGTCAATATGGCAAGATTAGAACAGGGAAGTGCAAATCAAAATTGCAATGAGATATCACCTAACACTTAGAACAGCTATAGCATGTGGAGAAAAGCAAACTTTTATGTACTGTTGATGGGAATGTAAATTGGTGCAACTGCTATGGAAAACAGTATGGAGCTTCTTCAAAAGATTAAAAATAGAACTATCATATGATTTGGAAATTCTATTTCTGGCTACTTATCTGAAGAAAACAAAACATTAATTTGAAAATATACAGGCAATTACATGTTTATTACAGTATTATTTACAATAGCCAAAATAATGGCAACAAGCTAAATGTCCATTAATGGATAATGAATACATAAATTGTGATATGCTGATACACACACACACACACACATATGTATATATGAAATGAAATATTATCCATCCATGAAAAATAATGAAACCTTGCCTTTTGTGACAACATACATAGACCTTGAATGCTTTAGGCCAAGTGAAAGAAATTGGACAGAAAAAGAAAATTACCATATGGTTTCATTCGCATGCAGAATCTAAAGCAAAGCATAACAAAACAAACAAGATAGAACAAAACTAAAGTTTTGATCTCGAGAAGAGATTAATGGTTGCCTGAGGTGGGTCATGGAGATGAACAAAATAAATAAAGGGGGTCAAAAGACAGCAGAGTTCCAAGTATGAAATGAGGAAGTTATGGTGAAATAATCTACAACACAGTGACTATAGTTAATAGTACTGTATTCCATATGTAAAACTAGCAAGAGATGTTGAATGTTCTCATCACAGGAGAAAAAGAGTAACCATCTATGGTGTCAGATGTTAACTAGATTCATTATGGTGATCAGTTTGCAATACATACAAATATTTCAAATCACAGCATTGTACACTTCAAATTAATATAATATTATGTTAATTAAAACTGAACTAAAAATAAAGAAAAAAGTCAAAACTAAATTTTTTTTCATTAATCTTTTTTTGGGTGGTTCTTAAATTTTAGTGTTAAATATTTAAGGTAAAGAATTTCCTTTCATTAATTTGAGAAAATATTCTACAATTATTGCTTGTTAAAATACTTTTTGATATTTTTGAAAACAACTCGAAACAACTTATGTCACTTTTAACTTGGTATTGTCTTTCATCTGTTTATCTAGGTTTTTCTCCTCTCCAGTGTTTCAAATACCTCACGTGTTTACCAAAACCAGTCCCACACAAGCACACATAGATACGTACACTCTCATGACAAAAAAAGAAGCCTGTTAATTTATTCAATATTTACATTGAATGAGTAAAATTTTATTTTCTTCAACAGTATTTATATTTCATACCATTTAATGTATAATAGGGGCTTCCCAGGTGGCATTAGTGGTTAAAAAAAAAAAAACACCTGCCAACACAGGAGACTCAAGAGGTGCAGATTCGATCCCTGGTTTGAGAAGATTCCCTGGAGGAGGGCATGGCAACCCACTCCAGTTTCCTTACCTGGAGAATCCCATGGACAGAAGAGCCTGGCAGGCTACAGTCCATAGTGTTGCACAGAATTCTACACGACTGAAGTGACTTAGCACAAACACAAAGCATAGTGAAAAGTAAGGATCAGGCACACATCTTATTCACATGTGAATTTGTAAGCATTAGAGCTGACACAAATTAACAAATGAGCATTATTGTTCAGTCACCCAGTTGTGTCTGACTGACTGCAACGCTATGGCTGTGGCATGCCAGGCCTCCCTGTCCTTCACCATCACCCAAAGTTTGGCTAAGGTCATGCCCATTTCATCAGTGATGACATCCAGCCATCTCCTCCTCTGACACCCTCTTTTCCTTCTGCCTTCAATCTTTCCAAGCATCAGGGACTTTACCAATAAGTTGGCTGTTCACATCAGATGACCAAAATACTGGAGTTCCAGCTTCAGCAGCAGTTCTTTCAATGAGTATTCAGGGTTGATTTCCCATAAGATTGATTGGTTTTATCTTGCTGTCTAGGGGATGCTCAGGAGTCTTCTCCAGCACCACAGTTCAAAAGCATTGATTTTTTTGGTGCTCTGCCTCTTTACGGTCAAGCTCTCACAACCATATGTGACCACTGGGAAGACCACAGTCTTGACTCTAGGGACCTTTGTCACCAGAGTGATGCCTCTGCTTCCCAATACATCATCTAGTTTTGTCACAAGCTTTCCTGCCAAGAAACAATCCTCTTCTGATGTCATGGCTGCAGTCACTGTACACAGTGATTTTAGAGCTCAGGAAGAGAAAGTCTGTCACTGCTTCCACTTTTTCCCCTTCCATTTGCCATGAAACAATGGGGCAAGATGCCATTATCTTTGGGTTTTTTTTAATATTTAGTTTTAAACCAGCTCTTTCATTCTCCTCACAAATGACTAGCTTTGACTAAAGAGTAAAAAAGTAATAATATTCTGTTTCTTGTTACTTAAGATGCTTACTCCTTGGAAGAAAAGTTATGACCAACCTAGATGGCATATTGAAAAGCGGAGACATTAGTTTGCCAACAAAGGTTCCTCTAGTCAAGGCTATGGTTTTTCTAGTGGTCATGTATGGATATGAGAGTTGGACTGTGAAGAAAGCTTATTGCCGAAGAATTGATGCTTTTGAACTGTGGTGTTGGAGAAAACTCCTGAGAGTCCCTTGGACTGCAAGGAGATCCAACCAGTCCATTCTAAAGGAGATCAGTCCTGGGTGTTCTTTGGAAGGAATGATGCTAAAGCTGAAACTCCAGTACTTTGGCCACCTCATGCAAAGAGTTGATTCATTGGAAAAGACTCTGATGCTGGGAGGGATTGGGGCAGGAGAAGGGGATGACAGAGGATGAGATGGCTGGATGGCATCACCAACTCGACGGACGTGAGTTTGAGTGAGCTCTGGGAGATAGTGAAGGACAGGGAGGCCTGGCGTCCTGCAATTCATCGGGTCGCAAAGAGTCGGACAGGACTGAGTGACTGAACTGAACTGAACACAAATCCTTGTAAGATTGCTATTATTTACTTGTGTCTCTTTTCTCTATTGATTTTTAATTAATAAATGTTGTTTTCAGAAATTGTGCAAGTCATTCAGTCTTGGCTATAGATAAGCTCTAAATTTAGTTCCACTCCCTTTTTGACAAAAAAACACATATACAATCTGAATTTCATGAGAACGAGATGCTAATAACTTTAGTGCTTGAAAACCATATATACATATACTGTGTTTGCGTTCTTCTGGAGAGTTAACATAAATGTAGTCAATTGACAAAAATCTTCCCTAGAAATAATCAGTACTATTTTGATCCCACTAATAAGTTCTGATTTTGTTTATTTATTTGCTATCCCTGCCTATGTTCTTGTTGTTTTTATTCAATTGTAGTTTAATAGATCATATAAAGGCAGTTTATTTTACTGTTTGAAGCAGCAATAATTAACGGTCCTAATTTGAGAAAGATACAATAAGTTTCAAAATTTGTATCTATTTCTTACACCATTGGATGTGGAGTAGTGAGGATTAAAAACAGAAATCAAGTCTTTCCTTCTGGAGCTTTTTAGAATCAGAGTTAGAAAAAGTATTTCTTTGGGATTTTGTCAATCAATATTTACAAGACTTCCATGAAATGTTTAGAACTGAGGCTCCATGCTGAACAAGTCAAATGTGGCTGAATTTCACCCGGGGACGAATGTTGCAGGTATTAAATTATCCATGGGCTCCAGTCAAGCAATTCAATACTCAATCTGCTCAAAGCCCAAGGAAATAAAAATCACATAAGGAATTCCAGTTTGAAAGAATATTTTCTTTTTAATTTCTGACGTACAATGGCAGGCCATCTGACATCATGTCACATCAGCTTAACTCCCTGGCTGCAACAGACCTGTTGTGCAGTATCAGTGGGGGAAATGTACAAAGACATTCTTGTCCTCAATCAGATTTCCCTGGTATCAGTCTGGACAGCAAGCAGTCAATCCCAATTGAGCAGGCAGATGGAGACAGAGCAGATTAATAAGTGGATCCTCTTTATCTGAAGAGCTGGCAGGCATCATGGTTCACCAGGCACCTGAGTTATATTTTTAAATAGGTCAGCACATCGAGCGTTTACAAAGGGGAAATGGAGTTCTCTGGAAGATTGGCACCAGTAGGGAACACAGTGTGGGAGGGGGAGCTCAAGGTGTGCTTTGATGGAGGCGGTGGATTTGAAACAGTGGAGGATGGAACAGAAAGACTTGCTGTCTCTGTTTCACGATCCAGTTTGAAAAAAAATAACTGTACTTGGAAAGCACATAAAGCACATCTGGATAACCTCTCTGAACGTGGTCAGGCATTTTGGTTTTTAAAACTTCATATACCATTACCACTGCCACTAAAGAACCATCATCAGGGCAAAACACAGGGTTCTTATTCATTTCTTTTTTATTTTGCATTTTACACAACACAGACTTCTCTGGAAGCTACACAAGAAGTAGAGAAATTGGTCCTTCTAACAAAAGCAGGTAAACATGAGCTATCAGATTCAACTGTAAAATAATAACACAGGAGTGTGTGTGTGTGTGTGTGTGTATGAAAATTCATTAAATTGCCTTGAAATCAAGCTCAAAAGGAAATAAAATTTTGTTTTGAACAGAAGCAGCCAATAAACCAATATATAAGTAATACCCTTTAATGATCCCCAAGATCCCCAAATTTTACTACCTTTCCATAGGCAACAATGTGATCAATAGCTTATACTTTGAACATTAGCTTGTCTCAACCAGGGAGCTTCAGTCCCTAAAACAAGGTAAAAATTGTTACTATGTTTTCCAGAGTATGGATTCCAACAGATGGAATTATAAGAAGGTCCAAGTCTAATTATTAACTCCAAGAACAGGTGGTGTATTTCAAACATCCCATTTCCAAACAAACCTTGACTTACCAAAGAAATCCAGGGAGCATAAATGAGGACTTACCAGTTAGCTGCTAGCTTATGTTAACATATAATTTACTATTAAAAGAAAAAAAAATGTCCAGTGTTTTGAAATGATAGCATTTGTCTTTGACTCCTTTCTCTATCTGGTGGTAGAGGAGGATTCTTGGGATTGTGCCACATTACCCAGATTGAACAAGGCAGGATCAAGTGATTCACACTCACAGGGTTTGCCTCCACACTTGATTTGACAGCTGGAAGTCAAACTCCATTTGCTTGTGTTGTTTCCAAGGGTAGATAAAAAAGACATTTGAAAAGAATAATTTGGGACCTCTAGGGAGAATAGTGTATTGATTGAGATGAAGTGTGGAAGCCTAAAGGAGCAAATTTCTCCTAAAATGAGACTCAGGAAAATTAAGTAGCAAGGGAGCAATGAAGTAACAATAAATGCTTAATTTGGAAAGGTTTTTTAAAGTCTCCCAGAGTTATTGAATCCTCTGATCTCAGCATCTTAGATTTAGTCAGTGATTAAATGATTATCAGATATGACAGTGCAGTATGGTGAGAGTTTCCTCTATAACGTCTGTGTGGGGGCAAACATTTTCTTCCCTTGAAGGATGGAGGCACCAGTATTGGTGCTAGATGTCTGAGCTGTGCTGGGATGTAAAAGTGAAATGGCACAACCTCAGTCTTCCTTCAAGTGGTTTGAGAAACCAGAGAAAACCAGGAAGGTAGGTAGAAACAGCCTCAGCATTGAGAGTTGAGGTCATCCTGGAATCTAGAAAGAGGAAAGTGATCATGGGAAGATTGGATGCAGCGGGTACAGACCAGTAATCTTGGGGCAGGGAGATACAAGTGAGCTGGAGTTGGTGGTAGGCCTGAATTTTTCAACTTGACAACTTGGTTCTAGGAGAGCCTGGATCACTAGATCTAGAAGTGGTGCTCTAAGGCATCCACCTCAGCTTAAAAATACAAGCAGCTTTGTCTTTCCTCAATTCTTCTCATGCCCAGCAGAAAACGTTTCTAGTGCTTTTGATTCTTATTGCCCACCTCTCCTTCTCTCACACTGCCTCTCAGGAGCTTAGCTATAAAAATGATAGCCAAATGGATCTTCCAAGGAAACAAATGATGATCACTCCTAAAACGACCTCCATGTCCTACAGACCAATAAAAGATTGATTATATCTCTGAATAAAACATCCTTCTCTGACTTCTGGCATGACTACAACTAGAGATGGATTTTGTTGTTCAGTCATTAAGTTGTGTCCGACTCTGTGACACTCTGGAGTGCAGACTGCCAAGGTCCTCTATCCTCCACCATCTCCTGGAGTTTGATCAGATTCATGCCCATCCAGTGGATAAGGAAATGACAACCCACTTCAGTATTCTTGCCTGGAGAATCCCATGGACAGAGGAGCCTGGCAGGCTACAGTCCATGGGGTTGCAAGAGTCAGACATGACTTAGCAACTAAACCACCATCATCACTATGTCCATCGAGTTGGTGATGCCATCCAACCATCTCATCTTCTGTCATCCCCTTCTCCTCCTGCCTTCAGTCTTTCCCAGCCTCAGGGTCTTTCCCAATGAGCCACTTCTTCACAACAGGTGGCCAAAATATTGGGGCTTCAGCTTCAAGATCAGTCCTTCCAATGAATATTCAGTGTTTATTTCCTTTAGGATTTATTGGTTTGATCTTCTTGTAGCCCAAGGGATTCTCAAGAGTCTTCTGCAGCACCACAATTTGAAAGTGTCAGTTCTGCACTCAGCCTTCTTTATGGTCCAACTCTCACATCTATACATGAATATTGGAAAAACCATAGCTTTAACTGTGTGAACTTTTGTCAGCAACATAATGTGTCTACTTGTTAATACACTGCCTAGGTTTGTCATAGCGTTCTTTTTAAGGAGGAAGTGTCTTTAAACTTCATGGCTACAGTCACCATCCTCAGTGATTTTGGAGCCCCCCCAAAATGAAATCTGTCACTGCTTCCATTTTTTCCCCTTCTATTGCAATGAAGTGATGGGACCAGATGCCATAATCTTATTTTTTAATGTTGAGTTTCAACAACTAGAGATACCAACAATGAAACATAATCATATAGCTTTTAACAGAATATAATTAAAATAAAATTTAAAAGTAAAAATAAAATTCCCACTTCTGTAACATAACACATTTCATTTGCTATAGTCTCAGTTGTTCAGTTTAGTCTAGCAGACATAGAGTCAACTCTTAAGAGGGGTAGAAGGATGAGTAAGACATTATCCCCACCACCAAGAAGGGAAGAAAATATTCATCTACAGTAACCATGACATATTTAGTCTAAGGAAGAAAACAAGCATTTACTTTGACAATTCCTTTTATTATGTGAAGCATTTTTCATATTTTAACATAGACTTTAAATGTATCTTTCTTGAGATTTTCATTGGGCGCCTATGCAGTATTTTCTTAGATATTTTACTGTTTCAGATATAAAAGATGTTTCTCATATTTTTTTATTAGTAATACAGCTGTAAAAACATCTTTTAACATGCTATTTTCTTCTCATGTTTTCACACTCTATTTACATGAATATGCCAAAAAAAAAAGCAAGCAGATATTATTAACATTTTTTTCCTATAGAAAAACACATATAGATCCTTTAATATTCATTTGCCTTTGTTTAGTTCCTCTAGAAATATGGCACATCCCACTAAGAACTGGCTAGTTGCTCATAAACAAACCACAGAACATTCTGGGGCAGCTTTAAAAGAACATCCTAACATCACCTAGGTGCATTTATTCTATATATTTACATACCCTTACTCTTGAATTTAAAATCATTTTGCTGGTTTTCATGCTTTGTTTTGTCTTTTTTACCCTTTCTGAGTTCTAACTTCTCTTGGTTTTACTAATGTAATTAATGCTTATGTTTAATTAATTAATGTTTAATTAATGTTCACTACTGTTCAAGAAAATTCTCTCTCTGAACAATACTTCTCTGTTTTTTCTGTTCATGGGAAATACCAAAACACCTGCCCCAGCTTAGCTCAGACCTTGGTTCCCTCCATCCTTTATCTAGCCACAGTAAGGCAAGATCATGGATGAGTCCGATAATTAAAGGACAAAAATCTGGCTTTGATATTCAAGCTGCCTTACTCCCAGGAAATGTGTGGATGGATCATAATGAAAAAAATCAGTACATAATAAATTTCAGAAAAATTTCCCAAGCTACTTATATGTCTACTTTTTTGCTCACTGAAGGTGAAACATCATCATCTACCAGGAAAAAAGCCTTTGAGTTGCATTTACCCTTTGATTTCCTTTTCTTATTCATTAACCTGGTCGTTCTTTTCATACTTGGTGTGAGTGCAATGACTGTATTGGAGTGAAAACCTCTATCTTGATGCTGAACAGATTTGAACTATTCATCAATTTTGTGTGTATGCTCATAATTGCATATACATATAAGGGTAAAGCATCTGCCTGCAATGCAGGAGACCCGGATTCGATTCCTGGATCAGGAAGATCCCATGGAGAAGGAAATGGCAACCCACTCCGGTACCCTTGCCTGGAAAACCCCATGGACGGAGAAACCTGGTAGGCTACAGTCCATGGGGTCGCCAAGAGTCGGACATGACTGAGCGACTTCACTCACTTGTAACTATATATATAATTTTACTAGCTTTAATACAGCATATACATAATCAATAATATAATACAGAAAAAAAATCAGTGGTTTCTTCAGTCTCTCTCAATACGTTTTATACAACAAGGATGGCTCCTTTCTTTCTCTTAACCTATAGATCTCATTTATATAATTTATGTACATATGAATGTATGCATATATTCTTAGGTACATGTTTTCTCTTCTGAATATGTTATAAACTCCTGAGGACAGAGTTTGTGACTTGTATTCCCCTTGTATTCTATTCAGTTATTATAATAGTACTAAGTATAATAAATATCAGGTGACCAATGAATTTATGTTAAATATTATATATATATATATCTAAGATAACTTTTAGTCTATTATCACAAATGACCCTCAAGTTGCATTTTCTACCTATAAATGTCCTAATTATTTTACTATCATTTGCAATCTATTTGATATTTACCAAGAAAAAGCAGATGTGTTTATAGTGGCTAGCATTAAAGTTGTCAAAGAAAGCAATCATTAAGGTACAAGAAAGACTCATGATGTGATTAAAATCAGCTCCCTCATACCAGAATAGGCAGAAACCAAAGTACGAAAGCAAACTTAAAGTTCTGCCTCTTTTATATCTGTAGTCATAATCGGTGGCAGCCTCCTTTTTTAGTTTGGTTTTTACCTTCTTCCCAGAATAGAAGACACTTCATTATGTTTCCTATTTTTTCCCCCTTGATAAATGACTCCATTTTTCCCCAAGTTGGTTGGCAGAATGGCCAACATTAAATGTTCATTTGTTTAAACTAACAGAGTGTGGTCAGTTGATTCCCAAGGGAGGAGAGAAAGCCAAACAGGTCTAAAATGGCATCTTTTAAGAACACATTCAATTCATTATCTTTTTCATAAAGTTCACATATGCAAGCATTAATCATCACGGTGTGGCTCTGGGCAGGAAGTTCTTACCTAAGCAAGTTCTACTCTATAATATATCTTTAGTGTTTAATGGCCTTTACAGCTTAGATTTTATTGTGTGCTCACTCATCTGTTGTTTTATGAGCCAGTCTGTGTCTTTGTGATGAACTGATTAAGCAACTGGTTTCGAAGTTAAATTCATAAGCAAGTCAACACTCCATCCATGTCTAATAACCACTTTAGCCCATTATGCTCTTATCTCTTCTCTAGCATATACAGTGTCAGGCCTGGGGAAAGCTTCTGGAAGAACTTAAGACTGCTTAATAAATTAAGCCATTGAAGAACTCAAGATGATGATTGAAAAATGAGAATATTAAAGGAGTACCTTGGTGATCTTCTTCATTTTACAAAATGTCATCTATGTTAAGATGAAAAATAAACTCCAGAGGAAACAATAGTCCTATGGAGGAGGGGAGGAATAAGGATCAAGAAAAGAAAGAACTTTCTCAGCATACAACATGAAATAAATTAACTAAAGAACAGTTGAGGTTTTACTCAATGACATGATTTCAGAAGAATTTGGATGAAGATATGCCCAAGGTAATGAAGTGAATCATATATATGTTGGGAGATAAACTTGGTGACATTCACAGTCAAAGTCCATGATGATAATCATTATTTGAGAATAACAGAGTAAGGGAGCAAAAATTGCCACCCTTAAGTGCCTCTTTGGCATATAGCTTATTTCAAGCTAAGTATAATTCAGGCCCGAAAGACTCAAGAAGAAACTTCAATCTTCACCCTAACTTTCCCCCTAAAAATATAGATAGAGGGGTTATCACAGTAATAATTCTATCACCAGAGGTCTCTGCATTGAATAAGGGCTAGGGATAGAGGGAGGACTTCTTAGAGACCAGGGTTGTCTTCCTACTCTTTGAGTTCCCAAAGCACTACCTCCATCATCCTCTTGTGTCTTTAGCTGAATAAGAAATTTAAGGTGAGGGCTTCAGTCATTTTGGAAAGTTACTCACTTCTTCTGGGTCTGTCCATTATATACATTTTATTAAATATTGCCTTGATTTTCTCCTATTAATGTGTCTCATGTCAATTTAATTCTTAGGCAAGTCAGAAGAACCCAGAAGAGTAGAAAAAAATTTCTTCCTCCCCAACAATAGTCTTAACCACTTACCAACCAACCAGTTTGGTTGTTTTCTCTTTTCTTCCTTTCTTTCTGTTTGTGTTTATTGAATTTTTTTAGTTCAACTTAAAGCCTTTTAATGATGATTATTTCATATATAAGCATAGTCACAGCTTCAGTTTGTTCACTGATGCAAACACAAAATTCAGAGTGAATTTGTGTACTAATGGGTAGTTTTATACCATTCTATGTTCAGCTACCTTCTGTGGTTAGCATGATGTGACTTTTCAAACAAACCTGGCTTATAGTATCAAAATTCAGAACAGTCTGCCTCATTTTTCTTGCATAAGGAAATAAAATTGCTTATTTTTTTAGTTTAGAAGGAAATTTACACTTTTAGGTAATGTGTACTAAAAAATAAGATACAAAAAAAAAAGAAAAAGAATGTCAAGAACATTTCCAGTTCATCCTAAAACACATGCCAATTTAGCTCCCCTAGAAAAGACAGCAGAATTTCTTTAAAACTTAAAAAAAAAAAAAAAATTTGGCTAAACAAAATTCCCTATTTCTTTAATTCAATCTAATTTGGGCTTCCTTGAATATGCAAAATAATTGATTTCTTACAGAGATTTCTCCTATATTTGTAGATGGAGATTAAATCACCCCTTAGCCTTCACTTCTCTGTATTAAATTAGAACTCTATCACCTCCCCAGCACTGTTTTATGCCAGCTCTTTAAAGATTTATGTTGCTTTCTGCTGAATTCTTACTCAAAATTATTTCTGTACAAAATTGGGCTGAATTCTTTACATGCTAAAGCTCATACTGCCTTTCTAAGATTGATGTATATCATCATCTACATTTTGAAAGTTGAGGAAGAAGTTAAAGAGGAATTAGGCCTGTCATCATTAATAGACCCTGAATCATGGCTAGGATTAGAAATGAGAAGCTCACACCACAAATAATAGCAAGATGAACAGCAACTTCATCACTCACCAGTCACCAAACAGGTTGCCCTCCAATATCATCTTTATTTTATAGCACTATATTTCTTACCTCTGGGGATCTTTGTGAAATGGATGGGATGATCAGCTGGGCTGTGATGGATGAAACCATGCTGATTACTTGTTTTCCAAGATTGAAGACTCTCTGAATGTTAAACCATATCCAGTCTGTGGTGGACAGACTTTAAGTGGCCCCATGATTCCCACCTCCTAATGTACATGTTCTCGTGTAGCCTTCGCCCTTCAAGTGTGGATACAAACTGTGCCTTTCTTCCAACTAGTAGAGTTTGCAAAAGTAGTAGGATACACTTCCCATGATTATATCAGGTTTTATATACTCTGTCTGGCCAGACTTGTACTTGCTTTCACTCTCTTACTAAAGAAGCAATCTGCTATGTTGTAAACTGTCTACGGTGAAGATGACAAAGCAGGGGGCTACAGAGTCGAGGATGGCCTCCAGGTGACAGCTAGCAGAAAGCTGGGCATCTCAGACTGTACACACACAAAGAAATGAACTTGCCAATAACTGAGTGAGCTTGGAAGTGGATTTTCCCCAGTTGAACTGCCAGATGATAATGTAATCTGGTCAAAAGATACCTTGACTACAGCTTTGTGAAATCAAAACAAAGGACTCAGCTAAGCTATGCCCAGACTTTTGACCCACTAAGACTGTGAGATAACAATTGTATGCTATTTAAGCTTTTTTTACACTCTTTTTACACAATGTATAAAATTTACATGTCCTCTTTTCAGATAAGGAGTTAGGAATACTGGCTAAGATGAAGAGACTTTCGCAAGAAGCTCCATAAAGGGACCGTAACTCAAAACTGTGCAGATGATGATAAAGACATTTGTAGGCTTTAATCAAATGATATCTCAATGTAAGAAGATATGACACAAGATCAGATTTAACACTAGGATATGCATTTTACTCTTTCCCCATACTCTTCAGGAAGTTACACTGTAAAAACTAGAAATGAAGGAAGAAGATTTAAGTATAATACAGAAATGTTGATGTGATTTTTAGTATTGTAAGGAGCTGTACTTTATTACAAATTTTAAATAAATTTTAAATTTGAACCATGCCTATTGGCCTCATGTTCAGTTAAGTATTTCCTTAAAACAAGAAAATAAAAAGAGTTATTTATATTTCACACATGGGAAAAATAAGAAAAAAGAAAGAATAAAGAAGGAAAGTGTGAAAAACAGAAAAGGTGGAAAAAAAAAGAGAAGTGAGGAAACAAGGGAAAAGGGAGAGAAAGAAGATCGACACAATATGATAACAGTACTTTCCTTAGAATATATAAAATACAATTATTTATATACCACTACAGTAAATTGGACTTCCCTGGTGGCTCAGATGGTAGAGAATTCCCTCACAATGCAGGAGACCTGAGTTCAATCCCTGGGTCAGGAAGATCCCCTGGAGAAGGAAATGGCTACCCATTCCAGTATTCTAGCCTGGAGAATTCCATGGACAGAAGATCTGGGAGGGCTACAGTCCATGGGGTCACAAATAGCTGGACACTACTGAGTGACTAGCACACTCAGAGCACTCAGTAAATTAGTTGCTTTAACTTTGTGTTAATATAGAATAATTCGCTTAAAGCATATGTTTAAAAGGAAAAGAAATTCCTTATGTTATAGAGATTATTACATATCTAAATTATACTTCTGCATAGTACTAAAAATTAATGACTCAATTTTTCAGAGTTTTGAACAAAATGCTCACAACTTCTGTATTTTTTCTAAGTTTCAGCTTATTCTCAACTACTTGTCAAGTTTGTATTACCAGTAATCCTCTTTTAACAGTCTTCAGGTTTAATACCTCCTAATCTTTCCTTGTCTTCCAACTCTAGCTACCCACAAGACTGGTATTTGAGTTAAGAGAAGTACACTGACTGAAAGTGACCACTCTGGCACAAACTGTTTTACTACAGGAGGTCTTAGTCAGGAACACAGAACTAATAAGCCACCACCAACCAGAAGAGTTTGGGAAAGGTCAAAAGGAGACACCATATGTCCAACCACCTCCCAGAATCCTTATCGCTGGGATCCATTTTGGCTGAGCAATGTGTGTGCCACCAGGAAGGACTCTGGGTCAGAATGATTGACCAAAGACTACCAGGAAACTAATCTCATCACCATAAAACCTGAGACTGCGAGCCATGTGGCAGAGCAGTTCTCCAGGGCTGCCTACTCTAGTGCTCTCCACCCGGGTGCCCTTTCCAATAAAGTGTCTTGCTTTGTCAGTACATGTATCTCCTCAAAAAATTCATTTCCAAGTGTTAGACAAGAGCCCACTTTTGGGCCCTGAAGGGGTTCCCCTTTCTTGTAACACTTACATCCTTTTTTAATTGACCATGATTAACTGTTTGCTTAATTGACCATGATTAACTCTGTTCACTTAATATAAAAAATTAAATGAGAAGGACCCATTTATAAACCCTGACACACTCTGGCATACTAAGCCAATGGTCTTCAAGACCTTCAAGGAATAGAATTTAAAACTTTTGACAGAGCTTAGTCAAGGATTTTTGGAGAAGGCAATGACACCCCACTCCAGTACTCTTGCCTGGAAAATCCCATGGACGGAGGAGCCTGGAAAGCTGCAGTCCATGGGGTCACTGAGGGTCAGACACGACTGAGCGACTTCACTTTCGCTTTTCACCTTCATGCATTGGAGAAGGCAATGGCAGCTCACTCCAGTGTTCTTGCCTGGATAATCCCAGAGATGGCAGAGCCTGGTGGGCTGCCATCTATGGGGTCGCACAGAGTCAGACACAACTGAAGTGACTTAGCAGCAGCAGCAGCAGGCAAGGATTTCTGAAGAAGGGTAGCATTCAGTCACTGATTCTGTAGCTTAACACTCTTGTACACTGTGATTTTCTTCTCAGGCATCCAGGGCCCCTCATGCCTCCCTTGGATAATCAAATTTTCTATTTTGGTTTTCCATGTGCATTATTATGTTTGCTGCTGCCAAGTCACTTCAGTCGTGTCCGACTCTGTGCGACCCCATAGACGGCAGCCCACCAGGCTCCCCCGTCCCTGGGATTCTCCAGGCAAGAACACTGGAGTGGGTTGCCATTTCCTTTTCCAGTGCATGAAAGTGAAAAGTAAAAGTGAAGTCGCTCAGTCGTGTCCGACCCTCAGCGACCCCATGGACTGCAGCCTTCCAGGCTCCTCCATCCATGGGATTTTCCAGGCAAGAGTACTGGAGTGGGGTTCCATTGCCTTCTCCGATTATTATGCTTAAACATGTTCTAACTCTTGTACTTTCTCATCCTTGAGGAATATTCACCAGAAGGAAAACCTGCCTTGTACTATTAGCTGATGTTTGCTGTCCTGTCTAGTTCCTGTTTAGAAAGTAGAAGTGAAAGTGTGTTAGGCACTCAGTCTTCTCTGACTCTTGACAACCTCATGGACAGTAGCTTGCCAGGCTCCTTCATCCATAGGATTTTCTAGACAAGAATACTGGAGTGGGTTGCCATTTCCTTCTCCAGGGGGTCTCCCTGACCCAGAGATCGAACCTGGGTTTCCCACACTGCAAGCAGACTCTTTACCATCTGAGCTACCAGTTCTGGTCTAGAGTTCCACTTGAATGACTCCACCAAAACCAACCTTCCACTTAAAATACCCTGTCTCTATATTTTATTCATGATGTGAAGGTACCTGACTAAAGGATGTTGGATCTGAACCTCAAAAATATGGGAAAATGCCTTCATATTTCAAGGTCTGATCCAGGCCTTTCCATTTCAGTTTATTATTTGATCAATCTTGATGACACAATTTTCAAAAATATTATTTAGTTTGGAAATTCTAGGATCCATTTAAGGAGTCTAGAGTACTTCTCAGATATCACAATAAAAGCTATCATTCTGCTTATATTACATATAGGCAGAGTGTGTGTGTACCTATATATCTAATAGGTAAAAATAAGATTTTGACTACTTTTTACTTCCCACAGTCAAAGATATAGCATTTTGTATAGCATTTGATGCACTGACAATTAATTAAATGCTTTGGTGAAATAAATGCTTGCTAATCAACAGTTAAAAGCCAGTTTAAAAACAATTGAAAAACCTAAACTTAGAAGTAAACAGCTCAAAAAGGTTTATTTTTCTCTATTATTATGTTAAATGGCATAATTAAAAATACTCAAAGTACCCAGTGCTCAATGTGGAAGATGACTCCCCAAGTAAAGGTAGTTTAAATAACATTTTTAGGGAAATAGGACCAGGTCCCTTGGAGGCCAATAATGTCATGTTGCCTCAGCCTCATGATTCAGTGTTTACCAGAGAGATCATTTGAGTAACAAATGCAGGAGAACAGCTGCAAGTTTCCGTGCGGTGGAGGTAAATTTAGGTGTGAAAAGAAGCTAATTGCCTTAGTGTGTGCCAGACTTTTCAGGTGCTAACAAGATCCTATTCAAGGACCCTGGGAGAGTTGAAAGGGGTGCCTGGAACTCAAGTTATTGACTTACATCCTAAAATCAGTAATAAAAAAAAAAGTCCTTGAATGTAGCCAAGGACAAGAAAGAAGGTTAATCTGTCTATTATCAATCTATATAGATAAATAAAGATAAACTTGATTTAATTAATATGTATTATTTCTTTCAGGAGAGATGTGGTCTAAATCAAATGCCTTGACCAAGGTGAATACTTAGAACAAGATTCAATTTCTAAACTGCTCATGTCTAGAGACTGATAAATACACTGTGCACAATTTCTACAGTATTTTGGGAGAAGATGGTTCTCAGATCCAGAAATAAAGTAAAAGTTATTTCAGTTCTTCACTGTGACTTTGAATACGTAATACATATGTGTATGTAAGTGTGTGTGTAAAGCATATGTGTATGTAAGTATGTGTGTATACATTTTTTGTGTACGAATCATACTAAAAAGTACTCAGTGCTCAATTGCATATACTTAACAGTTAAATAAATGTTCTCTAAATGGTCTGAAATGATAAAGAGCAAAGTAGCAGAGAAATCAACTAGTTTTCAATTGGACTTTTCAGTGCCATGGGGGGAAAAAGATTTAAGAGTGATTAAACTGTTTGATAGCATCTGCCACAGGTTCCTGGTGGTTGTTTGATGGTGGACTTACCCTTATGGGACATCCATGCCTGTGCCATCACACGTTGACCATGGGTAAGACCTCATGGTAGGACAAATAGATTTGCAAATCTGGGATGTTACACAATTCATCTATCTACAATCCTTTGTGGCTTTACATGGATGCATGCTCAGTCGCTTTAGTCGTGTCTGACTCTTTGCAACCCTATAAGCTGTAGCTCGCCAGGCTCCTCTGTCCATGGGATTCTCCAGTCAAGAATATTAGAGTGGGTTGTCATACCTTCTCCAGGTGATCTTTCTGACCCAGGAAAGGAACCCACATCTCCTGCATTGATGGCAGATTATTTACCGCTGAGCCATGGGGGAATCCCTTTCCAGTTCTAGGACTGGACTATTCTCAAGTAACAATGCAGATAGTATTATTTTTCAATTTGTTTCCTTTACAAAGTATCCACCACTATTTTTATCAGTTCTTTACTCTTAATTTCCCAGAGATTTTCAGTCAGGGCTAGAGAACAATTATGAAGCTGAAATTTTAGAAAGTTAACATTTGAGCCAGCCTTCATTGACAATGAATGGGTAAAGTACTCTCTAGAATTTTCCTAAAATTCTTCACTCCTACATCTACTTGCTAAACTTCTTTCTCTACATTTGCTCAAAAGTCACTTCTTTCAAGCAGTTTTCCAAGACTCTCCCACTTCTTATTGTTGCATAGTGTTTTGTCCACACTTAAGTTATAACTAGGGCTTTGCAGCTAACGCAGTGGTAAAGAATCTGCCTGCCAAAGCAGGAGTCGCAAGAGATATAGGTTTGATCCCTGGGTCTGATCCCTACGTCAGGAAGATCCCCTGGAGTAGGAAATGGCAACCTGTTCCAGCACTCTTGCCTGGAAAATTCCATGGACAGAGGAGCCTGGCAGGCTACAGTCACAAAGAGTCACAAAGAGTCTGGCATGACTGAGTGACTGAGCACCACCACCAAATTGTAACTCGCCCCTCAGCCTTAGAGCTAGGCCTAATGTTGGCTGCAGATTCATTTTTCCTTAGATTCTGTTTTCTTGCAGTTTCTGAAGTCAAGTAAACAATTTTCATATTATAGATTGGATTAGTTACAGGAGGACAGACTTGCAAAAACAAAAATAAGAAATGCAGGACTTCGCTGGTAGTACAGTGGATAGGAATCTACCTTTCAGTGCAGAGGATGCAGGTTCAATACCTGGTCTGGGAAGATTCCACAAACTTTGGAGAAACTGAGCCCATGTACCAAAAATACTGAGCCCATGTTGTGCAACTATGGAAGCCTAGTTGCAGAGCCTGCACTCTACCACAAGGGAAGCCTCCACAATGAGAAACCTGCACATCAATCACAATGAAAAGTGGTTTCTGCTCATTACAACTAAAGAAAACCCACACACAGCAACACAGACCCAGTGCAGCCAAAAAAAAAAACAATAAATAAAAAAATAAGGAATAAAAGAAAAACAAGCTTATCCTAATCTCCAAAACCCTGTTAATCATGCCCACTTTTTTTTTTTTTTTTCTTTTTGGCAAATTCTACTGAGATGGGCTTCTGCCATAGGACTTAACTCCCTGTGTATCTCCTACCTTCCCTTTGGAAAAGGCATTATGAGTCCTTTCTTTCTGAGGGCCTCATGTCCTCACTCTGGTCCTAACAATGCAATCAGGGATGCTCTATTTGTTTTCAAAGATGAAATATATTTTCAGAAAATCTCCATTGTCTACTCAATCTGTGCCTCAAGCTGAGATATTTACACCTCATTGTTTCTACATCTCTTCTCTTGAAAGTTAAGCTCTTGGAGATGGGATAAAGATATGACAAGGTTTCTCTTCAGCTTTGGGAAAATGCTATGACTTGAGGTGGAATGTGGTGCATGGCTGATATATGTGGTCATATTTTAGGACTCCAGAAATGAGGAAGGTATTTCAGTAGGGCATACATGGGATGCGTGTGGGGGTATACTTGAGAGAAGAGATGCTTGTAATGTGTTTGTTTGTTTGTTTTTTCCCTCCCAGTGGATGATTTGAGAAAGTTTAGCTTAGTTTTTTTTTTTTTTTTTCATACTAACTTGTTTCAGGATGCCAAAGAGACCATATGCATTTACCAACCTGTTTCTTAGGAAAATAGTTTATGCCATTGAACTGCTTATTGAAGAATTGAGGAATAAATACCATATACAAAGTTTAGGTCATTGACAAATGCTCAATACTTCTTGATAGATAAAAACTGAAATGAATTGAGAAGGATTACAAAGTAATAATATTAATACATGTAGAATCTTATGTTATATGGTAAAACACAAGTCTCTGATGAAAGAAAGAACAAATAATGTTTGAAAAATGAGTGGCATTAATTAGGAAAAGCCTATTATAATGAACCCAAAATCTTCTATTGTGTCAATTTCCTATTCTTTCCTCCCTGGAAATGAAGAACAGCTGGTTCCTGTCCTCTATTTAATAGATCATCATATTTCAAACACAATTCTCAGAGCACCCTTTAGTCTCCTCTTTGCCAAGCTAAACAACATCACTTTCTTAAACTTTTCCTGTGGGACATATTTACCCTTGAATCATAGTGTACACACTTGAAGTATATTGCCTTCCGTAATCCACAGTTTAAGCTTGTTAATTTTAGGAAAACTGCAAAAAAGGAAAAAAAAAATGTTTTGACAATAACTATTATACTTTGGTAATTATTTTGTTATTAAGAAAAAAATAAAGGCTTGTGCATCATGGATACATGTCAAAGACAGTTTAACCTGAAGGATATATATTTAGGTTTCTTATTCCAAAATCATTCTTAAAATAACATTCTTCAGATAATGGGAGTTATGGCTGACCTGTCCATCTCAGTTGCTTCTATGGTCCCTAGTAATGGCCATGTACAAATGTACACGTGATGATGTATATAGATCAACAGTAGGAATAAGTCAGACAATCTGTTGACTTTAAACAAATAGATTGCTTTAGGCATTCCCTGGTGGTTCCGTGGTTAGGATTCCGAGCCTCCACTGCAGAGGACTGGATGTGATCCCTGGTCAGAGAACTAAGATCCTGCAAAGTGCATAGTGCAGCACAAAAGAAAAAAAAAAAAAAAAAAAACTATTTTTAGAGCAGTTTTAAGTTTGCAGAAATATTGAACAGAAAGTACAGAGTTCCTATATGCCCCTTTCTCATCTTTGCCCATATAAACCGATTCCTTCTTTTATTTATATCTTGCATTTACTGTGGTATATTTGTTACAATTGATGATCTCGATTGACTTATTTGACTTAGAAGCTATTTCCTGTCATAAGGCTTGAATCTGAGCCCCTCAGAGCTGTCTTTTAAGGGAATGTAATCCATACGGTAACACTGGAATGTAGCTCCAATACTTTGGCCTCCCAATGCGAAGAATTGACTCGTTGGAAAAGACACGGATACTGGGAAAGATTGAAGGCAGGAGGAGAAGGAGACGACAGAGGATGAGATGGTTGGATGGCATCACCGACTCAATGGACGTGTGTTTGAGCAAGCTCCAGTAGTTGGTGATGGACAGGGAAGCCTGGCATGCTGCAGTTCATGGGGTCGCAGGGAGTCAGACACGACTGAGCGACTAACCTGAATTGGACTGAGTCCAATACAGAGACTGGAAGTGGGTTTCCTCCCATCTGCCAAGTGGATTACTTGACAATTTTGAAGAGATGCAATGTTTTCTGAGGTTGCTTCCATGCTCAGCATGAAAGCAGGTCAGCTTTGATTAACAATTATTGTTATGCACAGAGATGAAGAGGATGGTTGCATAGATGAAGTCTATTTACTATATTAGACTATCAGAAAGGCACTGGATTATAGAGCGGGAGCCAGGATTCTAGGTCCCTCCAGTCTAATTTTTTGACCTCCAAGAGCTTATCTGACCTCTCTGAACCAAAAGTGCAATAAAATGGAAAAACATTATTTTAACTTCGTTAAAGTAGCACATTGAACTAGAAGTCTTGAAAGTACTTACAGCTCTGAAATGCATGATTCAAAGTGTTTTTGAAGAACACTGCTGATACAGCTTTCATCAAATCAACCAAGAGACATACAGCTGACATTTACCTCCTTGTAGTCTCCATGTCTATAAGTGACTATTTCCATAACTGAATACAATAACTTATTTCTGGCCCAACTATAACCAAAGTTATACACTAAAAACTCCAAAAGAGGAAAACAAGATGGAGAAGAAAAAATAACTGAGATATTTTTCATTTGATCATTACACTCTATTTTGGTGACTGTCAAAAATAATATCTAATTTACAGTGTTTCATATTTAAGCATCTGGCAGTTTGATTAATTTGATTAATTCATTTCTTAGAATTCTATCAACTCTGCCACACCATAACTTGTATAAAAAACTACACAATGCAAAATAGCTTTAAAAGGAATTAAAAATGTCATTATTTGAGATTTGATGTTATTAAGTTCTCATTTGGAAAAGGCAAAATAAGGTGAAATTAGAAAATTAAGAGAAAAGGAAAAAAATAGATTTTCAGGCTAAGAATGCATTGCAAAAATATGTAACAGATGCTTTATTTTAAGGCTTATAAAATATATATTGCATATAATAAATATTCTGAAGGATACTAGATTGTTGGTTTCTTTAAAGGAGTATTTGTTGGGAGATACATGCTTATATTTTAGGGCAAGTTTTTGATTTCCAGTTAAAAATAAGATTGCCTTCTGCTTAGCACTCAATTGTAGTAAGTCCAGCAGGATCCTCATGGAGAAAGTCTGCTCAAGCACTGGGTTACCTCCTTGTCAAACATTTTGCTCTGGGGGGAGAAAATCAATCTATTTGCTGCACTAGTTATTATGCAATCTGCTATCTGGACATCATATTGCTGATATGTTGAAAACATCTCTAAACTGACAGCTTTCTGAACTGGTTTTTCCAGCTTTCCAGCTGATGAGCTTATAGCCACCCCACATTTTCCTGACCACTGCAATTTCACAAGCAGGGTCTAGTGAGGTAATCACCTGACCTCAGCAAAACCATTGTGTAAAGGGAATTTTGGTAACCTTGCTGTCAGCACAGCTGGATGGACTCACATTGCTTTCCTTTGCAGATTTGGAGTCTGTGAATTCCAGCAGCCTGAGATGGTGTTCCTGGGTTCTTGCTAGCATGTGTTTGCATCTGGCTCATACTTCTTTCTCAGGTGGTTAAGCAATGCCCATTTCTGGAAAAGTTCAGGAGCACAAAAGAATATTTGCATGCAGCCTTTCTTGTGACACAGGATTTCAGGACTGACCTATTATTTCAAAATAGAGATAGAAGAATCTGCAGAAGGGCAAAATCCACATAGTCACCCAATGCTTCTTGAGTGCTTATTGCAGGTGTAAATCCTTTTTTTGGTATATGTGCACATTTAGATAACGATTGCATAAATTTGCATATTTTATTCTAACCCTCATAGATTGTTGCAAAGTCCAAGGCAGGATTATCATCCAGAATAATATCTTCATGGAGATTTTAAGTTTTGAATGATCTCACACTTATTAAAATAGCTTCCGACTCATTGAGTACTCCCTGGACATTGAAATTGGGAAGGACAGAGACAGAAACTGAGGGGAAGGGAGGAAAGAGCTGGAGACACCAGGAATTTGGAAGCAAAGGGAAAGAGAACAGCAAATTAATTCCTAATGGGATTAGTGATGAGAGATTAGGATATTGGATTGCTGGTGTGGTGCAACATTATTCACATTTTGAGATGAGTATTTGTCTTCTCTCACCTCCCTATTCCCCCACCACCCCCTTGTGTTCCATCTAAACTCCAATTTCCCAACTGTTTTCCCTTCTCCAGAATCCTGCTCATGACTGACATGCTTCCTCAGAGCTGCAGACTAACCCAGTAACTCCACTATCACACCAGATCAAATGTTTCAGCCCTTAAGTTCTGACCCTCGGCTACACTGTAAAGTATGGGGAGACCTTATTTATAAATAACCAGAAACAAGTGACTAACAACAGTATTCATAATCTTAGATCTCATTGAGATATTAATACCTAAAGAACATGGGTAAAGACTGCTGCTGCTGCTAAGTTACTTCAGTCATGTTTGACTCTGTGCAACCCCATAGACGGCTGCCCACCAGGCTCCCCATCCCTGGGATTCTCCAGGCAAGAACACTGGAGTGGGTTGCCATTTCCTTCTCTTTCACTTTCATGAAAGTGAAAAGTGAAAGTGAAGTCGCTCAGTCGTGTCCAACTCTTAGCAACCCCGTAGACTGCAGCCTACCAGGCTCCTCCGTCCATGGGATTTTCCAGGCAAGAGTACTGGAGTGGGGTGCCACTGCCTTGTAGAGACTGAGATACCTTAATTGAAATAAACAATGGAAGGATTTTTAAGAGTTAGGGGAGGCCTTAGTCAGAATGATCATTCTAATATTCATCAAATCAATAGGCAGGTGTCTAAATATATAAGCAATTTATGTTGTTGTTCAGAAAATTCTAGGTGTTGTAATTGAGTGCTCACTGAAATGGAAAGTTTGCTTGTTTGTTTGTTTTAATCTAATGAAGGGAATCTTCCTTCTCACTGTACCAAGATATGGTATCCAAAATAAAAGCAGAAGCAGTTTCATGAGAAACAAAGAGGAACTTTATGAGTCATGTGGATGTTAGGTGATAGTTCAGCCATTCATTGTCAACATAATGAAGTTAAACTTGACAACCCGTCAATCACCCTTCTGTTGCCCTAAATCATATGGGCCATTCTGAAGAATTAGGGGCAATTCCAATGTGACTACCTTCTAACTGCACTTAACCTTTTTCCTAAACATCAAGCAATTGCTCTTAGGATCCACTCTCAGTTATTAAGCAGTCTATGAATACCAGTGAGCTCAGGGACCTTGAAGCACTGGCCATCCCTTATGCAGAGATATAAGTTAGCATGGGAAAATAGTATACCTCTTATTTTTGGTTTCAACTTCCAAAGAAAAAGAGTTAGAAGAGCTAAGATGTCTCTTCAAACAAAGCTGGTGATAAATTTTTCATCTAAATGAAAAATATTTGATTTTCATACATTTTGAGTCCTCTCTTGCTATGATCTCACTAACTATGGTCACTTGAATATTATTATCCTTCATATATATAGTGTTGCAATAAACTAAAATGATTAAGTTGCCCTGACCCCTTGACTAATACCTGGTTATTTGTTCCATGCCCTTCTAAGACAAGTCTCTATGAGATAGCTTGAGAGAACCCCTTTGAATCCTGAACTGCACTGAACTTAACCTCTTTGATGTTTTGTCCTTAACATAGCTTACATTATTAATTGCAAAGAACAAGAGTGGTTGAACTCTGCATCTTTGCTTTAAGCTCTTCAGGTAAGCAGATGAGAACATTTGCTGACTGCCCTCTGTGAACAGGGCACTCCACTGGACACTGAGTTTATAAGCAAAGCAATTAAGCAAGCAAATAACACTGCTTTCCTGGATCTGAAGTTTTAATAAAAGAGGGATGTTGTAGGTGGAGATAATACACACATCCTATTCCAAACCATAATGAGAGCTTCAATTAATAATACTATTTTGAGAATCGATTCCCTGTCTTGGTGAGATTCAGACTTTCTCTCAGGTCATTGTTGCTGCTGTGCTGTATCATTGCACTCCGGTCCCTCTCTCTGCTCACCTCTCACATTCAATTTGATGGAACATCCTATAAACTTCCTAGGGTAGATACTTATTTGTTTGTACATGCTCCACCTCCCTATTTATATGGTGAAATTTCTGAGATCAAGTAGACATACGCTCTCATATTCCTTACTCTTGGCAGAAAGGACTCCCAAAGGAGTCCATAACACTCTCTTCCTCAGGTTGGTACAAGACTAATCATTTTTCAGACTCAAGATCTTAATGTAAATGTCACCTTATCAATGAGGACTTCCTGGACTGCCTATTAAGAACATTCTTCAACACTACCAAGGAATCAGTCTATTCTTTAGCATCCTGTTTGTTTCGGAGCAGCTCTTATAATTATTTACTTTATATGCTTCTTCATTTTCTGTTTTCCTATTAGACCAACTAAAATAATCATGAAAGATTATGCTGTGAAAGTGCTGCACTCAATATGACAGAAAATTTGGAAAACTCAGCAATGGCCACAGGACTGAAAAAAGTCAGTTTTCATTCCAATCCCTAAGAAGGGGAGTGCCAAAGAATGTTCAAACTACCACACAGCTGTGCTCATTTCACATGCTAGCAAGGTAATGCTCAAAATCCTTCAAGATAGGCTTCAACAGTACATAAACCAAGAACTTCCAGATGTGCAAGCTGGATTTAGAAAAGGCAGAGGAACCAGAGATCAAATTGCCAACATGTGTTGGATCAAAGTAAAAAGCAAGAGAATTCCAGAAAAACACCTACTTCTGCTTCATTGACTACACTTAAGACATTGAATGTGGATCACAACAAGCTGTGGAAAATTCTTAAACAGATGGGAATAACAGACCATTTTACCTGTCTCCTCAGAAACCTGTATGCAGATAAGACGTAACAGAACAGAACGTGAAAAAGATGGACTGGTTCAAAATTGGGAAACAGTACATCAAGGCTGTATGTTGTCACCCTGCTTATTTAACATATATGCGGAGTACATCATGTGAAATCCTGGGTGGGATGAATCATAAGCTAGAATCAAGATTGCTGGGAGAGATATCAATAACCTCAGATACGCAGATGATACCACCCTAAGGGCAGAAAGTGAAGAGGGACTAAACAGCCTCTTGATGAAGGTAAAGAGGAGAGTGGAAAAGCTAGCTTAAAACTCAACATTCAAATAACAAAGTTTGTGGCATCCAGTCCATTCAGTTCAGTTCAGTTCAGTCACTCAGTCATGCCTGACTCTTTGCGACCCCATGAATCGCAGCACATCAGGCCTCCCTGTCCATCACCAACTCCCAGAGTTCACCCAAAATCATGTCCATCAAGTCGGTGATGCCATCCAGCCATCTCATACTCTGTCATCCCCTTCTCCTCCTGCCCCCAATCCCTCCCAGCTCCAGGGTCTTTTCCAATGAGTCAACTCTTCGCATGAGGTGACCAAAGTATTGGAGTTTCAGCTTTAGCATCAGTCCTTCCAAAGAACACTCAGGACTGATCTCCTTTAGGATGGACTGGTTGGATCTCCTTGCAGTCCAAGGGACTCTCAAGAGTCTTCTCCAACACCACAGTTCAAAAGCATCAATTCTTTGGCGCTCAGCTTTCTTCACAGTCCAACTCTCACATCCATACATGACCACAGGAAAAACCATAGCCTTGACTAGACGGACCTTTGTTGGCAAAGTGATGTCTCTGCTTTTCAATATGCTATCTAGGTTGGTCATAACTTTCCTTCCAAGGAGTAAGCGTCTTTTAATTTTATGGCTGCAATCACCATCTACTTCATGGCAAATAGATGGGGGGAAAATAGTAACAGCCTTTATTTTATTGGGCTCCAATTTCATTGTGGATGGTGACTGCAGCCATGAAATTAAAAGACACTTGCTTCTTGGAAGAAAATCAATGACAAACCTAGACAGTGTATTTAAAAGCAGAGACATCACTTTGCCGACAAAAGTCCATCTAGTCAAGGCTATGTTTTTTCCAATAGTCATGTATGGATATGAGATATAGACCATAAAGAAGGCTGAATATTGAAGAACTGATGCTTTCGAACTGTGGTGCTAGAGAAGACTGTTAAGAGACCCTTGGACAGCAAGGAGATCAAATCAGTCAATCCTGAAGGAAATCAACTCTGAATATTCACTGGAAGGACTGATACTGAAACTGAAGCTCCAGTACTTTGGCTACCTGATGCGAACAGCTGACTCATTGTAAAATACCCTGATCCTGGGAAAGATTGTGAGTAGGAGGAGAAGAGAGTGACAGAGGATGAGATGGTTGAATGGCATCATGGATTCAGTGGACATGAGTTTGAGCAAACTCTAGGAGATAGTGAAAGACAGGGAAGCCTGGTGGGCTGCATGCCAGTGGGTAATAAAGAGTCAGACACAAAGAAGCAAAGGAAAAACAACAACTCATGAAACAAGAAAATTGCTGATTTCATTCTCCAGTGTAAAACTTGAGCTTAGTTCATTCTCTATTTCATTCATTCAAAAATATACATTCAAGTACTTATATTTCAAACATAAATACAAAATATATTTTAAAATGTTGAATTATATACAATTCATGCATCTGGATCCTCAAATGGTGAAGAGATGATGATAGAAATAAACCTTTGCCAAAAAATCACATATATGTAATGTATCAACTCTAAAGAGGCTTCTGATTCTCAGTTAAATGTCAATTTTTAAAACCAAAATTATAACTCTGAAATTAAATTTTAAGAAATTACAAGAAAAAAATTGCTAGAAACAATCAGTATATTTAAATTAGAAGAGTATCCAGTTTTTGATGAGTTTGGACACAAAAGATGATGTCAACTGTAAGTGACTGACCTCTTGAGTTCTATGGCTCACACTGATTAATGCTGTACAGGTTCTGAGTACCTAAAGCAGACTAGAGTCTGGGAATTCAGGAGTGTCCCACTTTGTAAGTAATGAACACTGATAGAGGAAGTGGATCTATTCAGATTACTGCCTTAATTTCACATTGTGTAGCCTATTCCTTGATTGTCAACCATCTTGACACTGGAGATACCCTCTCCAGTCCAGCTGACAGACATAATTATTTCTTTTTCATGAAGATCTTACTATTTTTGCCAGTTGTTAAACAGCTACAAATGGCAGTGGGTTGGAGCAGAGGTTCTTACCAAAGTGGTTTTATTATTGGATCCAAATTAGGTAATCAGTTGCAATAACCCATGTATCTGGCAGCATTCTGGACTTTTTTGTAATTGTGTATGAAATATTAAGGTTAAAAGGAGAAGTCTGAAACTTGTTTAGACTGAGAACATACCAACTTTCTTACCTTTATTGACCTGGTAACATCTACCTATCTTAACCATGGCTCTGACAGTACTTTTGGATCAACATGGAAAGATCAAAATAAAATCCTAAGGTCATGTATATGTGGAATTTCCATTGTTTGCTATCAACCGAACTTGAGGGAAAGCCAATAGTTTGATTCACTGATTGCCTTAATGGTCATCCAGGTAATCAATTAATCAAAACTAGATATCTAGGGGACTCTGAGGATACAGTGAAGTACAGGAAATTGTCATAGGACTCAAGGAATTCACAAGACATGGACAAGGGGTGCTTTCATGGAATCCATAATCCTAGGGCTGGAGGCAGCATTAGAAATAATCTAATCAAACACCTCACTTTACAGTTTTGCAAAATGAAGCCTAGAAAATGTAAGTGACTTGTTCAAGGTTATTAAGTGTACTAATGGCAGAGGAGAGCCAGGGCCTTTGATTCCCCACCAGGTAACAATTTAGAAGGAATTAATTGACATCAACTGAACATAGAACAGGAACTGGGACAACACCTTGGGGAGTATAAAGATGCTCAGGACTTGCCAAACAGAAATCTGGAGAAAGAAATTACAATAACAGCCTCCATTTATTGAGAAGCTATTACGTGCAAGTCACATTGCTTGACATTTTATAAAATGTTATCTAATGCTCATAATAGCTCTGCAAGGTAGATATTATTCATTTCATTTTCCAATTGAAGAAATAGATTCAGTGAAGTTAATGAACTAGCCCAAGGTCATAGAGTTAGAAATAAGATTCACACTGAGCTATGCTGAACCAAAACTCATATTCTTTCTGTTAAACCAAATTTTCTCAAAGGAATATGAAAGATGTAGAGGCCATGTTTGATCTGACCAGCAAGCTCAACTAATGGAAGCACACAGCGGGTAGATTCAGATGATCTAATTGGACATGATTATGGGAGACTTTTCATGCTGGACTAATGAGTGAGGACTTTGATAAGGATTCATGAACTAATAGAGACACATTTGAAAACTGCTGCTTCAGAAAAGGGTCTCTTGTAGTGAAGGCTATGTGATCAATCAGTTAGAAGATTGATGAAGACATAGATATCAAAACAAGAGCTTGCTGTTTCCTAATTCCTCGAATTTCTTTATAATACTCAGAACTATTCTGGCAGGAGAATTGGAAGGACAACTTCAAGTCCCCAGCAGATACTTTTCCTTCCTGCAAAGCTAGTATTAATTTTCAGCTTGTACTTCCTGTTGAAAACTATTTTGATTCCTCATACATCTGTTCTGATGGAAGTACCCAGGCCACAGTTGATGTTGCAATTTTGGATAAAACTCTTTTGTATATCTAAAATAAATTTAAGCTTTTAAAGGCATCCTACTGCATCCTGTGTGTTTCCCTATTGCTATTGTTTAGTTACTAAGTCATGTGCAACTCTTTGTGACCTCATGGACTGTAGCAGGCCAGGCTCCTCAGTTCTCCACTATTTCCTAGAGTTTGCTAAAACTCAGGTTCATTGAGTTATTGGTGCTATCTAGCCATCTCATCCTCTACCACTGCCCCCTTCTCCTTTCACCCTCAATCTTTCCAGCTTCAGGGTCTTTTCCAATGAGTCAGCTCTTCCCATCAGGTGGCCAAAGTATTGGAGCTTCAGCTTTAGCAACAGTTCTTCCAATCAATATTCAGGGTTGATATTCTTTAGGACTGACTGCTTTGATCTCTTTGCAGTCCAAAGGACTCTCAGAAGTCTTCTCCAGCCTCAATTATTTGGTGTTCAGCCTTCTTTGATTATCATCCAACTCTCAAGTCCATACATGACTACTGGAAAAAATATTTGTGTGCTCATGCCCTCAGTCATGTCCAACTCTTGAGACCCTATGGACTACAGCCCACCAGGATACTCTGTCCGTTGAATTTTCCCAAGCAAGAATTCTGGAGTGGGTTGCCATTTATTCCTCCAGGAGAGCTTCCCCAGCCAGGGATCAAACCTGCCTCTCCTGCATCTCCTATATCAGCAGGCAGATTCTTTACCATTTAGCCGCTTGGGAAGCCCATTATAGCCTGACAGACAAGAGGTATCAGAGAACAGAGTCAAAACCATAGTTTTGACTGTATGGATCTTTGTCAGCAAAGTGATGTCTCTGCTTCCTAAAGTGCTTTCTAGGTTTGCCATAACTTTCCTTCCAAGGGACAAGTGCCTTTTAATTTCATGACTGAAGTCACCATCCGTAGCGATTTTGGAGACCAGGAAAATAAAATTCACTAGTAGATCTAATACTAGTTAATCTAATATTAGTGTTACAAAAACCCTGGAACTTTACATTTTGTTGTCACTGTTTTCTGAGCACAGCAAATGAGGCTGTTCAGCATTTTGCTCCTGTTTGCCTTTTCCTTACTCTAGTTTCCCTCCATCTTCCCACCACTCATTAATAGACACAAGTCATTTCCAAGGGCTCAAAGAGCTTTTTGTCTTTTCTGCCCCTTCTATGGGAACTCCCTTTGCTCCCTGGAACACTTCTGTTCAATTTTTAAATAATCTTAAAAACAACATTCTGTAGAACATTATCATATTTATGCTACAATAGACTCTTGTACTTAAACATCTCAAAAGAATTATGTTTTTTGGCTGCTGTTAATTTGATTTCATGTTTCCCTTTAAACATGATTTCTCATATATGGAAATTCTGATTTTCAACAGAGGTTTGATTTTTTCCAAACTATAAAAGCATTGGAACTCTTTCATAAATATTTTTAGGAGAAACTATTGAAGAAATGAAGAAAAGAAAACTGAAAGAAAGGCAAGAAGGTGATGGAAAAAGAAAGACATATTTATGCATGAACAAATTAAATCTGCTAGTAGTTGAGTTTTTTTGTTTTGAGATTTCTAATGTCTCAATTTGTAGTTGGTTAAAGAGAGAGGTTGACTGTTTTACCTTAACGTGGATACCAGTTAGATTTCCCAATGTATACCAAGTGCTACCAGCCAAGAAATACAATCTACATGTGGGTCACTGGGAAACTCAATCATGTATAAATATTGAATGAGTACATAAGAATCCAGATTGAAGTAGAATTTGATCCTTGTTTAGACTGAAAGCTCTTTAGAGAATTATTGGGAACATGTTACTTAAGGAAAGAGATGATGATGATTTACTTTTTAGCTTCTATGCCTTGCACAGTATCTGGCTCATAGCAATGTTTTATTCAAAATGTAGGTGAATATTAAAACAATATTCTATACTCTATGCTTGTTGACTGAGACCTGATTTTATTACTGCTGTTACTGCTGCTACTGCTAAGTTGCTTCAGTTGTGTCCGACTCTGTGCAACCCCATAGACGGCAGCCCACCAGGCTTCCCCATCCCTGGGATTCTCCAGGCAAGAAGACCGGAGTGGGTTGCCATTTCCTTCTCCAATGCTTGAAAGTGAAAAGTGAAAGTAAAGTCGTTCAGTCGTGTCTGACTCTAGCAACCCCGTGGACTGCAGCCTACCAGGCTCCTCTGTCCATGGGATTTTCCAGGCAAAAGTACTGGAGTGGGGTGCCATTGCCTTCTCCGAAGATTTTATTACTAAGTAGTGCTATATAACCCATGTGAGCCCCAGTTTCCTCTGAAGAGGAACAAATGTATATCTACTTCCTTTTGCTGTTCTGAAGATTACCAGAGATAATATATTTTAGAAGACTGATGTTTTTTTTAAATATTAAAATACTTAGGAAATCTGAATTACAGCTATTAGGAACAGACTGAAATAAGTTAATCAGTTCTCCTTATAAGCAATAGCATTTTTGAGGAGGCAAATGAGAAAGAGTTATTGGTAAATGTTAATTATTATGAGGGTTAATGCTAAGGGTCAATTTACCTTTTTTCCCAGTTTCATATCTCAAATTATTCTTTTCATGCCTTATCATCTTATCAGTTAAAATTGTCTATACTTAGCCTCACATTGTAAATACAGCCAAGAAGTTAAAACAGCCAAGGTATATCTTAGAGAGATCCAAATAAATAGATCACTGCTGACAGATTTGTCTCCATAACGATCTATCACTGAAACAAAAGAACTTCCACTAGTAATCTATAAATATCAGTTGAGCACTAAAAGAAATTTCTAAGAAATATGCCATATCAATTACTATAGAAGCTGTGTTTTTTAAAATAATAAAAATTTATCAACTTGTGTCTGATTGGATGCAGTTCATCAAAAAACTACAGTTCTATTGGGTTTAGCATTGATCTATGGGAGCTGAAGTGCTGGGTTTACCTCTTTTTGTTTTGTAACTTTTATTAAAAAGTTCTTCACCCATTTCTCCCACACCTCTGGCACCACCAATCTATTCTTTTGCATCTATTAGCTTGGCTTTTTGTTTATTTATTTGTTTTTAGATTCCTTATATCAGAGAGATAATACAGTATTTGTCTTTCTCTGACTTATTTCACTAGCCTAATACTATTTAGAGCCATCCATGTTGTTGAAAATGGAAAGATTTCATTGTGTTTTAATGGATAAAATTATTTAGGTATATATCACCATTTTTTTATCTATTCATTCATTGAAAAACATTTAATTTGTTTTCATATCTTGGCTATTATAACTAATGTTGCAGTGAACTTACAGATGTATATATTCTTTCTGAGTTAGTGTTTTCATCTTCAGATAAATACCTAAAGTAAAATTTCTGGGTCTTATGGTAGTTCCATTTTTAATTTTTTGAAGACACTCCATACTTTTCTGAAGAAGCTTCGTAATTTTTTGAAGACGCCATAAAGGATGCACCAATTTATATTCCTCCTAACGGTACACAAGGGCTCATTTTTTTTTCCACATGCTCGTCAACAATTGTTATTTCTTGTCTTTTTGATAATAGTCATTCCAACAGCTGTAAGATGATATCTCATTGTGGTTTCAATTGCATTTCCCTGATGGTTAATACTACTGGGCATCTTTTCATGTACTTGTTGGTGATCCATATGTCTTCTTTGAGAAATGTCCATTCAGATTTTCAGCCCATTTTTAATGGGATTTTTATTTTTTTTCTATAGAATTGTGTGAGTTCTTTATGTATATTGGAGATCAACTTCTTATCAGATATATTATTTACAGATATTTTCTTCCATTCATTAGATTGTCTTTTCATTTTATTGATGGTCTCTTTTGCTGTGCAGAAAGTTTTTAGTTTGCTATAGCCCCACTTATTTACTGTTGCCTTAGTTGCTTTGCTTTGGTGTCAGTTAAAAAAAAAATCACAAAGGTCTATGTCATGGAGCTTATTGCCTGTGTCTTCTTCTAGAATTTTCACAATTCCAGGTCTCACTTTAAATCTTTAATCAATGTTGAGCTATTTTTTGTGTATTGTAAAAGATAGTGGTTGAGCTTTTGCATGTGACTCTCCAGATTTCCCAACATCATTTATTGAAGAGCCAGTCTTTTCCCCATTGTATATTCTTGGCTTCTTTGTTGTAAATGATTGGGTTTATTACTAGGTTCTCTCTTCTGTTCGATTGATCCATATTTCTGTTTTTATGTCAGTCACATACCTTTTGATTATTGTAGCTTCGTAATATAGTTTGGAATCAGGGAGCATGATGCCTCCATCTTTGTTCTTCTTTCTCAATGTTGCTTTGGCTATTTAGCACCTTTTTGGTTTAATACAAATTTTAGCATCATTGCTCTATTCTGTGAAAAAATACTATTGAAATATGATGGATATTACCTTGAGTCTGCAAATTACTTCGAATAGCATGGACATTTTAACAATACTGATTCTTGCAATTTATGAGGATGTTAAACCTCTCCGTTTATTTGTCTCTTTTTCGAGTTCTTTCATTAATGTCTTGTTAAGATATTTCTTGGTATATATCTAGTGTCTGTCAAAGTAGGTACCAGGAAGAAAGTATTAATAAGAATAATAACGGAAAACTTGTTGCTGCTTGGAAGGTGACTGACAAAAAGGAACTAATCCTCCTTGAGTTCTTTCTTAGCACCAGACAAGCAAGGGCTTGTTGATATGGAGGCCATTGTTGTTCTTTAGTCACTAAGTCCTTTAGGACTTTTTGTGACTTCACAGACTGCAGCACACCAGGCTTCATTGTCCATTAGTATCTCCCAGAGTTTGCCCAGATTAACATCCTTCGAGTCAGTGATGCTATCTAAACATCTCATCCTTTGCTTCCCCCTTCTTCTTTTACCTTCAATCTTTCCCAGCATCAGGGTTTTATCTAATAATTCAGGTCTTGGCAACAGATTGCCAAAATATTGGGGCTTCAACTTCAGCATCAGTCCTTTCAGTGACTATTCAGTATTGATTTCTTTTAGGATTGACTGGTTTGATCTCCTCACTGTCCAAGAGACTCTCAAGAGTCTTCTCTAGCATCACAATTTGAAAGCATAAATTCTTCAGTGCTACTTTATGGCCCAAATCTCACATCCTTACATGATTACTGGAAAAACCATAGCTTTAAATATGTGGACCTTTGTCAACAAAGTGATGAGACTGTTTTTTAATATGCTGTCTAGGTTTGCCCTAGTTTTACTTCCAAGGCACAAGAGTCTTAATTTCATGGCTGCAGCATCGTCTGCAGTGATTTGGGAGCTCTGGAAAATAAATCTGTCATTGTTTCCAATTTTTTCCCATCTATTTGCCATTAAGTATTTGGACTGAATGCCATGATCTTAGTTTTTGGAATGTTGAATTTTAAGCCAGCTTTGCCACTCTCCCCTTTCACCCTCTTTGCTTTCTGCCATAGAGTTGTATCGTCTTCTTATGATGTTGTTGATATTTCTCCCGGCAATCTTGATTCCAGCTTGCGTCTTCCCATCGAGCATTTTGCACGATGTACTCTTCATATAAACTACACAAGCAAGGTGACAACATACAGCCTTGAAGTACGCCTTCCTCAATTTAGAATAAGTCTGTTGTTTCATGTCTGGTTCTAACTGTTGCTTCTTGTCCTGCATACAGGTTTCTAAGAAGACAGGTAAGGTTGTCTGACTTTCCCATCTCTTTAAGAACTTTCCACAGTCTGTTGTGATCCACACAGTCAAAGTCTTTAGTAATGAAGCAGAAGTAAATCTTTTTCTGGAATTCCCTTGTTTTCTCCGTTATCTAGTAGATGTTGACAATTTGATCTCTGGTTCATCTGCCAATCCAGCTTGTACACCTGGAATTAATGAGTCACATACTGTTGAAGCATAGCTTGAAGTATTTTGAGCATTACCTTGCTAGCATGTGAAATGAGATCCATTGTGTGGTCATTTAATTGTGTGGTCTTTTGAACATTCCTTGGCATTGCCCTTCTTTGGGATTGGAATGGAAACTGACCTTTTCCAGTCCTGTGGCCACTGTTGAGTTTTCCAACTTTGCTGACATATTGAGTGCAGCACTTTAATAGAATGATCTTTAAGGATTTGAAATAGCTCAGCTGGAATTCCATCACCCTCATTAGCTTTGTTTGTAGTGATGCTTCCTAAGGCCCACTTGACTTTGCACTCTAGGATGCCTGGCTCTTGGTGAGTGATCATGCCATAATGGCTATCTGGGTCATTAAGAATTGTTTTGTACAGTTCTTTTGGTATTCTTGACACCTCTTCTTAATCTCTTCTGCTTCTGTTAGGCCCATGTAGTTTCTGCACTTTATTATGCTCATCTTTGCATGAAATGTTCCCTTCAGTTCAGTTCAGTCACTCAGTCCTGTCTGACTCTTTGCGACCCCATGAATCGCAGCACACCAGGCCTCTCTGTCCATCACCAACTCCCGGAGTTCACCCAGACTCATGTCCATCGAGTCAGTGATGCCATCCAGCCATCTCATCCTCTGTCGTCCCCTTCTCTTCTTGCCCCCAATCCCTCCCAGCATCAGAGTCTTTTCCAGTGAGTCAAATTGTCGCATGAGGTGGCCAAAGTTCTGGAGTTTCAGCTTTAGCATCATTCCTTCCAAAGAAATCCCAGGGCTGATCTCCTTCAGAATGGACTGGTTGGATCTCCTTACAGTCCAAGGGACTCTCAAGAGTCTTCTCCAACACCACAGTTCAAAAGCATCAATTCTTCGGCGCTCAGCCTTCTTCACAGTCCACCTCTCACATCCATACATGATCACAGGAAAAACCATAGCTTTGACTATACGAACCTTTGTTGGCAAAGTAATGTCTGTGCTTTTGAATATGCTATCTAGGTTGGTCATAACTTTCCTTCCAAGGAGTAAGCATCTCTTAATTTCATGGCTACAGTCACCATCTGCAGTAGCCCAGAAAAATAAAGTCTGACACCGTTTCCACTGTTTCCCCATCTATTTCCCGTGAAGTCATGGGACCAGATGCCATGATCTTCGTTTTCTGAATGTTGAGCTTTAAGCCAAGTTTTTCACTCTCCACTTTCACTTTCATCAAGAGGCTTTTGAGTTCCTCTTCACTTTCTGCCATAAGGGTGGTGTCAGCTGCATATCTGAGGTTCTTGATATTTCTCCCAGCAATCTTGATTCCCGCTTGTGCTTCTTCCAGCCCAGCGTTTCTCATGATGTACTCTGCATAGAAGTTAAATAAGCAGGGTGACAAAATACAGCCTTGACATACTCCTTTTCCTATTTGCAACCAGTCTGTTGTTTCTTTTTTTTTTTTTTCAGTCTGTTGTTTCATGTCCAGTTTTAACTGTTGCTTCCTGACCTTTATACAGATTTCTCAAGAGGCAGATCAGATGGTCTGGTATTCCCATCTCTTTCAGAATTTTCCACAGTTTATTGTGATCCACACAGTCAAAGGCTTTGGCATAGTCAATAAAGCAGAAATAGATGTTTTTCTGGAAATCTGTTGCTTTTTCCATGATCCAGCAGATGTTGGAAATTTGATCTCTGGTTCCTCTGCCTTTTCTAAAACCAGCTTGAATATCTGGAAGTTCACAGTTCACATATTGCTGAAGCCTGGCTTGGAGAATTTTGAGCATTACTTTACTAGCATGTGAGATGAGTGCAGTTGTGAGGTAGTTTGAGCATTCTTTGGCATTGCCTTTCTTGGGGATTGGAATGAAAACTGACCTTTTCCAGTCCTGTGGAGTTTTCCAAATTTGCTGGCATATTGAGTGCAGCACTTTCACAGCATCATCTTCCAGGATTTGGAATAGCTCAACTGGATTCCATCACCTCTACTAGCTTTGTTCGTAGTGATGCTTTCTAAGGCCCAGTATCTGCAATTTTCTTGAAGAGATCTCTAGTCTTTTCCATTCTATTGGCTTCCTCTATTTTTTTGCATTGTTCTCTTCAGAAAGCTTACTTATCTCCTCTTGATAGTCTCTGGAACTCTGCATTCAGTTGAGTATGTCTTTCCCTTTCTTCTTTGCCTTTCACTTCTCTTCTTTTCTCTGGTATTTGTGAGGACTCCTTGGACAATCATTTTGCCTTCTTGCATTTCTTTTTATTGGGGATGGTTTTGGTCACCACCTCCTAAACAATGATACAAACCTCTGTCCATAGTTCTTCAGGTACTTTGTCTACCATTTCTAATCCCTTGAATCTATTCGTCACCTCCACTGTATAATTATAATGTATTTGATTTAGGTCATACCTGGATGGTCTTGTGGTTTTCCCTGCGTTCTTCAATTTAAACCCAAATTTTGCAAGTAAGAATACCATGATCTAAGCCATAGTCAACTCCAGGTCTTGTTTTTGCTGACTGTATAGAGCTTTTCCATCTTCAGCTGGAAAGAATACAATCAATCTGATTTCCGTATTGACCATGTGGCGATGTTCACATGTAGAGCTGTCTCCTATGTTGTTGAAAGAGGGTGTTTGCTATGACCAGTGCTTCTCTTGGCAAAACTGTTTGCCTTTGCCCTGCTTCATTCCAAGGCCTAACTTGCCTGTTCCTCCATGTATCTCGTGACTTTCTACTTTTGCATTTCAGTCCCCTATGATGAAAAGCACATTTTTTTTTTTTTGGTGTTAGTTCTAGAAGGTCTTATAGGTCTTCACAGGTCTTATAGGTCTTCACAGAATCAATATGCATGTATTTTCATTTAATCCTTGCAAGGGAGTAATTAGAGTTTTACTGTTACAGAGAAGGTAATTAGGGCTTAGTGAGCCCAGGTAACTTGCCTAAGGCCCACTAACCTGTGTGCTAAGTGACAGAGCAAATATTGAAACCAGTGTCTCAGATACTTATTGCAGGTTATGCCAAAACTCTTCCATTTACCTCCAGAATGTCTCTTCAAATTGTGAGTCTGTCTTTTAGTCCTGCATGTCTGATTTGTATGTAGTGCACCATACTCCCATGCCTTCTGGCCTCTGTTAGGTTTAATTGATAGAAGCCTCAGGAGAAGATGGGAAGGAAAGATAAAGGAGAGGGAAAGGGGTATTTCTAACCTGGCTCTTTTGCTGTCAGATCCCCTTGGGGCATCTGTGTCCTTAAATAGAAGACCACCACTTTTCTCAAGGTGGTCTGTTTAATAGAACACTCTCCTTTGGGGTCTTGGTCACTTTATCTTCTCCTTGTTCTTTAGGTTTAGAGGTGGTAACAGGTCTCCAGGTGCTGACCCCGGGTCCTGCACTACTTGTGCTTCCTCTATACCAGCCTGCTCCTTTGTGTTAGATCCTCCTGGAATTACCATAAATTGAGTATGCCATCTGTTTCCTATGACACTTTGGCTGATACAGGTGAATCTGGAATGCCTTTCTCATGTAGAAAGTTGCATAAAAATACAATGTAAGGTAAATGCTTTCTCCAAAATTCATAGCACCACAATTGTGTTACTAAATCTGTTTTTAAAAGTGAATTGAAGTTTAAAACTGTTTGTGACTTAAGAACTCATACCTAAGAATGAGTGCTGTCCTAGCACTGTGTTCCCCAGACAAGAAGCATGCTATGACTTTTAATCATGAAAAATGCATTCACTGCAGAAATTCAACATGAAGTTTATGTAGAAAATGTTTTCAGTCAACAAAATGCTTCAAAGCAGTGAGTAAAATTTTAGAGGAAAAGCAGATTTTGGGGGATGCTGTGGGAAATACCAATTAAGGATCATGTTTTTCAATGTCTGTCTTAAACTATAAGAAACACATGTATCCTTCAATGAGAAATCGTTGAAGATATGGTTAAGTGCTTGTAATAATTGCTTATTTTGTGATGAAATAAATTTCTTAAAAACTCATTGAAAATATTTTTTTAACAACCTTCTTAGCACAAACTATATGCCTTTCTTAGTAAAAAGTAAATGAATAAAAATAAATAGTTCTTGGATTTATTTTTTTCTGTTTTTTTTTCTGTTTGTTTGCTTAGCTCTTCTTTCTCTTTATTATAACAGGATTTAAATAAAAGGAAAATAGTGTTAAGAGAAAATTATGAGAGTTTATTTTATATACTGTTATGAGTTTCAGAGAAATCCAAATTAAGCTTAAAAATAGGGGGTTTTAAACTACAGAGATGGCTATTCTAATTCACACATCAAAAAGTAAATGTTTGAACTTTACCTTTGAGGATTTAAACAAATTTCCATAGACAACTCCTTTAAGTTTAGTAAGAAAAAAATTATTTTCTTAGACTCATGTCAAGAAAAGAAACCAAGTTCTTATTCTTCTTAGAAATGAAATCCAAATATAAACCACACTATATTTTATTTTAAAATGCTAAAAATTATTTGCATTTAAATTATTTAAAAACTATAACCCCAAGGGAAAAATACTAAATAATGATACAATTTGAATTACCTTTAAGAATACATTTGACACTGGCAGTAGTATTGCCCTGTGGATTATCCATTCCAACCTGCTCAGTCACACCTGGAGCTAGATTCTCCCTGTTTCCTGTCTTTGTAGCTGTCCCCTCTATTGCCGAAGTCGTCTTTTGAGTCCCCCTTGACAGTTGAATTCACTGGTTCTCAAATTTTAGTGTTTGAATGAAACTTCTGTAGGATTTATGGTAAAACAAGTTTCCTGAATTCTCCTCCTCTAATTCAGTAGAGGCCTAGGAATCTGTAGTTGAGCAAGCACCTCAAGCTTCCTGATGCCTATGGCTGGAGAACCAGATCAGGAGTAAATATGAATTTGATATTCTCTAGGATTTTGCATTCATCTTGGTCATAGAGAGGAGCCAGTAGATTAAGGAGATCAACGTATTCCATCTATGACAAGTCTTGACTCAGCAACAAGACTCACTCTCTACAAATGTAGCTTTTTGGGGGTGTCCTCCTTCCAAAAAAACAGAATTCTACTTGGTTCTCAAGATGAGGGGTAACCTTGACTCTCAGACGCGCTAACTGGGTAGTATGTGTTTTGCTGTGTCCTGTACAAGTTACCTCTGGTGTCAGCACTCTATCTCTCTCTTAAGACTTGACATTCTCAGTGAGAACTTGGTAACTGCTCCAAGTGTTTGGTCATGCATGTCTACAGATCATCTCTCTTCAACTTCTCCGTACTCTGAGTTACCATTATTTCCTGTTGGATCCTTTGTCTTGAAAGAAGAATGGCAGAGTAGTTGATTTTACATGCACCAGAATCAGACGGTCTAAACTGGAAATTGACTTTGTCCTTTACTAGTTCGTTGACCCTGAGTATGTTACAGATGTCTCTAACTCAGTTGTTTCTGTGTAAAGCGAAATTAGTGATTATTCATAATATTGTTCAGAGAATTAATGTGATATGTACAAAGCACAAAACACAGTTTCTGCCACATATTAAGTAGTAAATAAGTATTAGCTAATAGTATTATCAAAGTGATTACCTTACTAGATTACACAGTTTTGTATGATCTCTGGTAGAATGGGCTCTCTCAGTCGCCTGCCATTCTTGGTCTCATCCTAGAAGGAGGACACAGCTACCCCTGGTCTATATCCCTCACCCCCTCAGACAATCAGCCAGCTGTCTGAGGGTAACAGCTACCTGAGGTTATTAGCAATGTCTTATTGCTCTATCCTTTGTGCTTTTCTGGGAAAAGAGGCTTCCAATCTTTTATTGTTAACACACAAAGACATGGATAAGGCTCCTAAAATTTCAAACTGTTCTTTCGTGGGTTTCTTCCTTTGTTGGTTTGCCAGAACGATTATGTATCAAAGATTATCTGGCTAGAGTTAGCAATTCCTTTGACCTAAAATTAAGAATGAAGTAACCTGACGAAAACTATAAAGGGGAAAAAAACCTTATCAAGAAGAGAAACGGCATAGATTGTGTCAGATATCTAGCCACTCACGTAAGAAGTATTTGCATGCATAATGGAGTAAGCATGAACTCTCAAAATTGCTAGGACTACCAAACCAGTCTACTCCAGACTCCACTTGGGGCAGCAGGCTAGGCTCTTGCTACATGTTCTTCTTTGGAAGGCGGGCTTTCCCAGTTCACACATTTCACCATTGCATGGATTCTTCCATAAACTGAATTTCAAAGGTAAAGAGAAGAGGGGGTGCTAGTCTAACGCTGCCTCTTAACCTAATACAGTGAATGATGCGGAGAAGCGTAATGCAGCCTCTATCCTGTACTTTGGTGATGCTGAAAGGCCCTGATTTGCTCCCTCTTAGCGAGGAGGCAGCTGTGTTGTGGTGATATCAGTCCATCCGATTCAACAGCAGCCTGCAAGGTCCCGTGTGACATGGAATAATGTCCCAGAAATCCGCACTGCCAGCGAGGCCCAGGGATCAGCAGAGCATTTGTGGCTCTGGGGCCCGACCTTAGGTTTGCCTGGGATGTCTCCATGTAAATGAGTGCTGGGGACACGATTTGGACAGCTTAATCCTGCAGTGTCAGGAAGGCGGGATCCAACATAAGCTCCAGACACGCTTTCATTCAATACTAGAATACAATTGGACTATCTCAACTTCTATTTCCCATTATCTCCCAGAAACCTGCAACAGTTTACTAGGAAGAAAGAAAAAAGGAAGAAGAGAGGAAAAAAAGACCAGTCTCGATCCCCACTGAAATCCTATTCAGAGGATTTGCTGCAATGGCATTCCAGCTTCAAATAAGACTGATTAAAATAAAATTACTCAGTCTCCTGACCCATAGCAAATTTCATGAGCTGCAATTTGTCTAGTAGTTGAGCTGTGAGTACAATCTGATTGGCTATAATTTAGGTTTATAGTTCCTTTTTCTTTTTTTCCCTTTTAAACACAGTAGAACCCAGCGATCCTGAAGTAAAGAACTTTAGAAAGGAAAAAGGAGGATTTAGTAAAAGTTTAGAAAAAATGGAAAGAAAAAAATTAAATATGTTAACGGTTTGCTTTTCTAAAACCTTGAATTCTCAGTGTCTCTAGAGCTTTGCAGAGGGAGAATGTCCTTGCTTTGTGCTTGAGGTTTCCATTCTAAACTTCCTAGTTCTGTTTGCCCTGCTAGATTGCCTTTGTCTTTTTTTTCTCTTTTTCTGTAGTCTTTGTGTCCTTTTTTCTCTGTTTACATCTCTGATTTCTAGGTCTGTGAACCATGGTAGATTTTCCAACTCTGAAAATGCTGAAGACCCACAGTGCCAAGAATTTCCAACCTCTCCTCCAGGGAAAGTGGCTTTTTCTTCCCAGGCTCAGCCAGTTTTGCCACAGTTATCAGTGTTCTTGGAGACAAGTGTGCTTCCTTTCCAAATGAGCAAATGGCCTGTAAGTCACATTAGCAGTCCTGGCTGGAGGGCACTGTGGAAAATGCCTTTGACCTTCTATCATTCCACGTGTTGGTGTTGGGACAAATCTTTTCAATATCCAGAAAGGGAAATGCATTCAGGGGACAGAAACTGTGGGTAACAGTTGCCTGTTTTCTCTTTACAAAGCAGAACCACAGAGATTTATATATATATATGGTAAGTCTGGGCTTAGGACTGCAGTCCTGTTATTAAGATGTCTCAGGTGAGTTAAAGTGAAGTATGGTGATCAGTTCAGTTCAGTTCAGTTCCTCAGTCATGTCTGACTCTTTGCAACTCCATGGACTGCAGCACACCAGGCTTCCCTGTCCATCACCAACTCCTGGAGTTTACTCAAACTCATGTCCATTGAGTCGGTGATGTCATCCAACCATCCAATCCTCTGTCGTCCCCCTTCTCCTCCCACCTTCAATCTTTCTCAGGATCAGGGTCTTTTCAAATGATTCAGCTCTTTGCATCAGGTGGCCAAAGTATTGGAGTTTCAGCTTCAACATCAGTCCTTCCAATGAATATTCAGGACTGATTTCCTTTAGGATGGACTGGTTGGGTCTCCCTGCAGTCCAAGGGATTCTCAAGACTCTTCTCCAACACCACACTTCAAAAGCATGGTGATATGGAAGGTCAAATGGAGAGACATTTGGAAACACAGGTGGATGTCCAGCCTTTTCAGTGATACATCACTATGACTGAAGAGTAATTATATACTTTGAATACAGAATTTCCTTAATTTTCTCCAAGATGAAGAAACACGCCAGCCCTTCCTTTCTCTAACCAGACCTCGCTTCCTGGCAGTCAGGGACGAAAGAGGTTACTTGGGGGCAGCATTTAAAGAGCAGATGGACCCGGGCACAGATTCCCATGGCTGTGCCGGTGTCTTCTGGAAGCCACGCCTGGTGAGTTCTTCAAAGGAGGGGATGAGCAACACCATCTTTATTCCCTTGGAGGCATCTGTGATATTTCTTTAGCCGGATAAAGAATTTTAAAGTTTTACTGCCCTAGAGGTACATGGAACACAGTAGATGTTCAATTAAAGGCTGTAGAAAGGTGAATGACTCCATGGAGCTGCTCTGCTGTAGACGGTGTTCTGAGTGGGGAAGGACCCCGGCAGCCTGCTGCGGGTCTCTGCTGTCAGGGAGACAAAGCAGGAATGCAGACAGCATTACCTGCCTCTGGGACTCCTTACAACCATCCACTGTTAGGCAGAAAGGAATTGAGAAGACCTCTGCCAGAATAATGGATTCAGGAATTCCTTCCCTTTCCCATGTTGCTCTCTAGATGAAAAGAAGCTACTTCTGTGGAAAGTAAAACAGCTTGGGTTCAGACAAAATTTGGCCTGAATATGAGCGCTACAGGTTGCATGTTAACTGGGACAAATTGCTTTGCATCTCTGAGGCTGAGTTTCCTTTTCTAGAAAATGCAAATAAGACAATCTACCTTGCAGGAATGTTAGGAGGATTAAATAAAATGAGGTCTCTAAAACTCTTGGTACCTAGTAGGATCTTAATAAGTGAACTTGGTTATGATAAAAACATATGAAGAACACTTGACACTCTTCTGCAGAAATCCCTCTAATTCACTTCTCATATATTGCTTAAGGCCACTCTAAAAAGGGGGAGATTTTTTTGAACTGCCCGTGCTTATTTTAAAATTTGTAATCATTAGAGAGTCTAAAATGGGAATCTACCATTCTATTTTATAGAGTCTCATTAATTTGATATTCAGGAGAACATGGAAAATTGATTCCAATTGTAAGTCATTTAATTTATTATGAAAAGATTCAAACTTATGCATAAGGGGGTTAATGAAATCCATGTACCGATCAGCCATCTTCAGGTAGGATGGAAACGAAAACCCTGACAGTCTCATAGGACCTCAGATTTCCATATTTCCACCTCCAGATGACAAAGATGACCTGGACTTATATTGTTTTATACTTGAGAAAACTGAGATTCCTAGAGATTGTGATTTGTCCAAAGTCACATTTAATCTGAAAGTGGAGTCCATCCCAGGGCCCAAATCTGATGCCCACTCCCCAGCATTTCTCTTTCCTGACACTTGCCATGGATAAAGATGGGAGAAGAAGCTTGAGAGGTAATCCAAGTGTTAGCTTGGCTACTCTCTCTTTATCTGCATCTTTCATCCTCTTAAAAATCAATTAAAATAGTTACTGACTTCTGACAAGTAGCTGTTTTCTAGAAAAATTTACTTTGTGTAACCCAGAGTGTATTTCCGATTTCAGAGTGGCAGTTTTCATGTTCCAGTGAGGTCACTCAGTCGTGTCCGACTTTTTGCGACCCCGTGGACTGTAGCCCACCAGGCTCCTCTGTCCATGGGATTCTCCAGGCAAGAACACTGGAGTGGGGTGCCATTTCCTTCTCCAGGGAATCTTCCCACCCACGGTTCGAACCCAGGTCTCCCGCATTGCGGGCAGACGCTTTAACCTCTGAGCCAAGCCAAAAACACACTGGGTTGGTTATTCTAGTTCCACTTAACTTGATGATAGTTAGGAAATTTTTCCCATTAGTAATACTCCTTAGTCAACATAAAAGGTGATGTCAGATTAAAGAGTTTCTCACTCTAAATTACTGAACATCCCAAGGAAGTACATCGCTTTCAGCAGGAATGATCATGGTCCAATTCTGAAAACCCAGGAGAGTTTTGGGTTTTGGGAAGACTGGACACCAGAGGGTGCTAAAGAGCTGCACAATTTACTTCTGGGTCTTTAAGAAGTTTCCATGGTGACGGGGTCAACTGGCCTTGAGAGGAGAGTTGAGCTTGTTTGGTGCTGGTGGATGTGTTCCCAGCTTAGAGCTCTGTTGGAGGCATCTGCCTACCTGGAGCCACAGGCCATGTTAATGGACCGCGGTGTGCCATCGCCTGGTTGCTGCTGACTTGACAGTTGGTTTGGTCAATCCCATTGATTGTGAGGAAGTCAACTGTTAAAAATAGAATCAATGGTGCTATCACCAGCTCACTAGCCATTTACAGGCACTCATAAATACTGAAAATGACTGCCCAGAGGCTGAGCTTCCAGGCTTCTTTTAGCTTTACTTTGAATTTGCTGATTCTTGCTACATCAGCAGAAGAGAGAATTTGAAAGAGCTGAGAACAGCCCAAGCTGCATGAGTCTCTCAAGAAAGAAATTATTAACAAAATGTTGACTCCCATGCATAAAGCTTCTTTTGAAAATCTTTCCTAAATTCATTAAATATCAGGTTTGGTGCTTTGGTCCTGCTCTTCATTCCTGGTACCCACACTTCTACTTCTCAAGAATAAATTATTCCTTTAGCTATGAAATCAAGTCCATCTCCTCACCTGAATGTACCTTCTTAGGGTTTGACACAATGTTCAGCACAATGTAGAATAATAACAGATTTTCACCTTCAGAATCTTATAATGACTTAAATGTAAGAGACATATAGTGAGCAATGTGGACTATTTTATAAGCTCTAGGTTTGTTTGGTATATTGAGTTAACATACTGGTGGGATCTCAGTTTAATTTACATTAAGAATATGGAAAATGTATGAGTGTGTGTGTGTGTGTATATATATATATTTATACATGTGCTCAATCACTCAGCCGTGTCCGACTTTTTGCTCCCCTATGGACTGCAGCCTGCCAGGCTAATCTGTCCATAGAATTTTCCAAGAAAAAATATTGGAATGGGTTGACATTTCCTCCTCCAGGGGATCTTCCTGACTCAGGGTCAAACATGTGTCTCTTGCATTTCCTGCATTGGCAGGTGGATTCTTTACCACTAGCACCCACCTGGGAAGCCTATATATATATATATATATAAACATATATGTATATTTATTTGTTCTTTATATACTCATATATATATGATTTACATATACTCAAGTAAACAATACATGACTGAGTATTAATTTGTGCAGGTTGAATACTAAATAACACATGGCTTTGAAAGCTTAGTCTTATAGTCTTGTTTTTCTTCTAATCATATACTCCTTCCCATAGTAATTTAATTCTGTATTCATGATTTATGATGATATACACTTTAATACTTTTATTCATACATCACATTCTTCACCACTCATTCATTTTTTCAATAATTTATTCAGTTTTGAATTTAACAAATATTTTGGAGACTCACCATATACATATCTTAAGGCAGAGTAAGAATCTGCCTTAGGATACAGCAATGAATGAGATGCAATTCCTGACCTCATTGGAGCTGACACAAGCAAAATGTTAGGTAAATCTTAAAATAGAGATATACATGTAGCATTACAGGAGAGATGGAACACTATCAACTCCTGATGCCTGAGATTAGACTAAACTTCTTCAGGGAAAAGTGGCATATGGACTGAATCTTAAGGAATGAATTAAAGTTAGCCAGGTAGTAAGGGGAGGATGAGGCTACCCAATGGAAGGTCAATGTGTGAAGTGTCTCAAGGTGACAGGTGCTTGATACATGCTGAGACTGACAAATCTTTTAGATGAAGAGATGAAGTGTCAAGGGACCAGCAAAGAGAGACAAGCAGAAAAGATCAATTACAAAGAAATTTGTATGTCATCCTAAGGGGTTTGGATTTTATGCTGTTCGAAATGGAGAATTATTGAAGCGTTTTAGACAGGAGATTGGTAAGGTCAGAGCCGCATTTTAGAACGATCACACGGGGCACTGATTAGAAGAGGACAAAGCAAGAAACAAGAACACCAGATAGGCAACTGTTTCAATCATTCAAGAAAATTCCATAGAAAACTGAACTCAAGTAATAGTTGTCATGAAGATGGGCAAAGGTGTTGAGAGACGTAGATCTTTTATTGTTATTGATGAGCTCTGGGGCGTAATTGAGAGGCAGGCAGGCGGTGATGAAGCCCTGGATTCCAGATCATGCCATAATCTGGGTGAATGGTTGTGCCATCTTCATAGAAATATGAAGCCAAAGCCCTCCTGAAAGCCTCAGTTCTGGGATGAAATATTCCATGCTTAATACTACTATATCTTTGAACTCATGTCATAACCAAATTGTACCATGAGCACTTATCACACACTGTTGTATTCTATAATTGTTTAAGGTAAGGTATATTGTATTTTATAATTGTTTAAGGTAAGTGAGTCACATTTCCATGTCTATCAGATAACAAAAACAAATATTCTACCTGTGTTCACCTGCTCAGTTATTTTTATAACTGGAGCACATAATCATGTTCATATTCATATTTAATGATCCTCTGATTTCAGTTTAGGGTTGAGGTTCATAATGTGAAATTGTGGGTTACAAAGAAACATTTTAACCATGGCATCAGCTCCTATATTTTGGCCACCTGATGAGAAGAGCCACTCATTGGAAAAGATCCTGATGGTGGGAAAAATTGAAGGCAAAATAGAAGGGGACAGTAGATGATGAGATGGTTAGATAGCATCACCGACTCCATGGACATGAATTTGAGCAAACTATGGGAGCTATTAAAGGACAGGGAAGCCTTGTGTGATGCAGTCTATGGGGTTGCAAAACTTGGACATGACTTAGTGACTGAACAAAACCACCATGGGATCAGAATCTGCAAGTAGCTTTCAAGTTCTTTCCTGATAGACCTCCAACTAGCTTCATATATACATATGTTTGTATATATATAGTTTTTTTCATGACATTATGACTTCTTATGTGTTCTTTGGATTTAAAGGAATGAGAAAAATTAAGTTATAATCGATTAGTGACTTGGAAACCTTAATTTTAGTATATACTTATACCATTAAACCAAGATAAATCCATGGTTTGGGGAATACACTTTTTTTTATTACTTTTAATCATTTTCTCACAAATGCATTTGGAGAATTCTGCAGATCACAGTCTTACCAAACCTCTGTACTGCATCCCACCTGCACAGACAGAAGTGCCCCTTCCTTAATGTCCTCTTGCTTGTTCTGAGGGTGGTTTAACAAGGTGTCCAAAACAGAATCAGAATCACTTCCCCCGTGGGCAGAACTCATAGATGACTATTTCAACTTAGAGAGTAACACAGAGAAGGCAGTGGCAACCCACTCCAGTACTCTTGCCTGGAAAATCCCACGGATGGAGGAGCCTGGTAGGCTGCAGTCCATGGGGTCTCTGAGGGTCGGACACGACTGAGCGACTTCACTTTCACTTTTCATTTTCATGCATTGGAGAAGGAAATGGCAACCCACTCCAGTGTTCTTGCCTGGAGAATCCCAGGGACAGGGGAGCCTGGTGGGCTGCAGTCTATGGGGTCACACAGAGTTTGACACGACTGAAGCGACTTAGCAGCTCCAGACCAATAAATGTATACCTCTATTATAATTTAATGGCTACATAGCACACCTAAGCATATTTCGTATAATTTATTTAATCAATGCCCTGAGGTATTAGCTTTTGCTGAGCCTTTGTAAATACATAGTATGATTCCATGGACAAATGCATGCACTTATTGTTGCACCCTTCTAAGTATTATTAAGATTAATTTCAAATAGTGAAATTTGAGTCAAGAGATATACATATGTTTTAATATTTTTAGAATTTTTATTTTATCTTGGAGTACAGTTGATTAACAATGCTGCATTAGTAGGGTTTACAGCAGAGTGATCAATATTTATTTTGCCAAATTTTCCTCTGGCAATGCTGTACCAACTCACTGTCCCATGAAGACTACAAGAAAGTGAGAAAGTCCTTGGTGCCCCTGTACTCTCACAACATAGCATGGAATGTGGGGCTTTTCATTATTTATTGATTCAGTGAATATGAATATGAAATTATAGTGTAGACCTTCCTCAAATAGCAGAAATATTAATTTAATCTTTTGATTGTATTTTACCCATTTGTTTTTCTCCTTTTGCAATAGACTTATTCTCTTTGTCTCAGTCTGTAGGAGTATCTTCAGTATTGGTGATGTGTTTATTTGCACATGACCAATCTTATCATGTTTAAACCATGGCTTTGCTGTATATTTGTAAACAGTAAAAGTCTCATAGAAAATGAATGTTTGGTAAAGATTTGAAATGAATCACTGATAAAACAAGGTAAGTAGGCCTATTTTTTTTAATTACTCTCTATGAAATTTATACATTTCCTCCATGGTTCAGCTTTTTTTTTTTTTTCATTTTTAAGTGACTTTTGGGGGCAATTTTGTTATTTTTCATTTTCTTTGGATATTCTTCTAGTGACTTACTTTTCCAATGTTAATTTTACAGGGTCTTTCAAAATTCTGTTTTATGACAAGTGTATTAAAGTTATGTTGTCTTCCGTTTCTAAAATTCTTACATTTATTTATTATTATTCTTTAATATTTTCTTTGTTATGAACATTGGAATTAACTTCCAATGTTCATATTTTTTTTATACAAAGAATCTTTTTCTGGCTTGTTTTTCAGTTTTAATCTTTCAAAAACACAATTTTGGCTCTTATGTTTCTCTCTCTCTTTTTTTGTTTGCTTTGATAGAATTAAATATTCTTCATTTTCTAACCCTTTGAGCTGATAGATTAATTCATATATTTTTTGTTTAATGATAAATTCATATTTATGAACTTCATGAATGTATTTTAACAGCATTATTGAGGTGTAATAATTGACAGGCAATAATATTTAAATTGTACTAGTGGATATGCTATAAGACAATTGTCACAGTCAAAGTAATGAACATCTCTAGCCCCCCAAACATTTCTTTAGACTTCCATGTCCTGCTGCATTGCTTCCCTCCTGCCTTGCTCCATATACTGCTCTCCATTCCCAGACAGCTGCTGATGTGCTTTCTGTCACTGTGCGTTACTTTGCAGTTTCTTGAGTTTTATATAAAAAGACTCATGCAGAATGTTCAGTGTGGGAGGGGAGGGATTGGTTTCTTTCACTTAGTATAATTATATTGGGATCCATCCACAATGACACATGTATCAGTTGCTCATTCTTCATTATTGCTGAATAGTATTTCAATGTACCAACACATTGTGTGTGTGTGCATTAGTCACTCAATCATGACTGACTCTTTGCAACTCCAGGGACTGTAGCCCATCTGGCTCCTCTGTCCATAGAATTCCCCAGGCAAGAATACTGGAGTGGGTAGCCACTATTCCTTTCCCAGGGGATCTTCCTGACCCAGGGATTGAACCTGGTTTCCCACACTGCAGGCAGATTCTTTACCATCTGAGCCACCAGGGAAGCCCAACAATATTACAGGTTATTTATCCATTGATTCGTTGAGAAACATTAATGTTGTTTCTAGTTTGGGGATATTACAAATAAAAATGCTGTGAACGTCCGTATACCCATGTTTATGGACATAAGCATTCATTTTTGTTTGAAAAATACTTAGGAATAAAATGGCTGGATCCTATGTTAGGTACATATTTAACTTTTTAAGAGACTACTAAGTTTGTCTCCAAAGGGATTGAATCACTCCTCTCAGCAGTGTCCAAGAGTCCTAGTTCCTCTACATTTTTGCCAAGGCTCTGCATGCTCAGTCTGCTTAATTTTGCTATTTTAATAGGTACCTAGTTGTATATCACTGGGATTTCAAATTGTGTGAAATTCTGCGTTCAGATGTATCCTAGGTATTCTGTGATTTCCTTTTCAAATAATATTATTAAATGGAGTTAAAAATTCCTACTGTTGGGATGTTTTGCTTTCATTAGTTTTATAATCATTATATAATATCATAAAATTATAATTTATATTTCAGTTGGGTGTTCTTTGGAAGGAATGATGCTAAAACTGAAACTCCAGTACTTTGGCCACCTCATGCGAAGAGTTGACTCATTGCAAAAGACTGATGCTGGGAAGGATTGGGGGCAGGAGGAGAAGGGGATGACAGAGGATGAGATGGCTAGATGGCATCACCAACTCGATGGACATGAGTTTGAGTGAACTCCAGGAGTTGGTGATGACAGGGAGGCCTGGTGTGCTGTGATTCATGGGGCTGCAAAGAGTCGGACACGACTGAGCGACTGAACTGAACTGAACTGACTCTTGAACCACATGGGTTTGAACAGTACATATCCATTTATATGTAGGCTTTTTTTTTGTTTTCAATAAATACATTTTATAGTTCCAGTTGATCTGTGGTTGGTTGTAACTGAGGATGCAGAACCCATGTAATAATAGTAGACTGTAAAGTTATATATGAATTTCCTACTGTGGTGTAAGACTTGACCCTAATCCCTGCATTTTTCAATGGTGATTTATATTTCTAATATGGACAAAAATAGTGTTTACTTAAACTGATCTTGTATAGCCATTAATTAAGATATGATAATTATATAAATACTTAACACAGTGACAGAAATTATAAATTAAATGAAACAATTGTTTTAAGGTCAGCAGTGACGACTCCATCTTGTACATGATGGGACATTGAAGAGAAAGGACTGAGGACTGGGGTATATGAGAGGAACCTAAGATTACGAGTTGCGAATCTGGTTATCTTATATTTATGCTTGGATAGCTAACCTTGGAAATTCTCTCAACAAGAATCTTTACATATATTTCCATTCCCTGAAGGACTAGATTCAGAGTCACATAAAGAACCAACAATTTTAAAGTATCCTAAAGTTCTTAAATGATAAAAAGTCATAAAACAATAGTTACATAAAAATGAATACAATAGTTGATACATAAAGGGTAATTTACTGAGTGTTATAATATGCAAAATTTTAAAATATAAACCTGTTCATTAAAATTATATCTCTGCATTTTGCTTTACAAATTTTTCTAACAGCCAGGACTTATCAGTATGCATATGGATGGAAAGTTAAGTATCTGAGGAGGGTAATTACTATCTAATCAAATCACAGACAAATTTTGATGCCACCAGTTTAAATAACTGTTTGGACAATCGGTCATTAAGAAATGACAAAGGTATCATTAGAAATAACATTACCAAGTCAAAGAGAGTAATGAAACTCGAGATCCAGATGGATTTTAAAAATAACATTTAAAAAAAAAATAGGAACCTAGATTTATGAGATACTCATGAGTACCTACAAGACAATCATTATACCTGTTAGGTTTTCAGACAGCTTTTCTGGTCCTCAATTTCCTAATCATTAATCAGAGGATACACTTACATGTTCGCCACATATGGTTAAAACTCTGATAGTTCATCATTTTGTATTTTTATGTACCCCTCTTTCTGACAAAACTTAAAAAAAAATTACATTGATTAGAAAGAAATACTTATTCCTACAACTCAGAACAGTGGCCAGAAAATGTAGTGCTCTAAAGTAAACTCTATTAAGAAGTCCTGGAAGAACTGGATCATTTAGCCTGGAGAAAAGAATACTGAGGGAGGGTTATTGTTATCTCCTGAGGCATTTTCTCAGTATCTAAATCCGAAGGCTTTCTTATGTTTCTTGTTTAAGCCACATGTAAATGAAGACATTAATATGATCTGGCGGTAACTTTCTGTCCATGACCTTACCGGGACCATCAGAATGTTCCTGTGAACTGCACTTTTCCCCTGGCTGTGAGCTACAAGTGTGGCAAGTTAGTGAATAACCAAATGTAGTCCCAGGTGTGGCTAGTTGTAAAGAACCTACCTGCCAATGCAGGAGACATAAAAGACACAGGTTCGATCCCTGGGTTGGAAACATTCCCTGGAGGAGGAAATGGCAACCCACTCCAGTTTTCTAGCCTGAAGAATCCCATGGACAGAGAAGACTGGTAGGCTACCGTCCATAGATTTGCACAGAGTTGGACACGACTGAAGTAACTTGGCATGTAGGCAAGGATTCTGATGGAATGAAATAAAGTGATCCATCCCACAGCACCCTGAGGAGCCTGGACCAATGAAGAAAATCTTAAACCAACATAAGAAATGTAGTTTTGCTTTTTAACATGTACAGCAAAGACTCTGTTCAGTAAAACAGTGAGTTATCCCACTGAGTTCTGGAGTGCCCTAGGGTTAACGCACAAACATTCACATACACACGCACATAACCACTACGATGGTAAGTAAAAACTGTTTTCAGAGTGGACATCTTAATCCCATAAAGACACTTACTGAATATTCATTACTTTAGCCATTTCATAAATATTTTCTCAGAGCTGACTATGTAGTTGATACTGTCCTGAAAACTTAGCACGTTGGTAAGCAGAATTTCATGTAAATTGTGTTCTTTAAGCTTAAGTGCAAGCAAGATAATGATAAAACTTTTGCACAATTAAACATCAAATTATCATGAAAAATGCTATAAATGGTAGTGAAAGCTACCACAAGAGCCCAACAGAGAGAATTAGCCTCGGTATGCAAATCATTATAAGATGATATTTGCACTAGGCTCTGAAGGTTTAACAGACATTAAAGTGAAGTAGAAAGATTATTTCAAGCAGATGAAATAGGATGTGCAAGTGCCCTGCAGTCTCAGAGACTTGATTTCATTACTTCCTACCCAATGTGTGTCCGCAGTATTTATTATATGTCTGCTATGTGCTATGTATGGGCTTCTCTCATAGGTCAGCTGGTAAAGAATCCACCTGCAATGCAGGAGACCCTGGTTCAATTCCTGGGTGGGGAAGATCCCCTGGAGAAGGGATAGGCTGCCCACTCCAGTATTCTGGACTACAGAATTCCATGGACTGTATAGTCCACGGAGTTGTAAAGAGTCAGACACAACTGAGTGACTTTCGTTTTCACTTTCACTTTTATGTGCTATGTATAGTCACTGTTCCCTATGTTGGGAACAGGGTGATGAAAAAAAAAATTGGGTCTGGGATCTCATGGAACTTTTAATCTAGGGCAACAGATCAATATTAAATTAAGAGTTACACAGATTATTGCTAAATTACAATGATAATAAACCCCAGAAAGCACATGATACATTGCCTTACCTCAGATATGGGGTGGAGTTACAAGATGGGAACAGGAAGTCCTTAATGAAATGATATTTATGCTGAAACTTGAAAGATAAAGATTTGATTATTCCAAAAGCAAGAGAAAAGTTTTCTAGAGATTGAAAATTATTGATTCAAAGTTTCTGAGCCAGGAACTATCTTGGTCCATGGATGGAAAAGAATGGTGACCACCGTGGTGGGAGTAGAGCAGAGCCAGGCAAAGAAAGGGTCAGAAGAACTGGCCTGACCTTGGAAGTAATGGTAAAGGATTCAGTCTCTATTTTAGTGGCATTAGTCAGCTACTGAAATAGTTTAAAGGAAAGAGATGTAATGGGATCTGTATTTTAAGACTATCTGATGACTACTTTGTGGAAAATGGGTTAAAGGTAGGCAGCTGTGGAAAAACTTGATCAATGTGGAGACTATTGGCATCTTTCAGGTACAAGATGACATAGCTCAGAATACAGACTTAGAGCAGGAGAAGGAATTTGATTCATGTTTAGGTAGCACGTTTAGGAAAGATCCAACGCTGTTTTGATGCCATAACCTAGACCCAGTCACCGTGTTGCCAATACAAGCAAATGACAGCATGTACCATACTCTCTGAGTTCTGCTTGCCATAGTGTTACATACTGGAAAGGTTACATCTCTATCCATCACTGCTCAGTGACCTTAAATTTAGCTTTGGTGCACATGTGAATCACACTGATATTTTAGTGCATTAAAGTTAAGTCATTAACAGGGTACTTTCTGAACTAAGGCTCAATACTTACCTGAAAGAGGAAAAGAGTATTTATTAGATGTCAACAGCATAATGGCACATTTTAAAGAAGTATTACATCTGATGGTAAAATAAGGAGAATACAATTGCAATAAAAATAATTTAAGTCAGAGAGATTTATCCTGATGAAAAGTAGAGAAAATTCAATACTTAAATGAGGTAGATTAAAAAGGTATTAGGTCATGAAGTGAACTGTGAACCATAGAAACTTCTAGAGCTTTGGCAAGGGACTCTGCAGGTTGTTCATCATAGTTTTCATAATCAGTGCTTCCCAGTTATGCAATGCGCAGCCTAATCAAAAGTTTCTAGATAAAGAAGGCTGAGCACCAAAGAATTAATGATTTTGAATTGTGATGCTGGAGAAGACTCCTGAGAGTCTCTTAGACAGCAAGGAGATCAAACCAGTCAATCCAAAAGGAAATCAACCCTGAATATTCATTGAAATGACTCTTGATGAAACTGAAGTGCTAATAATTTGGCCACCTGATGTGAAGAGCTGACTCACTGGTAAAGACCATGATGCTGGGAAAGCTTGAGGGCAGGAGGAGAAGGGGATGACAGATGATACGATGGTTGGATGGCATCATTGACTCAATGGACACGAGTTTGAGCAAACTCCTAGAGATAGTGAAGCACAGGGAAGCCTGGTATGTAAGGGTTGGACATGACTGAGTGACTGAACAACAAAATTCTGGTCCAACTCTGCTGTCTGTGTGCCCCATGTATTTAGACAAGTCATTTCACCTGTTGGATCTTCAGTCTAATTTTAGAATTGAACTGTGTTGCCTAGATATGTGTGAATCCAGTTATACAGTTCTATGATTCCAAGTCAACACTGGAAGCTGACAATCAGGTAGCTTCTTAAAGTGTTGAAACAGTGTTTTCTGCCTAGGTCTGGGGTAGACTTTTGTTCACTCAAGGATTTTTCTAAAGATAGTTTGGTATATTTAGTGAAACTGAAATCAGATTGGGATAGTTATTGAAACTGAGTATCTGACTTCTTTCTGTTACTAGACCTCAGCAAAGCCTCATTTCATAATTCTGTGGTTCATTCAGCTAAGCTTTGTCTCTGAGTCCTAGATTAGAAAGTGTTTTACAAGATGGGGTCTCGGTAAATCTGCCAACACAAAAATGTGCAATCCTCAATGCCTGAAGTCAGTTTTCCATACAACTTGACGAGGTTTGCTATGAGACCAAAATACATTTTCAGCTGTTACAGACAGCCCTTAAACATTTGCAGCTCGATGCAGTTGAATATTCACACTGTGTTTTTAATTAGGCTAATGTGTGCTTGCTCCAATGTATAATAAAAGACATAATCCATAATTATAACCCCTTTGCACTGCTTCCTGTCAGAGGGATTGTTTAAAAAAAAAGTCTTGTTCTATCTTTCAATTTGTTAATGGGATTATGATGAGCAAAAAAGCCTGATTACCATGGCCGAGCAGGCATGCCTTAGCAAGGTGAAAGGATTAATACTACAGGTCATCAGTAATTTAAAGATGTCAATTGCCAGGCTCATCCATGGGTTTCTGAGAAATGAGAGAATCTAGAAAATGTTTGCTCCTAGGAGGTGAGCACATCAGCTAAGTGAGTGGGGAAAACATATCCTCATACAACTCTTCAATTCAAAATGATGTGCCAGTAAAAGGAAATACTCCAACCGTGAATCGACATATTACGAACAAAAAATAAGAGTGAAAGGAATGGAATGCATTTTCAGTGAATGGAATTTAAAACATATTTTATAGAATCAATCCTATCCTGGCTCTTCATCATGAATCTTGGCATCTAATATCATGTACTGTGGGCTTCCCTTGTGGCTCAGCTGGTAAAGAATGTGCCTGCAATGAGGGAGACCTAGGATCAATCCCTGAGTTGGCTACCCACTCCAGTATTCTGACCTGGAGAATTACATGGACTATTCCATTGGGTCACAAAGAGTCGGACATGATGGAGCCACTTTCACTTTCATCATGTACTGTTGTTACCTGTGTAAGATTTTTTTTTTCCTTAGATGGATTTCATACTCCACAAAGCAGGAATTTCAGCATGTAGCACTGGACATTGTCCATAGTGGGTTCAGGTCACAAGGTCACTGATAATTATGATGAGAATAATCCCTAATGTTCCATAGATGCCTAGGCCAGAAAAGGCCATTTCAAGCCAATCTTAGTGGTGGTTTAGTTGCTAAGTTGTATTCAGTTATTGGGACCCCTTAGACTGTAGCCTGCCAGGCTCCTCTGTCTGTGGGATTCTCCAGGCAAGAATACTGGAGTGGGTTATCATTTCCTTCTCCAGGGGATCTTATCAACCTGGAGATTGAGCCCTGGTCTCCTGCACTGCAGGCAGATTCTTTACCAACTGAGCAACAAGTCATCTTAGCAGACTTCAATGGTAGGTTTATTTTCATTTTAAAAATATATAGAATTAATGTTTAGTGGACTATAACACAAAATACTTAATTCTGTGTCTTTTGTCAAATATATTTTCCCTTCTGGACTTTTTGAATATAGTCACTTTTATGGCTACTTACCTCTTTATGACTATCATGGCTGTAGAGTTCACTAGGTGACATGAGGATAAAAACAAGTTTTGGGTTGCACAGAATAAGCATTCAGAACCTTGAAAACAGAATTTTAAAATTAGTGTTATTCTCAATCTAAAAAGAAATCAACTCTCTCCAATTGTTAGGGAGTGAGAAAATTCTTAGCCTCTTTGCAAATTATTTTATTGAATTGTCTCCCCTCTTCTTGTATGAGAAACTGTATTTTCTCTAGGCTGGGGAACAGCAGAGGGAAAAGAATGGCTAACAGCCTCTGTGCATGCAATGGGAAAGAAAGCAGAATACTCACTGGAGATGAAAAAATACAGACAAGCTAAATATTAGTTCTTTTGAGTATAAGTTTTAAACAATTTCTATTTAAGTAAATAAAATCTGAAAACAATGAATTATTTAAACTAAAAGAGCAGTGATTTAAATATCTTCAAGTCAATAAACCAAGGAGGTTGTATTTTACTGATTCTGACAGTATAAGTAATAATAAGTTCTTTTTCCAGGACTATTTTTCAGTTGTCTTTGATGTATCTCTGTTGTCTTAGAAGAAAATAAAAGAGCAGAATAGTGTGGGGTTTTTTTGGAATTAATTTTGTCAATAACGTCTCTTCTCTTTATTACACAGTATAAGAACAATTAAGTCATTTTTAAAAAGAAAGTAACTTTGAAGATAGCAATTTTATGTTATTGCCTTTCTTAAAAAAAAAAAAAAATGAAGGACCTAATAAGGAAATACTTTTTATTGCATTTGTTATTGATGCTATAAAACACAATTTTAACAGCCAGGAAATGCAATGCAATTGATCATATGTTAGAAATGCATTAATTTGAGTTACTGTATTTTTCATATGTAATTTGAAATTATGTATAGACATAAAAATGTCTTATTGCATGGTATAAATCTATGCATTACTATTTCATTACATTAAATTAAAACCATGTCTATAAGAGATTTTCCCTAAACTTTCCCTGAATTTTCTGACAGGGTTTCCTGGAGGATGCTCTTTTAGATTGAACTGACCATGGTCTATTATTTGGGATAATTTTCTTCATAGTCCCAGCTCTGGTCTATAGTTTGCTGCTTTTGACCTATTGTTTCTTGAAACAGTCATCGAATTAAAATAATGTCATCCATAAAAATGACCATTTAGTAATAAAAAATAAAGGACTTTACTGAGGACAGAATAATCAAACGAGAGACAGCAGTTTAACAGCCCTTTTTAAAGGCTACTTTGTTTTCAGAAGGAGATGCTGCCTCCCAGATCCATCTCCATCACTCAGTGTGTCAAGAAGTGATGGCAAAGGAGTGTGCTCTCAGCCTGTTTGGGTTCCTCTTGCACAGTTAGCTGAGCTCAGAAGAAAAAGGATGCTTCCAATCAGCAGGATCAGAGAGTATTTTTCCAAAATAATGGTATCCCTTTGATCTATTTGAAGCCATCAGAACATTAACAAAATATCCCACTTTTAACCATATATGGGACTCAAATTGCCTAAGTATTTGCCATGTAAATGTAGTGTGTCTCTGTGTGTGTAACTTTAGGTCTCTGTGCTCCTCAAAACCTAAATGTTTTAGTTGCTAATCCTGTCTTAGGTAGAATTTCAAGAAACATTTTTCATAATATTGTACTGATCTGCTTTCCTCACCTCCGCCACACAAAGCATAATTATCTCACTATTTTATATTCTATCTCTACCTATCTGAAACTTTTCTAGAGTTAAATTTGTAAGAGAGTAGAGTTTCTTTGACTTCCAACTAGTAACTGAAGAATGCTTCATATTTTACTGTTTCTTTTTCATGTGATGATGCAGTCTCCTGCTCAGGTTCATAACCTTGGAGGTCATCTTTCATCCTGAACACCCTTTGATTATAAATTTACATCACACAAATCTCCTTCTATCATCTCCAGAACATAGCAAGGCTGTGACCAAAGCTGTCTCAGGAAGATGCCAATTCAATAATTCATACCGTTATTATATCTCGGCTGGTCGCAGTAATTCATCCTAGTTGTAACACCAGTAACTCTCTCAGCCCTGTATTTTAGTAGTGCTGAAGAAATCTCCCATCTATTGCCAGTGCTGTGGCTCTAACATATCTGACCTATTCATCTAATACAATTGAATTATGCATCCAAGTGTCTCCATTTCATTAACAATTTATACAGCTTTTAGCACTTCGATACCTAAATTCTTCAACAAAAGATAATATAATCAATGGTTATGGGGATTGAGGGCCATCATAACACGAGAAGCAGCTTTTGGAAAACCTAATGTTTCTCTAAAAGAATCCACCTAGAAAATTACAAAGCAAGCAGAAACACAAAGAGAAGGTGTCAAATCAACCTTATTAAAGGAAAAATCTAAAAGTGAAACTATAATGGAATGAAGAAGCATTATCTGAAGCTACTTTTGAAAGTTTTGAAAGCTCTTCATTAAGCTAAGAGAGAGAGGAGAGTGGTAGAAAAGTATGTCTGTTTATTACATCATTTAATATATATTTATTCGGCATCAAATATGTGCCAGATGCTTTCTAGAATAAAGCAGTAAGCAAAATAGGGAAAGGCCATGAAGCATTAATGGAAGTGAATGAACAAAGAGACAATGACTATGTGGTTGTGTTTGAACAAAGTATGCCTGGGAATGGCAGCACTTTGGCTATAATTTGAGGATCTAACTCATTTCCTAATCAACACCTAACCGAATGTTCTCTTATGTTCTTATGAGAACTCCTATTTACTTATATAAAAGCAGAATGTGGGCAAAAAACTGTCCAATTTTATAAAATAAGTTTGGGTTGTCTTGTGTTCCTATCTGTTAAAAGAGCCAACAAATGAGAAAACAAAAGCACAGAATAGCTTTAAGTTTCAATATTTGTCAACAATAAATTTAAGTTTAAAATGCTATAAAGCAAAACAGAAATATATTAGAAAAATAGAGAAAAGAAAAAAAAATCTACAGGAAGCAAATGAAAATCAAGAATCAATTTCTTTTCACTGAAGAATTGCTTGGGGCTAGTGCACTGGGACGACCCAGAAGGATGGTATGGGGAGGGAGGAGGGAGGAGGGTTCAGGATGGGGAACACATGTATACCTGTGGTGGATTCATTTTGATATTTGGCAAAACTAATACAATTATGTAAAGTTTAAAAATAAAATAAAATTTTAAAAAAAAAAGGAAAAAAAAAGAATTGTGAAGAACTTTCAAGGAAGACTTAAAACTAGAAAAAAATTATAAGGCTTTTGACTAACTCACTCTTAGGAACTGATTTAAGGGAAAAATGCAAATTCTTAATGATAAAGTGTAGATAGGTCTTTCAAGAAGTATAGCAATAAAGTGGAATCAAAGTAAGCAATAGGTCTGAGGATGGAATTTTCTAGAAGGGGAGAAAACTGAGCTTGTATGTTCTCAGTTACAACTCAGTTGTAAGAAGTTAATTTGCAGGGTGGGGGGAAACAAAACAATGAAACAAGTAAATAAGTAACAGAGGGTGTTATTCACAACATACAGTCCTAAAGGAATAGTAGAATCATTAGATAAAGTAAGGTTGCATAGTAAATGTTAATGGAAATACAAAATGTATAGGTATGTTTGGAAGGAAAAAAAGTTAAGGAAGGACAGTAGGATTGAGCTCTCTCTCTCTCTCTCTCTCTCTCTCTCTCTCTCTCTTTTTCTCTCTCTGTCAACAAATGGCTTTGATAGCTCAAGAAGGAAATTCACTCTATTGAGTGTGTATCGTGTGGATTTACTTAACAATATGGTGGGCGTGCTGTGATTCATGGGGTCGCAAAGAGTCGGACACGACTGAGCTACTGAACTGAACTGAACTGAACTGGAACAGTATGTATGCAGAATTTCCATATGGAGTTATTTAGTTAACAGAACCAGTGTTGACCCCACCACAAGAAAACACATTTTCAGAAATATTACAATAGCAGCTATGTACTAACAATGCTTGTTTCATGATGTCATCCAGCTGAAGTTTAAACAAGTTATATGTCTTGTGATGAGAAAACAGTTAATGGATATTGCTTTTAACTATAAGTCATGCAACTATTTAATATGGTGTTTATCTACAATGAGAGGATCTAAACTTTAGTTTGAACTTAAAAATTAATGGTCACTACTTTCTCTCAACCTCATTCTGTCTGCCTCAACTTCTAAACCTGTGCAATACACTCAGGAACACCTCTTTCATTACATAGAAATTTTCCTTTATCTTCCAACTATTCTTATGAGTATTTCTACATCTTCAACCACTCAAAAATATTAACTTTTTTTTTTTTAAGCACCATTTCTTATGACCTCTAAGTTGTAGCTTTTCATCCCCCCACAAGCTTTCTCCCATGGCCAAAAGTGAGCTTGGGTCCACATGATTGCTCCCTTATGCTGCTCACCATTGGCTTCTCTTCTGATTTTCTTTTCTTGGAAGCCTATTTCCAATTATACTGTCCACATCACCGGTCACCATCATTGATTGACATCTTAATCATATCTACAATATCAATGAAGGGTTTGAAAGCTTTCTGGAACCCATTTCTCCACTTGTCTTTATCCCATGAGGATTCAGTATTCACAATTATGCCCCTTTAAGAACTCTGGGCTTTGAGGTTAATTCCACTTGGCTTTCCCATCCACTGTGACGTCAGTTCAAGATGAGGGTCACACTTGGGCTTAGAGTATATTGAGGTCTTCTGTTATCTCTCTCTTCAAGTTCATCTCAGAAACTACATCTATAAGTGTATTCCTAACACTCATGAACATACTATTACTCAAAAATCTCTTATGAATATAATTCTATATTAGATAATATTATTCATGTTACTTTGCATGGAGTCTAACACCCTTTAAAATTTCACTTTAAATTTACAGACTTTTGAAGTTTTGAGGAATACCTTATTTCCTTTAAAATACCCTTTTCTTTAAAATGAGAGCTTTCACTTTATGATGTCTGAGTAAACTCTTAAGTTTTCATGCCTCTGTGCTTCAGCTAATTCTGTATTTCCCATCAAGACCAAGTTTTTCTTCATTTTTCCCTCTTTCTCTGTCTCACTTCTTCTGGGCCCAGCTCCAATATCCCACATTTAACTTTCCTTAAGTCTCTGCTTCTAACATAACCATGCATGTGTTTCATCATAATCTCACAGCACTTGGCTCATGTCTCTCTCTTTCCTTATTATAGTGAACTTATAAATAAAGTAGGCATGCAGCATTGATTCAATGAAAACTTTCCTTGGTCTATGTTTCCATACTTATAAAAAGACATAGCTAGAATGCTGCTGCTGCTACTAAGTCGCTTCAGTCGTGTCCGACTCTCAGCGACCCCATGGACTGCAGCCCACCAGGCTCCTCCATCCATGGGATTTTCCAGGCAAGAGTACTGGAGTGGGGTGCCATTGCCTTCTCCATAGCTAGAATAGATGTCACCTAATATTCCCATTAGCTCAAATATGTTATGATTTATTAGCAGAATATCAAATTCTCATCATTTTTCATATACCAATTACTCCCTGTAAATAGTGGCATGGCACTTGTATTGTAGTGCTTTACCAGCTTCCTTTGTCTAGTCACTGTTTATTGACAGTTTCCTGTATACAAAGCCCAATATGTGTAATGTGTGTGTGTGCATATAAAATTATGAGCCATAACCTTAAGTGGATTCAGTTCAGTTCAGGTCAGTTCAGTTGCTAAGTCGTGTCCGATTCTTTGTGACCCCATGAATCGCAGCACACCAAGTCTCCCTGTCCATCGCCAACTCCCAGAGTTCACTCAGACTCACGTCCATCAAGTCGGTAATGCCATCCAAACATCTCATCTTCTGTCGTCCCCTTCTCCTCCTGCCCCCAATCCCTCCCAGCATCAGAGTCTTTTCCAATGAGTCAACTCTTCGCATGAGGTGGCCAGAGTACTGGAGTTTCAGCTTTAGCATCATTCCTTCCAAAGAAATCCCAGGGCTGATCTCCTTCAGAATGGACTGCTTGGATCTCCTTGCAGTCCAAGGTCTCTCAAGAGTCTTCTCCAACACCACAGTTCAAAAGCATCAATTCTTCGGCACTCAGCTTTCTTCCCAGTCCAACTCTCACATCCATACATGACCACAGGAAAAACCATAGCCTTGACTAGATGGACCTTTGTTGGCAAAGTAATGTCTCTGTTTTTCAATACGCTATCTAGGTTGGTCATAACTTTTCTTCCAAGGAGTAAGTGCCTTTTAATTTCATGGCTGCAGTCACCTTCTGCAGTGATTTTGGAGCCCAGAAAAATAAAGTCTGACACTGTTTCCCCATCTATTTCCGATGAAGTCATGGGACCAGATGCCATGATCTTCATCTTCTGAATGTTGAGCCTTAAGCCAACTTTTTCACAATCCACTTTCACTTTCATCAAGAGGCTTTTTAGTTCCTCTTCACTTTCTGACATGAGGGTGGTGTCATCTGCATATCTGAAGTTATTGATATTTCTCCCAGCAATCTTGATTCCAGCTTGTGTTTCCTCCAGCCCAGCATTTCTCATGATGTACTCTGCATGTAAGTTAAATAAGCAGGGTGACAATATACAGCCTTGATGCACTCCTTTTCCTATTTGCAACCAGTCTGTTGTTCCATGTCCAGTTCTAACTGTTGCTTCCTGACCTGCAAATAGGTTTCTCAAGAGGCAGGTCAGGTGCTCTGGTATTCCCATCTCTTTCAGAATTTTCCACAGTTTATTGTGATCCACACAGCCAAAGGCTTTGGCATAGTCAATGAAGCAGAAATAGATGTTTTTCTGGAACTCTCTTTTTCCATGATCCAGTGGAGTTTGGCAATTTGATCTCTGGTTCCTCTGCCTTTTCTAAAACCAGCTTGAACATCTGGAAGTTCATGGTTCAAGTATTGCTGAAGCCTGGCTTGGAGAATTTTGAGCATTACTTTACTAGCGTGTGAGATGAGTGCAATTGTGTGGTACTTTGAGCAGTCTTTGGCATTGCCTTTCTTTGGGATTGGAATGAAAACTGACCTTTTCCAGTCCTGTGGCCACTACTGAGTTTTCCAAATTTGCTGACATATTTAGTACAGCACTTTCACAGCATAATCTTTCAGGATTTGGAATAGCTCAACTGGAATTCCATCACCTCCACTAGCTTTGTTCGTAGTGATGCTTTCTAAGACCCACTTGACTTCCCATTTCAGGATGTCTGACTCTAGGTCAGTGATCACACCATCGTGATTATCTTGGTCATGAAGATATTTTTTTTAATGCAGTTTTTCTGTGTATTCTTGCCACCTCTTCTTAATATCTTCTGCTTCTGTTAGGTCCCTACCATTTCTGACCTTTATTGAGCCCATCTTTGCATGAAATGTTCACTTGGTATCTCTAATTTTCTTGAAGAGATGTCTAGTCTTTCCCATTCTGTTGTTTTCCTCTATTTCTTTGCATTGATCACTGAGGAAGGCTTTCTTATCTCTTCTTGCTATTCTTTGGAACTCTGCATTCAGATGTTTCTATCTTCCCTTTTCTCCTTTGCTTTTCACTTCTCTTCTTTTCACAGCTATTTGTAAGGCCTCCTCAGACAGCCATTTTGCTTTTTTGCATTTCTTTTCCATGGGAATGGTCTTGATCCCTGTCTCCTGTACAATGTCACGAACCTCTGTCCATAGTTCATCAGGCACTCTATCTATCAGATCTAGTCCCTTAAATCTATTTCTCACTTCCACTGTGTAATCATAAGGGATTATATTTAGCTCATACCTGAATGGTCTAGTGGTTTTCCCCACTTTCTTTAAGTCTGAATTTGGCAATAAAGAGTTCATGCTCTTAGCCACAGTCAGCTCCTGGTCTTGTTTTTGTTGACTGTATAGAGCTTCTCCATCTTTGGCTGCAGAGAAAATAATCAGTCTGATTTCAGTGTTGACCATCTGGTGATGTCCATGTGTAGAGTCTTCTCTTGTGGTGTTGGAAGAGGGTGTTTGCTATGACCAGTGCATTTTCCTGGCAAAACTCTATTAGTCTTTTCCCTGCTTCATTCCGTACTCCAAGGCCAAATTTGCCTGTTACTCCAGGTGTTTCTTAACTTCTTATTTTTGCATTCCAGTCCCCTATAATGAAAAGGACATCTTTTTTGGGTGTTAGTTCTAAAAGGTCTTATAGGTCTTCAGAGAGCCTGTCAACTTCAGCTTCTTCAGCATTACTGGTTGGGGCATAGACTTGGATAACTGTGATATTGAATGGTTTGCCTTGGAAATGAACAGTGATCATTCTGTCGTTTTTGAGATTGCATCCAAGTACTGCATTTCAGATTCTTTTGTTGACCATGATGGCTAATCCATTTCTTCTAAGGGATTCCTGCCCACAGTAGTAGATATAATGGTCATCAGAGTTAAATTCACCCATTCCAGTACATTGTAGTTTGCTGATTCCTAGAATGCCAATGTTCACTCTTGCCATCTCCTGTTGACCACTTCTAATTTCCTTGATTCATGGACCTGACATTCCAGGTTCCTATGCAATATTGCTCTTTACAGCATCAGACCTTGCTTCTATCACCAGTCCCATCCACAACTGGTTATTGTTTTTGCTTTGGCTCCATCCCTTCATTCTTTCTGGAGTTATTTCTCCACTGATATCCAGTAGCATATTGGGCACCTACTGACCTGGGGTGTTCCCCTTTCAGTATCCTATCATTTTGCCTTTTCATATTGTTCACGGGGTTCTCAAGGCAAGAATACTGAAGTGGTTTGCCATTCCTTTCTCCAGTGGACCACGTTCTGTCAGACCCCTCCACCATGACCCGCCCATCTTGGGTGGCTCCAAGGGCATGGCTTAGTTTCATTGAGTTAGACAAGGTTGTGGTCCTAGTATGATTAGATTGACTAGTTTTCTGTGATTATGGTTTCAGTGTGTCTGCCCTCTGATACCCTCTTGCAACACCTACTGTCTTACTTGGGTTTCTCTTACCTTGGACATGGGGTATCTCTTCATGGCTGCTCCAGCAAAGCATAGCTGCTGCTCCTTACCTTAGATGAGGGGTATCTTCTCACTGCTGCCCCTCCTGACCTTGAATGTGGAATAGCTCCTACCAAATAAAAGGAATTCTCTGAACTGTCACACTTACATGGACTTATTGACTTTACACACGTGTCAAATCTTTCTGTAAAGCATACATATGGAGTCCTTTATTAAACTGAAGACTTACTCTAATTTTTTGAGTTGTATGTTTCCCAATACTCAGTTGTATTTATCTTCAAGTCTGTTCAACCTATATTGTGTGACATCCTAATTATTCAATTTAATTGTATATATGTTAACTGATGAAAGATGCATATTAAAAAATACAGCTGTTAATTTTAAGAAAAGTAGTTTAATTTGAATGTCTGTAATGGACATAACCTAAAGTCATCCCTAATGAGTCATACTCTTGTATAATCTCTCACCTTAAGTGCAGGTAGAAACTGTAATTTGCTTCTAACCTACAGAATATGACTAAGCTGAGGGGAAACCATCCCTCTACTTAGGTTATGCTATGTGCCAAAAGTGATGGCATGTTACTCCTATGATTCTATTACATTACCAAAGACTCCATCTTAGTGCACTAGAGAGAGGGATTCTTACGTTGGCCTTAAAGAAGTAAAGAGCCTTTTAGAAAACGACCTGTGGGGAAAACCATGTAGCAAAGAACTGGGGGTAGTTTCTACGACCTGAAGGTCACCTTCAGCAAAAAACCAGTAAGAAGCCAAGAGCATCAGTCACAAAGCACAAGGAAGTAACTGTGGCCAAAAACCTGAAGGAATTTCAAAGATGATTCTTTCCTCAGATGATAAAATAGGGTGACTGACAATTCAATATCAGCTTAGTGGGCCTCTGAGCAGAGATTCCAAGTATAAGTTATGTCAAGAGTCCTGACCTTAAAAATCTATAAGATAATAAATGTGTATTGTTTTAAGCCTCTAAGTTTGGGGTAATTTGTTATGCAAAAATAGAAAACTAATACAGTGCCATAGAAAGATTCATTAAAATCAATTTCTTAGTCACAAAAAGGCTACCACATAATACTGCTCTCCAATTTAGTCAAGGCAAAACAATGATAAATGTTGGAGGAAAAAATGTAAATATACACAAGTATATTTCAGATGTTGCTCCATTTTAAAGAATCTCAGTCTAGAAATCATAAATAATGCATTAACAGAGTTTATGCAAGGAAAATAGTGATAAATTATAATTCCAGTTGAGCTATTTCAAATCCTGAAAGATGACACTGTGAAAGTGCTGCACTCAATATGCCAGCAAATATGGAAAACTCAGCAGTGGCCACAGGACCAGAAAAGGGCAGTTTTCATTCCAGTCCCAAAGAAAGGCAATGCCAAAGAATGCTCAAACTACCACACAGTTGCACTCATCTCACACACTAGCAAAGTAATGCTCAAAATTCTCCAAGCCAGGCTTCAGCAATACGTGAACTGTGAACTTCCAGATGTTCAAGCTGGTTTTAGAAAAGGCAAAGGAACCAGAGATCAAATGGCCAACATCTACTGGATCATCAAAAAAGCGAGAGAGTTCCAGAAAAACATCTATTTCTGCTTTATTGACTATGCCAAAGCCTTTGACTGTGTGGATCACAATAAACTGGAAAATTCTGAAAGAGATGGGAATACCAGAGCACCCGACCTGCCTCTTGAGAAACCTATATGCAGGTCAGGAAGCAACAGTTAGAACTGGACATGGAACAACAGACTGGTTGCAAATAGGAAAAGGAGTGCATCAAGGCTGTATATTGTCACCCTGCTTATTTAACTTATATACAGAGTACATCATGAGAAATGCTGGGCTGGAGGAAACACAAGCTGGAATCAAGATTGCTGGGAGAAATATCAATAACCTCAGATATGCAGATCACACCACCTTTATGGCAGTAAGTGAAGAAGAACTAAAGATCCTTTTGGTGAAAGTGAAAGAGGAGAGTGAAAATGTTGGCTTAAAGCTCAAAACTCAGAAAAATAAGATCATGGCATCTGGTCCCATCACTTCATGGCAGATAGATAGGGAAACAGTGGAAACAGTGGCTGACTTTATTTTTCTGGGCTCCAAAATCACTGCAGATGGTGATTGCAGCCATGAAATTAAAAGACGCTGGTAAAGCGTCTGCCTGCAATGCAGGATACCTGGGTTTGATTCATGGGTTGGGAAGATCCCCTGGAGAAGGAAATGGCAATCCACTCCAGCACTCTTGCCAGGACAATCCCATGGACGGAGGAGCCTGATAGGCTACAGTCCATGGGGTCGCAAAGAGTCAGACACGACTGAGAGTCTTTACTTTCACTTTACTCATTGGAAGGAAAGTTATGACCAATCTAAACAGCATATTAAAAAGCAGAGACATTACTTTGCTAACAAAGGTCCATCTAGTCAAGGCTATGGTTTTTCCAGTGGTCATGCATGGATGTGAGAGTTGGACTATAAAAAAAGCTGAGCACTGAAGAATTGATGCTTTTGAACTGATATATCGGAGAAGACTCTTGAGAGTCCCTTGGCCTGCAAGGAAATCCAACCAGTCCATCCTAAAGGAGATCAGTCCTGGGTGTTCTTTGGAAGGACTAATGTTGAAGCTGAAACTCCAATACTTTGGCTACCTGATGCAAAGGGCTGACTAATTGGAAAAGACCCTGATACTGGGAAAGATTGAAGGCAGGAGGAGAAGGGGATGACAGAGGATAAGATGTTTGGATGGCATCATCGACTCAATGTACATGGTTTTGGGTGGACTCCGGGAGTTGGTGATGGACAGGGAGGCCTGGTGTGCTGCGGTTGATGCAGTCTCAAGGAGTCAGACACGACTGAGCAACTGAACTGAACTGAACTGATAATCACCAGGTTTATACTCAAATTATGGAGTGGACAATACCAAAAATTTGAGTTATTTTATGCATCTCTGTTTTAAGTTTGAATAAATAATTTAAAGAGTATATCCTTAAAAAAATCATTTCATATTTTAACTCTTTCAATTAACAAACTCACCACAGTGATTTATTATGTTGGATAAAAGGGTTTTCTCTACAATAACTAGAGAACTCTGGCCTAATGAGTGACTATAGGATGAGCATCCTATGGCATCTCTTCCACAGGTATTCATACAGAGAAAGAAAAAAAAAAAAAAAAAACAACTCTCCCTTAGACTATAGGGAAGTTTTGAGGAGTGAAGGCACTTTATATGAATAGCTGTTGGGGAAGAACAAATGGTATGGCTTCAGTAGGTCCTGGCCTTCCCTGGTGGCTCAGAAGGTAGAGCCCACCTGCAATGGAGGAGAGCCAGCTTCAATCTCTGGGTTGGAAATATCCACTGGAGAAGAGAATGGCAACCCACCTCAATATTCTTGCCTGGAGAAGTCAATGGACAGAGGAGCCTGGTGGGTTACAGTCCATAAGGTCACAAAGTGTCAAAAACAAATGAGTGACTAGCACTTTCAGTAGGTCTAAAAGGGCCCCTACAACAAGCATAACCTGGTGTCAAGTGCAGTTGTAGGTAAGAGTGTGAGTTTTAAAAGTGATGAGACTCCAGTCTAAGAGAAAGACGTTACTATGTGATCACAAAATGACTGAACGTGGATGGACACATTCCATTTCCTTAGTTTTAGTTCTCTGTCCTTCAGTTTTTAGGAAATAGTATGTTCATTTCAAAAATCACAAAATCATTGAATCCATGATGATTTTAGGAAAAATCAATTTGGAGCTTTTGCTGTAAGTCCAGTTAAGACTCAATCCAATTCCCAAGATGTACAATTTAAATAAAGGAGAATCTCAAGACCTGAGGAATGAATTCACTAGCATTATTCCAAGTAGGAAGAAAGAAGAAAGTTGATAATGAATCACCCTACTTAGGTGTCTACTGTTGAAGAAACCTCAGTTAGCCAAGAACTCCATTAAAAAATATGGCAGCACTGTTTATAATAGCCAGGACATGGAAGCAACCTAGATGCCCATCAGCAGATGAATGGATAAGAAAGCTGTGGTACATATACACAATGGAGTATTACTCAGCCATTAAAAAAATACATTTGAATCAGTTCTAATGAGATGGATGAAACTGGAACCTATTATACAGAGTGAAGTAAGCCAGAAAGAAAAACACCAATACAGTATACTAATGCATATATATGGAATTTAGAAAGATGGTAACAATAACCCTGTGTACAAGACAGCAAAAGAGACACTGATGGATAGATCAGTCTTATGGACTCTGTGGGAGAGGGAGAGAGTGGGGAGATTTGGGAGAATAGCATTGAAACATGTATAATATCATATATTAAACGAGTTGCCAGTCTAGGTTCGATGCATGATACTGGATGCTTGGGGCTGGTACACTGGGACGACCCAGAGAGATGGTATAGGGAGAGAGGAGGGAGGAGGGTTCAGGATGGGGAACACAGGTATACCTGTGGTGGATTCATTTTGATATTTGGCAAAACTAATACAATATTGTAAAGTTTAAAAATAAAATAAAATTAAAAAAAATAAAAAATAAGTAAAAAGTATGGTATATAACCTTTGGTTATTGTAATTTTTATTGCTACTATATTATCCTTACACTGAATGCCTATTATCCCAGCTACTGATTCTCACAGGTATTTGTTAGCAACTTTATCATGTTGCAGTTTATACCACTTAAGCAGGCCATGATGATATATTACAGTCAGCTAAAATGTAGAACATTCTTAGATTTATTTTGACACCTAAAGCAACTTTTCATTAGGCTGGTAACAAGCCATACAGATGCCACAGTCCTCGCAAAGGCGTCATTAGGATGTCGAAAAAGTGCTGACATAAATGTGGACGTTCTCAAAAACATGTTTAAGAAACTGATAAGGTGGAAGCTCTTAATTTTCTCAGGTAGCAGTAGGAGAGGAATCCATATGCAAATGGCAAAGCAACAGTGCCCGTTTCTCTTTACAGAAAAAGTTCCCATTATGCACGTCTAAGAGCTCCACCCTCTCTGACTGACTTTTTTATGAAATTACAGAGAGCACTGGGGCATTGTTTGAGCAACATCAAGTGCCTTCAACAGGCAACAGCTGCTTTGCCATTCTTGGGATGGCCTAATCATTTCATGGGACACATAAAGGACTCAGGATGAGTTAGGCAGAGGAACTCACCGAAATGTATTATTAAGTAATGAAACATAGAAACAAAAACAAAGCCATGCAACTTATTCTGAATCTATATTTCACCATCTATATGACTGAAAAGAAAAGAAAGGTACAATTCCCATGGACCAGCCTGCCAACATTAGTTACTAATGTAAGGGAGTTCCGCATGTATCTCTGTGCAACAATTTCCCCTAGAACTTCTGTTGATTTGAAGTCAAGTGGGACCATCAGCCTACCAGATGCATTACTTTAATAAAACAAAGTTTTCATACAATTCAAGTGGGATTATTATAGATATATATGTTTAAAAAAATGATATGCCTGCCAGACTGAATTAAGTATATCAGAAAACAGACATATCACATAATCTGTAGTTATTCATTTGTTTATATTATATTTAACAGTATTCGTAACTGTTTATTCAAATCCCTTTTTTTTTACAAGTTAGTAATCACATCTCAATTCTCTGTCTTCAGCTAAACTGATCAAGTCATCCTCTTATGTTACTGATATCTTTTCAAATCTTTTTTTTCTTTTCAAACTTTGAGTCATTGCTTTTTATCTTGATCATTTCTGCCTTCCTGTGTAGCAAATCCTCTATTATAATTTTTTTAAACTTAAGAGTTTTGAAAAAACATTCCATTCTTATTTCCACCCTTGTACTCAGTGTTTTTAAATGGCTATATACACAGTTTGAATAATTTTTATTATTTAACACTTACCATTTTATAACACACAAATAATCTTCAATTTTCTATGCTTATCATGCTAAATATGATATATCTTACTTAATGGGACTTACTTGAACCACTCCAATCTCTTCCCTAAACCCTGTCTAGAATTTCAGCAAAATACTCACTTCTAATTGTTGTTGCTGTTAGCATTAATGATAAGAATTAACAAATAATACTACTAACTATGTTTACTTTATTATTCTAATTATCTTGACGGTGATGTGATCTGGTTTTTATTATACATGTAGACCTGGCCTGAGTGCTGTAGATCACATGTTACCTCTTAGTGTTTAAATACCAAGATCACATGCCATTACAAGATCACATATTTGGTATGCTGCATCATATGTTTAACTTGACTGGATAAATCAACACAATAGACTCAAATAAGTTTAAATGTCTTGCTAGACTCACACACGGAAGGTTGTCATTACCTTGTGAATACTTCTCCATCTATTCATCCTTTTTCTTCCATTTCAGATGACTGAGAATTGACCAGAGAAAGAAGAGGATAATCTGGCACAGAACAAATTAAACACAAATGAAACCTGGGAAATCACACCCAAGAGGTACTGGAAAGATGTGAGAGACATCAAAAGATACTTCCACATGCATTTTCCCTTACCATCTAAGCTCAGTTTATCTGCAATATTATGTGAATATCCTGACTACCTGTGTAATTCTGGGTTCCACTATGGATTCTCACTGTAGTTAAAACTCACAACTACCATTATGCTAGCTTCCATGAATTATTTTACTGTGCCATATGTTGCAAAGCTAAGTTCTGGTTTGTGGGAAGTTCTAAGTATGTAAAAAATACAAAGAACTTATTTTACACAAAGTAACACACTACATATATTCATAATATGCAGTTTTATGAGTAACTTATGTCCTGGAGAGGCAGTGTATTAAAAGGGAAATAAAAGCTCCTGTAGATACTCTCTGATTCTCTAAACATCCTCATTAAGAAAGACATGACCATGGAAATAATGACTCTCAGATCAATCTTGATCACTATGGACTGTGACCTTCAATAACTTATTCAGGGGGAATGTCAAGGAGCTGAGTCAAATCTTAAAGCACTTCCTAAGCAGACCAGTGCTTACCAAATCAGTTCCTGTCAATGTCTTCATGCGAGTTCTGTTTCTTAAATTTACACACAATAGGTCATTAATACTAATTAAAAAAATAAAAACATTGAAAGCAACTATAAAAATGAACCATTATAGAAATAAAAATTGTTTGTAGGTCTCAGAAAGCTAAAAAAATTTAGTAAAGAATTTTGAGCTCAAAAAGCTATGAGAAGGAAAACCAGAGAGATGAGACTTTTAACCAGAAATAGATTTTCCTGACAGGAGTTTAATCTGAAATGATATCACCTTAATCTCTGAACAAACTAAAATCATTCATTTGAAATTTCTAATTCCCATATATATGAGAATTAAATATAAGTATTTGCCGGTGGAAAATAGTATTTCTGTCACCTCAAGGCACAATGGCTAGTACTCAATCAAAACTGCTCAGGAAAAAGACAGATAAATTACCATAATTTAAATCAAGAGCACAAGACTTTAGAAACAAATATACAGAATATCTGCAATGGAGTTAATAATTATAAGCTTGAAATATTCAAAATAAAACAGAAAATTATTACAGAAAAGAAAAAAGTTAGAACTCTAAAAATATATATATATCTGAAAAATGCAATTTTACCAGAAAAGTGGGTTATATACGTGTGTACATGTAAATGGCATTTCTGGGGAAAAGAATTCAATATGTAAGCTTAATAGCATATTAGATATAGAAGTAAAAGAATTACAGGATTGATCATTAGAAAATATTAAAGCAAAAAAAGAAAATATTAAAGTCCAAGAAAGCAAATAGAAAATTTAAAAGATCATAAGAAGCATGTGGAAACTTGGTGAAACAATTTAAAATATAATTGGAGTTCCATGTAAACGAGGAGAGAGAATTCCACAGATATCATTGCTTTCAAGACATCATTGCTGATTCAAGAAATGCTAAAATTTTCAACCAATAAATACTAGATTAAAAAAGAAAAACTATAGCAAGTTACTATATCAGACAACCAAAGACAAAGAGAAAAATCTTGAAAACAACCAGAAAAAAAATAAATCCATTACCTTCAAAAATCAATAATAAGGCATACAGCTGAATTTAAAGAAGAAATGATGACAAAAGCTAAAAGAAAATAATTGACAAGCTAGAATTTTATATGAGGCAAAAATATCTACAAGTATGTCTTGTGGACAGAACTACAATAAAGATATGCTAAAGGGATTTTTTCAGGCAGAAAGAAAATAATCTAATATGGAACCTGAAAATGCAAAAATGACAGAAGTTATCTAAAAAGTAAACCTTGTGGTAAATCTAAATTAATGTTGAGAGCTTAACTCAGGGATGAGCACATGATTTTATATAATGAGTCAGATAGTAAATATTTTAGGTTTTGAAGGCCACATATGTCCTCTGTTTCAGATTTCTCATTCTTTTCTTTATATATATATATATATATATATATATATATATATATATATATATATATATATTCTTAGCTCCCAGGCCATAAATAAACAGACTAGGGGCTAGATTTACTGAATCCTTATTTAAAGTAACAACAATAAAGTAGCACTGGTTGCCATGCCCTTCTCCAGGGGATCTTCCCAACTCAGGGATTGAACGCATGTCTTTTATGTCTCCTGCATTGGCAGGCGGGTTCTTTACCACTAGTGCCACACAGGATAGCCTTGACTATACGGACCTTTGTTGGCAGAGTGATGTATCTGCTTTTCGATACACTCTATAGATTTGTCATAGCTTTGCTGCTAAAAAGCAGTCTTGTGATTTCATGCCTGCAGTCACCATCCACAGTGAATTTGGAGCCCAAGAAGAGAAATCTTCCACTGCTTCCACTTTTTCCTCTTCTTTTTGCCTTGAAGTAATGGAGTTAAATTTCATGATGTCAGTTTTTTTTGTTTGTTTGTTTTCTTTTTTTTAATATTTAGCTTTAAACCAGCTTTTTCACTCTCCTCCTTCACCCTCATCAAGAGGTTCTTTAGTTTCTCTTCATTTTTTGCCATTAATGTGGTATCATCCACATATCTGAGGCTATTAATATTTCTACCACCTATTTTGATTCCAGCTTGTAACTTATCCAGCCCAGTATTTCTCATAATGTGCTCAATGCATAGGTTAAGTAAACAGGATGACAACAGGCAATCCTATTGTACTCCTTTCTCAGTCCTTAACCAATCAGTTGTTCCATACAGGGTTCTAACTGACGCTTCTTGACCCGCGTACAGGTTTATCAGGAGACACGTAAGATGGTCTTATATTCTCATCTCTTTAAGAGCTTTCCACAGTTTGTTATGATCCACACAGTAACAGGCTTTAGTGTAGTAAATGAAACAAAGGTAGATGTTTTTCTGCAATTCCCTTGCTTTATGATCCAGTGATGGTGGCAATTTGAATACTACTCAGCCATAAAAAGAACGAAATAATGCCATTTGCAGCAAAATGCAACATCAATGCACCTAGAGTTCATCACATTAAGTGAAGTGAGGCAGACGGAGAAAGACAAATATATATCATCACTTGTATATGAAACCCAATAAAATAATAAACTGTAGTAACTTATTTACAAAACAGAAATTGACTTGTAGACACACAAAATACTCTTATGGTTACTAAAGGAGATAGTGAAAGGGGATAAATTGTATGTAAAACAGATAAATAAGGACTTACTGTGTACAACAGGAAACTATAGTCAATACTATAATAGAAAAAAAAAAAACTCTGAAATTCCATTTATATATAAAAATGAATAACTTTGTTATATACCTTGAAGATGACATTGGAAAATTGACTATACTTTGATAAAAATAGTTATTATTTTTTATATTTTTTTAATTGCCATAATGCCTATTTGTTTATATTTTATCTGTGTCTTATTTTTTCAAGTTTTTTTAAAAATAAATTTTAATAGGTATATAGTTGATTTACAATGTTGTATTACTTTCTGATGTATAGCAAAGTAATTCAGTTACCCATTATAAATATCCACTCTTTTTTTAGATTCTATTCCCATATAGGCCATTACAGAGTATTAAGTAGAGTTCTCTGTGCTATATCATATGCTCTTATTAGCTATCTATTTTATATATAGTAGTATGTATATGGCAGTCCCAATCTCTCAATTTATTCTTTCTGTTACTTCACCCTTGTGAACTATAGTTTCTTTTCTACATCTGGAATTCTATTTCTGTTTTATAAATAAGTTCCCCATTTTTTTAGATTCCCCAATTTCACATACAAGCAATTTCATATGATATTTGTTTTTGCCTGTTTGACTTGCTTCACTTGGACACCCTCTAGGCAGTTGATCAAATGGCATAATTTCATTCGTTTTGAATGGCTGAGTAATATTCTATTGTATATATGCATCACATCGTCTTTATTCATCCCTCTATCAATGGGCATTTAGGTAGCTTCCATGCCCTGGATACTGTAAACAGTGTGGCAATGAATATTAGGGCACAGGCATTGTTTAAATGTATGTCCAGGAGTGGGATTTTTGGATAATATGGTAGTTCTATTTTTAGTTTTTTAAGGAACTTCCATAGTATTCTCCAGAGTGCCTGCATCAATTTACATTCCCACCAATGATGTAGGAGGGTTCCTTAAAAAAATAGGTATTCTTGATTGAGGATTGTAAATAGTTGTAGAGAAGGATACCACTGTTACAGAGTTAAGATCTGACCTCAAACAGACTTTCAGGTCTTTGTTAAATCTTTGATTTTCCTCAGCAACTCCTCTCTTGCTCTCTTCAGCAAATCTCTAGCACTCCAAATAGTCTCTCTATATCTACTATTCAAAGATATAAGAAGATATAAGAAAAAATTTATATATCTTATATATTTGATATAAGAAAACATGCTTACTGACTAGGTCATCCCAGGTGGCACAGTGGTAAAGAATCCACCTGCCAATGCAGGAGACGCAAAGATGTGGGTTTGATCCCTGGGTTGGGAAGATCCCCTGTAGTGGGAAATGGCAACCCACTTCAGTATTCTTGCCTGGAAAATCCCATGGCCAGAGTAGTCTGTCAGTCAACAGTCCACTGTTTTGCAAAGAGCTGGACATGACTGAGTGACTGAGCACACACATATACCTGTTATTCAACCTCTACTTTTCTCTTTCAATAATGGTTTCTTGAAACACAGAGAGAAAATCAAGGTCATAGAGCATGAACTACCCATATTCTGGTTCTTACATTTGTTTCCTAAAGCTTTTATTAATTTATTTATTTTCCATCAGACTTTCCTTTCCAGGTCTAACTTCCCCATCAGTGCTCCAGAGATCTATCAATTTCCTGCAAGCCTTTGTTTCAGCAATTTTTAATCCTTTTCATTGTCAGTTGGTTCTTTTCCACTGCCTCTTTACTTTCAGGCTGCAAATCTATGTAAATCTCCCTCTTTTTGCAAATAACCTTCCACAAAACTGTGTGCCTCTCTATCTTCTGATCTCGCATCACTGATATGTTTCATCATTGTTTTTTTCAGATTATTCAGGTTCACTGTAAAATATTTGGAAGTTTCAGAACTGTATACTTAAATAAAATTTGTTCAGAAGTGATTTTAGTTAATCCTTTAACATACTGGTGTATTCTTTCTTGTACTTTATTCTGTGTATGGGTTTTTTTTATTTTTAATACAGTATTGTGGCTCAGATGGTAAAGAATCTGCCTGCAATGTGGGAGACACAGGTTCAATCCCTGGGTTGGGAAGATTCTTTGGAGAAGGAAATGGCAATCCACCGCAGTATCCTTGCCTGAAGACCTCCATGGACAGAGGAGCCTGGTGGGCTACAGTTCATGAAGCCTCAGAGACTCAGACACAACTGAGTGACTACACTTTCACTTTCTGTAGCTTAAATTCTATTGTTTTCACCTTATTATATCAAGAATGTTATATTTGTTATCACGTATTTCTTGAAAAATAATTTAATGGTAGTATGTTAGTCCATTTATTGCTGTAGCATATCTTTATTTTTCCTACACTTGTGGCATTAACAAATATTTAACATTTGTCAGTGAACAAATAAATATATGTTTGTTAGGTTCTATTTATGATCTTCTTTATTTTCTCATGTAAAATCAAGTTAATATTCAGTGTGTCATTCCCATTTGAATCCTATTAATATTGCTAATAAAACAAGTCTGAAAGAAAACTCTCAATCTTTATTTATTTAAAAATATCTTAATTTCTTCTTTATTTTTGAAGAATAGTTGTGCTAGGTATGGAACTTTTGGTTGAGTCTTTTTCTTTTATGACTTTGACTATGTCATACCACTATATTCTGCCTCTATGGTTTCTGATAAGAAAGAAGCAATTAATTCTATTGAAGATATCTTGTACATCACGAATCACTTTTCTCTTGCTACTTTCAAGATTCTCTTTGTTTTTCAGCTTTTTCATTATATGGCCTAGCTATAAATATCTTTGAGTCTCTCCTTTCATTAGTTGAGTATCTTGAGTGTGTAAATTAATTTTTTATCAAAAATAATTTTCATCAAGTTTTTGTCAATTATTTGTGGTTTATATGGTCTATTGAATCACTTAGAACCAGAAAACATTGAACAAATGCTCCTAGAGGAAATATAGGATTAGATACCTGAGAGCCTCTGGTTACATCATTTAATTAATTAATTAATACATAGCCTTGTTCTGTATGTCTTGCTATTTAAATACATACAACTATATACATATATATGTATGTGTGTGCATATATATATATGATTATTATATATATGGTTTATTAAATTGAACTCATTATATATATATGATTATATATATATATATATGTATATACATGTGATTTATTGCATTGAACTCACTCCCAGAAGCACTGTAACTAATGCCTGAACAGAATTTAACACACATCTGTAAGACCTCTAAGGAAAATTGCATTTAAGAACACTAGTCACTCTTTACCTCTAGACCTAGCAGCCATTATAAAGAGTAAAATCATCAACACAAAGGACAAAAATGCAAAAGAGGCAGCAAATTGAATGCAAAACACATTGTTTACTATATGAGAGGTGAGACAAGAAATAATAGTATCATCATTTTATCTGGGAATGTTAGTGCTGTTGACTAATTTTTTTTTTCCACCCTGCATGTTCATAAATGGCCATAATATTACCACAAGCATTTATTGCAGGGTTACAAATAAGTTTTAGTGAGTAGATGGATTTTCAAATGTGGATTCTGTGAATAATGAGGATTATCTATACACACATGTACACACATTTATTACAATATCTCAAATGATAAGTAATATTAGAATGGTTAATAAGTACATAGTTGATTTTAAAAAATCAATTGTTTTTGTAAATGACACCAAATAGCAATTAGAAAATATTTTAAAATCATGCTATTTTCAAGAGCCTCAACAGTATATAAGATACATATAAGGAAACCTAATGAAATACATGAAAGACCTTTTCTAGATAATATAAAATATTAATTATATTAATAAATTGGAAAACTCTATACTTTTTAGTTAATTATTCATAAACTGGAGGATAGATTCAATGCAATTATGCCATTATTTGGAAAATTTGAAAAACTCCGCAAATTGGAAAACTCAGCAGTGGCCACTGTGCTGGAAAACGTCAGTTTTTACTCTAATCCCAAAGAAACGAAATGCCAAAGAATGTTCAAACTATCACACAATTGCACTCATCTCACATGCTAGCAAAATAATGCACAAAGTTCTTCAAGTGAGGCTCCAGCTGTACGTGAACCGAGAACTTTCAGATGTTCAAAGCTGGCTTTAGAAAAGGCAGAGGAACCAGAGATCAAATTGCCAATATCTGTCGTATTATAGAAAAAGCAAGAGAGTTCCAGGAAAATATCTACTACTGCTTTATTGACTATACCAAAACCTTTGAATGTGTGGATCACACAAATTGTGGAAAATTCTTCAAGAGATGGGAATACCAGACCACCTGACCTTTCTCCTGAGAAATCTATATGCAATTAAAGAAGCAACAGTTAGAACTGGACATGGAACAACAGACTGGTTCCAAATCGGGAAAGGAGTATATCAAGGCTGTATATTGTCACCCTGCTTATTTAACTTATTTGGAGAGTATATCATGTGAAATGCTTGGCTGGATGAATCACAAGCTGGACTCAAGATTGCCGGGAGAAATATCAATAGCCTCAGATATGCAGATGACACCACCTTTATGGCAGAAAGCAAAGAAGAACTAAAAGCCTCTTGATGAAAGTGAAAGAGGAGAGTGAAAACACTGGCTTAAACCTCAACATTCAAAAAACAAAGATCATGGTATCTGGTCCCATCACTTCATGGGAAATAGATGTGGAAACAATGCAAACAGTGAGAGACAGTTTTTTTGGGATCTAAAATCACTGCAGATGGTGTGTGCGGCCATGAAATTAAAAGATATTTGCTCCTTGGAAGAAAAACTATGATCAACCTAGACAGCATATTAAGAAGCAGAGACATATGAAATAGAATATTTTGAAATACATAAAGGATATGAAAATTTTAAAATTTACTATCACCGTTGTTACTATTAACATTACCATTAAGATGCAAGTGTTAAAGCAGCAAATGATGCTCAACTACAAAACAACACGGTTGAGCATAAGCAAAACCATGCATGACAAGGAATGCCCCTTCAGGATCGGTGCAGCGCCAAGGCCTCAAGGCAGGAACGAGCAGAGGTCTCAATTAGACACAGTGCCTTAGAAACTCCTTCAGATGCTATGGACCTGTGCTGGTGTAAGTAGAGCTTACATCTCTGAACAATGGCAACAGGGCTTGCCTCCTGGCCGTTCATCCCAGGAGAAGAAATGCAAAAGAAATTCACTTCTCACTTTCCTGGGCAGGGGAAAGAGATTGTCATCCCCATTTTCCATGCTAAATATGAGTCTACCTTTTGGTTTTGTGTTTCAATGATGACGATTATTTTTTTCGATCCTACAAACCATAATCAAATAGCTTTATGTTCAGTTTTTTGGTTATCAAATGTTGAGCGACTCCCTGAACATTTTTGATTCTTCCAACTAGTTATCAAATGGTCATTCTTGGCCCCTTGTCTACCTTTATTTCAAAAGTTCTGGGTTAAAGGGCAAGCATTGGAGTTCTCAATTCTGACCGAAATTCAGGCTATCTGGAAGTGTTTATTTGAGTTTCAGAAACAATAATTAGGTACCAACAATGAAGATTCTTGCTGAGACATTTTATTCTCATGAGAATTTTGCTATATGCTTTAAAGGGAAGAAAACAGGAAAGAGGAGGCAGAAGCCCAAACTCCTGGTTAATGGCTAATGGAGTCCCAGTCCTGAATGCCACATTTGTGGTCATTTTGGTACAATCAGCCATTAGAGAACTGTTCAGTTCCAAAATTTTGTGTCGTTTAACCAGTGCACCTTTCCAAGCTATCTTGGAATCTAACATGATTACCAGAACTTTGCATCATTGGCAAAATATGGAAACAAATAGATTTGGATAACTTGTAGTAATATTTATCCTTGTTGTGTTGAGCTAAATAAGTTCTTCTTATTAAATTAACTTTTCAATAATCAAAACATTTGTCCTTTCAAGGTCAGTTGTGACACAAAAACATTGATTATAATTTTCATCAGTCTGACCCAAGTTTTATTGATTGGATTGAGGAGAGAGATTGTTAAGTGCTCAAAAATATCATTTAAAATACTATTCTTTAGGGTAAACATGTAGATTGTTTTTAGATATGATTGTATTCAATCATTTGGGGGATATTTTATTGATTTTTCACTCACTTTAAACATTTCTCCTTTTCCTCTGACTTTGTATTTACTTTCCCAGAGTAAAATGCATTTCTAAGATCCCCGACTCCCTCTGTACCAAATAAACATACATGCAAAACAAACAAACAAATAAAAAAGATCTGTACTCTTTTACTACTGAAGAATTCATAGATGTTCATTTATCCCCTAATAAGAGGTGAGCTGTTATTTGATGGACCTTCTTCTTCTAAGATTGATATATTTTTTAAATAATCTTCTATAATGAGAGTTATAGAAATGAACTTAATTCTGTTAAAATGACAGAATCTGAGGAAACTCTAAGTCCCAGAATGAACGTATATGGTATTTTACATGGAAATTTTATTTTTCTATTAAAGTATATAGATTTTCAGCATACTTTGACTTAGAATACACTTTTGACTCAGGTTTTTGTTGGTGGCTCAGGTGGTAAAGAATCTGCCTGCAATGCAGGAGACCCAGGTTCATTCCCTGGGTCAGGAAGATCCCCGGGAGAAGGGAATGGTTATCCACTCCAATATTCTTTCCTGGAGAATTCTATGGACAGAGGGGCTTGGAGGCCTACATTCTATGGAGATGCAATAAGTTGGACATGACTGAGCGACTAATATTTTCACTTTTCACTTTGTCTCATATATGGAAGGACTAGTCTTTTTGTCTAATATCTGAAGCAATAAAGTAGTGATGTCAAAAGGGAAGAAGAAATATTGGAAAATGAAGGAGGAAATGTCTCAAAGAGATCATTTAATTTTTAACAGCAATAATAATTCTTTTCAAAATTGCCTAGCTAAATACCTTATTTAAATAAAATTTCTTTCTTGACAAAAGCTTCTGATTCTTAAAGAATGCGTGATTTATAACATTCCTGTGGAAAAAAATAAACTCATTTGGGAGGAATTAAAAATAAAGAAAAGAAAACTCTCCATCTAACTTATTAAAAGGATACATGGAAACAGTGTCAGACTTTATTTTTTTGGGCTCCAAAATCACTGCAGATGGTGACTGCAGCCATGAAATTAAAAGACGCTTACTCCTTGGAAGGAAAGTTATGACCAACCTAGATAGCATATTGAAAAGCAGAGACATTACTTTGCCAACAAAGGTCCGTCTAGTCAAGGCTATGGTTTTTCCTGTGATCATGTATGGATGTGAGAGTTGGACTGTGAGGAAAGCTGAGTGCCGAAGAATTGATGCTTTTGAACTGTGGTGTTGGAGAAGACTCTTGAGAGTCCCTTGGACTGCAAGGAGATCCAAGCAGTCCATTCTGAAGGAGATCAGCCCTGGGATTTCTTTGGAAGGAATGATGCTAAAGCTGAAACTCCAGTACTCTGGCCACCTCATGCGAAGAGTTGACTCATTGGAAAAGACTCTGATGCTGGGAGGGATTGGGGGCAGGTGGAGAAGGGGACGTCAGAGGATGAGATGGCTGGATGGCATCACTGACTCGATGGACATGAGTCTGAGTGAACTCCAGGAGTTGGTGATGGACAGGGAGGCCTGGAGTGCTGTGATTCATGGGGTCACAAAGAGTCGGACACGACTGAGTGAGTGAACTGAACTGAACTGATACTTTAAAAATAATGTAATTTACTATTGTGATGTATTCCTGAATCCCCCACCTTAAATTTGTAGTAACTTAAGTTTTTCATATGATCTGCAAAGGGGTATGGCAGTTACTCCTAAATTTTTTAATTGGAGGAGTCCACTAAAATTTTCAATCCACAATAACAGGAACTGCAAACCAATACCTCTTCATTTCTTCAAGTGCCTATCACAGCATCTGATCTGCTGCTCTGTCAGCTCAGTTTCTCGGTCATGTCTGACTCTTTGTGTCCCCGTGGACTGAAACCCACCAAGTTCCCTTGGTATGTAGTAGTTATTATTAAATGACTTAAAATTAAATCCATATTAATAGACTGGTTGAATTTAACTGAAACATTTTTTAATTGCTAGGATATCTTAATACAGGATCAAAGACTCACCATTGACTGAAGTGAATTTCTTGATGTGACATATTTTCGGGTCAAATTTGTATACATCCGAAAATAACTTTTAATTCCTAATAAAACAATGACTATCATCAATTATTCCTAGGAAAACTAAAATCCAAAATATCTAAAGTAGTTGTTTAGTTATGTGAAAAAATCTTTTCTTCACTGAAAAGCTTCATAGTTCTTTCTTTGTTTTCTGGTTTGGTTTGAACCATGTTTTCTGAAGCATGTCTTCTACTTCAAGAAAGAAAACATCTCTTATCACTATGGAAACTCCCTCTTTCTCTTGAAATCCTCTTTGATATCCAAATCACATTTTTTGGATATCATGTTGAATAGATAATTGAGAGTATAAACTGAAGATTTGTTCTCTGGAGGATATGTTATCCTGGAGAATATCCCCGAGGCTCCTTGCGTACTTGGATTTTGTGACAAAATTTTGTTGGACAGAAACATTTTAGCCTATTTTATTATTAGGCTGATTACCTTTAAAAGGTAATATAATAAGTAAGCTTATGATAAATGTATTACTACTATGTGTATTCTGATCATTTATGAATTTGGTTCTTGGTTATCTACATATATACTGCTGCTGCTGTTGCTTCAGTCGTGTCCAACTCTGTGCGACCCCATAGATGGCAGCCCTCCACGCTCCCCCGTCCCTGGGATTCTCCAGGCAAGAATACTGGAGTGGGTTGCCATTTCTTTCTCCAATTCAGGAAAGTGAAAAGTGAAAGTGAAGTCGCTCAGTCGTGTCCGACTCTTAGCGACCCCATGGACTGCAGCCTACCAGGCTCCTCCGTCCATGGGATTTTCCAGGCAAGAGTACTGGAGTGGGGTGCCATTGCCTTCTCTGGACATATATACTAGATGTGTGTAAAATGAAACAATTATCCTTTCAAATTTGCTTGTAGTATTAAAAGCTGAAAATGATATCTTTTCTAACAATATTGTAATTTTATGTTTTGTTAGGAATTTTCATCCAGTATTGACTGAAAAGACCAATAGACTCTCTCAGCATGCTACACTGTGCATTTATTTACTGTTACCACTGATGTAATAAAATTATATTAGAGTACTTCATCAGCCCACACTATCCTGTATTAATTTACTTACAAAGTCATTCCCAATAATATCTGATTGGTCCCATGAAAACTGTGAAGACAATTCCTTTAACAAATAAAAGGGTTGGTAGTCAGTAGGAAATGAGGAGGAATAAGAGCTTATGCAATATATAGCAGAAGCATGTGTTCAACCACATTCTTCCAGCCACCTTTCATCCTGTTTCATTTTTTGTATTTTGTACTCAGTGTCATTGGTACCCAGGTTCCTGAAACCTTCAATAAAAATACTACCATTATAATCATCAACATAGATTACAATGAAAATGTTGCAGAGTGTCATTGGAAAGGCTTCTTAAAATACAATGAACAGTTCTTGCTTGGAAATCCTAACTGGAGCCCAATGCTTCCTCTTTTGTGTGTAGCGATTTAGTGGTGTAGAAGAGCTGAAAATATATTGGGGCAGATTTATTCGTTGCTTCATGTGTTGGACCACTAATTCAAGAAATATTTATCTGATATCTTTTATTTACCTTAGGATGTGTTTGGCCTTGGGGATAAATGTGATCTTTTGACTAGAAAAAATGATATTTATCAGTTATAGTACAATAGCAGTAAATAATGAACTTAGCAGAGGCAAATGCATCTTCATTTGCCTAAGAAGGTCAGTAAAGTGGGTGATGCTTGGTTAAGTTTTGGAGAAAGGGTAAGGATGTCTCAGAAGGAAATGTTGGTAAAGTATACTCCAGGGAGAGGAAACTGCTAAATACAAAGATCACTTAGGTATGTGGGAGAGAGAGACTCAATGGAAACTCGAGTACTTAAGTATTGGGTATTGTTAGAATTTGGCACTTACGAAGAAGGCAATGGCACCCCACTTCAGTACTCTTGCTTGGAAAGTCCCATGGATGGAGGAGACTGGTAGGCTGCAGTCCATGAGGTCGCTGGGAGTCGGACACGACTGAGCGACTTCACTTTGATGTTTCACTTTCATGCACTGGAGAAGGAGGTGGCAACCCACTCCGGTGTTCTTGCCTGGAGAATCCCAGGGATGGGGGAGCCTTGTGGGCTGCCGTCTATGGGGTCACGCAGAGTCGGACATGACTGAAGCTACTTAGCAGCAGCAGCAACAGATGTTCAGTAAACTATCCCATCATTGTTTTTATGGGTGTGGTTCAGGGGATGGAAAGCAAGAGAACATGAGCAGATTCAGTGACAGTCCTTTTGTCGATGTGATTGTCTCCTGTTTCGAAAACTGGATTAAATTATTCCTTTCTATTTAATACTAAGATTAGGTGAACTGAAAAAAACTTTCCATCTTGAGTTTAGTTTCTACAAAGTGATGTATAGAATTAGGTTCATAGTTATCCTCTTCTGTCCCCTTCTGTCCCCCCTCCCCTCCTTCCCTTTCGGTTCTCTTTCCCTCTGCCTCTTCTCACCTTTTCTCTCTCCCTTCCTTTCTTCTTCATTTTTTTAAGTTATGTGAATATAACTCAAATCTGAGACTCTTGCCTTTGACTTCACATGTGTATAAAGAGCTAAAATGCATTTATAAAATCCTAAATCAACATACCAGCTTTTTACACAGGTGGTCAGGGCAAGGCAGATAATTTGATTACCTTTAGAGCAGAACCGAGCAGGCTCATTATCCCAACAAATATCCAAAATCTTTCTTCCTTTGGTTTTTATCTAATATCTTCAATTCTACTCTAGAGTTCTAAGCTCCCAAATATCACTCTCTGCCTGCACTGTGGTCTTATCTCATATCTCTTTTACCACTACCGATCCTTGCCGTGTAATTGTTTGCCTCTTGAGCCATCTTTTGCTTCCTGTCACTACTCCTACAAACACCCTGTGTGCTACACTCACTTTTTCTCCTGCGTCTGGTTCAGCCTCCACTCAGGCCAGCCTTGGTACCACCATCCATTATTTTGATTATTTTCTTGCCAACCACCTCCATGCACTTGATCTCTCTCATCTTCCATCATACCAACTTTGTAAAACTTTATTCCTAATTAACATGGTCTTTCCTGACATTTTTTCTTGGGCATTATAGTGCCAGGAGAAAAATGCACACCTGCTATGATTGATGTCATTATAAATTCAATATCTTCAGTCTAAACTGGAATCCAGTAAGTTTCAGATTTGGTAAAACTCTTCAAGTCATTTTTTCTCACCTTTCTCCTTCCTCTTCCTTTTCTTCTTTAACAAAAAAAATATAGATTTTATTACCTATGTTGAAAATGGAAACCCTGGAAGTTAAAAATGAACAAACTTGCCTGTGAGCTTTTTATATCTAATAGGAAAAAAAGATGTTTGACCTTCTTTTCTATATTGTTCTGCTCTGCTTTATCCAAATGTATCTTTAGAACTCAACTGCTATCCAGCAAATTCTCTTCCTCACAGTTTCTCTTGGGAAGATCCAAGCCTTGAAGCATTGTATCATGGAGCACTCTTTTCTTTTTTTCTTCCTATGACTGTTGCATATTAGGTAGAATTCTTTACTGAGCAATAATTCAACTTGCTTGCACTGACCATCCAACTTTAATTTTCTTGGCTGCTGAGATATTTAGCTCTTTTAGGCTGAACCTTGGAATTTACTTCCAAGACAAGGATAATCTGAGAAATTCTAGACTCAACTCATTTGGCTTTTGATGAGGCTTCAAAATCATTGAATTTGAATTAAATTTGAACTCTTCTGACTGAGCACTCAGGAAAGAGGCTGAAGTCTTTAAGAAAACTCAGCAATAGAGAGAGGGAAGAGTCGCTCTAGAAATTTTAATGTGTTGCCACCTTCAAGCAACACTGCTCTGGTAAGTTGAATTCCTCATTTCTTTCCCAGCAATTCCTTGCTGATAATCACCTACAGTCTCAATTTGCAAAACCCTCTGGAATCCATGCTTTTGTATTTGCTATATATGTCTTTCCCTGAACTGTTCTTTTCCATTTTCTCTCCTCTGAGCCTTTTCTCTCAGATAGTCCTCTTTTTGTGGAGAAGGGAATGGCAACCCACTCCAGTATTCTTGCCTGGAGAATCCCAAGGACAGAGGAGCTTGGCAGGCTACAGTTTATGTGGTTGCAGAGTTGACATGACTGAGTGACTAAACCACACCACAAATCTCTTTTTATATATGTTAGCAATCACTTCTTTCTCTGCATTTATATTTTCATTTCAAATGTACTAGATAATGTATCTAAATTAAATATGTTTTATGTTTAAATATCTTGGTGATTATTCTCATGCTTCTCTGAAAATATTAAATAAATAACAGTATCTTAATATAAAAAATAATTTTATTTGATTATAGGTTCTATCATTTTTTCTGGATTGAGTTATCATTACAATTATCCATAGTATACAATTGACCAAATGATATAATTATTTTGTTACATTTTGAGAAATAATTGCTTCACAAAAATTATGGGAACTAATCTCTTAATGACATAAAGGGCACTTATTTATAAGCTTATAAATTCACGTATCTAGCTATGAATATTATTTCTAGAACAAGACAGAATTCACCAACTCTTTCTAGTTTCCATTTTTAAAGACTAAACACGATAGATCTTGTTCAGTAAATATATAGAGGGGAATAGAATACTCTTGTCAAATGTTTTTCAATTCTTTGACTCCTTTCTGAGTTATAAGGAAAAAAGAAAGAAATCACATAGTGATTTAGCGTTAGAATTTATTTTTAATATTCTATATGATATCAGTTCAATCAGTTGTCTCTTAATTTTTTTTGAAAGCAAACATTAGAAACACCTGGCTCGTAAGAGGATTTTTTTTTTTTTTAGTTACCAAAGTCATTCTTTCTCAGGCCCCAATTCACCACTTTGAATTGTTCTTTTATTTGATGTCTCAATGTAGGTTCTGATAACGGCAGGTGATAAACCACAGTAAGGTAAGCTTTTCTTTTGCAAAGATAATGGCCATTTGAGAGGGTAAGCAGAAAAGGAAAATCTGGCAGGAAGATCAGCTTCAGAACAGATGACACCTGAACTGTTCAGGTTCTGAAAGTTGATGTCTCAAACACTCCCCAAACCTTCATACCTTTAGAAAAGATATCATCCTTGAGAATTCTGCTAGAAAAGACATACATTTCAGTCTGTCTCCATAATTATGTCTTTTATCATCCAACAGCATAATCACCTCGTGTTTGTGTTTTCACTAAAAGGTACATTCCTTACAGACAAAGCTTGTGTTTTTTACCTACCTTCCATTTGCAAAGCAGGGCACATGGGAAGTGTATAACTAACGCTTATAAGAATGGATGTAATAAAATAATACAAAAGTTATCAAAGATAACTAATGCATTTTGGTTCCTTCCTGCTTTGTGCCTACCTTATGTAAAAAAAAAAATCCTTCTGGAAAAAGAACTTATGAATTATCTACCTTCATTATAAATTAGCTACTACTTCACTTGCTGAGAACAGCAAATGAGATTAAAGCAAAAAGAAGAAAGGCAAGAAGACTCAGTATAGGAAAAAGATTACAAAGAGGAAAAGGAAAGACAAATAATGCAGAGTTTATAATTGGAGCTAAAACATACCTGGTAGTAGGAAATAAAATGGCTAAAGGTTTCCTAGTATTCTAGGGTAATAGAATCAAGAAAAAACAGAAAATTTTGAATTCAGTAGTTTTTGAGGTGCAGTAGAAAGATAGGAAATTCCAATCAAAGGGTAAAAAATGATATTTATGCACAAATTGAAGGCAGCTTCATATCTGAAACTGCAAATTCACTGCAATAAAACCCATCCCTTTCCCTGCCAGAGTTTATTCTTTTCAAGGTGAACATATTCTCTTATAGCTCCAAGGCTGATCTCTTGGGCTGATAAGGTCTTGGTTGTATTTCCATTGCAGTAGAATCAAGTAGAGGACCTTGTAAAATTAACGTTCCTCTGCTGCTCTGAAGATAAGTACTTGGCTGACCCCAGAAGTGCAGAGCTGACTATCAAGTTCACCTTCTTTCCATATCCCTGTGTTGAAAAAAAGGCTGAAATGGTGAATAATTCATCCCAGTGATAAGCAATGTGGCCTTGTTGGTAAGGGCTTTGTGATGTTATCACCTTCCTTTCTCTGAGTGGAAGCCTATCAAAGGGTTTTGCTTTATGTCTATTCCACTAAGGAAGGAAACAAAAAAAATTAATGAAGGTCAAAGTGCAAAGGTCCAACTGGAATAATTTCAGTCATTTTTTAAAGTCTGATATTATTACATTTGGGATATTGATTATGCAAAAAATGCTGGTTTCTCAGTATGGAATGTAATGAGTCAGTTAAAATATTATGATTTATTATGGACCAGGGAAACCCACCATCCATAAGTCTTTACACTGACCATCAGTATACTTGAAATGTTGAAATGTCAGTTCCCCAAACTTCTTTCATTCACCTTCAAAGGAGTCTCTTCTTTCTCTTTCAAGAATATATGTGCCCTATACTCATCACTAAAAAGCTTTCAGTAATTTATCAAAAACTTAAAAACCATAACTAATCAGAAACATTGGCCCTGAGCACAGGACTTGATCAACTACTTCAGGCAGTATATTTGAACCAAGAAGAGTCAGGGAAGAGTAGATATACCCAAGGGAGTTAATTTGGTTATCAATACAATAAATCTAGGATAGACTTAGAATCCTAAATCTAGGACTAGGTTACTATTTCAAAGAACATTTACATTTCATTGGAATCAAAGTCATAACTTAAACTAAGAAGATGATTCTAATATTTAAATTTCTGCATCTAAATAGGACCATTATTTGTGTTTCAGAGCATTTTATAGTATACATAAAAATAACCAATATATTTTATTGTCAGTTCATAAAGCTGGTCTTCCTGGCATCATTCATTCATTCATATAACAGATATTTCTTTTGAGACCAGTGTGTGCAAAGCACCATGCTGATGCTATGAGAATAGATATAATGAAGATAATAGGTATAAATAAGGGTTTCCCTTCTATAGGCCAGGGAGATAAGTAAGCAACTGAAAACCAAAAACATTGTCTTGTAACACAAAGATAATTGAGAAATACTGGAATTTGTATACCAGTCTGAATATGGCAGGGAAGGTTTTATTAAAGATATTACAGGGTTCTGTGTGCTGGTGGTAATAGGTAGGTAGAATTGTATCCCAAACAAAAATAGTTTTATATTTACAGACATAAACAGGAATATATTATAGAAAGTACACATGTTTCATCTTTGGCAGAGTGTCAAGTGAAAAAAAAATGGCCATAGAATGGGCTAGTCAGGTAGACGGAGTATATATAATGGTTGTATGCTGTGCATAGAATTGCATTTTATTCTGTAGGTGGTGGGAAACCATGAAAACCATGAACAGAAAGGTGGCCCGGTCACTCACTCCATTCCTCTCGGGTGACATTAGCTATATTTCCAGATGCATGCGTGCATGCTAAGTTGTTTCAGTTTTGTCCAACTCTGTGCAACCCTATGAACTGTAGCCCACCAGGCTCCTCTGTCCATGGGACTCTCTAGGCAAGAATACTGGAGTGGGTTCCCTTGCCCTCCTCGTATTTCCAAGTACTACCATTCTAAGTACAGAGTGCCCTCTTTTAGCATTTTTGTGTCCTTTTTGGGCTCAGAATTTATTAAATCAGCCATATGAACATGATGTGTACTAACTTATTCATTTCGTATTTGGATAAACCCACATGGGTATGGAACACATATTGTAATTTCCTGAGTCCACAGCAGAACTTTATGGATATAAACAGAATTCTTATGGATATATAAGAAATAGAGCATAATATTTCTTAGTTTTTTAAGTAAGAAAAAATAGAGAATGGACATGTGTTGAAGTTTAAACCTTGGTATTTGTTTTTTAAATGTATCTCTAACCCTTGTGGCTCAGACGGTAAAGCGTCTGTCTACAATGTGGGAGACCTGGGTTCCATCCCTGGGTCAGGAAGATTCCCTGGAGAAGGAAATGGCAACCCACTCCAGTACTCTTGCCTAGAAAATCCCATGGACAGAGGAGCCTGGTGCAGGCTACTGTCCATGGAGTCGCAAAGAGTCGGACACTACTCATTTTCACTTATTGATGTATAGTTGATTTACAATGTTACATTAATCTCTGTTGTACAACAGAGTAATTCATAGGTATATATTCATATTCATATTCTTTTCCATTTTATGGTTTATCAGAAGATATTGAATACAGTTCCCTGTGCTATACAGTAGGACCTAGTTTATCCATTCTATATATAATAGTTTGCATCGGCTAGTTCCCATTTTTTTGTTTGTTTGTTTGTTTTTCTTTTTCTTGACCACGTTGCTTGTGGGATCTTAGTTCTGCAATCAGGGATTGAACCTGCACCCTTGGTAGTGAAAACGCAGGGTCCTAACCACTGGACCAGGGAATTCCCTGTCCTATATACCTGTTTCACAGTCTTGATCAGTATAATTACAACTAATAACTTTTTCTTTCATGTGTTTCTCCTTGAATTAGAGCCTCTCTCCCACTTAAAAAGGTTTTAGTCAAATTTTAGAAAGATTTAGAAACATTCACCAAGTTTCTTAGCAGATAACTCACCACTTAGCTATCTGAATGAAAGTGGTTTTCTTGAAAACATTTTTTGTCTACTTCCTGACTTATACCTTCAAGTCTCTCCTGTCTGCATGTGTTCATCTTTGAACATTTTTACCTTACTTTGACATTCATAAGTACCACTCATCCAGGCTTCTTCCTGGTCTTAATTGTCCCCACATTTTCCCTGCCATTCTCTCATTATTATTTATGTCCACTGTTGAGTTTCTTTGATTTACTCCATAGCTGTAAATTTGTATTTCCCTAAAATTAAACTAGAATTGATCATTTCAGAGGTATAGGGGTCTAATTTGCCCTAAAATATCTAGAAATATTGCAATAATTATAAACCCATCTTTTAAAAATAGTTTAGAAAATTATTTAGGGCTCTCTGACTGGAATGATTATAGCAGTAAGAACAAGTTATAGGAAAAAAAAAAGTTTTCCCATGTACCTAGAAGGTCACAGGTAAGTCTCATTTCAGAATTTGTTTGATTCAGTAGCTCACAGATACCATGGAGCCAGTTTCATCTGGTTCTTCTGCTCTGTCTTTTATAAAATAAGGTTTATTTTCATAATGGTAGATTGGCTGTAGCAGTTTCAGACTTCATATTGCCACACCAAGCTGTCCAGCAGAAGGACTTACTGGCTTTGGAACACGCCGGACTTTTAGCTAGAGCTATAGATCTTGACTTGTCTGAGTACTTGAGTCCAGTGGTATTTGTCTGCTAAGCAAAATATTTCAAAGCCCTGCCCATCTCTGAGGCCCTTACTTTAAAAGTGTCTGTATCGATCATGGGCTCTGCCTTTAGGTGATTCACAATGACAGATTCTGGTGGAGAGAGGCTGATAATTTGCTCTTGTCCTCAGGCTGCATCTTCATCAGGAATTCAGCTGTCCTCTTTGTAGTCATAGAATATCTACAGGAGATCCTCAAAAAGGCCTCTGTGTTAAATTTGTGATGCTACATTCTGTTATGTCACTTACTGCCTGATTTTTCTTGTGAAAATCTAGCTCAGAGATGAGAATTTGCCTTTTTTAGGCCTTTCAGACTTCACATGTCTAGACTTTGAGCCATTGGATTCTGTCTGCAAGCAGAGGAGCTTGCTGATAACCTCCTTTCCACCACTCGAAATAGTACAAGATGGCAGAACATGAGATACCTGAAACCCTTGACAGATGAGATTGACTGCAGTTTATTAGTTGCTGTGTATTAGTGGCTTGCTGTGCCACACAGGAGCTGCAACTATGAGCAGAGTGAATCGAAAAAGATTGTTGGAGGCAGGCATTGTAGTATCACAAGGGTTAGGCACCCCCTGGTTCCATGGTAGGATTGGCTTTACTGAATAACTTTGAGGTTTGGCAGGCAGGCAGAATCCACTGGTTTGAGGACTGACTAGGGCACAGCTGGGCCAAGTAATAGGGGAGCTAGCTTGGTGGGGAGACTTTTCCACTGAGTTGGGAGCATTTCTAGCAAGAGCAGGGAACTCACATTTGGTTCTTTGGGAACCTGTGAAGATCAAAAATGTGAAGGTAAAATTTCAAATTGTAGATTTCATAATTCAAGGAGTTCTCTTTTAACAATGATTAAGTTTTTTTTTTTTTTCCCCCCCACTGCTTCAAAATAGCCATTATCAGACCAAGCCAAAATCTTTGTTTCTTTCTGAAGCTGGCCAGGATTTCAATGTTTTCTTAGACTATTGTTGTGCTTAGTATATACATGTTCTAACTTTAAAAATACAAAAGCTGTGGTTAAAACATTGTTTTTACTGTCTAATATTTCAAACATTCCAATCTGAAATATGGAACCTTCTCGCTTTTCTAATACATTCTCTGGTTAAACTATTATCTTGTGATACTTCACTTCCGATCTTTTTTTTTTTTTTTTTAACTAGGATTCTTGGTTGCAAGGAATAGAAATTAACTGTAGAAAATTTATACAGAAAATATAAGTTATTGAGTAGCTTATAGACTCCAACAGAATGCTGGAGAAACATGTTCATAAATACGAGCAAGAACTAAGAAGTCTAGACAGCAAAAATCGCTGGCATATAATGGCCTAGGAAGGGTCTTGATCTTAATACTGCTAGACTTCCCATGACCACATTCCAACAGCAAGCCAACTAACACTGAAACTTGTGCTAAATTCTCAACTCTTTCCTGGTGGGTCAGACAGTAAAGAATCCACCTGCCATGCAGGAGACCTGGGTTTGATCCCTGGGTGGGGAAGATCCCTTGAAGAAGGAAAGGGCCACACACTCTAGTATTCTTTCCTTGAGAATTTTATGGACAGAGGAGCCTGGTGGGCTATAGTTCATGGGTCACAAAGAGTTGAAGACAGTTGAGCGACTAACACTATCCTACTATTGTTACCAGACTCCTGAAGCCATCATCACGGTAAAAATGCTCCAATTGATAAAATCTTATTTCTCGACACATAATGGTGTGTTATTCACATAAAATGAATAAATCTTAAGTGTGTAGCTCAATGACTTTTTACAAATCTATTAACCTTGCCACTAGATCTGATATCAAGATGGTAAAATTTTCAGGACATTAGATGCCTTCAGCATCCTTCACAGCTATTTTTTCCCTAGATCAGCTTTTGTTTTTTTCTGCTCTTTAATACAAATGAAATTATATGTATACATATATGTATGTATATATGTACATATACATATATGTATTCATTTGTGTCTGACTTATTTTTACAAATATTAATTATGGCATTCAAAAATGTTGTATGTGTCTGGCTTATTTTTACAAACATTAATTGTGAAATTCAAATGTGTTGTATATATAATTTGTTAGTCATTTTTATTGCTGTATATTATTTCATTATACTAATATATATTCATTCATCCATTGAGGGCCCCTCTCTCTGGGTTTTTGGTTATTCTAAATGAAGTTGTTATGAACTTCATCATACTTGTCTTTTGGTACTCATTTATATTAGTGTCTATTGAGTATATATATATAAGTGCATTTCTGGCTCATAGGTTAGGCAGATGTTCAGTCTTGTTAATAACTAACATCTATTGTTAATAACTACAAATGTCTTCTATTCTGAGCTCTGAATTTTTAATTTCTCAAGGATTTCCTCAAATTAATAGAGATTTTTAAATTTAGTGAGGTTCAATTTGTCAATTTTGTTCTTGTGTTACTATTTTTTTGTGCAAAGTTTAAAATAATATATTTGCTTACCACAAGATCATTAAGATATTATATTATAGTACTATTTTTACTATCTTTTGCATTTAGATAAATGACCCATCTGGAATTTATATTTATACATGCTATAATGAAGGAGTCAGGGGTTATTTTTCCATATGTAGTCTTAGAGGAGGTCATCGAGACAGCATGACAGATGATTGACCTGTGAGTTGGACATAGACAACTGCAAGCTCCTCACCTCCTCTCTGTCCTTAGAATGTGTTCTGACCATCTTTCTAGCACTGGGATCATTTTCAAGGATGTAGCCTTGAGAGAGCAATGAGTTATTGAGACCATCTGAACACATGTATGTGACTGAACCCCTATTAAAACCTCTCTATAAGCTCTTAATATGTGTTGAGCACAGGCAGGGATTTAATCACATTATGAATCCCTAGAAAAGACTCCCATGTAAGTTTGCTTCTTCTTGGCCCCACCACCTACCAATCTGAGTGGTTGCTTCCTTCATAGATCTCTCTTTGCTGCCCATGGGGAGACCAGTTAGCAAATCACATATAGATATTCAGTTGATCCTACGGTATTTGTGGAAATAAACAAGCAAAGCCTATTCAGAGGTTTCTATAAAATAGGAGTTATTGACCTCACTTGTATTTGGTGGAGACTCAAAAGCAGGCAGAGAAGTAGGGAAGTTTTATAGCTGAAAAATGGGAAGGACTGAGATATTCCTTGATTGACAGCTTTTTATTTTTATTTGAGTTCTTCTTTCATTTTCTCAGTAATTTTTTTTTCTAGGAATTTAATTATTTGGGTCCAAGTGCTATTTTAAAAATATGTTCTTTCTTAATTATTTGCTCAGTTACTTATTAAGGATAATTGCTTATCTGTGGAAGATTAAGATATGGATGTGGATAAGGTATAGAAAATCTGCTTGTTCTGTCCATCATTGAGAGAGAGAGAGAGAGAGACATTTGGTAAAACCTCTATGCCTGTGAGCTATTTGTCTATTTCTCCTTTTAGTTCTATAAATTTTCTGCTTTCAATATTTTGAAGGGGGTTTCTGCTTCTGCCTTGGGTTACAGGAAGCTTCAAAGAAAATCACTTCCACCTTAAAAATGAATAAGACCCAGATTATCTACAAAATTGTATTTTTCTTGAGCCCATGAGACCACTGAGGTAGCAAGGCAGCCCCAAACCATAAACCACCAAGTGGATTCTTTCTCATTCCAAGTCTTTCCAAGGTAAGCTGAAACATGTGATCTGTCTCAGCTATGGCAGAACATAGAAAGGACTTCTTCGCTGCAAAACAAGCAGGTGAGGATGAGCTAAAATTTTAAAGAGCTCTCAATGTCCAAGTGTGGGCTAGTAAGACATTGCCAAGTATTGCTGGGGACACCTGGCCAAAGGAAAAGCAGTATTCATGTGAAAGGTCTTTCCCACCATGTGGTGAGGAGCAAGTCTGCGGCAGAGTCAGAGACTAAGTCCACTGATAATGCAGCAGCTGATGGGGACTACGGGGTAGGGACATGCCTGAAACACCTGTGGGCTTCCCAACCCTTCTCACTCACAAAGTAAAAGATTTACATCTGTAAGTGAGAGACAAAAAAGCCACTTTGATGGGGCCCATGGACAACAAAAGCGCCAACTGGGGATAGTCATAGAAAACTGCATCACAGAGACAGGGGTGAGATGCATCCTTGGACCAAATCTGCTCTTGTGACAGATAGGCTACTGTTGAGAAAAGGGTGAGGAAAAGAGGGGCAGCATCATGCAAAACTCCCCTCATTCATAAGGATCTGGATGCCAGGGAGGTGAGGCAGGTAGGCTAAAAAAGTCCCACCCTCAAAGCTGCTTCACAGGACCTTCTGAAAACTGAGGCTGGACCAAAACAACTGAGAAACCCTCTTACCTATATCAGAAATCTGTGGTCAGCATCTAGGTTGCAGGACTTCTATGGTCAGCATCCAATTGCAGAGAATATGGATAGAATACACAGATGTGATTCTCCTATGCATATTTGGAGACTGAGCCTTTGCTATAATGCTGTTTCCATCTTTATTCTTTTTTATTTTTTTAATCTGGGAAATGCCAGCTTTGATGTGCTTCCTTTCTGAAGTTGCCTGCTTCTCTATGACAAGAAGATTGTCTTCCTTTTGCACTGGAATGGTGTGAGGACCTCCCTTACAGCTCTTGTTATCCTTGAGCTGTGATTGACATTAGCATTTCATGGGTGAGAATTGCACATCGTTTGTCTTTAAATACATTTCTATAATACAGGCACACTTGAGTGTCATCTGTCATCATCAATGTGTATATGAGTGAGCAGATCTAGGATTGCATAACTCTTGGCTATTTTCTTAATGTTTCCTAATTTCCATTTATCAAATGAATGATACCCATAACTTTATTTTAAAAAATATCTCAGGCATTAATAGTACTCATATGCTTGTGGGACTTTATCCAACTTGTCTGGAGTTCAGATTTTAAGTCTTGTGTTTTTTTTTTTTTTTTTTTTCCCAAATGTCTCAAGTTAGCCATCGTGATTTCCCAGAGACTCTGAGGTGTCTAGTGTGTTAGTTTGCATTTCTCATGTCCTTGGTAACCCATTCACATAGCCATTTTTTATGTTTCTATCCAACTATGAATCCTATCAGTGCATCCAAACAGAAGACTTGGGAAGAATGGAAGAGAGAGAGCATCAGTCAATCTGTTAAGGTGAGCGCTTTAGGATAACTGAGTGACAAAAATGGGCAAGGACACTAATCCTTTCTGGTTTCTGACATAAACATAGGCTGGGTTCTTTCCTCCTCTTGATCAGGGGACATTTACACATTTACACAAAGACATGAACTCAAGTAAACTCTCTCTAAGAAGTTGTTGGGATTTTGAAAGTTCTATAAGTCAGGCTTGAAAAGGGGCAGGCCAACAGGCAAAGTGGGCTAGCCAATGTTACCTGAGAGAGAGCCACAGGCCCTGGGAGGGGTATATCTGTTCATCAGGCCAGAGGAGAGACCACTGACTTTAGTGTACTCTATGGTGTCCGAGTGGTATCTCAGGCCTAGTGCTAATTTAACAAAGATCATTAGAGTTTTAACCTTTATGGGCCCAGCTAGGCATAATCTGATTCACTCAGCAGCTTTGAAGAAAGTAAAAATCTAATATTTTATTTCATCAGGGATGATGAAGTGTCTGATATTGATCTGCCTAAGCAAATCAGATATGGTCCATGCTTCCTTGGATCAAAAATAGAAAAATGAAACTCATTGATCATTGAAAAACCCCATGGCTCTCATTTTTAACATATGTCATTGGTATATAAGCTCAAATTTCATATTAGGTGGAATTGATGAACCAGCTTAATATCTAAGTATTTGTTGTTGTTCAGTTGCTAAGCATGTCTGACTCTTTGTGACCCCAAGTACTGCAGCCCTTCAGGCTTCCTTGTCCTTCACTATCTCCTGGAGCTTTCTCAAACTCATGTCCATTGAATCAGTGATACTATCCAATCATCTCATCCTCTGTCATTCCCTTCTCCTGCCTTCAAACTTTCCCAATATCAGGATGTTTTCCAATGAGTCTGCTCTTCATATCAGGTGGCCAAAATATTGGAGTTACAGCTTCAGCATCAGTCTTTCCAATGATTATTCACGGACTCCTTGCAGTCCAAAGGACTCTCAAGAGTCTTCTCCAGCACCATAGTTTGAATAGATCACTTCTTTATGGTCCAGCTCTCACACCCACAATGACAACTGGAAAAACCATAGCTTCGACTAGACGGACTTTGTCTTAAAGTGAGGTCTCTGGTTTTTAATACACTGTCTAGATCTGTCATAGATTTACTTCCAAGAAGCAACTGTCTTTTAAATTCATGGCTGCAGCCACTGTCCACAGTGACTTTGGAGCCCAAGAAAATAAAGTCTGTCACTGTTTCCATATTCTCTCCATCTATTTGCCGTGAAGTAATGAGACTAGATGCCATGATCTTAGTTTTTCAAATGCTAAGTTTTAAACCAGCTTTTCACTCCTCTTTTTCACCTTTATCAAAAAGCTCTTTCGTTCCTCTTTACTATCTGCCATTAGAGTGGTATCATCTGCATATTTGAGGTTGTTGATACTTCTCCCTGCAATCTTGATTCCAGATTGTCCTTCATCCAGCCTGGCATTTTACATGGTGTATGCTGCATATAACTGAAATAAGCAGAGTGATAATATATAGCCTTGACATACTCCTTTTCAAATTTAAACCAGTGCATTGTTCCATGTCTGGTTCTGTTTCTTTTTGACCTACATACGTGTTTCTCAGGAGTCAGGTAAGGTGGTCTGCTATTCTTATCTCTTTAAGAATTTTCCACAGTTTGTTGTGCTCCACACAGTCAAAGGCTTTAGCATAGCCACAGAAGAAGTAGATGTTTTTCTGAAATTTCCTTGCTTTCTCTATGATCCAATGGATACTGGCAATTTGGTCTCTGGTTCTTCAGCTTGTATATTTGGAAGTTCTCAGTTCACATACTGTTGAAGCCTAGTTTAAAGAATTTTGAGCATTACCTTGCTAGCAGGTGAAATGAGCACAATTGTATAGTAGTTTGAACTTTCTTTGACATCACTCTTCTTTGGGATTGGATTGAAAACTGACGTTTTCCAGTCCTCTGGCCACTGCTGAGCTTTCCAGATTTTCTGAGATATTGAGTGCAACACTGTAACAGCATCATCTTTTAGGATTTGAAAGAGCTCAGCTGGAATTCCATCACCTCCAATATCTTTGTTCTTAGTAATGCTTCCTAAAGGCCACTTGACATCACTACCCAGGATGTCTGGCTCTAGGTTAGTGGCCACACCATTATGGTCATCAGAGCCATTAAGACCTTTTTTGTACACTTCTTCCATGTGTTCTTGCCACCTCTTCTTAATATCTTCCACATCTGTTAGATCCTTACCTTTTTCTGTCCTTTAGTGTACTCATCTTTGCATGACATATTCACTTCATATCTCCAATTTTCTTGAAGAGATCTCTAGTCTTTCTCATTCTATTGCTTTCCTCTTTTTCTTTGAATTGTTCACTTAAGGCTTTCTTATCTCTTCTTGCTATTCTTTGGAACTCTGCCTGCAGTTGGTTATATCTTACCCTTTCTTCTTCACCTTTTTTTCTTCTCTTCTTTTCTCAATTAAGTAAGGCCTCCTAAGTAAGGCCTCCCCAGACAACCATTTTCTATCTGCATTTATTTTTCTTTCAGATGGTTTTGTTCACTGCCTTCCATACACTGTTATGAACCACCGTCCATAGTTCTCAAGTACTCTATCAGATCTAATCCCTCGAATCTATTTGTCACTTCCACTGAATAATCATAAGGGATTTTATTTAGGTCATACCTGAATGGCCTTTTGACTACCCTGGGTAGCTCTGGTAAAGAATTTGCCTACCACCTAGGAGACCCCAGTTTGATTCCTGAGTCAGGAAGATCCGCTGGAGAAGGGTTAGGCTACCCACTCCAGTATTCTTTTGCTTCCCTGGTGGCTCAGATGGCAAAGAATCCGTCTGAAGTGCAGGACACCTTGGTTTGATCCCTGGTTTGGGAAGATCCCCTGGAGAAAGGAATGGCTAACCATGCCAGTATTCTGGCCTGGAGAATTCCATGGACAGAGGAATCTGGCAGTCTATAGTCAATGGGGTTGCGAAGAGTCTGACATGACTGAGTGACTTTCACTTCATTTCACTTTAAATGGCCTACTGGTTTTCCCTACTTTCTTCAATTTAAGTCTGAATTTTGTCATAAGGAGCTCATGATCTGAGCCACAGTCAATTCAAGGACTTGTTTTGTTAACTGTATAGTGTTTTTCCATATTCAGCTGCAAAGAATATAATCAATCTGATTTCAGTATTGACCATCTGGTGATGTCCATATGTAGAGTCATCTCGTGTTATTGGAAGAGAGTGTTTGTTATGACCGGTGTGTTCTCTTAGAAAAATTCTGTTAACCCTTGCCTTGCTTCATTTTGTTCTTCCAAGGCCTGCTACTCAAAGTATCGCTTGACTTCCTACTTTTGCATTCCAGTCCCCTATGATGAAAAGGACATCTTTTTTGGTGTTAGCTCTTGAAGGTCTTGTAGGTCTTCATAGAACCATTCGGCTTCATCTTTTTTGGCATTAGTGTTTGGGGCGTAGACTTGAATCACTGTGATATCAAATGGTTTGCCTTGGAAACAAACCAAGATAATTTTGTCATTTCTGAGATTTGCACCCAAGTGTTGCATTTCAGACTCTAGTCAACTATTTGGTTCAGTTCAGCTGCTCAGTCATGTCTAACTCTTGTGAACCCATGGACTGCAGCATGCCAGGCTTCCCTGTCCATCACCAATTCCTGGAGTTTGCTCAAATTCATGACCATTGAGTCAGTGATGCCATCCAACCATCTCATCCTCTGCCGTCCTCTTCTCTTCCTTCCTTCAGTCTTTCCCACCATCAGGATCTTTTCCAATCAGTCTGCTTTTCACATCAGGTGGTCAAAGTATTAGAGTTCAGCTTCAACAGCAGTCCTTCCAGTGAATATTCAGAAATGATTTCCTTTAGGATGGACTGGTTGGATCTTCTTGCAGTCCAAGGGTCTCTCAAGAGTCTTCTCCAACACCACAGTTCAAAAGCATCAATTCTTTGGTGCTCAGCTTTCTTTATAGCCCAACTCTCACATCCACACATGACCACTGAAAAAAACCATAGCTTTCACTAGATGGACCTTTGTCAGCAAAGTAATGTCTCTGCTTTTTAATATGCTGTCTAGGTTGGTTATAACTTTTCTTCCAAGGAGCTAGTATCTTTTAATTTCGTAGCTGCAATCACCATCTGCAGTGATTTTGGAGCCCCCTAAAAATAATGTCTGTCACTATTTCCATTGTTTCCCCATCTATTTTCCATAAAGTGATGGGATCAGTTGCCATGATCTTAGTTTTTTGAATGTTGAGCTATAAGTCAACTTTTTCACTCTCCTCTTTCACTTTCACCAAGAGGCTCTTTAGTTCTTCACTTTCTGCCATAAGGGTGGTGCCATCTGCATATCTGAGATTATTGATATTTATCCCAGCAATCTTGATTCCAGCTTGAGCTTCATCCAGCCCAGCATTTTACATGATATACTCAGCATATAAATTAAATAATTAAATAAGCAGGGTGACAATATATAGCCTTGACCTACTCCTTTCCCAATTTGGAACTAGTCTGTTGTTCCATGTCCAGTTCTAACTGCTTCTTGACCTGCATACAGATTTCTCAGGAGGCAGATAAGATGGTCTAGTATTCCCATCTCTTGAAGAAATTTCCGTGTCAATTATTAAGGCTACTCCATTTCTTCTAAGGGATTTTGCCCATAGTTGTAGATATAATGGTCATGTGAATTAAGTTTGCCTGTTCCTCCCCATTTTAGTTCATTGATTCCTATGTCAGTGTTCACTCTTGCCATCTATTTGACCACTTGCAATTTACCTTGATTCATGGACCTAACATTCGAGAGGTTCCTATGCAATATTGCTCTTTATAGCATTGGACTCTGCTTTCACCACCAGACACATGCACTACTGAGCATATTATACTTTGGCTTAACCTCTTCATTTTTTTTTTTTTTTTGAGGTATGTTTCTGCTCTTCCCCAGTAGCATATTGGACACCTACCGACCTGGGGGACTCATCTTCCTATTTCATATATTTTTTGCCTTTTCATACTGTTCATGGGATTCTCAAGACAAAACTGCTGAAGTGGTTTGCCATTCCCTTGTCCAGTGGACCATGTTTTGTCAGAATTTTCCACCATGTCTTATGCATCTTGGGTGGCCCTGCAGGGCATGGCTTATAATTTCATTGAGTTACACAAAGCTGTGATCCATGTGATCATTTTGTTTAGTTTTCTCTGATTGTGGTTTCCATTATGGAGGCCATGCAATTGAAGTTCTTGCTTCTTATGTCTGTCCTCTGATGGATGAGGATAAGAGGCTTGTGCAAGCTTCCTGCTATGAGGGACTTGCTATGGGGAAAACTGTGTCTTTCTCCGGTGGGCAGGGTCATGCTCAGTAAATCTTTCATCCAATTTTCTGCTAATGGTGGGGCTGTGCTCCCTCCCTGTAGATTGGCCTGAGGTGGCCCAGTTCTCTCTGCTGTAGTCTCTATGTTAGGGCTGCAGGATCTATAGTAGGGCTAATGGTGACCTGCTCCAAGAGGACATATGCAAATATGCCAGCCTTCCAGGAGTGCTTTTGGCAGTTTCCTGGACCCTGTGGCAGGCCACTGTCCAATCATGTCTCTGCAGGAGACTCCCAACCACACCCAGGCAGTCTTTTAGGGGTCACTGCTCCTTTCTCCTGGGTCCTGTTGTGCACAAGGTTTTGTTTGTACCCTCTAAGAGTCTCTGTTTCCCCCAGTTCTGTGGAAGTTCTGTAATCAATTCCCACTGACCTTCAAACCTGGCAATTCCAGTCCCTTTGCTGGAACTCCAGGAATACCTAAATATAATTTAGGTAATTTTATTTAGATAATTTGTTTAGGTTTTAATCTGGGAGATAGTATGATTTCAAAGGAAAAAATCATTTCACAAAATAGTAGCTTCTCAAAAGGGTATATGTTTCAGGAAGGATTGTCCCAGGGATTCCTTATCAGAAAACAGAGCTGTCCTTGGGCATATGAAGGTAGAATCATTTGAGAATGATCCACCTGTAGCTGTAAATATGTGTATTTGTGTATGTACTTTTCTTTTCCTCTTTGGAAATTCTCTCAGGATTCACTTGAAACCAATTAAACTTCAATTCATAAGGAAAAATACATGACATGCTATTTTAAATATTCTTATTAAATAATGATATTCATCAGAAAATGTTTATGAATCCCAATTCATTCCCCATGGTACAGACCCTTTACTCTCCTGGGATAGCTGAAATGAGTATAATAAGAAATTTGCATTGTTTTCTAATTATTGTCCTGGTGTTGCTTCTATTGCTGGAGTTGCTTTTATCACTCTCCTTCACCCTTTTAGAAAGACTAACAAGCAACGTGTTAAACTAAGATACTTGAAATGCCACAGTCCAGTGTACTGTGTTTCGACCCTTTCCTTTGAGGTAAAGCAGCCATATGATTATTCCATTCAGTTTAAATTCTTAATTCAGTACCAACCCTTTGCCTTCTTCAGAAATTCTCCCCTAAAGGAGTTCTGTAGGATTGCCTGGATTTTTGTCTCTCATAATTTAAAATCTATCTTTGTCTTTAACATCTGACCCTATGATGATGATGATCTTGTAGGCTCTTTTAAAAAATAACTGAAGCTGCCAACCCATTGCTCATTAAGTTAGTAGAAAATACACTCTCCATGGGAGTTTTCTACAAATAAAATGATTTGCAAGTGCTTCTTCCAACTCCCTCGCTTCAAACCAAGGCTTTTACATTATTCAAGTCTCCATTGCACACTACTATTTTTAATTTTGTTTAATTTTTTTTTTCCATTTGTGTGTCTGACTTTGAAGATCTATAGTTCTTTTCAACATTTAAGGTTTTTGGGCCCCTTACCTGTTCACAAAGGCATGCTATTTGAATTAATATTAACCATCAAAGCTTATTGAATTCCACTGACAGCAGTCATTGTGTAGTTAGCTTTGTTTAAATACTTATTGCCCACACTGTCTTTTAGTTTTCAGTGGCCTTCTATCTGTGTGACCAAAGAAGCTATTTGATTAAAAAATCTAACTGTTCTTCAATGGTGAAATTTCATAGCCCTGAAAAAGCAGAACCAGGATCACCTATTCACTTTTTTACAGACTATAGAGAATTGAGCAATGCATTATCTGTGATGTAACAAAATGTGGAATTAAAAGCAATATATTACTTTCAAAACAGAATAATTCATTTAAAAAATGACAGGAAAGTTTTTGGTCCTGGATGGATGTGTTAGACTGGTGATACTTCACAAGTTGATTACAGATTCCCAAATAGAAGGGGAAAAAAGATAAGACATTGCAATTCGGCATTAATTTACTTCCTCACTCATTCATTGACTCCCTTAAACATTCAATTTCATTTAAATATATTCTGAGAACTCACAGCAAAAGACACTTTACTAACCATGATGCTGCTGCTGCTGCTGCTGCTGCTGCTGTGTCGCTTCAGTCCTGTCCGACTCTGTGCAACCCCATAGACGGCAGCCAACCCGGCATCCCATCCCTGGGATTCTCCAGGCAAGAACACTGGAGTGGGTTGCCATTTCCTTCTCCAATGCATGAAAGTGAAAAGTGAAAGTGAAGTCACTCAGTCGTGTCCGACTCTTAGCGACCCCATGGACTGCAGCCTACCAGGCTCCTCCGTCCATGGCATTTTCTAGGCAAAAGTACTAGAGTGGGGTGCCATTGCCTTCTCCACTAACTATGATGGGAACTCCCAATTTTAAAGGAGGAGAAAGAGAACAATAAAAAGATAGCAGTAAAAAGAAAAGGAAAAAAAAAAAAAAAACACATAGGATAAGAATTAACATTTATTGAGGGAAACTACATTGATGTTTTTGTTAATATTTTTAATAGACTCCTTTGTGCCCGACATGATTCTTTGTGCTTTTATGCAATTAGGTCATTTAATAAAAATAGCTCCATTAAATAGCTATTATTATCACCATAATAAGAAGGTGAAATTGTATGCCATATAGGTTACATGACTAGACTCTAACAGTCAGAATTTCAATCTTGGCTTCCTAGACTGAACTCCACATATATGCAGATACCAACTGTTCAGTAGGAAATTTCTCATGTCAAATGAATAAACAATAAACAAAGGCATACCTTCTTTTCATTAGACAACTGAAATGTATTCTTTTAAGCTGGTTTTTCTGATCAGTGTTGCTGGTGGCCTGAGAGCACTTGACATTTGGAAGTTGTAATTAAGAGGAGATAAAAGTCACTAGAAAAATTAGATAAGGGGTGAAAGATAAATTTCACCAACTCCTTTATTTTGACTAATCAGTTATGATAAAATGGCCTCTACCTATTTCCTTTACTCTTTATCTTTGGATTGCCCATCAGACTGTAGCTCGTGAGTTCTCTCTTCTTTGTCATGCTCATATACTTATCTAACATTTAATAAATATCTAATATGCATCATGGCTGTTGTACATCTACCTCTATGAGAGATGCCATGCTAGATTAATGCTCAGGCAACTTTAGAATCAGAGTAGACACTTGGGTTGCAGGCTTGGAATTAATACAGGAGTACGTAGAGAAGAAGAAGAAGAAAAGTGGAAATAATAAGAACCCAGCTTCCTAGCCTGCTTTTAGGACAGTGCCACTGAAATGTGAAGTCTGGTTTCAAACGTAGGAAGACAGTTTACAAAAGAAGAGCAGGAGCATGGGCCTTCTGGTCCTTGCTTTGTGGTTGAATTTCTTCATGCATGTGTGCCCGAGTCAGTGACATTGTGACTGCTTTAGAGAGGAAGGTAAGAGAAGGCCTCTGGCCCTGAAGGAATTTCTGTTGACCCAAAATCCAGTAACTGAAAGGAAGCCAAGCAAAGTCAGTGACTAAAAGGATCCTTCATTAAATACTCTTTGGATAATTGCATCTGTTTTTCTGTCCTTGTGTTATCCATTCTGTTTCTCTACTTTCCCAGCTATATATATATATATATATATATATATATATATTTTACTTCTATCATCTGACTTCTCATGCTCTCTCTACCCTAACTACCCTTTTTCATGGACTCCCATTTGTAGACCGAGTTGTCCATCAGGAAATAAAGAAGCAAACCTAAAAAATAATTTACCAGGACAATCAATTTTTCTAACCAGAGCGTGTTTACTGGTAACCATATGAATGCACACACACATAACATTTAAATGGCCATGTAAAAACTCAAGAGTTAGCTAGAATCCAGATAGCAACTGCACGTTCTATTAAGAATCAAATGTGTTGATCAGTTTTCCTTCTAATATGCATCTCCATGCCTTAATGCCTAAGGTTCCCCTGGTAGCTCAGCTGATAAAGAATCTGCCTGCAATGCAGGGGACCCTGGGTTGATTCCTGGGTCAGGAAGATCTGCTGGAGAAGGGATAGTCTACCCACTCCAGTGTTCTTGGGCTTCCCTGGTGGTTCAGCTGGTAAAGACTGTCTGCAATGTGGGAGACCTGGGTTCGATCCCTGGGGTGAGAAGATCCCCTGGAGAAGGAAATGGCTATTCACTCCAGTATTCTGGCCTGGAGAATTCTGTGGACTGTTTAGTCCATGGGGTCACAAAGAGTGGGACACAACTGAGCAACTTTCAATCACTCACTGTTTCAATGATTGTGTTCATTTTGATCCTTCATTCCAAAATGCCCTGCTACATACTTAACTCCATTGATAAAATGCTTTGTCATCCCCAGAGGGTCAATTCAGAGATCAGTAAATATTTATTGAAAGGATTTGTTGAATGAATAGCAATGCCCTCCTCAGAGAGGAGCTCTTCATTACCTTCTCTACATGCTTAAAGATTTCAGAATCTACAGAGAAACTTCATGGGGGATAGTGAAGAAGAGTGGTTCCTGAATGCCACACTGATGGGGATGGAACATCTGTCATTCATTGATCATGTGATTTCATCTGGCTTGTTTGACTGTGTCAACCTTCCGCCATTAAGGAGGGCTGCTCATTCTACTCCCCTATCGCTGTGAGCCCCAAAGGAACATGTGCCAATTAGAAAAGACATGATCATATATTTGGGAGTAATCTTCAGAACTTGGTGACATATGAGATTGAGAAGAGAAAAGAACAGAGGAGCCCCAGTTATTGGGATGAGATACCAAGAAATGTGGAAAGGAAGTGCTAAATCTGGGAATATTTTGGACTGGCATAGGAAGGGTAGATGATACCCATTTTCTCTATAAAGCTTTCTTGGTGACACCTGTGGGCAAAGACATATAGAGTTGGATTAGTGGAATGGATGAGATCAGATCTGTAACTCTGATGATGAATTTAGTTTTTGTCTTTGTCCTTTTTTGCTTTCAGCTTTATTTAGACAGGAAGCCCACTGAACCGAAACAGGTATTACCCGCCCACAGTACAGAGCTGAGTGCACTGTCAGTGCTATATAAATCGCCTTCTTCTTCAGGATAATAACAATATAGATCATTCCTCTCTTCTGGGATGGCAGATCTCATGTTCATTTATAACATTTTGGACATCCAATTCAGTTTTCATCTTCATATTTAAACACCATTGCATTTGTGATAATGATAATAATGAAAACGAAAGATGGTTGGCATATTTCACATTTGAGACTTGGGGGTTCAGAAATCCAAGGTAGAATTTTCTCTCCTGTCTCTTTACTATGAAGTGTCTGTATTATTAGGATGGTTTGCTGGATGCTTATCCCTTTCTTTAACTAATTGGTGGAATTTATTCTCTGGTTTTGAACGAGTCTTCCAATTTCCCAACTAAAAATTCTCAAATTCACTGTTATCTCTGTCATATGCTGTCCATACACATTTACATGAATACTAGATAAGTTTCTTAGGTTAAGAAAGGGCTTATATATCTTTGAAACTGTACTTCCAAATGATTTGATTATTTGAATTTGATTGAAAATTACCTCAAAGGGAAGTTTTCTTATATCTTCATGGATGAGATTATTTTTGTATAGAATAATTCTCTGTAATTTTTGGTTGTCACTTAGCTGAACTACCACAGAAGTTTTAAATTATCAAACATTCTTAGAGTATCTCTACATATTTATGAAGTCAAAATAATCAGTTTGTAAGTGAGAAGGCCTGTGAGTGATGATTTAATATCAAGTAAGCAAAAACAACTTCTCATATAATTGAGATCATAATTTCAGTCAAATACGGTATTTGTATATAAATATCCAGAAGTCCCTATCTGGAAAACAAGTACAAAACTATTCCCTTTAGAACTTTATGCTATACGAGAGCCATTTTGTTGGTGTCTGAGCATCACCTAAACAATCCATTTTGAGAAGGAATATAAATTCTCATTATTCTGAATTTTATGTATCAAACATTTTTATAAGGTTGACAAAGACAGTTGGGTTTTTTTTTTGTTTCTTGTTTAGCTAATTAAGTAGCATGTGTAATGTTCATATATGCTTACTATGTTTGCCCTTATTTCTAACACTGAGAGACCATATAGATCTGGGGATTACAGTAAAAACATATTTTTAACCTCATCAATAAAGATGAGATAAGGGAAATCAGAGAAACTGCTGTATATATTGGAGTAGAGATAAAATGTGGAGTGTTTTGACTATAAAATAGGAATTTGGCTTTGGTTTAAAATTTTCCAGTCCAAGCTCTGCCAGGTGAAACACAATAGCTAGTTCTCAGTTTATATTCCTGAGTATATGTGTTCAGCTTCCATTACAACTCAGTTGCCACAAAAGGAACAACTGATGACATGGGCTGTCTCTCTATTATAGTGAAGCTGCAGCTGTATAAAGTAAAAACTGTCATGCTAGATTCTTACCAAGGAGAGTAAAACTAAGTTAATCTTGGTCAATTTCAATGTTTTCTTTTGCTTTATTGTTATTACAAACCATTCAGTGGAAAGGAAAAGGAAAGTGTCACCATAGGTTCATGAAACTTGAAGGTAAAGGCTAAATGAGTTTCTCAGACTGAGCTCATTCAGAGGGAGAGGCATACATATCTCCACACAACACACTGACTAATCTGCATTTACTGAACACCTGGCTTTATTTGGCATCTAAGCATTTGTGTTCTTGCCTGGAGAGTCCCAGGGACAGGGGAGCCTGGTGGGCTGCAGTCTATGGGGTCACACAGAGTCGGACATGACTGAAGTGACTTAGCAGTGTTTGTGACTAGAATATTGAAGGCCATCTCTCTATTTATTGGAAATATCAGGAGAAATTATAGATATATAAAGAAAAGATATATATAAGCTTTCTCCTGATAAATATATATATTATATATAAATTTATATAATTATATATAATATATATCATTATATATTTATAAAACTATAAATAATATATACATATATATGTGTATGTGTATGTGTGTGTGTGTGTGTGTATATATATATATATATATATATATATATATATATATATATACATAAAAGATAGAGAACTTCCCAGGTGGTGCTAGTGGTAAAGAAGCCATCTTGCCAGTGCAGGAGATATAAAAGACATAGGTTTGATCTCTGGGTTGGGAAGGTCCCCTGGAGGAGGGCATGGCAACCCATTCTGGTATTCTTACCTGGAGAATCCTCAGGGACAGATGAGCCTGCTGGGCTACAGTCCATGGGGTTGCAAAGAGTCGGACAAAACTGAACCGACTTAGCACACACGCATGCAGAAGACAGAGAATAAAGCATATACAGCAGAATTAAAGGCTTTATAATTTTTTATGTAGGGTTATATGAGGGGAATATCAGTGAAAATTATCAGCTTTACTGTCCTATCATGATGTCCAGGATGTTTATAATTTCAGAAATACGTGTAGATGGAACACCATACCTGAAAGAAATCTGAGAGATTTTATACTTCAGTTTCTCTTTCTTCAACTGGAATGCTTGCCAGAGTTCATGGATCTGGCCAGAGGCAGACTGTGAAGTGGAAAAATGGAGTCTATTTCCTGGTTCCCAAGACAGCATTCTTTTCTTTGTACTGAACAGAGATTTTTACCTTTGACTCTAGAATTGTTAAGACCTCAGGTGCCCACATAAAAAAGGAATGCTCTGCATTGTTCTTCTATAAGATTTTGGTTTACAATAAGTTTGATCATGCTTTCAATTATGACAACTGACTAGCAAACAAGCTCCTGAGGGAATAGGCTGTAGACTAGATATATGGATAATAAGAATTCTAGAAAAAAGGGGGAGGGAACACTTATTTTTGCTTCTATTCTAAATGTAAGGTGAACAAACTGATCAGTGAAATCCTCTGCTTTAATATGGCACATAACTATGGTGTGTGTCTTAATTTGCATGCACGTGCATCCCTTCCAATCAAAATAGAAGAACAAAGCACTGCAATTAATTCTTTTATTTGTATGCATATCACAGAAATCCATTTAACCTTAAATGTCCTTTGAGGACAGATTTTATAATGGTTGCATCCTACATCCAACTATATGTAAGAAAACCAAGCTACTGGTTTGGACCAGACTGGTACACAATTGTCTAAGTTTAAATGCTTTCATCTCTCCTATAGCTTTATTATTCAAGGTACTTTACTCCATCCCAGTGAGGGTGCTTGTGGATAAAAAGCAAACAAATTTACCTTTTTTCCATTTTGCCCAAAGTCCTCAAAGACCATGTAAGGACTGAGTGAAGTAAGCACCTGGGATAACAGCCTTTACTGTCTAAGAAACAAGTATAAATGAAGAAATACCACATAAAGCTGTGGTTCTAGTTTAACTCAGTTCAAACCATAAATGTGCATCAGACAGGAAAATCAAAAGAAAGATTTCCAGAAATGCTCCAGCCTGGCTAGTTCAGACTTGTGATGTTAATCACAAATCTCTAACTTCTTGGATCAAACTAATTACTTAGTATCTCTGCTCCCCATGCTAAATGAAGGAAGTAACCCAATCCTGTATATTGCAGAATTGTGCCCGCTTCTTAAATAAAGTGGTAGGTCCTTTTAAAGCTGAACCCTGGTTCTGGGAAACCCCCACTGGGCAATTCACATGCCATCTCCTGTCCAAAACCCTGATGGCTTTCTGTTGCAGAGCTTCCTTTATCAATATCTGACTTCTTCCTAAAGATCCAAATTGAGAGTTCAGTTCCTAGTCCTTCTACTCATTATCCAAGGACAATGCATGACTTCTTTAAATAGAGTCATTCGAAACAATAAATAAATAAAAGCAAAAAAAGAGCAGAAAAGAGCCAAATAACAGGTACAGGGAAGCTGCTTGTAGTGGAATTGTTTTCCATTTACATACCTGCTACCACTCTTCATTCCATGTTCCCATTTGTCCCGTTCCAACTGCAAGGAGTAATGCACTCTTCCCATCACTTGCCTTTTTGCTCTTCCAAGAACATGTCCAGTGGTCCTTTCCATACAAATTAATTTATAGCAACTCCTTAAGGAGAAATTATCTTGGGAGACAGAAATTATCAAAAGATCTAGGACCCTAGGGATTTTAAAAATTTCAAATCTATTGCTTTATGATATTTAAAAAGGTATGGCATTTCATAATTAACTTTAATTACTCTATTGTGATAACAAAGTCATTTTGAATAAGAATATGCTTTTAAATTGTTGAACATAAAACAAAAAAGAGATTTAGTTGTGGTCAGGCTAGTTGTTTCTTGGAATATACCAAATGAATTCTATTGATCTTCTTCATCATCATAGAATCTCTTCAAGCATTTATGGACTAATGGCAATCGAGTGTTCCTTAAGCTCAACAGAACAATTCTATTTCAGTGCAATTCCAAACCACTAACTCATCCCAAACGTCTCCCCTACCTGATGGAGGAACAAGTTCCCTCAGGTTTTGTTGCATCCCTTTCCCACTTCAGACACAAAGGACTATTTTTCCAGGAGCCAACAAGAAGCATGACCAAAGAGAGAAATATATTTGGAGTGCTACAGGGAATCCGCTGACTTTCCAACCTAAAAGAAGGCTGGGGCTTAGACATTGGAATAAAGCTGTCAGGGAAAATATTGAAGGCACCCCTGGCCTCTCTTTCCTGAATCAGTTAGTCTTTATATAAAGGTCAAAGTTCTGGGACACTGAGCAGTTAAGAAGATGGGCTATTGTGGGGTATTGTGTTGGGGCAGGTATGGATAAGGTGGCTTCCTGGTGGTCTTGGAATTGTCCTGAGCAGATGACTGCTTGCTCTGTCTGTCCAAAGTTTGCTTTCTTGCAAACAAAGAATACAAGCCAACCCTGTACTTCCTCAAGAGTGCAGCATGAAGTGAACGTGTCAGCTCTTCACCCGCCTTTGTCACCTGCTCCTCATGAGGTTTCTCTCCCTGGCAGAGTTCTGTGACTGATTTGCCTTTATTTCTTGGCAGCAGTCAGTGTGTTTCTCTGCAGCTCAGCAGAAGGGCACACCTGCTGCCTCCCAACTTTTGAACTGGAAACCAGAATTTGACTGTGGTCCTCGGGCAAGTTCTGCCCTCTGTGGGTCCCTGGGAGGATGACAGAGCTTGAGATGACACTGATGATACACATGGAAGAGTTAGCAAGAAGCTGAGCCTTCATGGCCCAGGGAGTCAAGGCAACACATTTGAGGTTTGCAGCCTATGCAGGCACTGCTATTGCAGTAATGAGAGAGTAGAATATGGTGATGGTGAAAATACAGCAAGGTCTTATTGAAGTGTATTTTCCTACAGCTGGTTAATTAGGAGTGGGAAAAAAACACTCTGAAATGCTTGGGTTCACAGACCTGCAACTATTAACCTTAACTTTATAATATGCCAGGCAACAGAATGAGATATAAAAACTCTAGGGGAAAAAATGTCATTTGAATGAACTTTTAAATTTCAAAAACAGTACACACAGTATTTGAGATTTTAATTTTGTGTTTAGTGGACAGTATTGATGTGTTTCTTAATCCATGCTCTCTCTGTGCCCTCAGATAAATGCTCCATGAGGACAAGGACAGTGCCCGATTTTTCACTTTCTGTGACTGAAAACTGAAATTCAGAGACAACGACCAGAAAAGAGGAGAGGTGAGGAGCAGGCGAGTAGTGTAGCTCTCTAGGGCCACTGCTTTGTAGGAGCCACTCTCTAGGAGCTGCTTTGTAAGAAACTGATTTGTTTGTCTGCTTCCATCCTAACAGCAAAGTATATACCAAACTTACTCCTTCTAAGAGCAGCCTAGAGCATAGAAGGGGCTCCATCGATTCATAGTCATTGAATAAATAGATACAGAAGTAAAAATGACCCTTTTTGTTAATAGAAGGACAAGTGATGACTAAACTAAGCCAGCCTCTCCCAGTCAACAGAGAAACTGGTTCTCAGCAACATTTTAAATTCCATGACTTAAGGGAGATTATTTGTCTAGATTTCTGTTTCTGTGCTCCCCTTTCTTAATCGTTATCTGTTTTCTTTTAGGTACTTAACAGCTTTACCTGTTTCTTCTCATCTATTATCAAAGTCTGTTCACTTACAAAGCTCTCAGACACCTACTGGGAATGGAAGTCTCTTTGTTTCTTCTCATACGGTTATTTCTGTATTTTAGTCTTGGATTTTCCTCTGTGCTTTCCTATCTCCCTACAGGATACTTGGTCTCAAGTTTCACTGGCCTGCAGTCTCTATCACTGGGCAGGTCTTGGAGTTATCTTATCAAAGTCAAATTGTATATTAAAATCAATAAAAACTGAGAAGATCATGACTTACTGCTGATTTCCTCTCTGAATCTTTTTGTAGGAAATCAGACTCAGATGTCCCAGTGAAAACTAAGGCTCTCTTAGAAACCACTTTGTTTCTTAACCCAAACTCTTTTCTTACCTCTTAAATTCCTAGTACTGTGGATAGCATTTTTATACAAAAAACAAAAACACAGATTTTTTTAAAAACTCTCGAAACACTATCTATCATCAACCAGTTCCTCAAATAATATCCAATTCATCAGAGCAATCTTTTGATTCCAAAACCAAAATCTGTTTCAGATCTTTTCACTTTTCTTAACCCTTATCATCCCTCTAGGCCAAGCCACCAACATATCTTAGATGAATTCTGTAGTAAATTCTTCATTGCTTCTTTGCATTTTCATTGATTCTGAGTCCATTCTCAGTCACCAACCAAGAAATCTATGTATGAATCAGTCATAATACTGATCTCACACAAGGTCATGTTCATGTTCCAGTCTATCCCTCTAATATTATATCCTCACAATTTTCTCACCTCCATGTCCCAGCTGTAAAGGCATCTAATACTTAGAATAGAAAAAAGCTGTTTCTCTGAACTTATGGTTACCAGAGGGGAAGGGGAACAGATAGTTAAGGAGTTTTGGATTGACATGTACACACTGCTATATTTAAAATGGATAATCAAGAAGGACATACCCATATAGCACAAGGAACTTTGCTCAATTTTATGTACTAACCTAAATGGAAAAAAAAATTGAAAAATAAGATACATGTATATGTATAACCAAATCACTTTGCTGTACATCTGAAACTAACACAGCATTATTAATCAATTATACTGCAATATAAAATAAAAACTTGAAAAAAGCTTTTTCTGACTCCAAGATCTTTGTAGACATTATCTATAAAGTTGGAACTAGCACTCTAGCTCACCATTTAACACTTTTCTTTCTCCTTTCAGGTCTCAGGTTATTGTTTTACTTTCCCAGAAAATTGTCTCCTGTATCCACACCTACTCCTTTGCTTCCTTTATTTCATATCACTGAATTTGTTTTCATCATTTTACTCATTCACTGTTTGCCTTCCTCACTGGAATGTAACCTCAACGAAGACAAAATAATGTCCTGTTGTTCAACACTTATACTGCCAACATGGAACACTGTGATCAACACAATCAGTATTCAGTAAACAATTGTTGAATGAATAAATCAAAAAATGCATGCGTAAAATTAAAATGTAACTTTCTTTGGTGGATATTCACACAGGTGCCCCTTAGTCTGCACCAGTTAATCTTCAGTCTGTTAAAACTAAGCATCTCATTTTATAATCTTCTGGAAGAATTCACACACTCTTCTGTTAATCCAACAAAACATCATTCTGATAAAACACAATGGTTTTCAACATTTTTAACATTTTTTTCAGTTCTGAATAATTGTATTTGGCTTGACAAATGAGTAAAATGCATTTTTGCCTATGTATAACTAAGGGGCATAACTCATATATAATCAGTTTAAGGGTATACTCTTTTCTCAGGTGACACACAGCTTAAAATTACACTTGTAGAAAAATGATACAGGAAGAAGGGAAGGAACTACTAATTGCCTTGGAACACATCACATTTTAGTGCCAGCTAAGAACATTGGACTTTTTGTTTGTTTCATGGAAAATGCAACTAGCATTATTATAAACTTATACTCCAAAGAAAAAGGCTGTGTATTTGGTCAAATGGTAACTTACATCACTTTGCATTGTCTTTAACAAAGCAGACACAGATGGGGTACTCACTCCATTGTGGAAAGAAAGAGAAAGGAAGGAAGGAAGAAAAGGAGAGAGGGAGGACAGAAGGATGAAGAAACAAAGAGGCAGGCTTGTCGGCTGCCATTCTTTCTTGTCATTCAACCACCATATTCCCTTCTTCCACTTCTGCTTCTCCTAGATTCTCAATTTACAATTTGACTCAGTAAGACCTTGCTGTCAGACAATACCTAGGTAAATTAAGGCGATCAGGATGAACTGAGTTAGAACATCAGCTGTGCCACTTACCATAGCTGTTTTAAACAGTTTTGGCATCTATAAAATACTGTTATTAGTACATAATCTACTTGAAGTGTTATGGCAATTAAGTGAGATAATGAATGAGCAGTAATAGTACAGAGCCGTAAATGTGGAGGTGGTGGTGGTTTAGTCGCTAAGTTGTGTCCGACTCTTGCGACCCCATGACTATAGCCCTACAGCTTCCTCTGTCCATGGGATTCTCCAGGCAAGAATACTGGAGTGGGTTGCCATTTCCTTCTCCATAAATGTGGTAGACCTTAATTAATATTACCTACAGTTATTGATAAACCATGTCAACGTGGAATCCAACCACCAGAAATCTTTAATTACCAAAATAAGCTGATAATAACTCTTGGGATAGAAAGCACCACCACTGAATGCTGTTGGGGTGAAGGTTGAGATTCTTTAGGTAATTTATTTCTCCTCTATCCCTTTGATGACTTTCTTAGCTATTTCTCAGTGCTCTTCTGAGGGTACTGTGTGCTGTGCTTAGTCACTCAGTCGTGTCCGACTCTTTGTGACCCCATGGACTATAGCTCACAGTCTCCTCTGTCCATGGGGATTCTCCAGGCAAGAAGACTGGAGTGGGTTGCCATACCTTCCTTCAGGGGACCTTGCCAACCGAGGGATCGAACCCAGGTCTCCCACAATGCAGGAGGATTCTTTACCAGCTAAGCTACCAGGGAAGCCCACCCTTCTCTACACATGACTTAAAATTCATGTAAATAAGCCCAAAGCAGAGATGCTTCACCTAGTGAGACATTTACACATAAAATATAGTATTGGTCTCTACTCTTCCTTGAGAAACTGCAAGTTTGACTACATGGGTCAACCAGAGTTGACTGCCAATCACAGATTGTATGTATCATTTATTCATTGGTAAATTGTTGTGGGGATGATACAGGATCTTTGCCCAAAAGTAGGAGACCACATAAACATATTTATGGCTGATGACCCCAATTTATGCTTTTTGCTATTTTTCTTTGCGGAGAGCTAGAGTAAGAATGACAGTACAGGATGAGCCCTGCTGTCATTCATTTACAATATTTAATTGAATGCACTGTCTTTGTATTTTATCTTTTATTCCTGGCCCCTAGGGACACTGGGCAGTATGAGGTTCTAAGTCACAATTCCGTTCACTAAGTGTGTGCTGGAGCTTGTAATGAGTTTGTCTAAAGCCTTTCACACCTCTGCTTTCCATAGAAGGTTCATTTATCTTTCTGAAACAGAACAGAGCTGTTTTTAGATTTCCCTGATTTCCACAGACGAGACACTCCTGGGAGCCTGCTGTAGGAAGTATTCAGTAAGGCACAGTCTTAGCTGACTGGCTGATAGGGGAATAGAGAAAAGCAGCCAGAAAGCCCATGTCCTATATGCTTCGTCCAAGCTTCAGAGTTATTAATTGTACATCATAGCATTCTCTTTCCTTTAAATACATGTCTAACTCCTTTATTAAAACTTCACACTAATTGCTTCCATTGCATCCCTCAATGGGTTGATTTCATATGCAATGTATTAATTACACTCTGCAAAGACTCTAACATAAATTCCTCTGGTGTCTGTCCCTTATTGCTTCTTAAAATTGTGCTCTTTCATTTCCTTATCTGATGATGACTTATTCTAGTTGCTTTCCCTCTCCTCTTGTTCTACCTTCATCGAGACATAGCAGTCATATAAATGGAAGAGATTTCCAACAAAGTATTGACAGAAGTGGGTTCACATCCTTGTATACATTCCTCTATTTCATCAAGTCATAAGGTATGCTAGACAATTTTTTATATTCATTTTAATTTATTTATTTGTCTGCTGGATGGTAGCTGTGTCACGTGACATCTTTGATCTTCACTGTGGCATGTGAAATCTTTAGTTGCAGCATGTGGAATCTAGTTCCTGACCAGGGATTGAACCATGACCCCTGCATTGAGAGTGTGGTATCTTAATCATTGGACTACCAGGGAAGTCCCTGCTAGACACTTTTTGCTATGCTATAGCCTCTTTATAAAGCATTATGGATGCGAGTAACAGACCAGAATTGTGGGTCAGAATAATTCAACACAATATTAATGAAAGAGTAGGAGGCTACAGTAAGGAGGGAGAGTGAATGAAGACAAAAGGAAAACAAATGTGAAAAATGAGAACTCTTCCTGGCCTGTCCCATACGTTTTACTCTTGAAAGCAAGAAATAGCCATCAGAAGTCCCTGGAGTGGTCGCAGCACACCACATAGTCTCTGTCCAAGGTGATAAGTATTACCCTGAACACTCAGCTCCAGCAACAGAGTTTCCAATGGACAATTATGCAATTATTCACTTCCTTTGTGCCACAGAAGAAATACATTGTATTTGACTCAGATAAAATATTCATAGATTTCCTAATGATACAAATTGGATGTTTGTAGTGATTGTATACAATCGATTTTGAAAGACTAAGAGGTAAATCCATATTTCTCTCAATTGTCCACATGATTTGTGAATGTGATATAGTCTTTGATATTTGAAAACCAGAATATTGAAAGGCCAGTGTTTTGAAGACCTGATTGCCATTTTATTTTCTAATAGTGTAAATTGAGCTATAAATACTGTTTCCTGGAGCAACTAATACTGGTTGATCAGCATATGACAAGGAGTCCAGAGGGCAAAGACTCTTGAGAGTCACTTGGACTGTAAGGAGACCAAACCAGTCAATCCTAAAAGAAATCAATCTTGAATATTCATTGGAAGGACTGATGCTGAAGCTGAAATTCCAATAATTTGGCCACCTGACATGAAGAGCCAACTCATTAGAAAAGACCTGGATGCTGGGAAAGATTGAAGAAAGGAGGAGAACGGGACAACAGAGGACGAGATGGTTGGATGACATCACTGGCTCAATGGACATGAGTTTGAGCAAGCTCTGGGAGGTGGTGAAGGACAGGTAAGCCTGTGTTCTGCAGTCCATGGGATTGCAAAGAGTCAGACATGACTGAGTGATTGAACAAACAAAATTAGAGGGTGATCTTGCTAGTTTAGCATGGAGAATGAATGATACTGTTCCCATTGACCTCAGAGCCATATACTTGTATTATGGTCCATCACTTCAAACAGACAGATAAGTACAAATAACAGATAAACCCAAGCTTCAAGGAAAATATGAAATTTGAGAACTAAAGTTATGCAAAGGCATTAACTAGGAATAAGAACACGTGAGTTCTTATTTAATCAGTCTCTCCAAGCTTCAGTTTTATAATTTGTAAAATGAGAACAGTGCCTACATTACCATTTTTGTTGTTATTGCTGCTTATTTGCTAAATCGTGTTCGACTCTTGTGACCCCATGAATTGTAGCCCACCAGGCTCCGTGGTCCATGGGATTTCCCAGGAAGAGTACTGGAGTGGGTTGTCATTTCTTTCTCCAGGGGATCTTCCTGACCCAGGGGTCAAACTTGCACCTTCTGCATTCACAGTTGGATTCTTTACCCGTAGGCCACTTGGGAAGCCCCATCGATATTTTAAGGACAAGTCATTTGATGATCATAATACTTTAAGGAAATGAGTAATTCTGAGTATTTTTATCATTCATGTTAGCCAAATTGGCCTATATTAGTAGGCCAAGTTGGCTTATTATTAACCCTGTATTAGTGTCCTTTTTGGAGAAGGCAATGGCACCCCACTTCAGTACTTTTGCCTGGAAAATCCCATGGACGGAGGAGCCTGGTGGGCTGCAGTCCAAGGGGTCGCTAAGAGTTGGACACGACTGAGCAACTTGACTTTTACTTTTCACTTTCATGCATTGGAGAAGGAAATGGCAACCCACTCCAGTGTTCTTGCCTGGAGAATCCCAGGGATGGGGGAGCCTGGTGGGCTGTCTCTGGGGTCGCACAGAGTCGGACACGACTGAAGTGACTTAGCAGCAGCAGTGTCCTTTGTATCCTTTATCTTGGAAGCATAGGTGTGCATTCCACACATCTATTGTTTGATTTCTATTGTTTGTTTATTTGTGTTTCTTTCTTTCTTTATTTTTTGCATTTTCTTGAGGAATTCTCATTGAGTACCTGAAGCTGATAAATTACTTTTGAGAAACCTAGAAGCTTTTTGGAAATATCTTGGAGCTTACATTTATTACATGGAAATAGTCTTCTCTATCTATTCTGTAAAACAACTAGACATTTGAAACATCTCCCCAAAGATCTGCATCTCAAAACATGAGCCTGTCTTGATGGAGCCCTTCATAAGAACGTGGGTCTGTAAATGGGATCACTGGTGCTTTATTGATGTTATATGCCCAAGGCAGCCTTCTAGAGAGTTTTTCTATGTTGTATTTCACTATTATAACTCCATCATGGTCAATTAGCAAGACAGACTCTTGGCTTTTAGGTTTGAAAATGAGGCTTCTTGATTATTTATGTTTCTAAGATGTTATCGAGTAATTCAGCTTAGTAAAGAACTTCGATGTATTCCATCATGATGACTGTAAATCCAGGTGTTAATACTCTCAGATGGCCCATCATCTCACTGGAGATACCTAATAAAGCGGCCATTAACCGACTGTATATGGTGATGTAAACTATACCGCTAGCTGAACTTCCCATTACCAAGAGTACCACTGTGGAGGCGGAGGAGATTATCTAAGTAGGGACCAGCCATGATCATAAAGAAAGCATAGAAACAAAGATGTTCTATTTACCCAGTGAAAATATGTGTGCATAAGGCATCAGTCCTGAAAGGGAGGTATGAAGGAAGATTTGATACGTTGCATTATAAAATTAGCAAGGTAGATTACTTTCACTCTGCAGACATTGAGCAGTGTGGAATGTAACAGCTTTTAGTGATGCTGGTTTGTCCCAGAGAATTTTTAGTTATTTTTGCCTTGGCAAATCCACTGTCACAGAGGACTGAAAATCAGACAAAAGAAGCAAAAGGCGCTTGTGCTTCTGCCTATAGATACACCCAGTAAATGTTCTGACATCGCAAATATTTGGGTCAGAAGTTGTCACTTAGGTTTATGCTTTTGGGAGATAGAAAAAAGAACTAATTCCAATGTCCTAAACAAAATTGCATGTGAGATGTTGGAATGGTGAACAAAACCAAGACTGTGACCCTGGAGACGTAGATTCCAGGGTTAGTTCTTCCTTCACACTAACAAGCTCTAGAGACCCATCACATCACTGTGGATCCTGGTTTTTTCTTAGTTGAGGAAAGTCAGGATGGATAAAGACAAAGTTTGTGTGCTGTCTTTGCTTTATCCTGAGCCAGGGAAGATATTATCAAATAATCAATTAAAAAAAATTGAACCCAAATGTGACATCACAGTCCTCTACACAGTTCTCCAGGAGCAGCTGCCTGACAAGTGAGCCAAATCCAGGTGTGGGAGGACATTGTTAGAGCTGTAATACAATTTACCACAGGACTGTACAATCTGGCACCATGGTCTTTTCAGTTCCCAGTCTTTGTATTTAGCAAAATTACTCAGTCCCCTACCCACGTGGAGTCAGAGGGCATCTCCCAGCATTTTCGTCCCCTGTGCTCTGAGAGCCAGCATTTGCATCAGCCCATCGCCTGTCAGTGTTATCCCCTTTGTTTCTTCTTCTTTCCACTCTTTTTTTTTTTTTAATAATCAGACACTCCAATCACTTGCAGCATTTTATTATTATTAATATTTGTGTTTATTTTTAAAATGTATTTGGCTGTGTTGGGTTTTAGTTGCAACACGTGGGATCTGTATGCGGGACCTAGTTCCTGGTCAGGGATAGAACCTGGGCCCCCTGCAGTGGGAGCACAGATTCTTAACCACTGGACCAAGGAGGGAATCCCCTCTTTTCACTCTTACTCTTTCTGTCCTTTTCAATAACTTCTTCTGTCACTGGACATACAGTTCTGACTCAGGAAAAAAAAAAAAAGCATTCTTTTAATTTAGCCTAGGGAAGACAATATGGTTGTGTACTAAATACCCTGAAATATTTGAATATTCCTGACCATTAGGTGGCTTTTCTACATTTCTTTACCGTCATGACTAATAGACCAGCACTGGGCTAAACGCTGTGGGAAATTGAAAGAGTCAGCTGAAAGCATGGTCTCTGCCTTGCTAGAGTTTATAATCTAATGGAGGAGAGAAAAATATATACAAAACACCCCCAAGGAAACATAAAGTACTATAACAATATACAATCTTTAAAATAGCATCCATCCTGCAAACTGTTGACAGATTAATCTTCCCCAAGCACTGCTTTTATCATGTCCTCTGCCTCTCAACAGCCTTCACAGCCTTATTTCTTGTCACATTAAGTCCAAACCCCTCTGCTGTTTTTCAGGACCTCTTTAATCTGGTTTCACCTGGTTTATCCAAATTTATGTCCCACTTTTTTCCCCACCAGGCCAGAATATTTCCAAATCTTCAGTGGTGGTGTCTTTTCTAGCTTAAACATAAAAAGTATGGCCCCAAACCTACTTTACCTTACAGCTTTTTGGAATATTAAAATATTACCCCAAATTTCAATACATAAAACAACAACCACAACAAAAGATCAAATTTGACTTCTTCTTTGAAACTATTTCTTAATGGGACAGACCATATTGACTTTTCAGTTATTGAAATTTTAATACTATTTCTATACTCTTTAGATATTTATTTTCAGATCTTGAGCTTTCCCCATATTATCTGAGCAACTGTGAACTGCAGTCTCTAAAATCCTTAATCCTGGTTGCTTTAACTGTATTGTAATGCCCTGTAGAATTACTGAGATAACTAGAGATAATATATTTAATGGACTTAGAAGTGGTTTTGGCTGTGTGTGTTGTGTGCTAATCACTCAGACTTGTCCGACTCTTTGCGACTCCATGGACTGTAGCCTGCCAGGCTTCTCTGTCCATGGAATTCTCAAGACAAAAATCCTGAAGTGGGCTACTCTTTCCTTTTCTAGGGATCTTCCTGACTTAGGGATTGAACCCGTGTCTCTTGCATTGCAAGCACATTCTTTACCATCTGACTGCCAGGGTTTAGGCTAGTTACCACTAAACCAACTTTTATTTTCCTTTGCTGCTGCTAAGTCACTTCAGTCGTGTCTGATTCTGTGTACCCCATAGATGGCAGCCCACCAGGCTCCCCCGTCCCTGGGATTCTCCAGGCAAGAACACTGGAGTGGGTTGCCATTTCCTTCTCCAGTGCGTGAAAGTAAAAAGTGAAAGTGAAGTCACTCAGTTGTGTCCGACTCTTCACGACCCCATGGACTGCAGCCTACCAGGCTTCTCCATCCATGGGATTTTCCAGGCAAGAGTACTGAGTGGGGTGCCATTGCCTTCTCTCTTTAAATGGCTACAAAAATAAAAAAAGTAGAATAATAGAAATGTCAAGACTGACTCTTAACCTACTGTGTCCATAATTCTTAACATATAGGGCAAGAGTATATATTTCTCAGATTTAAAGAATACATTTTGGGGAGATTACACATTGTCTGGTGGTTCAGATGGTAAAGAATCTGCCTATAATGCAGGAGACACTAGGTCAGGCAGATCCTCTAGAGGGGTCGGTAGTAGGCTCAGCAAGCACTCAGAATATCATAGAACCGTCTTCAGTGTACCCAGAGTTTCAATTTCTACTGAAAGTCATTGCGATTCTGAGACACAAAAGCACAGACTTTGATCTAAGTAGGAACACAGGGAACTCTTGAACATTTTAGACAGAGAATTGGCCATTGGCATGCATGGGTTCTTTACTGTCTCAGCCACCAGGGGCAAAGAGATCAAACCAGTCAATCGTTATCTTTGTTTGTTTGTTTTGTTTTTCAAATGCTAATTTTCATTTATTATTTGAGCTTTAAAAAATATCTAATTATTTTACATGGTTCTCACATGTACAGATCTCAGAGATTATGGTCTTAAGGGAGATCAACCCTGAATATTCACTGGAAGGACTGATGTTGAAGCTGAAGCTCCAGTATTTTGGTCATCAGATTTAAACTCATTGGAAAAGTCTCTGATGCTAGGAAAGATTGAGGGAAGAGGAGAAGAGGGTGTCAGAGGATGAGATGGCTGGATGGCATCACCAATGCAATGAACACAAACTTGGGTAAACTCTGGGAGATGGTGAGGAACAGGGAGGCCTGGAGTGCTGCAGTCCATGGAGTCGCAGACAATCAGAAATGACTGGGTGACTGAACAATCAACAACAATGCATGGATTTTTTTTGGTAAAGGCACATGCAAGTTTAGGGTTTCCCTGGTGGCTCAGCTGGTAAAGAATCCTCCTGCGATGAAGGAGACCTGGGTTCGATCCCTGGGTTGGGAAGATCCCCTGGAGAAGGGAATGGCTACCCACTCCAGTATTCTGGCCTGGACAATTCCGTGGACTGTAGAGTCCATGGGGTTGCAAAGAGTAGGACACGACTGAGCAACTTTCACTTTCACACAAGTCTGGACATGCAGAGAGCAAACTGGGACAGACAGTGTCCCTCTGCACACAGGTATATAAGGCAGTTGCTTCGCCTCTGTGATGCAGATGGACAGCAGTAAGAGTCACCTGGTTCTTCAGGAGCTGAATAGCTTCTGGACATGGTCCTCCAAACCAGGATATATCAAATACATATAGCCCATAATGCTGTCTCACTGCTACCTTGCAAAATTTCTCTCCGGTTTTGAACTAGCACATGCATGGCCATGAGAAAATAGAAAGAAAATGCAAATTATTTTATTTTTCAAAATAATGGATGTTCTCATAATAATGTACAGAGTAGTCATTGCTGGTTCTGGCTCTACCTTCAACAGCTATATGAGCTTTGGCAACTGACTTCTGAACTCAGTCTCCAGGAAAGCTAAGAGAACTAAGTAAATTATTTCTGCAGTTCTTTTGATTTCCATAGTACAATGATTTAATCAGTCTTCAAACAAGTAAATTCTCAGAAACTCGTAACTTTAACATGAATTTTAAGGATAATACAGTGTGATAGTACTTTGTCAAGGTTCTGCTGAGTTATCCCATGTGCTCCAGTGGCTTGACCAATTTTACAAAAGATTGAAGCCAATTTCAAGTATTAGAATTCAAGTGTCAGCATTTTTCCACATGAAGTTCTAGGTCCATATAGGGTCCTCACGCCAAACCTATTCCTGAAAGGACCTTCCCACACCTGTGTGTCTCTGTGTGAATGCACATACGTGTCTGTGCAAGAGGTGGCTGAGCGAGGGTAGGGAAGAAACGTGTCCAGGAATCCTTTCAGGTAAAAGACACACCCAGTTAAAGGGGCAAGGGGAGGACTCTACACAGTCCCGTGAACTTTTGTGGTTGGATTTGGGGCACAGAAACACTTAGCCTGGCAATTTTGACTATACTTGCCTTTATTCAAAGCAACCATTTAAGAAAAAGTCAAGAGGACAAAATCACGGTTATATTCATTGTTTGCACATCTGGTGGTAGAAGGATAAATTTTGAAAATGCCCTAATAAAAATTGAAGGCAAATGGAGTAACATCCAAGGAAAATGTTGGTTCTGTATTAAAAGTACCTCATTTATACCAGCTCATTCCAGATGCACAGCTGGTTGCCCTGCAACCTCCACTGTAATTCTGTAAAAGCCTCCCTTGTAGGCTGTGCCGCCTGTCTGCTTTGCATCCCCTGTGATATCCTAGCCCTCCCACCCCGCCCTTTTCTGCTTTTACTGTTTCCATGTTTATCCCAAGGAAAAGTTTAAAAAAAAAAGGCAACAAACATCCTACTTCTTTTTTGTTTTTGTTTTGTTTTTTTGGAGAGCACTTGTGCAGTGGGAAGCAACATATGTACAGCACCTAGTGATTCAACTGGGAACTATAAGACTATACTACATGCCGGAGCTTTGGGCCAGCTTTTATAGCTCAATAAATTTGGGGTTTGTTAATGGATCCGCTATAAAAGATTAAAATTCATTTATAAATACTGATTCCCAGTCCATTATATTAGGATTATCTACAGATTAAAAATGAACACTATGTTAAAACAACATTAAAGCCTTAGATTCAGATCTTCTCTATTTGGCACAAATCATCTTCAGGCTTGAGAGCAAAAGAAAAGAACAATGAAGCTATTATTTTGTTAGAGAGAGAAAAAGAGTAAATCTTCTTAAAATCTTGGTCAAATATACAACCAGTTAAAGGGTCCTTTGATGAATATTTCTTCCTCTCTAACTGGTTTCAGACTTTGGACATTCAGAGGAGCAAGTATCATTTGAACAAGACCCTCCTGATTATAATTTAAGCGTAGTAATAAAGATAACATCACTTATTTTTAAGTTCATACTGCCCAGCATTGGCCATTCAAGTGACCTTGTTTACAAAAGCACAAATCTCACACAGTCTACCTAAGGGTGATTATTTTTATTCAACCGACTTGTCAATGCCATGGACATGGTCACAGGCTTCTAACATTATGGAGATCAGTCACTATTCATCAAGCAGGTGTGGGCTCTCCTTTTCTCTCAATTTTTATGGTTAGTAAAGATACACAGCAATCTTTCATTTGTGGGTTAATCACCAAGCTGAGAGTAATGATGCCTGGCATGCGTAAAGCACTTGGTACTTTCAGAAGAGCTTTCATATATGCTGTTCTGTGACCCTGACAATGTTCCCATGAAGTGTGTGTGGTTTGGTACAGCCCATGGTGTAGATGAGGACATGGAGCAGAGAGCAGGAGGTGCTCATCTCAGGCTACCCCACCAGTGCTTGTGTCTACTGCCCTGCTTTTCCCCATCTGTTCACTCTCAATTGTGTAAATACATATTTAGGAGTCTATTCTTGGTCAGAAAGCCCAAGATTTAACAAAAAAATAGATTTTTTGTTAAAATCTGAAATCACACCAGGGAATCCCATGTGATTCTTGCCAGGTTAACATTATCCCAATAACAACTTTTTATGCTAGATGACATGACTTTATGATTCTGGGTCACTAAAAAGGAGTTTGTGCGTACTTGGTGTATGTGTGCACTTTAAAGCTAGAGTTTTTAATTTATGTTTCTTTCACCTGTCATGTAAAGCCTCTCCTGGGGTGTGTGTATGTGTGTGTGTGTGTGTGTGATAAGCTATGGAACAGTAATGCAGCATTATATGTTCTATTTATTCATGTAAAAAACATGATTTTGTTTAAGAAAATTATAGTAACTCAAATACTATTTGAATATGTGCTCCTTGCTTTAAACATTTAAAAAGTCTACATCTATGGCAAAAATTTCCTTTAACCAATCATCCCAATCTGAATCCTCCCTACTTGCTGTATATTTTCTATATAACGTTTATATATATATATATATATATATATATATATATATTCTATGCCTGTTAGTTTTTACAAAAAAATACATTATGGTTTGTATATCATTCTGATGGTTTTGCTTAATTTTTAGTGAAAATTTTGTCTTGACTATCAACCTATTATCAATCTGTATATCTATCACTCTGTAAAGACAACCGCTTCTACAGTATGCCATAATACAAATGCACAATGTTTTAATGTCATTTCCCTGTTAAATTAACATTTGCACTATTGCCAGACTTTCCCTGACATAACAGTGCTGGGCGAATACCCAGCTATATGACTCACTTTGCATATGTGCCTGTTTCTCTAGGGCAGAAATGATTAAGCGCTGGTGCTGTATCATAGAGTATGCAGATTTTTTTTTATTTAAATAGCTAGCTATTGCTTAATATACTTCCCCTCAATGACTGTGCCAATTTACATTTCCACCAGCTGTAGATGAGAGTGTGCTACACCTTCACGTAGTTGTCTATATGCGATTCTTTCAGAACTTAAGTATAGTCTAAATAACAAATGTATAAGCCATAAGCACCAGAAGCCTCCTTTGATGTTTGGTTCCTAAAGTTGCATTTTGAGGTACAATGGCAAACTGGGTGGCGAGAGCACAGGGGAAACATTTTAAATACTCTGGAGTGTGAGCCCAAGCGAAGATGTTTATCTGAGAGAAGAGATTTAAAAACAAAAAACATGCAGCTGTCCTCAGATGCTTAAAAGATTCATGCTCAGAGTTCCAAGAGCATAGAACCAGGGCCAAATACAGAAAGGGGAAGGACAGAGGCATATCAGTATCGAGTCAGTGAAACTTCACACAACACAACCTTTGCTTTCACAGGCCAGATATACAATCACTCACATGGTCATATCTCTATGAAAAACTTACGAGGTAAGATACTTTTACTAACACTTTCTCTTTCTACCCCAGCTTTCCTTCTGCCAAATTATTATTATCAAGTGACTTTGGAGTGGCTCTCGGTTTCCTGAAATCTGAGTAGAGAAGTTCATTTGCAGACACATACAATGCAGATTTAATGGGTTAAATTTATACAATATACAGTCACATTTGTCTGGTTAGATTGCCTCTATCTAGGTTCCATAGGCTAGTATATGCAAGAATTGGATGTGTAGAACTTGAATGAAAACAATCATAAAGCTACACTTCGTGTGCATAATAACCCAGTAATAGCCTGTCATTTTCTTATCTTCAAATTCTGATAGACTGAGAGCCACTGTCCAGTGACCAGTCCTATCTTCAGTTCCCTGCTTGGCTCCACACACACGTCTCTCATCATCCCTGGAGATCTCTACGCCACTGCACCATACCATACCGTTCTCCTTGTAAGCACCCAGGCCATGACTTTGCCTGCACTTGGCAATGGCACCCCACCCCAGTACTCTTGCCTGGAAAATCCCATGGACGGAGGAGCCTGGTAGGCTGCAGTCCATGGGGTCGTGAAGAGTCGGACACGATTGAGCGACTTCACTTTCACTTTTCACTTTCATGCATTGGAGAAGGAAATGGCAACCCACTCCAGTGTTCTTGCCTGGAGAATCCCAGGGATGGCGGAGCCTGGTGGGCTGCCGTCTATGGGGTTGCACAGAGTCGGACAGGACTGAAGCGACTTAGCAGCAGCAGCAGCAGTCCCTGTCTAACGGGGCCTTTTCCTTTGCGTCTACACTGGTTCTTATTAATTACTTAATGATCTGGTATATTGGTAAAGATAACATAAAACAAAGTATAAATATTGGCAAAGATAACATAAAACTCTTAATAGGCCACTATAAAAAGGGCGTTTATCATAAATTGGCTGGTGTGTGTCATTAATTCACAAAGGATTTTAGGCTCATCACTGCATGTATATGCGTGCACACACAGACACAGATGCTGAAATGTTCCAACATCTTTTACATTAATAGCTTGATATGAAAAAAAAAAAAAAACTTGGTAGATGTTTACCCAAATTAGATAGTAGTCTAAGCACTTTATGTGACATAACAGACAAGTTAAGATGTGGACAGAAAATTTAGCAAACTATTCAGTTAGCAAATTATCAATGGTTAGAAACACATATCTTTCAAAACTTGCTAAAAGAAAGACATTTTTTCCTACTTATCCCATAAAGCAACGATGCTATAAAATTATTAGCATATAGAGAGATGATTAAAGATCAAGCAGTCAAAAAGTTTCAGGAAAATGGTAGATAGTATGCCCGGCAGTTAATAAATAAATACAATAAATGTAAATATGCTATTTTGCTGGGTTTCTATACTGTTCAGAGTGGATACTATAGTTTTGCTTATGATTTAACTAAATATTAAGTTTCATGATTGATTTTATATTTAAATTTTTTATTCTTTACCTTTAAGAGGGTCACCAAAACACTTGGGCTTCTAACTCTATAGAATCTTGGATATTTTTCTACTGCTGCTGCTGCTGCTAAGTCGCTTCAGTCGTGTCCGACTCTGTGCGACCCCATAGACGGCAGCCCACCAGGCTCTGCCGTCCCTGGGATTCTCCAGGCAAGAGTACTGGAGTGGGGTGCCATTGCCTTCTCCATATAAATGATGATGACTTTTTTAAAAGTATATTGGTTCCCTTCAAAGTCAGTGAGCCTCACGTATCTGGAATAAACCAGAGACTGGATCATTATCAGCATGATATTTAATAGAAAAAAAATTATGAACAAGTTGAAAGATCAAAATCCCATGATTCTTTTAAGTTGCTCTATATCTCTATTTCTCAACATGAGAAAGAATATCTTAAGAGAAAAGATTAATTAGACTCAATGACTATTTTCTTAAGATAAAAGGGAAGAAGAAAGAAGAGGAGGAGGAAGAGAAACAGAAGGGAAGGAGGAGGAGGATGAAGAGGAAGAGGGAAACAAGCTAATTATATGTCTACATAGCCAGTCCTTCTAGAATGAAGTTAAAATTAACATTCCATAAGATAATACAGATTGCATATGTAACTATTCAAAACAGAGGTGCCCAAGTAGGCACACACAGCAAGCGACCAAGAGTTCTCTTTTCTTCTAATTTAGATATTACTCAAAACGCACAAGTTCAGAGTGAAGTAGCACACTGCTCCCCTGGCATTCACTATGGCTTGCCTGTGGCAAAATGCTACTTCTCCTTCCTATATTAAGGGATGGGAAAATAAAAAAAATTTTTTTTTTCCAAAGCGTGTTTGAAAAAGCCCAAGGGCTCTTGAATATCAAATAGATGATATTAAACAACATGGATGATTGAAGTGTAAATGAATTTTAAAAAATCTGGAGTTTTTCCCCATTACATTAAATATCCTTAAAAAGCTATGAGAAAAGAGAGCTAAATATCTGAAAAATGCTCTGAAATATTTGATGAACAAAAGCTAAACTCTGCTTATCTGTGCACACAAAATGTATGTGCATATATAGAAGCACATGAGTATGTGTGTAAAGATAGAACTAGTTTGTATTTATTTTACAGCCTGAAAAAGTTTTGATGTTGAAGATGTTATGATAAATGTTGATAGAATTGGAAGCCATTTGTTCCATTTGCTTCACCTATGAATAATCAGATATTATTTCAAATTTTTTTGTTGAAAATAGCATTTGAAGCTGTAGTAAGCTGAGCCCTCAGGTGTGATTTTTCTTGACACTGCCTTCACCATCACTCTCCAATACCCTTCTGTCCTGATTAACAGTACGCTCTGACTAATCAGCACTTTGGAGAGTTTGCAAAGCAAGCACTCACTTTAAGTTTTCCTGTCACTAAAGGGCAGCTTTTTTCCTGTGAACCTTTATCTAAACATGGATGTGTGCATATATATACGTTCTCATGGCCCACTCACATTAAGGAAACATCTAGCAGATCTATTCATTAAATGATACACATGGCTGAAACTCAGGTTCATAGAATTCTACAAAAAAGTTCTAAATTCTTAACAGTTTTTGGAAACTAGCAATATGAAGGATCTTTTGAGAATTTTTGTTTTTCTTGTCTTAATTTTTATAGTTTAAGTCCAGCAATGGGTGGAGAAGAGACACACCTAGTATTTGAATCATGAAATATGGTAGGAAAAATTCACTCTTCAAAGTATATGTGTATATTCACATATACACATATGTGTATTTAGATTTTTGTCCAAAATGGCCTATGTTTTAATCACTTTGAGAATTGACTTGATCACAATTTCAAAGTTTCCTTTATGTTTTAGACTATCCTTTAAGTCCCTCTTTTTTCCTATAGACTAACATAGATATCGGAAAAGGCAATGGCAACCCACTCCAGTACTCTTGCCTGGCAAATCCCATGGATGGAGGAGCCTGGTGGGCTGCAGTCCATGGGGTCGCTAAGAGTCAGACACGACTGAGCGACTTCACTTTCACGTTTCACTTTCATGCATTGGAGAAGGAAATGGCAACCCACTCCAGTGTTCTTGCCTGGAGAATCCCAGGGATGGCGGGGCCTGGTGGGCTGCCGTCTATGGGGTCTCACAGAGTCGGACACAACTGAAGCGACTTAGCAGCAGCAGCAGCAACATGGATATAAATCTTCTTGTTCTAATCGGAGAGAGTATGGGTGCAGTTTGAAAATATGTGTGAATATTTTTGACTTTCGCAATGACTGGAACTGAGAAGGGCAACATATCAATTGTAGGGTAGTTACCCTGCAGCAAGAGTGGTGACTCTGCAAAGAAATAATTGGTTTGCATTCCACATTAATTTCCAGTATTCTATTGGACATTCATGGAGGTGAAAAAGCAGTTTAGCAATACCCTCAGCTAGAACAATACTTGGTTCTAGATTATAAAGTAAGAATGTTATTTTCTCAGTGATAATGTTCGTGACAGTGCTCAGAAATGCCTTGTCTTTTGTGTGCTTTGCAATCACTCTTCTGCAAGCACTTTGAATTTCTTTTTACTTTTGTTGTCAGCAGACATAGTTACACTTTGGGCCTTACCAACATAATTGACCCCCTTCCTCTATATCCTCCATTTTAAGAATCCCCCTCTCTGATAATCATCACTCACATTTTTGGCTTACACTCTAAGCATCAGGTTGAAGAAAACTTTGACCTCACAAGTATTAACAGTTAGGTGATTCCTCACCTTTTTAGGGTCCCTCACTCCTTCTCCATGTCTCCATTTTATTCCTTAGTTTAGACTCCCTCTTTATTGCCTTTTCCTTTTTTAGCCTCTCAGTTTTTCTGATCTTTTTTCTTTATTATACTGACTTGTAAAAAAGGACCAAATTTAGTTAGATCTACACTTCCACTTACTCTGAAACTTAAAGGCAAAACCAATATAAACAAAAACACACAACCATGTTAACTGATACAAGTTTACAGTTATGACCACCAACTACACAAGGCTCCTTGGTCTTGCCTGCTGCTGCTGCTGCTGCTAAATCACTTCAGTCATGTCCGACTCTGTGCGACCCCATAGACGGCAGCCCACCAGGATCCCCTGTCCCTGGGATTCTCCAGGCAAGAACACCGGAGTGGGTTGCCATTTCCTTCTCCAATGCATGGAAGTGAAAAGTGAAAGTGAAGTCGCTCAGTCATCTCCGACTCTTAGCGACCCCATGGACTGCAGCCCACCAGGCTCCTCTGTCCATGGGATTTTCCAGGCAAGAGTACTGGAGTGGGGTGCCATCGCCTTCTCCGTTGGTCTTGCCTAGGAAGACTGAAATATTTTCTTTCACTGGTTGTCTTTCCTAGAGGATGCTTTCAACAGATATTCTATTGTCTTTCTTTCTGTATCTCTTTCTTTGAGAGTGCAATATCACAATATTAGTAAAATCCATCCTGACATTTTTACTTAAATGAGTGTACCTCTGTCTTGTTAAGCCTCCCCTAACCCTGTATTAGCTTTCTCCCAACCTTATCACCACATGTCATGCTTCATATATTATTTATTTGTGTTTTATGACATCTTTAACCACATTAAAATGCAAGTTTGATGAGGGCAAATATTTTTGCTAAAATTTTTCATAGTATTTATAATTTTGTTTCATATGTTTGTACATATGTTACATACATATGTATATATATGTATGTATACATATGTATGTATGTATACATATGTATACATATGTATGCATACATATATATATACATATATATATGTTATATATAATATATATGCTGAAAACAGCATAGAAAATTTTCTACCAGAAAGGCCCTTTAAATCAAGAGTCTCAAAGCAGGAAAGAACAGGAATATTGGAGAATGAAGCCAAAAATTATAAACCACGGAGGAAGTGATGTGTAGAATCAAATCTATGGTAAGGAAAGTATACCTTAAGGTGGATTTGGGGCATATCTTACAACTAGTGACTGTGGTGCTCTTTCTATTGGTTCAGTTCAGTTCAGTTCAGTCGCTCAGCCGTGTCTGACTCTTTGTGACCCCGTGAACTGCAGCACGCCAGGCCGCCCTGTCCATCACCACCACCTGGAGTTCACTCAAACTCAAGTCCATCGAGTTGGTGATGCCATCCAGTCATCTCATCTGCTGTCATCCCCTTCTCCTCCTGCCCTCAATCCCTCCCAACATCAGAGTCTTTTCCAAAGAGTCAACTTTTCGCATCAGGTGGCCAAAGTATTGGAGTTTGTTTTAGCATCATTCCTTCCAAAGAACACCCAGGACTGATCTCCTCTAGAATGGACTGGTTGGATCTCCTTGCAGTCCAAGGGACTCTCAAGAGTCTTCTCCAACACCACAGTTCAAAAGCATCAATTCTTCGGCGCTCAGCTTTCTTCACAGTCCAACTCTCACATCCATACATGACCACTGGAAAAACCATAGCCTTGACTAGACGGACCTTTGTTGGCAAAGTAATGTCTCTGCTTTTGAATATGCTACCTAGGTTGGTCATAACTTTCCTTCCAAGGAATAAGCGTCTTTTAATTTCATGGCTGCAGTCACCATCTACAGTGATTTTGGACCCCAGAAAAATAAAATCTGACACTGTTTCCACTGTTTTTCCATCTCTTTCCCATGAAGTGATAGGACCAGATGCCATGATCTTAGTTTTCTGAATGTTGAGCTTTAAGCCAACTTTTTCACTCTTCTCTTTCACTTTCATCAAGAGGCTTTTTAGTTCCTCTTCACTTTCTGCCATAAGGGTGGTGTCATCTGCATATCTGAGGTTATTGATATTTCTCCCAGCAATCTTGATTCCAGCTTGTGCTTCTTCCAGCCCAGCATTTCTCATGATGTACTCTGTATATAAGTTAAATAAGCAGGGTGACAATATACAGCCTTGACGTACCCCTTTTCTTATTTTGAACCAGTCTGTTGTTCCATGTCCAGTTCTAACTGTTGCTTCCTGACCTGAATATTGGTAGCCAGATCCAATAGCCAGATCCTGTAAGGTGCTGGAAGGATGACTTTATTATATTAGAGTCATGTTGTATACAAGTTGCTTATGGAAGATAATCATTGATGGCTATTTGAGCCCTGTTATATGTCTAAGACCAGAGAATACATTAAAGATTTGATTTAAAAAATAGTATAATGGAAGTATCTTTCTTCATAAGAAGCTTATACATGGAATAATCAGAAACTGAGGAGGGTATAACATAATATTTAAATCAAATGATTGGAAATGAGATAACATGATTATGATTGTTGACAGGCTCTAAGTTGTATGAGATTGGTTCAGATAATAAAGTTGGTCATACTCCCAAGAGAGGGCTCACTAAGCCAAGAGAGAATAGAACAAACTTGACCACATAGATTACATTTGATATTCAAGTTGCTGAATGAGAAATGAGCAGATGGGACTGGTAGTAGAGCTTGTAGGTGATAATTGTTTTTGGTGGTAATGACTGAATCATGGCTCAGAATATATATTAAATGTGATGTAAAGGAAATTAGGTGCTTTCAGATTGTAGTGCTGGAAAAGACTCTTAAGTAAGTGTCCCTTGGACAGCAAGGAGATCAGATCAGTCAACCAGGCAGTATCAGGACTGAAGCTGAAGCTGAAGCTCCAACACTTTGACCACCTGACAGGAAGAGTCGACCCATTGTCAGAAGAGTCTGATTCTGGGAAAGACAGAACAGGAGAAGGGGATGACACAGGATGATCTGGTTAGATGACATCATCGACTCAATGACTATGAGTTTGAGCAAACTCCACGAGATACTAAAGGACAGGGAAGCCTGGCGTGCTGCAGTCCATGGAGTCACAAATGTCGGACATGACTTAGCAACTGAGCAACAACAAGGAAAACGAGAAACAAAATCTGGCACTGTGGGATGACACGAGCTAGGTTAGCAAGTCAGGAACCATGTGAATATCCTGAATACCCCTGGGCAGGACCCAGCCAGCAAGTCAACATGGGAAAAGAAAGTCTCAAATAGGACTGGTCAAATATCATTTAGTGTTGGAACATGAGCTCTAATGTACTTCCAGAGTTGATCATCTATGATTCTGTGATGCAATAAGGATGAACTGTTAGGGTTGTTAATTAGTTAACAAAGAAAACAAGGTAGGCAGGAATGGATACTGTCTTTGCAAGACAGATTTTAAAAAAGAAACAATAAAAACTCAAAGGTAAAGATTAATGTGAGTTAGAGGCATCAGAGGAAGCTCCCATTGGAGAAATACAGCTTGAGGGTAGCCATGGAGGATGAGTGGAAGCATAAAGGCTGTAGGAATTGGGCATGGAGAAGAAAAGATTAAAATCTTTCAAGTAGAGAACAGGTATAAACATCTTCAAATAAAATATAGAAGAATATTAAAATGAGCATGGCCATGAAATGGTGAGAAGACTTGGCTGTAGAAAGAGGACGGTATTGCTGATTCATTTCAGGCAGATTCAGTACTTTGTTGCAGGATTTGGACATTACTCTTCCTCAGTTCTTATCAGTCTGCCTGGGTAAGCTCTGTGCTCAGGCATGTGCATAAAAGCTCCTAAAGTAAACCCATACACAGTCATTAGGAAAATGAACCAGGTCCCTGGGGAAACATTGTGATATACAGTGTCTGAGCTTCTTCAATATCCTTATGTAATAAGGTGCCTTATAAATGTTATTAGCTGCAGGTTTTATGGCAAATTTTATGCCATTTTGATTATGATGCCGCTGGATGACAGCTAGTTTACGTTGCTTAAACATCCTCCGTATCTAATGTCGAAAGGAAGCTAATTAGCTATAACCGTGAAAATGGCTGTGTCATGTGAAAAGGGAACTATGTAGAGTAAATTTCTTTACCCTAGTATTGAGAATGTTATACAATGATTACCTCCAATTTTAAAACATTTAGGCAAGCTAAAAGTCACAGAAAGAAAATTTAAAAAATGAGAAGGTATAACTGTTGTTTTTTAAAAATATTTTTTCTTATTTGTAGCAGGCATCATGACCCAAATTCCTTAATGGTTTATGCCCCAATGAATCACTTTGTCTCAGTCACCACTTCCATGTGGTTATATGTTTATTAATGTTTCCTGATGGATCATGAGTCCATATTTCTTTAGAACATCCTCGACGACATATCCTGAACATTATTTAAGACTCATTATTCATTGAAATAAAACATGCAAAAGCACAAGTTGGGTAGTGGGTATATTTTATTAGTGTGTGTTGTATTCCAAGTCCCTCGTCAACATAAAACTCTGTAAAGAGTCTATAAATCTAATTAAGGGCATTAGAATAAGAAAAAATCACTGAGTGGTTAGTTAGGACAGGCAAGCCTTATGTGGAAGGGGAAGGATATTCTTAGTTACAGTTATAAATGGTTATTGAAAAATCCTTAATACTTAAATACAGAATTGACACAGACAGTGTTGACCACGAAACCAGCACAAGCATGGGAAATAGGTAAAGGCTACTATTTCTTTCATTGTAGAGACAGTATTTCAGGAAAGTAACCTCAAAAGTTCAGAGATATTTATGGCAGATTTTCTCACACACCATTTAAAAAGTCCTTTCTTTAAGGAATATCTTTTCCTTTTGTTGATAGACCAGTAAACTGACCATATGGGGGTCAAATTAGCAAGGTGGAGCATGGGAGGTGGGATGGGGGTGGAAACTGCTTTCAATACAGCCTGTGTCATACCACAAATTTGTTAAAATAAAAAACGGATTGGCAAACTAAGAGTCCACAGCCTGGATATGGTTCACAGGTATATTTTCTTTATTCTTAACAGCATATTAATATTACCCTTAATATTCCCTGGTGGTCCAGTGATTAGGACTTGCCACTTTTACTTCCAAGCCCAGGTTCAATCCCTGGTCAGGGAATCAAGATCCCACAAGCTGTGTAGCGAAGCCAACATAAAAGGCCAATGTTTGAAAATAGATTTCATACAAAATGTTCATATTTTGACTCTGTTGGAGATCTGATAACACTGAGACTGCATTCTTTTTTTTCTTAATTTATTTATTTTAATTGGAGGCTAATTACTTTACAATATTATATTGGTTCTGCCACACATCAACATGAATCCGCCACGGGTGTACACGTGTTCCCCATCCTGAACCCCCTTCCCACCTCCCTCCCCGTACCATCCCTCCGGGTCATCCTAGTGCACCAGCCCCAAGGATCCTGTATCGAACATGGAGTGGCGATTCGTTTCTTATATGATATTATTCATGTTTCCATGCAATTCCCCAAAATTATCCCACCCTCTCCCTCTCCCACAGAGTCCAAAAGACTGTTCTATACAACTGTGTCTCTTTTGCAGGGAGCAGCCTCCCAGAGGTGGGTCCCATCCCTCCGGGCTGACACAGTTTCAACCCTCTCTGGTTGTCCCAGTCTAGCTTAATTCATGATTTTATGAGCTACCTGACCCTGAAGGGATCCTTCCTTCAGGAAATGAGAGACTCTTTGGCTTACATTTGATAGCTGAAAGGGAGCATTCACATAAATTCTTTTTGAACAGAGAATATTGTTTACTAGTGACCCTATGACTCTCATATATGAGGGAGCTGGAAATTTCTTTCCAAAAAGAAAAAAAAATAAATATATATATATATATGAACAAGATTGTCCATTCCACCATTGAGGTCATCCTGGCTTATTGGATTCTTTGTCAGTAACAGAAAAAGAAGTTCCTAAACTTCAGAAAACTGAGTGAATACAATCATCCAATAGACATCTCTATGGAGCCTGGGGCACATAATCTTTCCATGAAGTGATTAAACTGTTAGTTGCCAAATTTATTTAATTTATCTTTATTTGTATTTATTTGTATTAAGGTATAATTGGCATACAACATTATATTAGTGTCAGGTATACAGTTTACTTCTACATTTATGGCTTTTTGCCCCTAAAATGTCTGGTCTCATCAGATTTAAATTTTGTATCAATTTCCTGGTGCCTGGCATGCCACAGATACGATAATTTTTCCCATGCTTAAAATAAACTCTATTCCAAGATTTCTGGTGCATCTCTTTTGGAGCAAGAAAGAGTGAGTCCAGGGAAACTCAGACAAGGAAAAAAGTGGTAATTGAAAGAACTGATGTAGAAAAAAAGGAGGCATCAAGATAAAATTGTGTGTTACCAAGTGTAGTGAGCCAAAGTTGGCCTTATCTGTCCACCCATTTCTGTACGGCCTAGAGTATTTGAGTTAGTATCAGTTTAACCATACCCCCTGCAAACTAAGAATTGGTTTTAGGTTGATGCAGAGCTCACCAGCTGAGCTAATGGAGATCTTTTCCTGTTTCTTTTTTCACAGACCAAATGGGATGGAGGATTCCTATGTATCTTTCATCCAGTTCTGTAACCAGCAATGATTGACACAGGGACCTGTAAACATCTGTGTTAAAAATAAAAACAAAAAACGGAGAAACAACAAAACTAAACCACATCTCAAAACCAGGTATTCCTGATTCAGTTTGCTTGTTGGGACACCTGAATCACCTTCAGCAAAAAGAAACCAAATTCAAGAAAACCAACTACTTTTGTTCCAGATAACCAGTGGAAAAGAAAAAAAAGAGTCAATCAACATAGCATTTTATCTAAATTGACACAGGGCTATCCATTTTGATGGGTTTTTCTCCAAACTGAGCAGCTTAGTTGTTACAGAATCATACATATAGAGCCTCATGCTTGCTTATTTATTCTGTGCAGAAAATTTAAAATGACTGAAACAAGGTCTCAGTGCTCAAGAAACTTACCATATATTTTTCTGAAATAAAGCTCACCTACAAATTGCTGTAGCATCAGTCAAAATATCAAAAGTGTTAGGTGAATGGTCTAAATAAAGAACTAGTATTTTATAGAGGAGAGATAAGCCTACAACAATGTTTGGCATATAGTCAACCTTCAATAAATCTGTGTTGAATAAATGACCAAACAAATGAATGGACATTATTCACCACTGGCTTGATTAGATAATGCCTTACTGAGAGGCTGAGCTATGTATGCATTGGTCTGCAGGGGATAGTAGAATTGCCACAGCCAGTGATGAGGTAAAATAGAATATATTCTAGATGGAGGCAATTTTATGAAAAAGAGTGTGAGAAATACTTGGGAAACAATGAACAGATAAATTTGACTAAATGAGAAAACTGGGAAACTGTAATGGAATAGTCCAAATAGAGTCAGGAGCTAAGTTAGAGACAATTTGTGAATAAAATATTTACATCATACAAAACAAAGACCAAACTGAGAGATTAATGGAGTTCAAGTTTTGTATCAATCTATATTAAATAATTTGGGCAGCAGCATTCCAAGACAGATAACCACAATGGTGTGATCATTCACCTAGAGTCAGACACCCTAGAGTGCAAAGTCAAATAGGTCTTAGGAAGCATCTCTACAAATAAAGCTAGTGGAGGTGATGGAATTCCAGTTGAGCTATTTCAAATACTACAAAATGATGCTGTGAAAGTGTTGCTGCAATATGTCAGAAAATTTGGAAAACTCAGCAGTGGCCACAGTACTGGAAAAGGTCAGTTTTCATTCCAATCCCAAAGAAAGACAATGTCAGAGAATGTTCAAAATACCACACAATTGCACTTATTTCACACTATAACAAATAATTTTCAAAATTCTTCAAATTAGGCTTCAGCAGTACGTGAACTGAGAACTTCCAGATGCTCAAGCTGGATTTAAAAAAGGCAGAGGAACCAGAGATCAAACTGCCACCATCCATTGGATCATCAAAAAACAAGAGAGTTCCAGAAAAACATCTATTTCTGCTTTATTGACTAAACTGAAGCCTTTGAATGTATGGATCACAACAGACTGGAAAATCCTTCAAAAGATGGAAATGCCAGACCACCTTACCTGCCTCTTGAGAAATTTTCATTCAGGTCAAGAAGCAAGAGTTAGAACTGGACATGGAACAACGGACTGGTTCCAATAGGGAAAGTAGTATATCAAGGCTGTATATCGTCACCCTGATTATTTAACTTATATGCAAAGTACATTATGTGAAATGCTGGGTTGAATGAAGCACAAGCTGGAGTCAAGATTGCTGGGAGAAATCTCAATAACCTCAGAAATACAGATGACACCACCTTTATGGCAGAAAGCAAAGAGGAACTAAAGAGTCTCAATGAAAGTGAAAGAGGAAGAGTGAAAAAGCTGGCTTATAACTCAATATCCAGAAAACTAAGATCATTGCATCCAGTCCCATCACTTCATGGCAAATAGATGGGGAAACAATGGAAACAGTGAGAGACTTTATTTTCTTAGGTTCCAAAATCACTGCAGATGGTGACTGCAGCCATGAAATTAAAAGACGCTTGCTCCTTGAAAGAAAAGCTGTGACAAACCTAGACAACATATTAAAAAGCAGAGATATTACTTTGCCAACAGAGGTCCGTCTAGTCAAAGCTATGGTTTTTCCAGTAGTCATGTATGGATGTGATAGTTGGACCACAGTCTGAATGCCAAAGAATTAATGTATTTGGACTGTGGTGTTGAAGAAGACTCTTGAGAGTCCCTTGGACCCCAAGGAAGTCAAACCAGTCACTTCTAAAGGAAATCAACCCTGAATATTCACTTGAAGGACTGATGATGCAACTGAAGCTCTGATAATTTGGCCACCTGATGCGAAGAGCTGACTCATTAGAAAAGCTTCTGATGCTGGGAAAGATTGAAGGCAGAAGGAGAAGGGATGATAGAGGATGAAATGGATGGATGGCATCACTGATTCAATGAGCATGAGTTGGAGCAAGCTCTGGGAGATTGTAAGGGCAGGGAAGCCTGTTGTGCTGCAGTCCATGGAGTCACAAAGAGTCAGACATGACTGAGTGACTGAACAACTACAAATTCCAAGACAGATGCCTAAGTCAGTTTTTGGCTCTTTTTTTCTTTATTTCTCTTATCTATGATATCACATTATTGAAACTCACAAAAGGCCAACGATATATGTATCAGTGAATCAACCAGAAATGAAATATGGGTAGAGTACGACCATGTAACCTTTAATTTTTCCTACTGCATCATTGTAAGTTTGACTTCAAGAAACAGCTAATTTTTAAAATTATTTTAATTTACAGCCTTAAATACCCATGCTTCTCCTAAATGTAAAGAATCAAACTGGATAATGAGTGCCATGTAGTAACAATAAATTTAGTATCTGAAATTTTAAATTTTTAACCAATTATTTTATTGTCAAGTACACCTTCATGCAAAATGATAGTTTAAACAGTAATTTTCCAAGCTGCACTTTTAAGGTTTTTTCTTACTTTGTTATTTCACCCTCCTGTTCAAAGTAACTGAAAACAGAACTTCAAAAGTTAACCACTTAAATCTGATTTTTCAAACAAAGCAGAAAACCTACTCAGATAAGAAGGAGTATGTTGCGAAGTCACTTCAGTCGTGTCTGAGTCTGTGCGACCCCATAGATGGCAGCCCACCAGGCTCCCCCATATAAACATAAATAACTAGAAGAGGCAATTTTAAATTTCATGTGCTGCTTCTTATAAGCTGTGTCAACATCCCAAATTCTAATACAAAATTTTAGGAACACATTCACAAAGGCACCCAGAATTTCATTTGGTTACTTATTCTCCAATTTTCTGGAGCCATGTCCCTTCAGCTATGATTATTGGTACAATCCGGTCATTTTGTGGGGAATGGATTGGCTGTCCCTGGTGGCTGCTTCGTCAGTGAAACGTTTGCTAGTTTCCTCTTGCTAGAACAGGGCCCCAGTGAGAAACGAGACTCCTGCGGTACTTTTGGAATTAAAGAAACACATATCTCTAGTGTTCTGTCTGACTACCTCATACTCTAGCAAAACTAACACCTAACACACAACTTGCACAATCTTTTGAACGCACCAGTTATAAGTATACTATTGACATCTGGCAAAAGAGTAAGGACTTTATACAAATATATGTTTCTGCAATTCCTACAGCATCAGAACATAGTGTTACAGTCTGTATTACTAATTTTTTTTTCTTCCCGAATATATTTGTCCCTTTTTATTAAATTACTCATTATTCTATTTGAAGATTCCTTCTCAAATAAAATGGGGGCATTTTCAAAGCGGGGATTTAATGAATATAATTAAGACAGATATATACTTGTTTCTCATTTTTATTGCCCTAAATATTTTCCCCTATGTTTAATTATTTGGGGCCTAAGTTCTGCTTTAAATAAGTATCAGAATTGACCCAATGAGGAATGCAATTTCTTCAAAAAGAGAACTAGAATCCTGATTGCAATATATCCATTAAAATGTCCCCACAAACTGCTCCAATCTAAATTATCTCAGGCTGCTGTGTCTTTCCAGCCTTATTGATTTGAAAAATAACAAACAAGTATAAATGACATTTACAGCTCTTAATTGGTGTCATTAGCAGTTCTTATTATTCTGCAGGACAAGCACTAACCCTTTATTGAGAATTCAGTGATGCAGGTCTGCTTGGGACTCATCAGCCTTAAAGACAAGTAATAAAACAGCTGAGTGACTGACTTAGAGCCCTATTCATCAACAAAGGCCATAGGCAGCTGGGCCCTATTTTCCCTTGATTTGTTCTATGCAATTATTTAGACCTTGGAACTCCAAAAGGAAAAAGGCACAGCAATGGGAAGAATTTGAATTAATTCCTCATGCCCTTCAGTCTTAGAAATCCTTGGGGTGCATTTTAGGATTTTTATTTGTGTGGCTGTATCTGTGTTTGGTCATTAATGGATTCAACTAGACATATGAAACAATGGGTAGGAAAAGGTAGAAATTTCCTCTGTTCTTCCTTATCTGCAGTCGTCTTTGGCATCCACTAGATATCTACTGATGACTCTGTGGTAAAGAATCCACCTGCCATTGCAGGAGGCAGGGGTTTGGTCCCTGGGTCAGGAAGATGCGCTGGAGAAGGGAACGGCTACCCACTCCAGTATTCTGGCCTGGAGAATTCCATGGACTGTATAGTCTAGGAGGTTGCAAAGAGTAGGACATGACTGAACAACTTTCACTTCACTGTCTCCATATCTGGGTAGCTTTCATCATATTAAAAAAAAGTTCAGAAAGGTAACATGAAATGGGCATCCATCTTGTAACCCTGCCTCTATGAGGTTGACTGAATAATTGGATGTAAACAATAATACATATAAACCTAACAGTCTTTGAATCAGGTTCATTATAAATGAGTTGCACAACCCATGTATGTGGGTTTATATTTTTTAATTTCATTATTTGCCACGGAAATGTAGCTGAGAAGTGGTATCTGATTTTTTACCTACAGCCTGCTTTTTACTTAGCTGCATCAGCCTGGCCTGTATGAAGCAGAAAGTAGGTCAAGTAGTGTAGATTGGGCAAGTGGCTCCATTAAAATCCAAACCCTGCTCTGCCACATTCTTCCTCAATGTCCTTTCCTGCCATTAGACACTTGTGTAATGGAACTGCTCAGCCTTGCTCTCAGACTTCATTGTAGCAGTCTGCAGTCATATCAGAATGACACACTCAAATTAATAATCCAGGAATTTAAGAAAAAAAATACTACATTATAAGTCCAAATTCTATTATATGAAACAGAAAAAAGTGTTTATCAAAAAATCAAAGGCCATTTGATAAGCTGGTTCAAAATTGTCAATCAAAATTTAAATATATATAGATAAATGTCTGAGGAGTAACTTATATACATTCCCTTGCACATATGAAAATCTGATGTAAATTTCTGCCCAGAAGTGAGGTGTTTACATTCCATAAGGAAAGGGTGGATGTCTTCTTTTCATTTTCATTTGCCTGCCAAAACCAAGCTTAGAGTTGTGTGTTTTCCATGTTGGAGCCAATATTATGACTTGTCTATGAAAAACAAGGTATAGGTGACAAATGCAAGCTGTTGCGTGTTTCCCACTATGGATCCATGAGCCCCCAGGATTCTGTGCTCCTATTCTGGTGCTTAAACTGCAGGAAGCAGCCCTATTCCATCAGAGGGGCATGGCTACCAGGGGTGGTTATTTTCTACTCTCATGCCCAAAGATCAGCCATGTGTCAGAAGACAATCTTAGTTGGGAATAAAAATTCTAAATCCCCAAACTCAGTCATTCTGGCCTTTCTTCCACCAATGGAGAGGAGGGGTCTTACCTAACTCTCTTTAGCACTGCCCAGCAGCCAGCTGTAGACAGTCAGCTCCAGAGAGCTACTAAATGGGCTCATACAAGACTATGTCATCCTAAGCCATGATAAGCCAAACAGGAGCAGCAGAGGGCGAAAGATTTGGTTTCTGTATCAGATTCCAACCCTTTGTTCTTAGTCCTCATTAATCTGTTTCATGCTCTTTCTGTTCAGTTGACTCTCCCATTTTTCTGCTGAACTTACTATAGTGAGTTTTTATGTATTTCCACCTTCAGATCAGCTTCCTAATATTCATGCACCATTTGTGTAGATGCAAACAGACAAATACAAGATTATATGAAGGGGAAAATGTTTTGGTTGCCCTAATATATCAACAGCAATTCTTCACTCTCTCAAAGTTATATCTACCTAGAACTTGTTAGATTTTATAAAGGGTTATTTTTACTGTCAGTTACCATCACCAAGATTTCTATTTACTGACTCTTTGTGACCAGGTGCTCTGCTAAATGACTTAGGGCCATGATTTCCTATAAATATCACTAAAATCTTTACAGATGGATATTACTATCTTTAATTAAAATATAAGAAAACTGAGACTCAAAAATATAACATATTTTATCCAATGCCATGATAGTGATGATTAAGATAAACTATTAATAGATTTTAAAGCCCATGCTCAAATTTGAAGCCCATATTTTAAAATGCTATTTTATAGGGTTTCATCTGATTAAAAACATTATTCCTAAAAAAAAAATCAGTTTATACATTCTAAACACAAGGTTCTTGGATCCGCAGAGGTCAAGAGATTAATTTTATGGAGCTGTGACATCACTGAAAGGTAAGGTGGGTGTGACTGTTTCAGCGTGGGATGGGTGTGACTGTTTCAGCGTGGGATGATACTCAGTATATTCTCAAGAGGACCTGACCCCAAATGGTTGTAAAGGGTGGCTTGGATGGTAAAGAATCTGGCTACAATTCAGGAAACTCAGGTTTGATGCCTGGGTTGGAAATATCACCTAGAGAAGGGAATGATTACCCACTTCAGTATTCTTCAAGAAGAATTCTACAGACAGAGGAGCCTGGTGAACTACAGTCCATGGGTCACAAGGAGTCGGACACAACTGAGTGATTAATCCCAGATGGTTATGGAGCACTAAATAGGTTTTCCTACTCTCAGGTATTAATGTACAAAGGAATACTGTACCCTGGGTGCTTGATGTTCAAGTTCATCTTTTCAAATGGAGGTGCTGGAACACTGGTGAAAAGCATTCATGTTTAATTACATGCTGTGAACTATGAAACTTAGAGAAGATGTACAGTGTGGAGATCAATGCCTCATTTCACTGTGTTGAGAGGGCAACTAATACTAGAAGAATACTTTCCATCTTAAGTACATGAAAAGTACAGAGGAAGCCAGAAACTGATGATGGAAGCAGGAAGGTGTAGGTCTGGTACAGTGGTTCTCAATGCTTAATGTACAGCAGAATTATCTGTAGAATCAGATAAAAAAATATTAGTGACCAAGCACTATTCCAAGCCAACCAGAATCAGAATTTCTGGGGTTGGGTTGGGTATCTGTGTTTTCGGTGTAGAGTGAATTGAGGACCACTGATCTGGTGGTTATCTTCCAAGACAGGAGGAATAGGATTTTGAGGGTAGGAAGTATTATAGAAAAGTTTCATAATTTTTCCCAATAATTCTCAATAAATGTTGGGATCATCTCTTGATTTCTCACTATGTCCCAAACCAGAAGTATACACACCCTCACTCCCCAACACACACATGTATGTATATCCTCTATGATATTTTCTAACATTCCCCTGGGCTCTATCATTCAAACTGTGCTAGGATATTTTCAAATCAATTCATTTATTCTAAGTTGTAAGTGGTGATTTGCTACTTTTCAGAGATATTTAACAGAAATGATGTTCCCATGAAATTCCAGACATCCAAAAATAGGAACTTTATCCAGATGTTTCCTAGAACCCACATGTCCTTTTGTATAAAGACTCATATATGGAGACCAATGGTGATGAGAAGTCATTTAGTAGATTAGTTCATTGACTGTAACAGCTTAAAAGAAAAGTTGGTGAGTTATGTGTGAGATATTTCAAGTTTGGGATTCCCATGGGAGGTTAATACAGGGGATTTTGAGTGGGATGATATTTCTTAAGAAAGACTTCAGTAATGATGAAAATAGCATTCTGAGCAATGGGCTTCTGATTTCAGAAATGATAGGTAGATAACTGTTCTACATAACGCAGAATTTTGAAAATGAAAAAGATTTTCAATGTCCAGCCATTTGTGGAAGTCTGTTATTCTGTATCATCTTATGGTGAAATTGTGTTCTCCACCAGGCTGACAAACTCCACACTTGAATGCCAAGCATTATATCCAGAAAAACCTGTTAACATTACCAGGTGCTGAAGAAGATCCACAAATCTAGATCCACAAATCTGTATCTACATGACATTTACACATTTCTGTTCATGAGCCTCTGTGAAGATGGGAGGTTCTTACTGAGGTCTCCTCCTCCATGTTTCAGTGGGTGAGGTGAGGTTATACAGATTGGATTCTGTGGGTCCTCAGATATTCACAAACCTACTCAATTTTAATAAGAACTAGTTTGCGCATGCATGTTAAGTCACTTCAGTCATATGAGACTCTGCCACCCTATGGACTGTAGACCACCAGGTTTCTCTCTCCATGGGATTCTCCAGGCAAGGATACTAGAGTGGGAACCATGCCTTCCTCCAGGGGATCTTCTCGACCAAGGGATCAAACCCACATCTCTTATGTTTTCTGCATTGGCAAGTGGGGTTTTCTTTCACCACTAGTATGACCTGGGAAGCCCGATGAAATGGTTCAGTTCAGTTCAGTTCAGCCACTCAGTCGTGTCCTACTCTTTGCGACCCCATGAATCGCAGCACGCCAAGCCTTCCTGTCTATCACCAACTCCCGGAGTTCACTCAAACTCACGTCCATCGAGTCAGTGATGTCATCCAGCCATCTTATCCTCTGTTGTCCCCTTCTTCTCTTGCCCGCATTCCCTCCCAGCATCAGAGTCTTTTCCAATGAGTCAACTCTTCACTTGAGGTGGCCAAAGTACTGGAGTTTCAGCTTTAGCATCATTCCTTCCAAAGAAATCCCAGGGCTGATCTCTTTCAGAATGGACTGGTTAGATCTCCTTGCAGTCCAAGGGACTCTCAGGAGTCTTCTCCAACACCACAGTTCGAAAGCATCAATTGTTTGGCGCTCAGCCTTCTTCACAGTCCAACTCTCACATCCATACATGACCACAGGAAAAACCATAGCCTTGACTAGATGGACCTTTGTTGGCTAGGTAATGTCTCTGCTTTTTAATATGCTGTCTAGGTTGGTCATAACTTTCCTTACAAGAAGTAAACATTTTTTAATTCCATGGCTGCAGTCACCATCTGCAGTGATTTTGGAGCCCCCAAAATAAAGTCTGACACTGTTTCTACTGTTTACACATCTATTTCCCATGAAGTGATGGGACCAGATGCCATGATCTTCATTTTCTAAATGTTGAGCTTTAAGCCAACTTTTTCACTCTCCTCTTTCACTTTCATCAAGAGGCTTTTTAGTTCCTCTTCATTTTCTGCCATAGGCTCATGTTAGCTGTATATCTGAGGTTATTGATATTTCTCCCAGCAATCTTGATTCAGCTTGTGCTTCTTCCAGCCCAGCGTTTCTCATGATGTACTCTGCATATTAGTTAAATAAGCAGGGTGACAATATACAGCCTTAACGTGATCCTTTTCCTATTTGGAACTAGTCTGTTGTTTCCTGTCCAGTTCTAATTGTTGCTTTCTAACCTGCATATAGGTTTCTCAACAGGCAGGTTAGGCGGTCTGGTATTCCCATGTCTTTCAGAATTTTCCACAGTTTATTGTGATCCACACAGTCAAAGGCTTTGGCATCGTCAAGACAGCAGAAATAGATGTTTTTCTGGAACTCTCTTGTTTTTTCCATGATCCAGCGGATGTTGGCAATTTAATCTCTGGTTCCTCTGCCTTTTCTAAATCCAGCTTGAACATCTGGAAGTTCACAGTTCACATATTGCTAAAGCCTGGCTTGGAGTATTGCTTTACTAGCGTGTGAGATGAATGCAATTGTGCAGTAGTTTGAGCATTCTTTGGCATTGCCTTTCTTTGGGATTGGAATGCAAACTGACCTTTTCCAGTCCTGTGGCCACTGCTGAGTTTTCCAAATTTGCTGGCATATTGAGTACAGCACTTTCATAGCATCATCTTTCAGGATTTGAAATAGCTCAACTGGAATTCCATCGCTTCCACTAGCTTTGTTCATAGTGATGCTTTCTAAGGCCCACTTGACTTCACATTCCAAGATGTCAGGCTATAGGTGAGTGATCATACCATTGTAATTATCTTGGTCATGAAGATCTTTTTTGTACAGTTCTTGTGTGTATTCTTGCCACCTCTTCTTAATATCTTCTGCTTCTGTTAGGTCCACACCATATCTGTCCTTTATCAAGCCCATCTTTGCATGAAATGTTCACTTGGTATCTCTAATTTTCTTGAAGAGATCTCTAGTCTTTCCCATTCTGTTGTTTTCCTCTATTTCTTTGCATTGATTGCTGAAGAAGGCTTTCTTATCTCTTCTTGTTATTCTTTGGAACTCTGCATTCAGATGCTTTTATCTTTCCTTTTCTTCTTTGCTTTTTGCTTCTCTTTTTTTCAAAGCTATTTGTAAGGCCTCCTCAGACAGCCATTTTGCTTTTTTGCATTTCTTTTCCATGCGGATGGTCCTGATCCCTGTCTCCCTTACAATGTCATGAACCTCCGTCCATATTTCATCAGGCACTCTATCAGATCTAGTCCCTTAAATCTATTTCTCACTTCCACTGTGTAATCATAAGGGATTTGATTTAGGTCATACCTGAATTGTCTACTGGTTTTCCCTACTTTCTTCAATTTAAGTCTGAATTTGGGAATAAGGAGCTCATGATCTGAGCCAGAGTCAGCTCTTGGTCTTCTTTTTGCTGATTGTATAGAGCTTCTCCATCTTTGGCTACAACGAATATAATCAGTCTGATTTCTGTGTTGACCATCTGGTGATGTCCATGTGTAGAGTCTTCCCTTGTGTTGTTGGAAGAGGGTATTTTCCATGACCAGTGCTATGACCAGTTCTCTTGGCAAAACTCTATTAGCCTTTGCCCTGCTTCATTCCGTATTTCAAGGCCAAATTTGCCTGTTATTCCAGGTGTTTCCTGACTTCCTATTTTTGCAGTCCAGTACCCTATAATGAAAAGGACATCCTTTTTGGGTGTTAGTTCTAAAATGTCTTGTAGGTCTTCATAGAACTGTTCAACTTCAGATTCTTCAGCATTACTGGTTGGGGCATAGACTTGGATTCCTGTGATATTGAATGATTTGCCTTGGAAATGAACAGAGATCATTCTGTTGTTATTGAGACTGCATCCAAGTACTGCATTTCAGACTCTTTTGTTGATCATGATGGCTACTCCATGTCTTCTAAGGGATTCCTGCCTGCAATAGTAGATATAATGGTCATCTGAGTTAAATTCACCCATCCCAGTCCATTTTAGTTCACTGATTCCTAGAATGTCGACGTTCACTCTTGCCATCTCCTGTTTGACCACTTCCAATTTGCCTTGATTCATGGACCTAACATTCCAGGTTCCTATGCAATATTGTTCTTTACAGCATCGGACCTTGCTTCTATCACCAGTCACATCCACAACTGGGTATTGTTTTTGCTTTGGCTCCATCCCTTCATTCTTTCTGGAGTTATGAAATGGTTCAGGAGTTCTCAAATGCCAATGCAATGATTCACCTTAATGGTAAGATATATTTTAAACTGCTCAGTAGAGGATGTCAAAGCAGCAACATTTATTTCAGCTGACAAGTGTTACTCTGTAAATGGTATGAGACCCATTCCTAATCTGTAGGATTGCTTTGAAAAGCCAAGGTTGAGAGAGAGAAAGCTATGAGGTCTCCATTGTTCAAACATTCACAGAAAGTAGAAAACAGATTTTTTCCAACTCACACAGCAAAAAACTTAATGAAACCTGTTATTGACAGGCCATCAGAGATAAAGGTGAGTATTAATGATGCTATTTTAGACAGTATGACTTTTGAGTCTTATTATTTTGGAAAGAGTTATCCTCTTTTAAAAGCTATGTGAGTATACTACCCAAATCAATCTATAGATTCAGTGCAATCCTTATCAAGGTACCAATGTTATTTTTCACAGAACTAGAAGAAATAATTTCACAATTTGCATGGAAACACACACACACACACACACACACACACACACACACACACACACACAAACCCAGAATAGCAAAAGCAAGCTTGAAAAAGAAGAATGGAACTGAAGGAATCAACCTGCCTGACTTCAGACTATACTGCAAAGCTACAGTCATCAACACAGTGTGGTACTGGCACAGGCAGAAATACAGATCAATGGAACAAGTTAGAAAGCCCAGAGATAAATCCACACACCTATGGACACCTTATCTTTGACAAAGGAGGCAAAAATATATAATGGAGAAAAGACAATCTCTTTAACAAGTGGCGCTGGGAAAGCTGATCAACCATGTGTAAAAGGATGAAACTAGAACACTTTCTAACACCATAAACAAAAATAAACTCAAAATGGATTAAAGATCTAAATGTAAGATCAGAAACTATAAAACTCTTAGAGGAAAACATAAGCAAATCACTGACATTAATTATAGCAAGATCCTCTATGACCTACCTCCCAGAGTAATGTGAATAAAATTAAAAATAAAAGGATGGGCCCTAATTAAACTTAAAAGCTTTTTCACAATGAAGGAAACTATAAGCAAAGTGAAAAGGCAGCCTTCAGATTGGGAGAAAATAATAGCAAATGAAAAAAACCAGCAAAGAACTAATCTCCAAAATATACAAGCAGCTCATGTAGCTCAATACCAGAAAAACAAACAACCCAATCAAAAAGTGGGAAAAAGAACTCAATAGACATTTCTCCAAAGAAGACATGCTGCTGCTGCTGCTGCTGCTAGTCGCTTCAGTCGTGTCCGACTCTATGCGACCCCATAGACGGCAGCCCACCAGGCTCCCCCGTCCCTGGGATTCTCCAAGCAAGAACACTGGAGTGGGTTGCCATTTCCTTCTCCAATGCATGAAAGTGAAAAGTGAAAGGGAAGTCACTCAGTCGTGTCCGACTCTTCGCAACCCCATGGACTGCAGCTCACCAGGCTCCTCCGTCCCTGGGATTCTCCAGGCAAGAGTACTGGAGTGGGTTGCCATTTCCTTCTCCAAAAAGAAGACATACAGGTGGCTAATAAACACATGAAAAAATGCTCAACATCATTCATTATCAGAAAAATGTAAATCAAAGCCACAATGAGGTATCATCTCATGCCAATCAGAATGGCTGTCATCAAAAAGCCTACAAACAGTGAATTCTGGAGAGGGTGTGGAGAAAATGGAACCCTCTTACACTTCTGGTGGGAATGCAAACTAGTACAGCCACTGTGGAGAACAGTGTGCAGATTCCTTAAAAAACTAGGAATACAACTGCCATCAACCCATCAATGCCCCTGCTGGGCATAGACACTGAAAAAAAGAGACACATATACCCCAGTGTTCATTGCAGCATTGTTTACAATAGCTAGGACATGGAAGCAACCTAGATGTCCATAGGCAGATGAGTGGATAAGGAAGTTGTGGTACATGTGCACAATGGAATATTAGCTATAAAAAGGAACACATTTGAGTCAGTTCTAATGAAGTGGATGAAACTGGAGCCTATTATACAGAGTGAAGTAAGTCAGAAAGAAAAACACCAATACAGTATATTAACACATACATATGGAATTTAGAAAGATGGTAACAATGATGCATACTATATACAAGGCAGCGAAAGAGACACAGATATAAAGAATAGACTTTTAGACTCTGAGGGAGAAGGCAAGGGTAGGATGATTTGAGAGAATAACATTGAAACATGTATATTATCATATGTAAAGTAGATGAGCAGTACAAGTTTGATACATGAAGCAGGGCACTCAAAGCTGGTGCTAAGGGACAACCCAGAGGGATGGGGTGGGGTGGGAGGTGGGAGGTGGGTTCAGGATGGGGGACATGTGGACACCCATGGCTGACTCATGTCAATGCATGGCAAAAACCATCACAATGTTGTAAAGTAATTATCTTCCAATTAAAGTAAATAAATTAATTTAAATATATAAAAGCTATGTCTCCACAATAAGCCCATGTGAAGAGTATAAGGAAGACAACCAGGAGAAGCAATATTTATAGACTTAACTATTCTTTAGGCTTATGAAAGTTTTAACATCAATAGAAAATTGTCATTTATCCTAGTCATCTTAATTCATCTGAAAGTCATTTAGGGGCTTCCGTTGTGGCTCAGAGTTAAAGAATCTGTCTGCAGTGCAGGAGATGCAGGAGACTCGGGTTTGATCCCTGGATCAGGAAGATCCCCTGGAGGAGGGCATGGCAAGCCACTCCAGTGTTCTTGCCTGGAGAACCCCAGGGACAGAAGACCCTGATGGTCTATAGCCCATAGAGTCACAAAGAGATGAATACAACTGAAGCAATTGAGCATGCATCTTAATTAATGATTTAGAAGAAAGCAAAGTCAACTAGAATTCACATTAGTTTTATACCTGGCTTCCTCACTGATTGACTTTGTGACCTTGAACTATTTATTTAATATTTCAAGACTTCAGTTTTCTCAGCATAAAATGAGGGAATCAGATTAAATGATCTCTAATATTCCTTCCAGCATTAACAATGTGCAAATGTATTCGTTGAAGATAGGAAACCTCAAATGAGCATTTGGTTTAAGTGTGACTGGTTTTATAATCAGATTTATTGTCTATGACCTATTCAGAATCCACTGTCTACCGGAGGAATTCTAAACTCTGGTTTCAAACATCACTGCATTCAGAACCTCAGCACTGAGAGACTCTAGCTTCTTTCTACCCTGACATTTTATTTAATGGATTAGAGGACCATGCCCCAGTAAGAGGATGTCTGGCTGAGGCTATTCAGGTGAGCTAAGCACAGAACTGGGATATTCTACTTGAAAATAAGTACTCTATACTACCTCTTGTATCTTTATTTAAAATGTGTATTTCTATATATAATCTGAAACCTAATTCTCGGGGTCACCTGATTTTAAGGATAAGTGACAAAAGTAAGTAAATGAAAAGGTTGATTAAAGTTGGAAATTGCACAATAGTCAACCCTAATATTTTTTTTTTCCCGTCTAAAACTACATGTACAAACTCCACCACTTATGAATTAGGAATTGGCCAAATTATTTCAATGTAGTTCTTAAAGTTCACATTAAGTGATCATGATCTTTAAGGCTTTTAGACTCAAAAGTCTCTCCAAGTAAGGCCATAGGGATGGGCTTATATTTCTGTTGTTTTGTTATCTGTTCTGCATCTGAAGGCTAGGAAGCCAAGATTGAAAACAGAAATCATCTCTAGCACAAATTGTCCACACAAACATGAACAAATCATTTCTCCTCGAATATTTTCTCCACATCAATTAAACAAGGGTATTGGAATATAAAGGCTTTATTGCTCATATTAACTCTCAAATTCCAAGATTCCAGTAAATTTATAGACAGATATACTTTATTGACAGACCTATGCCCCCTCCACCAAATTAAACTAGATAATAAACACGATGTTAAAATGAGTGAGAAGTTCAAGTTTCCAGCTCAAGATTTTTTTTTTCTCCTCTTCTTCTTCATGGTATGCTGTAGGAACTGGTTAAACTAGAAAATTTTAAGTTATAAATATTTAAACTGCTTTTTTACAACACAGAGCTTAGATGCAAAGGCATTAGGCACTTTAAGAAATAGATTGAAAAGAAATGTCATTATCTTGATTTTCTGAATTGATTTGCTTAATAACAATACTTAGCATTTATATAGTGTTCTGTATTTTCAAATTGCTTTATAATCATTAATCAGTTAATTCATGCAACCTCTCTGTGAGGTCAAGATTATTATCCCAATTTTACAGACAAAGAAATGGAGATATGGAGAAATTAAGTGACTTGCCCAAAGTCATTGAGGAAGTGAGTGACAGGCTCTGGATTAAAACTTTGAGACTGAGTCTACACTGGCTAAATGAATTGTAGAATTGACATAATCAACTGAATAATTAAAGAAGAAATAACCATTTTCTCCAAAATAGCTAGAAAATTGATATAGCACTGGGCACTTACAGGCTTGAATTATCTAAATGGTTATTTCACATTTCACATATAGAAATAAACTATAGACATATTTGTAATTGAAATCTTATGTGATGTTTTGCTTTCCTTAATCGTAACAGTCTGTCCCAATCTTATTGACTTATTGGTGCTCTGTAAAATGCTCTCTTTTATTTGAGAAATCCCCAAATAGCCCCAGGATGCACTGCATTCTAATCTTTCTCCCTGCCCTCAACCCCATCCCAGGGCAGAAAATTAGTAAACATCTGGATAAACAGAGAATGTTTAACTTAAGATATGAATACTTATTATTATTATTATTATTATTATTATTATCATACAGCCAAGAGTAGTAAGGAGAAATAAGAAATATTTTGTAGACCAGATACATTTTTGTTTGGTCTTTAAAATGTGAGTCATATTCTGATAAAAGGAAGCTAAGGCAGAAGAAACACCCTGAGCAAGAAGAAAACAGTGAGGAAGAAATAGGTTGGGTAAAAGTTGCAAGACAGAAGTCAGGCTCAGTGGGAAAGATGTTGCAAAAGAGGAGATAAGAATATACAGTATGATGAGGCAGAGACACATTAAGCAGATCATAAGCTTGATTCAGAGGCATATTGGAGACTTTCAGGCAGAAGGGTGGAAACCCATATACAGGTTTATTTATTCCTCTCAATTAGTTTTTACTGTTGTTACTGTTTTCCCCCAACTACCTTTAAAATTTTATAATGAAAACAATGCTTGAAGAGAGATGCTGGAAAGCTTCTAGGCTTTGTTATGCTTTTAACTAGCTCTGGAACCTGGGACAAATCTCTTTTGTTAGCAAACTCTACTTCATTAAACTGGATAAAGTAAAAAAGGGGGCTGATGTTACCTGAGCATCATACAGGGGTACTGTGTCAGATCCCTTCCATCTATCATCTCATATAACACTGAAGGGCATTGGGAAATGGAAGTTATTTATTTACGGATGAGAAAACAAAAATTTAGAAAATTAAAGTAGCATGCTCAAGGGAGTGTCAGAGCTGGTTTTTGAATTAAGGTTTACACAGAGTTTAAATCCTAAGCTCTAAGCAAAATTATCTGATATCTACCTGTATATGGAAAACATGAAATTAAGATAAACTTAAAATAAAAGAAAAGTAAGTACATTTTTCAAGTAAACTGCTTATTTCCCAATGCTACTGCACATTAGGATCACCTGGGCAATTATTCTTCTTGGTTGTGCTGGGACTTGATTGCTACATGCAGGCTTCCTCTAGCTCCAGTGAGCAGGAGCTACTCTTTGTTGCGGTGTGCGGGCTTCTCTTGTTGCGGAGCACAGGCTATAGGTGTGTGGCTTCAATAGTCGCAGCTCACAGGCTCAGTTGTTGTGGCACAAAGGCTAAGTTGCTCCATGGCATGTGGAATCTTCCTGGAGCAGGGATGGAATCCATGGCCCCTGCATTAGCAGGCAGATTCTCATCCACTCTTCCACAAGTGAAGTCCTCCTCTGGGAATTTTTTAACTATTATACCTGATCCTACTCAAATTTTCTGATTTAATTGACAAGCAATGTTACCTAGGCATTGGAATATTTTAAAATTCCCTATGTGATTGGGGACCATGGATCTAAGCAAACGATGTTAGACTCATCTGGGAGATGCAGCAGCTAACCATACTCAACATGAGAAATGATAAAGATATATTCTGCTTGAGATTTTTCATAAAACTGTAATAGAATTAACATTGGATTTTCCCAGTTGCTCAGCCGGTAAAGAATCTGCCTGCAATATGGGAGATATAAGAGATGTGGGTTCAGTCCCTTGGTCAGGAAGACCCCTGGGAGGAGGAAATGCTACCAACTCCAATATTCTTGCCTGAAAAAGCCCATGGATAGAGGAGCCTGGTGGGCTACAGTCCAAAGTGTCACAGAGTCAGACAGGACTGAGAGACTAAGCTTGCAATAGAATTAACATAATGTATTGATTAATTAATGCAATGATAAGTATCTAAAATATATTAAAATATCAAAAAATGGAAATCATTTACCTGATTTTCAAGAGTTTGTTCTCTTCCTCTGATTTTGTCTTATTTCTGTCTGTGTCTGTCTCTTCTTTTGGTCTCTTTCACTTTGTCTCTGTGTCTTTTCTCTTTTCATGACAAGATCTAACTGGAATCAGCTTAATCTCTGATTATTTCAAAAATCATCACAGGCTATAATTGCCTCATTTGCAGAATCAACTCATGCTTTGCTCATAAGTGGGGAAAAGAAAAGACTTTGGGGATAGACACATCCAAGTTTTAATCTATCGATTGTTGTTTGGTCGCTCAGTCATGTCCGACTCTTTGTGACCCCAAGAACTGCAGCACGCCAGGCTTCCCTGTCCTTCACCATCTCCAGAGCTTGCTCAAAGTCATGTCCATCAAATTGGTGATGCCATTCAACCATCTCATCCTCTTTGGTCCCCTTCTCCTCCTGCCTTCAGTCTTTCCCAGCATCAGGGTATTTTCCAGTGAGTCAGTTTTTCCCATCAGGTGGCCACAGTATTGGAGCTTCAGCTTCATTATCAGTCCTTCCAATGAATATTCAGGGTTGATTTCCTTTAGGATTGACTGGTTTGATTTCCTTGCTTGTCTAGCAATTACATAAGTGTGTAGTTTTGAGCAAATTGATTAACCTTATTAAATCTCAACCTTTCTCACCCATCAAGTAAGAATAAATACATTTAACTCATAGGAAAATATGCTAAAATAAGGGGACTCAAACATGCTTCCCTGATCCACATCCTGGCAGAGACTGGTCCTTCATTTACTCCCCTTTCTGTCACTTTGGAGAAGGAAATGGCAACCCACTCCAATACTCTTGCCTGGAAAATCCCATGGACGGAGGAGCCTGGTAGGCTACAGTCTATGGGGTCACAAAGAGTCGGACAGGACTGAGCGACTTCACTTCACTTTCACTTTCTGTCACTTAGTAATGCCATTCAAAGTAGTAGCTTACACTTAGCTTCCTTGCCACAGTGTCTATTCCATATAGTTTGGTATTAATCTTTATTTTCTTTTATATCATTTTACCATCAGACTTGTTCAAGCTGGATTCAGAAAAGGCAGAAGAACGAGAGATCAAATTGCCAACACCTGTTTGATCATTGAAAAAGAAAGAGAGTTCCAGAAAAACACCTACTTTTGCTTTATTGACTATGCCAAAACCTATGACTGTGTGGATAACAGCAAAATGTGGAAAATTCTTAAAGAGATTGGAATAACAGATAACCTGATCTGCCTCTTGAGAAATCTGTATGCAAGTCAAAAGCAACAGTTAGAACTGGACATGGAACAACAGACTGGTTCCAAATAGGAAAAGGAGTACATCAAGGCTGTATATTGTCACCCTGCTTATTTAACTTATACGCAGAGTACATCATGAGAAACGCTGGACTGGAAGAAGCACAAGCTGGAATCAAGATTGCCGGGACAAATATCAATAACCTCAGATATGCAGCTGACACCACTCTTATGGCAGAAATTGAAGAGGAACTAAAGAGACTCTTAATGAAAGTGAAAGAGGAGACTGAAAAAGTTGGCTTAAAACTCAACATTCAGAAAACTAAGATCATGGCCCCATCCCTTCATGGCAAATAGATGGGGAAACAATGGAAACAGTGACATACTTTATTTTGGGGGGCTCCAAAATCACTGCAGATGGTGATTGCAGCCATGAAATTAAAAGCTTTTCTCCTTGGAAGAAAAGCTATCACCAACCTAGACAGATAATAAAAAGCAGAGACATTACTTGGCCAACAAAGATCTGTCTAGTCCAAGCTATGGTTTTTTTCTGTAGTCATGTATGAATGTGAGAGTTGGACTATAAAGAAAGCTGAGCACCAAAGAATTAATGCTTTTGAATTGTAGTGTTGGAGAACACTCTTTTTTTTTTTTTAATTTTATTTTATTTTGAAACTTTACATAATTGTATTAGTTTTGCCAAATATCAAAATGAATCCACCACAGGTATACATGTGTTCCCCATCCTGAACCCTCCTCCCTCCTCCCTCCCCATACCATCCCTCTGGGTCGTCCCAGTGCTCTAGCCCCAAGCATCCAGTATCGTGCAGCATCTCATTTCATACATGATATTTTACATGTTTCAATGCCATTCTCCCAAATCTTTCCAGCCTCTCCCTCTCCCACAGAGTCCATAAAACTGTTCTATACATCAGTGTCTCTTTTGCTGTCTCGTACACAGGGTTATTGTTACCATCTTTCTAAATTCCATATATATGCATTAGTATACTGTATTGGTGTTTTTCCTTCTGGCTTACTTCACTCTGTATAATAGGCTCCAACACTCTTGAGAGTCCCTTGGATTGCAAGGAGATCCAACCAGTCAATCCTAAAGGAACTCAATCCTGAGTATTCACTGGAAGGATTGATGATAAAGCTGAAATTCCAATACTTTGGCCACCTGATGTGAAGAACTGACTCATTGGAAAAGACCTGATGCTGGGAAAGGCTGAAAGTGGGAAGAGAAGGGGACAACAAAGGATGAGATAGTTGGGTGCATCACTGACTCAGTGGACATGAGTTTGAGTAGCTTGTGGGGAGTTGGTGCTGGACAGGGAAGCCTGGCATGCTGCAGTCCGTGGAGTCACACAGAGTTGGACTCAGCTGAGTGACTGAACTGAATTGAACTTAACTGTCAGACTTGATTTATTGTCTCTAATTGTGCTTACTTCATTAGATTTTTTCACTTGCATTTGTTTCTTGTGTAGAGAGAGGAATATGATGTTTATTTATATTATTTTTTTAAAAATTTCCAGTCCTCTCTGACATCATCCCTGTCCTAATTCTTTTTATCCTCATTCAAAACAAAATACCTCAACAGTTCAGTTCAGTACAGTCGCTCAGTCATGTCTGACTCTTTGCAACCCCATGAATTGCAGCACACCAGGCCACCCTGTCCATCACCAACCCCCAGAGTTTACTCAAACTCATGTCCATTGAGTCCGTGATGCCATCCAGCCATCTCATCCTCTGTCGTCCCCTACTCCTCCTGCCCCCAATCCCTCCCAGCATCAGAGTCTTTTCCAATGAGTCAACTCTTCGCATGAGGTGGCCAAAGTACTGGAGTTTCAGCTTCAACATCAGTCCTTCCAATGAACATCCAGGTCTGATCTCATTTAGAATTGACTGGTTGGATCTCCTTGCAGTCCAAGAGACTCTTAAGAATCTTCTCCAACACCACAGTTCAAAAGCATCAATTCTTCAGTGCTCAGCTTTCTTCACAGTCCAACCCTCACATCCATACATGACCACTGGAAAAACCATAGCCTTGACTAGATGGACCTTTGTTGGCCAAGTAATGTCTCTGCTTTTTAATATGCTGTCTAGGTTGGTCATAACTTTCCTTCCAAGGAGTAAGCATCTTTTAATTTCATGGCTGCAGTCACCATCTGCAGTGATTTTGGAGCCCAGAAAAATAAAGTCTGACACTGTTTCCACTATTTCCCCATCTATTTCCCATTGAAGTGACGGGACCAGATGCCATGATCTTAGTTTTCTGAATGTTGAGCTTTAAGCCAACTTTTTCACTCTCCTCTTTCACTTTCAACAAGAGATTTTTTAGTTCCTCTTCACTTTCTGCCATAAGAGTGGTGTCATCTGCATATCTGAGGTTATTGATATTTCTCCCAGCAATCTTGATTCCAGCTTGTGCTTCTTCTAGCCCAGTGTTTCTCATGATGTACTCTGCATATAAATTAAATAAGCAGGATGACAATATACAGCTTTGATGTACTCCTTTTCCTATTTGGAACCAGTCTGCTGTTCCATGTCCAGTTCTAACTGTTGCTTCCTAACCTGCATATAGGTTTCTCAAGAGGCAGGTCAGGTGATCTGGTATTCCCATCTCTTTCAGAATTTTCCACAGTTTATTGTGATCCACACAGTCAAAGGCTTTGGCATCGTCAAGAAAGCAGAAAAAGATGTTTTTCTGGAACTCTCTTGCTTTTTCCATGATCCAGTGGATGTTGGCAATTTGATCTCTGCCTTTTCTTAAATCCAGCTTGAACATCTGGAAGTTCATGGTTCATGTATTGCTGAAGCCTGGCTTGGAGAATTTTGAGCATTACTTTATAGCGTGTGAGATGAGTGCAATTGTGCAGTAGTTTGAGCATTCTTTGGCATTGCCTTACTTTGGGATTGGAATGAAAACTAATCCTTTCTATTCCTGTGGCCACTGGTGAGTTTTCCAAAGTTGCTGGCATATTCAGTGTAACACATTCACAGCATTATCTTTTAGGATTTGGAATAGCTGAACTGGAATTCTATCACCCCCACTAGCTTTGTTTGTAGTGATGCTTTCTAAGGCCCACTTGATTTCACATTTCAGGATGTCTGGCTCTAGGTGAGTGATCACACCATCGTGATTATCTTGGTCATGAAGATCTTCTTTGTGCAGTTCTTCTGTGTAGTCTTGCCACCTCATCTTAATATCTTCCTCTTCTGTTAGGACCATACCATTTCTGTCCTTTATCAAGCCCATCTTTGCATGAAATGTTCCCTTGGTATCTCTAATTTTCTTGAAGAGATCTCTAGTCTTTTCCATTCTGCTGTTTTTCTCTATTTCTTTGCATTGATCCCTAAGGAAGGCTTTCTTATCTCTTCTTGCTATTCTTTGGAACTCTGCATTCAGATGCTTATTTCTTTCCTTTTCTCCTTTGCTTTTTGCTTCTCTTCTTTTCAGAGCTATTTGTAAGGCCTCCTCAGACAGCCATTTTGCTTTTTTGCATTTCTTTTTCTTGGAGAGCTACCCCACACCCGAGGTCAGGGGCGGCGGCCGAGAGGAGCAACCCCATGTCCAAGAAGCAGCTGCTGCGGAGGCACAGGAGGGCCAAGAGGAGCTACTCCACTCAAGGTCAGAAGGAGGAGGCCTGAGGAGATACCCCTCATCCAAGGTAAGGAGCAGCAGTGTGCTTTGCTAGAGCAGCCGTGAAGAGATACCTCAAGTCCAAGGTAAGAGAAACCCAAGTAAGATGTTAGGTGTTGCAAGAGGGTATCAGAGGGCAGACACACTGCAACCATAATCACAGAAAACTAGCCAATCTGAGCGCACGGACACAGCCTTGTCTAACTCATGCCATGTGGGGCCACCCAAGACGGACGGGTCATGGTGGAGAGGTCTGACAGAATTTGGTCCACTGGAAAAGGGAATGGCAAACCACTTCAGTATTCTTGCCTTGAGAACCCCATGAACAGTATGAAAAGGCAAAATGAGAGGATACTGAAAGAGGAACTCCCCAGATCGGTTGGTGCCCAATATGCTACTAGAGATCGGTGGAGAAATAACTCCAGAAAGAATGAAGGGATGGAGCCAAAGCAAAAACAACACCCAGCTGTGGATGTGACTGGTGACAGAAGCAAGGTCCAATGCTGTAAAGAGCAATATTGCATAGGAACCTGGAAGGTCAGGTCCATGAATCAAGGCAAATTGGTAGTGGTCAAACAGGAGATGGCAAGAGTGAACGTCGACATTCTAGGAATCAGCAAACTAAAATGGACTGGAATGGGTGAATTTAACTCAGATGACCATTATATCTACTACTGCGGGCAGGAATCCCTCAGAAGAAATGGAGTAGCCATCATGGTCAACAAAAGAGTCTGAAATGCAGTACTTGGTTGCAATCTCAAAAACAACAGAAAGATCTCTGTTTTTTTCCAAGGCAAACCATTCAATATCACAGTAATCCAAGTCTATGCCCCAACCAGTAATGCTGAAGAACCTGAAGTTGAACGGTTCTATGAAGACCTACAAGATCTTTTAGAACTAACACCCCCAAAAATGTCCTTTTCATTATAGGGGACTGGAATGCAAAAGTAGGAAGTCAGGGAACACCTGGCGTAACAGGCAAATTTGGCCTTGGAGTACGGAATGAAGCAGGGAAAAGGCTTATAGAGGTTTGCCAAGAGAACGCACTGGTCATAGAAAACATCCTCTTCCAACAACACAAGAGAAGACTCTACACATGGACATCGAAATCAGATTGATTATATTCTCTGCAGCCAAAGATGGAGAAACTGTATATAGTCAGCAAAAACAAGACTGGGACCTGACTGTGGTTCAGATCATGAACTCCTTATTGCCAAATTCAGACTTAAATTGACGAAAGTAGGGAAAGCACCTAGACCATTCAGGTATGACCTAAATCAAATCCCTTATGATTATATAGTGGAAGTGAGAAAGAGATTTAAGGGACTAGATCTGATAGACAGAGTGCCTGATGAACTATGGATGGAGGTTTGTGACATTGTACAGGAGACAGGGATCAAGACCATCCCCAAGAAACAGAAATGCAAAAAAGGAAAATGGCTGTCTGAGGAGGTCTTACAAATAGCTGTGAAAAGAAGAGAAGCAAAAAGCAAAGGAGAAAGGAAAGATATAAGCATCTGAATGCAGAGTTCCAAAATACCTCATAGAATCTACATTATTAATTGTTGAAATATATGAGAAGCATAGTTTACAATCAAGCTTTCTGAAAAGCAGTAAGATTCTCATTAATGGCATCATTTTTCCAGTTGGTCTCAATGATGAAGATTTAGGCAACCAAAAGCTTTGAGGGAGTCTCTGAGTGTTGCAGTATGGGAAAGTGGAAATATGTCAAAGTCCATAGAAATTTACTTTTGTCTAAAGTTATGCTCACACAGGACATCAGTAACCTGATCTTGAACATGACTTTTTCTTGATGTTACATGACAATGAGACTGGGAAAAAATCCTCACCAGGGCCCTTCAGCAAAAACTTGATGCCCTAAAGCATGAGATTTGATCCCCCTATCTTAGCACAAGACTTCAAATGATTGTTAGACTTTAGAATTCTTTTAAATCCAGCTACTGTGCTTAACTGGAAAGGAGACAGCGAATTTCAATAGCTGATATACAAAGTTATCTAGGGACATTTACCCCTCTTTCATTGCAAAGATTTTAGGGGCTTTTACCCATCTTTCATTGAAAAAAATCTTGATTCAAGTTTCTTTATTTGAAATTTATGGGTAAAATTGATTTTTTTCCCCTAGCTCCTTCACCAATATAGTTGGTATTTGAATGGCAAAATATATTTCCAAATTGTTTCTTTTCTGGACACTGGAATCTGGAGGTGCTTCTCTGGTCTTTCTGTTTACTCAAATTTTGCTCAGACTTAAAACCCCATTCCAAACACCTCTGTGATGCTGTCTCTCATTTAGCAGTTTTTACTGATCTCCCTTAAATCATTTTCAGTGAGGATGTGCTGCACCACAGCAATTGAACAATTTTAATTATATGATATTTTGTGTTCTGCCATATCTTATTTTCTACAATGCATGCATTTTAAGTTCATGTGTCAGTGTTGATTGGAAGCTTCTGAATGACACGGTACTTGTTTCTCAACATGCATCCTCTACAATTCTGTATAGAAGGTCCTCACAAATTTATGCTTATTTTTTGATCCTCAGTGACTTTGGTTTTAAGGAGAAGAGGAATGGAAATAATTTTAAGATAGAAAAGTTGGCCTACAGAACAAAGGGTAAATTTAATGAAATCTTGGATTATTTACATACACATTTACTTTATGACTTTTCTGTGGCATTTGAAAAGCTTAACCTAGTTCTCTCTCCCTTGCATTTTTCTAAGTCCCCTTTCTCTGTTGTTACTTGGTATGTGCTTTGGGAATGCAAATTATTTTTTTTTAAGATTAGACCAAAGCAAAACATAATTAGAAAAGGAGATCAAAGATGCATCCTCTAATATGTCTCAAGGCCAAATATGAATGATTTCTGAATTTTACTAAATGATTTCTGCTATTTTACTAAATCATGTCACACAGATAATCAAAAGTTATGCTACCACATTTAATCGTGCATTTTGAGATGGATAGTGTGAATTTATCCAAAATAATATTGATCTTCTTTAACACTGCAAGTGGACTCTTTGGCTTGGCAAGCTAAAGCTTTGTCTGAAAGCTAAAGAGCATGGTGATACTTTACAAAGACATAAACAGAAATGAAAATGAAAAGCAATAAAAAGCAAAGCATAGACTAGAATCACCTGATCTCACAAAGCGTTTGGAAGCTCTCTAGATTAGCAAGAGGTGGAAGCATCCCTTGTAATAGCAGGAAGGAAAGACTATTCTGCATAATTGGTTGCCTGACCTGGCATTCCTACTTTCATGATAAAATATTTGCTAAAATTGTGAAGCTTAATGAAAGTAAACACAGTATTTTGCCTTAAAGGAAAATAAAATATAGAGTGGCACATCTATTGTACTTTCCATATATGTGAAACATTATAATAAATAGGAGTAGGAAGACTTTCTCTGCCTTTTAATGTATGATAGATGGAAGCAAGCAAACAAGGAAAATCAAACAATCAAGGCAAAAAGAATATTTTATGGTAGACAGTACCTCAAAAATCAATTAATCCAATCTCCTTATTATGATGAATAAACAAGCTGCCTGAAGGAGGTGAATAACTTAGCCGCCTAAGTTGACCCCTAGTTGACATAGTCTGGTCAACTTGGTCAAACACAGAAAATGACTAATTCTCAACTTACCGTTTTTTCACTACATCATCATGCAAAAGAGGGACTCTGATAAAAGTACGTAAGATTGTGGGATGTATTTTCAAAGAGAATTGCAGATGTGTATTTTGAAAAAAGCTTTGTAAAAAGTGTAGATATCTACCAAATGTGCTGTGTGCTGTGCTAAGTCACTTCGATCATGTCCGACTCTTTGTGACCCTTTGGATCATAGCCTGCCAGGCTTCTCTGCCCATGGGATTCTCCAGGCAAGAATACTAGAATGGTTGTCATGCCCTACTCCAGGGGACTTTCCAGGCCCAGGGATAGAACCTGTGTTTCTTATGTCTCCTGCATTGGCAGGTGGGCTCTTTACCACTAACACCACATGGGAAGCCCATCTACTGAACAGCCTGGTTCAATTGCAGGGATATTTGAGGAAGAAAAATCGAGTAGATGATGCTAACATGTCTCTGTGTCCCAGAAAGGAATTTCAATGATATCTTTTTTGGAAGCAGGTTGATCAAAATTTCACAGACTTCACAAATGGTCATAGATGCTGTTCTGAGGTAAATAATATTTCTTTGTTTCTAGAATAATGCTAATCAAAGCCCCTTACTTCCCAAGAAGAGATGGTGACTAGACTGTTAAATGTTAAGGACCCCAACTGGCTGAATAACCCAATTTTGTGACCCATTAATGTGCAACCTTAGGGAATGACTTGGCTCTCAAATCTGAGACTGTTGATGTTGGGGCAAAATATGGTTATAGAACTCCACCATCCTGGACTTTCAGGAATCAATTCTGTTACTCTCCATCCCAGCAATTTGGGAAAGTTGAGTTACTATTAGTTTCATTTCATAATTCATTAGTTTGATTGACTGTCACTAAGCTGAACATCTGGAGACAAATGAAAGGTACATAAATAACAATCACATTTTTATAAGATGGGAAAATAAAAATCTATTTTGGAAAATACAATGGTAATAAACTGCTCTAGAAGCTTGTAAATGAAGGGAAGCCATCCATGTTTCACTTTGTCATAAATCCAAGTAAAACAGCTTCTTTAGAAATACAAGATTCCAACTGGCTATGTGTTTTATCTTGGCAATTTCTGTAAGTGTGTGAAAATCTATCTAAAATACATATAAGTTATATATATATATACATATACACATATATGTAAATATACACAACTATATTCTTTGAAATGTTTCTATGAGGTGAATATATGTTAGTGGAAAATTCTTCCCCAGTGTGATTTTGTGTCTGAATTCTAAAGCAGAGGGAACTGTAAAATTCACTGCTCCATCACTGCACTCTCCATAATACCAACCAGATCACAGAATCTTGTGCATATTCAACTGGTAAATGAGATCACCATCTTTTTCTTTCTTTAAAACTCTCTAATTGCTTCTAATTACACTTCAAATTGCACCCACACTTATTGTCATCACAAGGCAATTTTTCATCTGACCATGCATGCCTACCTTATTTCAAACCATTATGTCCCTTTACCCCTCCTCCAGTCTATTAAACTTTATTTTATTTATTTTTTTGTTGAGCACCACAAGAACTTGTCCTCACCTTAGGCCTTTCATACTCCCTTGTCTTTTCCTGGAGGCCTGAAATTCTAGGAATTTTATGTCTGTCTCTTTCCTACCAGTTCCTCGGAAGGACCCTATTTGACTATCTAATTTAAAAGAGCTCCATTCATTCCAGTCAGTTGCTGTTCAGTCCCTAAGTCATGTCTAACTCTTTGTGATCCATGGACTGCAGCACTCCAGGCTTCCCTGTCCTTCATTTTATCCCAGAGTTTGCTCAAACTCATGTCCATTGAGTTGGTGATGCCATCCAACCATCTCATCCTATATCACCTCCTTCTCCACCTGTCCAGAATCTTTCTCAGAATCTTTTCCAATATGTCAACTCTTTGCATCAGGTGACCAAAGTATTGGAACTTCAGCTTCAGCATAAGTCCCTCCAATGAATACTCAGGGCTGATTTCTCTTAGGATTGGCTGGTTTGATCTCCTTGATTTCCAAAGAAATCTCAAAAATCTTCTCCAGCACCACAGTACAAAAATGATTCTTTTGTGACTCAGAGTAGGTACCAGATAAACATGAAACAAATTCATTTATTGAAATGAAAAACAAATCCCCCTATTGAAATAGGGGTCTAAGAAGACAAGAGAGAAAATATCTAAACCCTAGAGTATCCTATAACATCACAGTTAAACTGGGCCTTCTCTCTCTCTTCTTGGGGAAAGGTGGTGAGGATTGAGCACCTTTCTTTACCACAAGGAAGAGAATCACAAGATTTAGGAAAGTGAGGATGGATAACTCCAATGCTTTCCAAATGAAACCTTCTTACTCTTTACAGGACCCGAGGAAAACCCATTACTGGACCCTGGAAGATGCAGCTTACATAATTCACTTTCCTGTCCACATGATTGTGCTTAAATTAGCATGAGATAGGGTAGAGAAATCTAAGAATTTATCAATATCCCCTGCTGTTTCTGACGTACAAACATTTTGAGAATTAAGTGAACTGCCAATCTTTCTACTTTCAGTTCAGTTCAGTTGCTCAGTTGTGTCCAACTCTTTGCAGTCCCATGTACCATAGCACGCCAGGCCTCCCTGTCCATCACCAACTCCCGGAGTTTACCCAAACTCATGTCCATTGAGTTGGTGCTGCCATCCAACCATCTCATCCTCTATCATCCCCTTCTCCTCCTGCCCTCAATATTTCCCAGCATCAGGGTCTTTTCAAATGAGTCAGCTTTCTGCATCAGGTGGCCAAATATTGGAGTTTCAGCTTCAACATCAGTTCTTACAATGAACACCTAGAACTGATCTCCTTTAGGATGTACTGGTTGTATCTCCTTGCAGTCTAAGGGACTCTCAAGTGTCTTCTCCAACACCACAGTTCAAAAACATCAATTCTTTGGCACTCAGCTTTCTTTATAGTCCAAATCTCACATCCATACATGACTACTGGAAAAGCCATAGCCTTGACTAGATGGGCCTTTGTTGACAAAGTAATGTCTCTGCTTTTTAATATGCTATCTAGCTTGGCCTTCCAAGGCATAAGTGTCTTTTAATTTCATGGCTGCAGTCACCATCTGCAGTGATTTTGGAGTCCCCAAAAATAAAGTCAGCTACTGTTTCCACTGTTTCCTCAATCTATTTGCCATGAAGTGATGGGACTGGATGCCATGATCTTAGTTTTCTGAATGTTGAGCTTTAAGCCAACTCTCCTCTTTTTTTTCACTCTCCTCTTTCGTTTTCATCAAGAGGCTTTTTAGTTCCTCTTCACTTTCTTCCATAAGGGTGGTGTCATCTGCATATCTGAGGTTATTGATATTTCTCCCAGCAATCTTGATTCCAGCTTGTACTTCCTCCAGCCCAGCATTTCTCACAATGTATTCTGCATATAGGAGACACAATATGAATTCCATCTTCACTAACACTGTGGTATAAAGAGATGCCTTTGTTCAAGTCACCAGTCTCCATATGTACTCAACCTTTGATGGAAACTATGGTGGGTTAGTGGCAGGTGACTGAGTTATAAAGTTAATATTTCTTAAAACCTCTTACATTTCCAGCAATGTGTTGACTTCTATATGCTTTAAAAAGAAAAATAACTATCATGGCACTGATTCTACTTCAAGTAACTAAATGATATTGTGAGGAAACAGGCTTAGAGGACACAGTCAAATTACTGCACAGCAAAATTGAGTGCTGTACAGATTTAGTCCATCCCTCCTTGCTGTTTTCAGAGTCTGACTCTTAACTGGATAGACACTGAGTCAGGATATTAGACTGTTGATTTTACTTTAAATTGTGTGTGTGCATGTGTGTGTGTGTGTGTGTGTGTGTGTGTGTGTGTGTGTATGTGCATGTGTGTATGTGATATAAGATGGTTTGGATTCCAACTATGGATCTGTACCACAAGTCAAAAAAGGTTAAACTTGTCCGGAGCCAAAAATCATTAAGTTTCAAAGCTCACTCATAAATGATCTTCAGTAAATCACTCTGGTCTTCTGGCCAACTCTGATCTAAAATATATCTGAGTTTAATTATAAAGTGACTAAGAAAATTGCTCAGAAACAAAATCTTTCATAAATAAAATATAAAATTATAATTTGTGATGAATGCACAATGAGGTTAATGTGGCCTGAAAGAGTCATATGTGTTTAATTTTGGAGGTGAGACTAAAACTGGTTTCTGAAAGACTCTTAGCCTTTTCATGGTTGAAAATGAGAGAAGACACCAACTGAGGGAGTGAGGATGATTAACATGCTTTAATGGTGACACAATGATATTCCTCTTTGAAAATTTCCTTAAACTATATTTATCCATTTAACATATATGATATCCCTTCTGTACATTACTGGAATATCAAGGAAGGCAATGGGAAATTGAGTACAGACTTCAAGTTCAGAATTCTGATATTTCCTGGCATTTTTGCTAACTTTATGGCCTTGGCTATGCTACTTCATTTCTCTGAATCTCATTTCTTTTTTCTATAAAATGGACATTATAGTACCTACCTCACAGAATTACTGTAGGGGTTAGGTAACATGAATGATATTTCCTACCTAGCCCAGTACTTGACATATTCTATAAATCTTAGGCACTTTCCTTCACCCTGAGGTGGGAAGGAGATTGGTTGTCTCCTAGGTCCAAAGTGTAGCTAATAAAGATGTCATCACTCTGTCAAGTTAAGGAGCTGTGATGTTGTGATAAGATTCTTCACCGATTGTTATTTGCCCCTGTTAGTCACTGCTAGAGTCCCATTTCTCAGAATTCAGTCTCAGGGCTTCCCTGACAGCTCAGTTGGTAAAGAATCCAAATGCAATGCAGGAGACCCCAGGACGATTCCTGGGCTGGGAAGATCTGCTGGAGATGGGTTAGGCTACCCATCCCAGTGTTCTTGGGCTTCTCTTTTGGCTCAGCTGGTAAAGAATCTGCCCACAATGTGGGAGACCTGGGTTCCACCCTTGGGTTGGGAAGATCCACTGGAGAAGGGAATGGCTGACCACTCCAGTATTCTGGCCTGGAGAATTCCATGGACTGTGTAGGCCATGGGGTCACAAACAGCTGGACACAACTGAGTGACTTTCACTTTCAAATTCTATTTACCAACGCTTTAGTGAACACTGATCTGGTCCAAGTTGTGTGTTCACAGAGGAGTGGGTAGCTTCCTCAACCTCAAGAAAAATCATTTTTAATTGAAGAAAACCTTTGCAAATTAACATTAAAAAGTAAGCAATGAGGAAATTAGAATATAACCAAGTCTTTAAGTGAGTTGTACAGACTAAAAGGAGAGGAAGGGAAATTCATAATGAACTTAGGTCTTAAACTGGTATGTGAAGTATAAACAGCAAATTAATATGCAAGTGAGAGAAGGAGAGAATATATACGCTGATGGTAAGGCTGCAAGGGGATGCAAATGAGCATTCCAAATCATGGGAAGTGAGCAACCAAACCTGACTACAGGGTGAGGATGAGGAGAGTGAGAGAGAAACTGGAAAAGTAAAGTTAGGGTGAGATTTTAGAACTCTTTAAAAGTCAGGCAGGTGAGTGTGGAATTTAACTTCTACATGAAATATAACTAACTTCACTTTGCAGATGAAGGAAGGGGGTTTGGGGTCAGCAAGTCTCCAATGGTCAGTTTTAATGACAAGTTTCCAATCACAGCAGTGAAATGCACAGTGTCCAGGACTATAAAGCTCTCCCATGTAGGAGTTCAGAAATAGCATCTCCACCAGCATACATTTAAAATATGATTTGATCTTTTCAGATATTTTATTTAGACACAACTTACATTCTTTGTAAAAAAAAAAAAAAAAAAAAAGGTGGATCCCTCTGTAATAGAAACAGGATATCCAGAAAAGAAAAACACTAATCAAGTCCATGTAATTCTATCTGATGCTCTTATCCTCAGGATAGTGAAAATCTGATGGATTAAAACAGCATAATAGACTTACTGCCTTTACAAAACTCTATGGGATGTTTCTAGGGTGAAAATCAGCAATTTTGAATTCTGGTGAGCAGCAAATATTGTTTGGGCAGACTTTTTAATATTTCTGGTCTTCAGAAACCTAATCTCTTCCCATTTGGGGGCGACAGTGACCTTAAATCAGCTATTCACAATCTGTTGGCAAGTGAAATCAAAATATATGCTTAGACAACCTTTTTTGCACATCTTCATGGAAGGGGAAAAAATAATAAAAAGGAGTTCTCGGCTCAGAATATAAACTATGCTGACAATTACACTTGGCCTGCCTAGACATTTCCTGTGCTAAACTCCACGAAGAGAGTAATGCAAAGCTGCCTTGCACATGGAGAAAAATCAATTTCATAAGAGATATATCTTCATGTGTCATGATCCACTGTATGATTGTGGCCTTTGATGTCTATTTAGCTGGCAACAAATTTACAGCCATAACTTTTAATTCCCAGCAATGAATGCAGCAAAAATAACTTAACAGTTAAATAGGAACCTTGTGCTCATTGGGTGACTGTAATCAACTGCCAGGAATGACCTTGAAATTGGACATTCCTCTCTGCTTAAGCGCCATTAGCAATATTTTTCAGAAAGCAAACCATTTAGCTGGTTGGCCAAAAAAAAAAAAAAAATACCGATAAAAATCTATTCTTGGCTACTCTCTAAATTGCATTGCACTATCTGTTCACCAGCTGAGGGTGAAGAGCATTGTATATTAAAAGATTTTCATTATGTAATAATGTGAATACCAGCAGCAGTAATTATAAAATCAATAATTCGTAATAAATATGTCCTCCTCATATAATTACTAAATGATTGCAAAACCAATATTATGCACTAGTTAGAAAGGAAAAGGTTGCTGTTAAAGACTGTCTATATTACACATTATTGTTCAAATCTTAAACACCCTTGGTCAAATGAAGCAAAACTTCATCCTCATCAGAATAAAACTAAATGCTATTTCTTTTCAAGCTACTAAAAAGTATTTGATCCATGGTGAAACTAATTATTAGATTTAAAACACTTGTCTTCAGCATGACTATGTATGGTCCCTCTACTGCTTCCTTGATTTGGATTGCATCCTGTTGTGATTTTTACCTCAATGAAGGTATGTATAGGTACCATCATTCATTTGCTTCAGGAATTCATCTAGTTGCCATGTCTCATGTCTTTTAATGAAGCCCAACCCATAGAGAAAATTTTGTTAATCTTATATTTCAATTTACCATAAGAAGGAGCCTGTTCCTACTGGGAGAAAGTCACCAAATTCCCTTTTTCTGAAGATGGGGTGTGTTTTGGCCTTTGCATTATTTCTGAGCTGTCCGCAACCATCTGTGGTTGCTAAGGGGTCATGGCTATTTACTTCTGGTCCTAGCAACACGCTGGAGTCAGCGACACCACTCTGATTGAAACTCAGCACCTTTGGCATCAGAAGACTTAGAAGTTAGTCCCCTAACTCAAGCATTCTCCCATAATTCCACAAGGAATAGTTAATATGCACATTTGTTAAGCTCCTATTGTGTGTGTAGACAGCCCTGTGTTGAAAAACAGGAGGAAACAAAAGAGAGAGAGAGAGAGAGAAAAACAAGCTTCAGGCAATTTATATTATTAGGATCATTAAGTATTTTGGAAAAATTGTAGGAGAATTATATTTTATGTCACAAAATTAAAAAGTTATGTGTCACAAAGACTGTAATAGTCTTGACTCATGAAAATAATAATAATAAGCTTGCCTGATGAAAACCCTCATGCATAACCACATGATACAGAAAAATCTGATTGGTATATAGCAACCTAATGTCAAGATCAAAATGAACACTGAGGCCTGCAACCATGACAATTCAAATACCAACTCCATATTTCTAGGGCTTATTTCTCTGGCCACTCAACCTAAACCTGGTAGTTCACATTCCTGAGCTGTTCAAATACCTGCCTAGCATTTTGCTCTTTTTACTTTACATATTGTATTAGAGCTCTCCAGAGAAATAGAATAAATAGAATTCATGTGCTGGTGTGGTGGTGTGTGTGTGTGAGACAGAGAAAGAATGTGTACAGAGAAAGACAGCTAGAGAGACAGAAAGAGAGATTTCTTTTAAGAAATTAGCTCATCTCATCATAGAAGCCAGTAAGTACAAAATCTACAGGGTAGGCAGGTAGGCTGGAGATCCAGAAAAGAGCTGATATTACAGTTCAAGCATAAAAGCAGTCTGGAGGCAATATTTCCCTTCTTGTGGGACCTCAGTCTGTTTTTGCTTCAAGCCTTCAACTGGATAAGGCCCACCCATATTAGAGAGGGCAATTTGCTTTACTCAAACACTACTGATTTAAATATTGCTCTCATATAAAGAATATCTTAGGGAAACAACCAAACTAGTGTTTGACCAAATATTCGGGTACCATGGTCTAGCTGAGTGGGCACGTAAAATTAAGCATTACACATCTTAACTCCACAGCAAAGAATCTACCAATTGAAAAAAAAGACTTTTGATACCAATTCTTGTCTGAACTCCATTTTTTATGTAATAATATAGAGAACTAGCTCCTTGCAGTTCCACATACTTGACACAGTGTGGGGCTCATCTATCTTTTTTTTTTTTTTTTTTCAGCAAATGTGTATCATGAGGTAATTCTTAAGGGGAGCTCCCATTTCTAACTAGTCTTAAAATATAAATTGTTTACAAATATAACACATATGACTATTGAAGCAACATAAATTGATTTTTTTTTTTTTTTTTGATGTCTAATGGAAGCAGAGAGGTGATCATAGCATGTCATATGTTTCTGACTTTTCTGCTTGGTCTGGTGCAAATATTTACAATGAAAATAAGTATATGATGTTTCACAACATCAGAAACTTAGTGACTAGACAATTTTATGAAAGAATATTGATAAAGATTATTAATGACTATTTGGTATTAGCTTTTGGAAGTAAACTAACTAGTCTTAAATATTTGTAAGCTTTGGTGTACTAATTCTATTTCTAATAATTTGGTCTATAAAAATACTTATACACTTGTCCAAATATGCAGGTGTTCTCATTGTAGTATATTTGTCATGGGTATAAAATGGAAACAGTATACATGCTTAATCAAAAAAGAATCAATAACTATAGTATGGCTCTACTCTGAGTATAGAATAACTATTAAGAAGTGTAAGAAAGACATATGCATCATCAATGGGAAAGATCTTCAAGATATATTCCTAAGCAAAAAAAAAGTCACAGAATAACATATGGAATATGATTCCTTTTATTTTTAAAAGAAAGATATATGCATATTTGTACATATATGCGAAAAAATACTCAAAAGACTATCAGAAGAAACATCGAACTACATCACAAGGAAGAAAAGCACAAGCATACAGAGTGCAGTAAAGGGAATATTTTGTGTTTTAATCTATACACTTGTTTTTTTTTTTCCAGTCATTTAAAGTTATGCATACCTGTAGTCTATTAATTTTCCTTGCTGTATACTATATAACACCTCACTTAACAAATACATACAAGTATGTTCTTTGTTACATCTATACATGGCTACTGGAAAAACCATAGCTTTGACTAGATGGACCTTTGTTGGCAAAGTAATGTCTCTGCTCTTTAATATGCTGTCTAGTTTGGTCATAGCTTTTCTTCCAAGGAGCAAACGTCTTTTAATTTCATGATTGCAGTCACCATCTGCAGTGATTTTGGAGCCCCCCAAAATAAAGTCTCTCACTGTTTCCATTATTTCCCTATTTATTTGCCATGAAGTGATGGGACCAGATGACTTGATCTTTATTTTTTGAATGGTCAATTTCAGCCAATGTTTTCACTCTCCTTTTTCACTTTCATCAAGAGGCTCTTTAGTTTTTCTTTGCTTTCTGCCATAAGGGTAGTGTCATCAACATATTTGAGGCTATTGATATTTCTCCCGGCAATCTTGATTCAGCTTGTGCTTCATTCAGCCAGGCATTTCTCATGAGGTACTTTGCATATAATTTAGGTAAACAGGGTGACAATATACAGCCTCCACATACTCCTTTCCCGATTTGGAACCAGTCTGTTAGTTCCACTTCCAGTTCTAACTGTTGCTTCTTGACCTGCATACAGATTCTGAGGAGGCAGGTAAGGTGGTCTGATATTCCCACCTCTTGAAGAATTCTCCACAGTTTGTTGTGATCCACACAGTCAAAGGCTTTGGCATAGTCAATAAAGCAGAGATAGATTTTTTTTTTTCCTGGAACTCTCTTACTCTCTCAATTATCCTACAGATGTTGGCAATTTGATCTCTGCCTTTTCTAAACCCAGCTTGAACATCTGGAAGTTCGTGGTTCACATATTGTTGAAGCCTGGTTTGGAGAATTTTGAGCATTACTTTGCTAGTGTGTTAGATGAGGGCTATTGTCAATAGTTTGAATATTCTTTGGCAATGCCTTTCTTTGGGATTGACATGAAAACTGACCTTTTTCAGTCCAGTGACCACTGCTGAGTTTTTCAAATTTGCTGGCATATTGAGTGCAGCACCTTCAGAGCATCATCTTTTAAGATTTGAAAGAGCTCAGCTGGAATTCCATCACCATCACTAGCTTTGTTTGTAGTGATGCTTCCTAAGGCCCACTTGACTTTGGACTGTAGAATGTCTGCCTCTAGGTGAGTGATCACACCATCATGGTTATCTGGGTTATGAAGTTCTTTTTTGTATAATTCTTCTGTGTATTCTTGCCACCTCTTCTTAATATCTTCTGCTTCTGTTAGGTCCATACCATTTCTGTCCTTTATCGGGCCCATCTTTGCATGAAATGTTCCCTTGGTATCTCTAATTTTCTTGAAGAGATCTCTAGTCTTTCCCATTCTATTGTTTTCCTCTATTTCTTTGCACTGATCACTGAAGAAGGTTTTCATATCTCTCTTTGCTATTCTTTGGAACTATGGTTTCTAATGGGTATATCTTTTATCCTTTATCTTTTGCTTCTCTTATTTTCATAGCTGTCTATAAGGTCTCCACAGACAACCATTTTGCCTTTTTGCATTTATTTCTCTTGGGGATGGTCTTGCTCCTTGTCTCCTTTACAATGTCACGAACCTCCATCCATAGTGCTTCAGGCATTCTCCCTATCAGATCTAATCCCTTGAATCTATTTGTCACTTCCACTGTATAGTTGTAAGGGATTTGATTTAGGTCATACCTGAATGGTCTAGTGGTTTTCCCTACTTTCTTCACCTTAAGTCTGAATTTGGCAATAAGGAGTTCATGATCCAAACCACAGTCAGCTCCCAGTCTTGTTTTTACTGACTGTATGGAGCTTCTCCTTCTTTGGCTGCAAAGAATATAATCAATCTGATTTCAGTGTTGACTGTCTGGTGATGTCCATGTGTAGAGTCTTCTCTTGTGTTTTTGGAAGAGGGTGTTTGCTATGACCAGTACATTCTCTTGGCAAAACTGTTAGCCTTTGCCCTGCTTCATTCTGTATTTCAAGGCCAAATTAACCTATTACTCTAGGTATTTCTTGACTTCCTATCTTTGCGTTCCAGTCCCCTGTAATGAAAAGGACATCTTTTTTGGGTGTTAGTTCTAGAAGGTTTTGTAGGTCTTTATAGAACCATTCAATGTCAGCTTCTTCAGCATTATTGGTAGGGGCATAGACTTGGATTACTGTGATATTGAATGGTTTGCCTTGGAAACGAACAGAGATCATTCTGTCATTTTTGAGATTGCAACCAAGTACTGCATTTCAGACTCTTTTGTTGATGATGAGGGCTACTCCATTTCTTCTAAGGGATTCTTGCCCATAGTAGTAGATATAATGGTCATCTGAGTTAAATTCACCCATTCCAGTCCATTTTAGTTCGCTGATTCCTAGAGTGTCGACGTTCACTCTTGCCATCTCCTGTTTGACCACTTCCAATTTGCCTTGATTCATGGACCTAACATTTCAGGTTCCTATGCAATATTGCTCTTTACAGCATCAGACTTTACTTCCATCACCAGTTACATCCACAACTGGATGTTGTTTTTACTTTGGTTCCATCCCTTCATTCTTTCTGGAGTTATTTCTCCACTGATCTCCAGTAGCATATTGGGCACCTACCCACCTGGGGAGTTCATCTTTCAGTGTCCTATCTTTTTCCCTTTTCATACTGTTGTTAGAGTTCTCAATGCAAGAATGCTGAAGTGGTTTGCCTTTCCCTTCTCCAGTGGACTACGTTTTATCAGAACTCTCCACCACAACTCGTCCATCTTGGGTGGCCCTACATGGCATGGCTCATAGTTTTAGTGAGTAAGACAAGGCTGTGGTCCATGTGGTCAGATTGGTTGTTTTTCTGTAATTGTGGTTTTCAGTATGTCTGCATTCTGATGGAGAAGGATAAGAGGCCTATGGAAGCTTCCTGATGGGAAGGACTGACTGAGTGGGAAACTGGGTCTTGTTCTGATGAGAGGGGCGGCCATGCTCAGTAAATCTTTAATCCAATTTTCTGTTGGTGGGTGGGGCTGTGTTCCCTCCCTGTTTTTTGACCTGAGGCCAAACTATTGTGGAGGTAATGAAGATAATGGGAGCCTCTTCAAAAGGTCCCATGTACACACTGCTACACTCAGTGCCTTCAACCCTGCAGCAGGCCACCGTCAACCCATGCCTCTGCCAGAGACTCCTGAACACTCACGGGCAAGTCTGGGTCAATCTCCTGTGGGGTCATTGCTCCTTTCTCCTGGGTCCTGGTGCACACAAATTTCTGTTTGTGCCCTCCCAGAATCTGTTTCCCCAGTCCTGTGTAAGTTCTGGCGGCTCTATGTGGGTTAATGGCGAGCTCCTCCAAGAGGGCTTATGCCATACCCAAGTCTGCTGCACCCAGAGCCCCTGCCCCTGCAGCAGTCCACTGCTGCCCCGTACCTCCTCAGGAGACACCCAAACACAGTTCTGTATCAGTCTCTGTGGGCTCTTTGGGTCCTGGTGTGCACAAGGTATGTTTGAGCCCTCTGAATGTCTCTGATGGGTATGGGATTTGATTCTAAACATGATTTTGCCCCTTCTGCCATCTTTCTGGGGCTTCTTCCTTGCCCTTGGGTGTGGGATATCTCCTCAAAGTTGCTCCAGAGCCATGCAGCTAGTTCAACTTACACATAGATATTTAAGATACATTTTGTCCACATTGATGTACAAGAATATCTACAGAAGTATAATTGTGTTATATAAAGTAGGAAAAAAGGAATGGCCATGATTTACAGAATTTGATCTAAATATGAATGGAGGGTAAATATATAGGTTAGAGACATTTTTGTAATACATTATAAAGGAAGTTCATAGAGATGTAATAACATTAAGAACAAAGGATTTTGCCTAGCATGAAAAAATCAATATAGCAAGACTAAATGTCTTTAATGCATTTAATTTTAGAGAACCCAAAGAACTTTCTGCATACTCACTTTTTGTCTTCACTTGGTTGTCAGAAAAGTAAAATTTATGCATGAGATCCAGAGATTCACAGAATCAGAGACATTTAGTGAATACACAGACCTTATTATACCATGATTATTTTATCAGTGAGTGCCTTCTTTCAGTTGTTCCAGTCTTCCGGTCCTACCACTATACTTCTATTCTTCAATGCCAAGCTGCAATATGGATATTCATTACTACACCAAATGTATTTTTCAAAAGTAAACTAAATTTTAAAAAGTAGTTACAGCAATAGGTAGGATTTAATTATGTTTGTATAACCATTATTTGATGATTGGACAAATATTTTATTATGATAACTTTCTTACAATAACTTTTGTTATTGGAATTATGATATTAACAGTTTTTTATTTTATAATTTTATACTTATCTATTAATAATTTCCCTAAAATTGTCATACACCCATAAACAATTTTCTTTAGAAGGTAATATGTAATATAATCGACCAATTCATTCCCTTCTTCCTTTTCAGTATGCATTTAAGTATGTATGCATCTATCTATCCATCTATCCTATACATAACTTGTCTTGTCAGCTTTCTATCTTGGGTACTATTTTTGCCATACGTGCTACATTCTGGAACTCTTTTTTTTTTCTTTAGGTCTCTGAAATAATTGTTATTCTGGAACATTTACTTGCTGTTCAATCATTTTATAATTCCTACTCACACCATCTTTCTTAGTCTTACCCTCATTTTGTTGATGTTCATCATCAAAAAGTTTCCTTAAAGTGTGCAGGAGATGTACATTTGTTTACACATTTCAAAATGCCTCCAACTAGTTAGAATTAAAACTACATTAAAATAATTTTCATATGGTCTTTGAAGGCTTTCCACCACTCTTCTTGATTCAGTGTTACTTTTGAAAAGTCTAATTTTACTCCAATCTCATTCTTTGTATGTGTAATACCCCCCAACCCCAGTTTAGTTGATTTTCTTCATCTCTGTTGTTTTATAATTTTTCAGTGTTGTGCTTCATTGCATCAACTTTCAATCCTTACACAGAGAAAAGTTACCAACTTGGTTACTGCTGCTGCTGCTGCTAAGTCCCTTCAGTCGTGTCCGACTCTGTGCGACTCCATAGACGGCAGCCCACCAGGCTCCCCCATCCCTGGGATTCTCCAGGCAATAACACTGGAGTGGGTTGCCATTTCCTTCTACAATGCATGAAAGGGAAAAGTGAAAGTGAAGTCACTCAGTCATGTCCGACTCTTAGCAATCCCATGGACTGCAGCTCACCAGGCTCCTCTGTCCATGGGATTTTCCAGGCAAGAGTACTGGAGTGGGGTGTATATTAGAATATACCTAAGGAAGGGTCTTTCATTTAACAAGCACAGTTTAGAATAACTAATATCCTTTTTTTTGGAAGCATGTCCTCCATTGCAGGCATAGCATGTTACTCATTTGAGATGTTCATGTATAATCCAGGTTATTATCAACACAGATACTGCATCAGTTCAGTTCAGTTCATTCACTCAGTCGTGTCTGACTCTTCGTGACCCCATGAATCGCAGCACGCCAGGCCTTCCTTGTCCATCACCAACTCCTGGAGTTCACCCAGACTCACATCCATCGAGTCAGTGATGCCATCCAGCCATCTCATCCTCTGTCGTCCCCTTCTCCTCCTGCCCCCAATCCCCCCCAGCATCATAGTCTTTTCCAATGAGTCAACTATCTAAATATTAGTAGTAACTGGACAAGTTAACTCTAGTGTCTCTTTCCCTTCTGTTGCATAACTCAGACGAGCAATGTTTTGCATCTTATTAATACAATATTGCTCTCTTGTTAAGACCTAATGTATGTGCCTCTTGCTTTCTCATTACTCAGCTTCTTTGTGAATAGAGACCATGACTTATATTGTTTATATACTTCGACTGCTTAGAATTTTACAGAGAATGTAGATAATTTTCAGTGGGTTTCTGTTATTTTCTCATGAATCCATTCATACAGATTTTAGCTCTGATCCTTCACTTGTATTCTGTAATTACCATCCACAATAAGTCAAACTCGATCCTAGCAAAGCAAAAGAAGAAGTACCACAGAGGATTTTTGGTATTCTCCTATTTCCCTTGCTCACATATGCTTTCTTCCTTTTCCTGTCCTGTTACTATGGGATGGATGCTCTTTTACCATCTCTTAACTTCTCAAAGCCCTCAAATTAAGTACATTAATAGCACCTGCTCTTCATATCATTGCTTTATTCTCCATCTTTGTCTTTCTTTCTCAAGCTTGGTACCAGTTATATTCAAATTTTCCATCAATATTTCATCATCTTAGGAGTTGTATTAGTTATTGCTGTGTAAAAATAACACATTAAAATTTATTATTTAAAAAAACAATTATTTATTATTTCTCAAAATGCTATAGAAAGTTGGCTGGGCCTGGTTAGGCTTGACTGAGCTGAAGTAAACTCTTGTATATGTGATTAGTTGGTGGATTAGTGGGGTCTAACTAGTCCAGATGGCCTCACTTGCTAATCTGAGTTGGCTGTCAATTGTAGCAGTGGAGTGACTTGGTCCCCAGTCTTTTATCATCCATAAGTCTACCCTGGGCTTGTCCACCTGGGCAGCAGGATTACCAGAAGGAAAGCAGAAGTATACACAGCCTTTAGAGGCTTAGGCTTCAAATGGCTTACTTTTACTTCTCCTGCATTCTGTTGGTAAAAAAAAAAAAAAAAAACAACCAAGGTCAGTCTAGATTCAAGATGTAAGAAATTAAACTCCACTTCTTAATGAGAAAAACTGCCAAGTTTAGCTGCAAAAGGACTTAGGTCAAGGAAGAAAATTAGTATAGTCATTTTTAAAATCAGTGTGAAATTTGTGTCCTCTGGTCATAAATTTTCATATCTTTCCTACATTAGAAATGCACATATCCCCTTGTTCTAAGACTCCCCAAAATTTAATTTAATCACGTTATTGCACTTGAAGTTAATGACCTTGTGACCTCTGTTAGGTCCAGAGGTAGTTCTTACTGTGTAATGTGTCAATTCAGAGACCTATGAACAGGAAAGGATAGATTTTTTTTTTATTCACCCCCTGCTGTAGGGTCTGCTGCTACTGCTGCTAAGTTGCTGCAGTCGTGTCTGACTCTGTGCAACCCCACAGACGGCAGCCCACCAGGCTCCCCCATCGCTGGGATTCTCCAGGCAAGAACACTGGAGTGGGTTGCCATATCCTTCTCCAGTGCATGAAAGTGAAAAGTGAAAGTGAAGTCGCTCAGTCATGTCTGACTCCTAGCGACCCCATGGACGGCAGCCTACCAGGCTCCTCCGTCCTTGGGATTTTCCAGGCAAGAGTACTGGAGTGGGGTGCCATCTAGGTGTGTTTATTTCTAGACCTTCTCATATGCCAGAAATTATACCCATAGCTCTTCTTAAAGTCCAGAGGCACTTTATTTTTCCAACACTCTAAAGTCCTTTTTTTCTTTTGGATTTTCTACTTCAACTTCTGTTTGAAAACCAGCTGATTCTCTCCTGAACTGACCTCTTTCTTGTAAAACTTTGCTAAAGGCCATGATTTGAAGCCAACTCACGATGCCACTGCATCTTTCCAACCATTTTCCTGTGAGCCATAGCTCAGTGGGCAAGATCTTCCATCTAAGTTATTGCACATGGCAATTTTGCCAAATATCTGAGACCAGATTAATGTATTTTCTTAATCTTAATCTTTCTTAATTAATGTGTTTCCTTGTTGCCTAGTGTCTAGCACTAAACTAATGCTTCAAATTTTACTTTTGTGTTTTTTCTTTTAATGATGACAGTACCTAGCTTTTATTGTCAGTTCATTTATTATTTAGTAACTCTAGCTGCTATTGCAAGCAAAACCATTCCAATTCTGACACCAATTCTGATGTGTGTTTTTCCACACCACCAAGCAATTAACCCAAATCTGACACTTTCTTCCTGGAAATAGCAGCAGATCTCATAGGTTAATGGCTCAGCAAACAAGACTGCCCTCACTTCAGATGCCAGTTGCAGGTCCAGGTTTCTTTTTGTGCTTTTGATCAACTAGCTATACATTGGAGGTTCCCATGACCCCCTTCTTAGGTTTGATTAAGTTGCTTGAGCAGTTTACACAACTCAGAGAAATGATTTAGTTACTAGATTACCAGTTTATTATAAAAGACTATAAATCAGGGATGGCCAAATGGAAGAGGTTTCTAGGCAAAAGGTGTGAGCAAGGAACACAGAACTTCCATGCTTTCTGGGTACACCATGCTCCCAGCACCTCATCAAGTTCACCATCTTGGAAATTCTCCAGAGCATGTCTTTTGAGGTTTTATGGAAGCTTCATTACATAGGTATGATTGATTAGATCACTGATCATTGCTGTTTGAATTCAATCTCCAGCCCTGTCCTCTTTCCTAGAGGTTAGGGGTATTACTGAAAGTTTCAACCTTCAATCACATGGTTTCAATGTTTCAATCATATAGTTGGCTCATTGGCAACCAATCACCATCATTGGGTGCTTTCCAAAAGTCACTTCATTAGTGTCAAGAAGGAGTTTCTCATCTGAGGAAATTCCAAGGGTTTTAGGAGTTCTGTGCAAACAACATGGATGAAAACCAAATATATGTTTCTTATCATAGATCATAATATCACATACTTCAGTGCCTTAATGCCATTTCTTACTCTAGCCAATTGTGATGAAAGTATTAGGTTGGTGACCTTTTACATGGAGTTTAAGGACATAGGCTCCATTTATAACCAGAATGCTAAAGAGGAGACATATACCAGATTCCTTAAGAGCTTATCATACAGTTACAGTTCTGAGCAGTAACTCCATCCACACATTGCTTTACACCATAGTCCAAAGGCAACACGGCAGTTAAATTAGGAGCAGAATAGCTGACTGTACTCACCATTGTTCTCCTCTTTATTCCATATGATTCAGATTTTTTTTGTAAAATTCAGTGAGACATTGAATATCTTTCAAGGTGTGTGTGCAAGTGTTTGAATGTCTTTCAAGGTGTGTGTGTGTGTGTGTGTGTGTGTGAGACAGAGAGAGAGAGATGCATATATGGAAGCATTTGGAAGGAATCTGGGTGAAACAATAAAAGTTCTCTTACCTGTGTAAAGCAGGAAACTGAGAAAACATCAGAGGGACCCACGATGATGCCACTGGTCAGAGAAATAGTGAGATTTACTCCAGACTGTGCTCTTCACTGCCTAGAGGAGAGTCAAAGACATACACTAGTCCTGTAACCCAGGAAAAATTTTCCTAATTGTCATTTGTTTGTGATTTTGACCTGTATATGCCTGGAATTTCTATGATATTTATCACCTCTGCATTAATGTGGCAATTGATATAAATTCTTCCCTGGTAGCTCAGCTGGTAAAGAATCCACCTACAATGCAAGAGACCCTGGTTCGATTCCTGGGTCACAAAGTTCCCCTGGAGAAGGGATAGGCTACCTACTGCAGTATTCTTGGGTTTCCCTGATGGCTTAATGATAAAGAGTCTGCCTGCAACACAGGAGACCTGGGCTCAATCCCTGGGTTTGGAAGATCCCCTGGAGGAGAGCATGGCAACCCACTCCAATATTCTTGCTGGAGAATCCCCATCGGCAGAGAATCCTGACAGGCTACAATCCATAGGTCACAAAGAGTAGAATGTGACTGAGCAACTTAGTACAGCACAGCATATAAATGACCTCTTTTGTTAAAAATACTTTCAAAAATGCAAATTGTCTAGATGTTCATTAAGAGGCTCTATCTAAACTAACATATCCTCCATAAAATCTATAAATATTTTAATGTAGAAGCTATTTTGAGTTCTTAGGAAAACAGAGAGTTATTTCCTCCTTCAGACACATTGTATGGTGACTTACCCAACACCACTTCTCCAATTCTGTGACACCAACTAAGAGTCTAAAAACTCAATTAAATTCTGACACGGTTTACCTGAAAGTTGAATAAGATCCCATAAGCTAAAGAGTTCAATCCCACTGTATTATCACATTTCAGATGCCAATTGTAAGTTCCAGGCCACTCATATTTTCACTGACATGCTGTGAATAAGGAGTTCCTAGGATTCCTTCCTGGAGTTTGATCATCTGCTAGGACAGGCTTCCAGAACTCAGGAAAGCACTTTAGTTACTCTTGCTAGTTTATTATAAATGCTACAACTCAGGAACAGCCAAACGGATCAAGTGTGTAGGGTAAAGTGTGGGGGAAGGTGCTTGTGGGGCTTCTCTGCCTTCTCTGGGTTTGCCTCTCCAGAGGTTGGGACAGTGGGGCTGAAATTGCCACGTTTCTAGTTAAAATTTGGTCTTTTTGACAAACAGCCTCCATCCTGAAAGTATCTAGGTTTTTAACTAGAATTTTAACTAGAAGCATGGCAATTTTTATAAAGAGTTGCTTAATATGAAAAAAAAAATGATGCTTCTATTTTTTCTATCATTAAGGGAATTCCAAAAGATATAGGAGTCTTATACATACGACATATATACATATATATATATATATATATATATCTTGGAATATATATATATATGGTCTTTGTTGTAGAAGATATATATATATGTAGCTGTGCCACACCCACCTACTTCACTCACTAAGTAGAAGGCAGGATGTATGCTGGATATTGAGAAATTTGCTTTTCTGTGGTGAGAAAAATGAATCTGATTATGCATGCTATAAACAAGACAGTATTTTTTCTAATGGACAAAGTGCACTCAGTGAATTAAAAGGGCTGCCATTGTGCTTCCATAATTCTTTTTCTGTCCTCAAAGTGAATAAAACAAGAATACAGTAAGTAAATAAACAAGTGAATAAAATCAACAATAAAATCTTTATCACTTCTTTCTGCCTAGAAATATACATAATACATCTCACATAATGTCATTTTGATAGTGCCACCAGAAGAACCCAGTACCCAAAAGAGGCCTTGCACCCAAGTCCTTATGTGTGCTTTCTTTTCTTATTATTGAAGTATAGTTGATTTAAAATGTGTTAGCTTCTGATTTACAACAAAGAGATTCAGATATATATATATATATATACATATATATACACACACACATATATACATATATATATTCAGTTATATATAGATAATTTCTTTTTCATATTGTTTTCCACTATAATTTAAGATTATGAAATATAGTTCTCTCTGCTATACAATATAAACTTGTAGTTTATATTTATATATGTAATAGTTTGTGTCTACTAAACCAAACCTTCAAATTTATCCCTCCCCCACTTCCCTTTCCCCTTTGGTAACCGTAAATTTGTCTCCTTTGCCTATGAGTCTGTTTCTGCTTTGTACATGAGTTCATTTGCATCATTTTTTAAGATTCTGCATACAAGTAATATCAAGTGACATTTTTCTTACTCTATTTGACTTTTATGCTTAGTTGCTCAGTAGTGTCCAACCCTTTGTAACCCCATGGACTGTAGCCTACCAGGCTCCTCTGTTCATTGGATTTTTCAGGCAAGAATACTGGAGCAAGCTGCCATTTCCTACTCCAGGGAATCTTCCCAACCCAGGAATGGAAGCTGTGTCTATTGTGTCTCTTGCATTGGCAGGCAAATTCTTTATTGCTGCTCCACCTGGGAAGCCTCTATCTAACTTAATATGATAATCTGTAGGACCATCCATGTTGCTGCAAATGGCATAATTTCATTCTTTTTATGGTTGACTAGTATTCCACTGTGGGGGTGGGGGGTTCCCAGGTGGCATTACTGATAAATAACTCACTTATGCAGAAGACATAAGAGATACAGTTTCCATCCCTGGGTCAGGAAGATCCCTTGGAGGAGGGAATGGCAAGCCAACCTGCTCCAGCGTTCTTGCCTGGAGAATCACATGGACAGAGGAGCCTGATGGGCTACAGTCCATAGAGTCACAAAGAGACTGACAAACCTGGGGTGACTTAGCACTCATGCACACATGTGTCTGTATATACATGCATACGTATCATCTGCATGCATATATATTATCTGTCAATGGATACTTAGTTTTGGTTGCTGTGAATGCTGCTGCTGCTGCTGCTGCTAGGTCACTTCAGTCGTGTCTGACTCTGTGTGACCCCATAGACAGCAGCCCACCAGGCTCCGCAGTCTCTGGGATTCTCCAGGCAAGAACACTGGAGTGGGTTGCCATTTCCTTCTCCAATGCACGAAAGTGAAAAGTGAAAGGGAAGTCGCTCAGTCATGTCCCACTCTTCGAGACCCCATGGACTGCAGCCTACCAGGCTCCTCCATCCATGGGATTATCCAGGCAAGAGTACTGGAGTGGGGTGCCATTGCCTTCTCCAGTTGTTGTGAATAGTGCTGCCATTAACATTGAAGTGCATGTATCTTTTCTAATCAGGGTTTTTTTCCCAGATATATCCTTAGGAGATGGATTGCTATATCATATGGTAACTCTACTTTTAGTTTTTTAAGGAACCTCCATACTGTTCTCATAGTGGCTCCACCAATTTTCATGCTCAATAACATTGTATAAGGGTTCCCTTTTCTTCACATACTCTCCAAACTTTATTATTTATAGAGTTTTTATTGATCGCCATTCTGACCACTGTGAAGTGATGACTCATTGTGGTTTTGATTTGCATCTCTCTGATAATTACTGATGTTGAACATTGTTTTATGTGTCTATTGGTCATCAGTTTGCATTCTTTGGAAAATGTCTGTTTAGGCCTTCTGCTCATTTTTTGATTTTTTGTTGTTGTTGTTGTTGCTGTTATTGCTTGGTTTTGACTTCTATAAACTGTTTGTATATTTTGGAAAATAATCTTATTTTACTCACATTGTTTGCAAATATTTTCTCTCACCCTGTGGGTTTTTGTTTTGTTAATAGTTTCTTTCTTATTTGTTTATTTTTGCTTTCATTTCTATTGCCTTGGGAGACTGACATAAGATAACATTGCTATGATTTATGTGAGAGAACGTTTTGCCTATGTTCTCTTCAAGGAGTTATTTGGTGTCATGTCTTACACTCAAATCTTTAAGCCATTTTGAGTTTATTTTTGTGTATGGTGTGAAGGAATATTCTAGCTTCATTGATTTACCAGCAGCTATCCAGCTTTCCCAGCACCACTTGCTGAAGAAACTGTCTTTCCTCCATTGTGTATTCTTGCCTACTTTATCAAAGATTAATTGACTATAGGTATGAAGATTTATTTCTTGGCCCTCTATACTGTTTCATTGTTCCATATATACATGTTTTTGTGCCATTGCTGTTTTGGTTACTGTAGCTTTGCAATGTTGCCTAGTATTTGGGAGGGTTTTGCCTCCAGCTTTGTCCTTATTCTGAAGGACTGCTTTAGCAATTCTAGGTCTTTTATGGTTTAATATAAATTTTAGGATTACTTTTTTCCACGTCTATGAAAAATGTCATGAGTAATTTTATAGGGAACATATTAAATCTATAGCATGTTTAATTAAACATAGGCATTTTATCAATAATTCTTCCAATTTAATCCAAAAGCAAGATATATATTTTCATTTCTTTGAATTATATTCAATTTCCTTTATCAATGTTTTATAGTTCTCAGTATATTACTTTTTCACCTTCTTACATAGGTTTATTCCTAAGTATTTTGATGCAATTTGAAAAGTGATTTTTTCTCTTTCTGATATTTCATGTCAGTGAAATGCAACAAATTTTTGTATGTTAAACTTGTATTCTGCAAACTTAAGTAAGTAGTTTTTCTAGTAGTTTTTCTATGTCTTTAGGGCTTTCTATAGAGTATCATGTCATATGCATGTGATGATATTTTACCTCTTCCCTTCAAATTTGGATATCTTATATATCCTTTTTCTTGTCTTATTACTGTGTGTAGAACTTCTAATACTATGTTGAATGGAAGTAGTGAGAGTGGGCATCCTTGTCTCATTCCAGAGTTTAGCAGGAAGGCTTTCAGTTTTCACTGCTGAGTATTATGTTGGCAGTGGGTTTTTCATAAAGGGCTTTTATTATGTTGAAATATATTCTCCCTATACTCACTTCAGTGAGTTTTTATCATGAATTAATGTTGGATTTTATCAAATGCTTTTTCTTTATATATTGAAAAGATCATGTAATTTTTGCTACATGATCTTTCTTTTCTTTTGTTAATATGGTATATCACAATGTTTGATTTGTGTATGTTGAACCCTCATTGTGACACTGGGATGAATCTAACTTGATTTCCAGTATGATTTTTTTATGTATTGTTGGATTCAGTTTGCTAATATTTTCTTGAGAAGTTTTGAACCTACATTCATCAAAGGTAATGGCCTGTAATTTTACTTTTTGGTAGTACCTTTGCCTGGGTTTGGTATCAGGGTGATGGTTGCTTCATAAGATGATTTTGAGAGCTTTCCCTCTAGAGGCTGGGTTTTTGAAATGACTCCAGCTGTGGGAGTGATAGGCAGAAGATACATTCCAAGGATGGGGAATGGTGAGGAGCTCCTAATTGTCTGAGTCCAGTCAGTGGCCACATCCTCTGCATCACCTCCTCCAAGATGTATGTATGTATGTATGTCAATGGGTTATAAGAAAGGACTGAAAGTTCTCAACAGCAAATAGCTTTATTTTGCACAACAAAATAAAGTAATACTGGGCTATAACCCAAATTATAAACACCCATGAGTTCACACTGATATAAATAAAAAATAAACAATTGAAAAGGAAGAGGAATATTCAATGCAGAATTCAAATCATTTACTCTCCCCACAAAGAGGTGAAATAAAACTCATCGGTCATTATGAGCTGCACATAGTGACCACAGTGACTTCCTTCCAAAGAGAACAGTATGGAAAATGAGTGGAAAAAAAAAAAAGTAATTTTGCATTAGAGAAGCTTAACAAACACTTTTTCAGCCAAGCAATCAAAGTCAGTAACAATGATGTCATGTTGATAGAACATGTTCTTTATATAAGTAGAATGCCACTTCATCTCTGCAGTTTTCCATCTCAAAGAATTATGAGAAAATCATCAGATAATGAAATAAATCAAAATTGAGGGCTTTCTACAAAATATCTTACCAGAACTCAGCAAGGTCATGAAAAACAAGGAAAGTCTAAGACATTGCCACAACTAGTAGGAATCTAAGGTTCAGTGTCACCAAATACAATTTGATATCCTAAAGGTCAGTTTTCATTCCAATTCCAAAGAAAGGCAATGCTAAAGAATGCTCAAACTATGCACAATTGCACTCATCTCACACGCTAGTAAAGTAATACTCAAAATTCTCCAAGCCAGGCTTTAGCAATATGTGAACCATGAACTTCCAGATGTTCAAGCTGGTTTTAGAAAAGGCAGAGGAACCAGAGATCAAATTGCCAATATCCGCTGGATCATTGAAAAAGCAAGAGAGTTCCAGAAAAACATCTATTTCTGCTTTATTGACTATGCCAAAGCCTTTGACTGTGTGGATCACAATAAACTGTGGAAAATTCTTCAAGAGATGGGAATACCAGACCACCTGACCTGCCTCTTGAGAAATTTGTATGCAGGTCAGGAAGCAACAGTTAGAACTGGACATGGAACAACAGGCTGGTTCCAAATAGGAAAAGGAGTACATCAAGGCTGTATATTGTCACCCTGCTTATTTAACTTCTATGCAGAGTACATCATGAGAAACTCTGGGCTGGAAGGAGCACAAGCTGGAATCAAGATTGCTGGGAGAAATATCAATAACCTCAAATATGCAGATGACACCACCCTTACCGCAGAAAGTGAAGAGGAACTGAAAAGCCTCTTGATGAAGGTGAAAGTGGAGAGTGAAAAAGTTGGCTTAAAGCTCAACATTCAGAAAACAAAGATCATGGCATCCATTCCCATCACTTCACAGGAAATAGATGGGGAAACAGTGGAAACAGTGTGTCAGACTTTAATTTTTGGGCTCCAAAATCACTACAGATGGTGACTGCAGCCATAAAATTAAAAGACGCTGACTCCTTGGAAGAAAAGTTATGACCAACCTAGATAGCATATTGAAAAGCAGAAACATTACTTTGCCAACAAAGGTCCGTCTAGTCAAGGCTATGGTTTTTCCAGTGGTTATGTATGGATGTGAGGGTTGGACTGTGAAGAAAGCTGAGCACTGAAGAATTGATGCTTTTGAACTGTGGTGTTGGAGAAGACTCTTGAGAGTCCCTTGGACTGCAAGGAGATCCAACCAGTGCGTTCTGAAGATCAGCCCTGGGATTTCTTTGGAAGGAATGATGTTGAAGCTTAAACTCCAGTACTTTGGCCACCTAATGCGAAGAGTTGACTCATTGGAAAAGACTCTGATGCTGGGAGGGATTGGGGGCAGCCTCACGGATGGGGACGACAGAGGATGAATGGCTGGATGGCATCACTGACTCGATGGACGTGAGTCTGAGTGAACTCCGGGAGTTGGTGATGGACAGGGAGGCCTGGCATGCTGCGATTCATGGGGTCGCAAAGAGTCGGACATGACTGAGCAACTGAACTGAACTGAACTGAACTGATGAGTCCCTAGTCGTAGTCTCCAGGAAGACTGACTCATTAAAGCCTAAAAACAAAATTGTAACAGGGAAGCACAAACTCATACAAATGCACACACACACACATACACTCACCACAAATATAATAATTATTGACAAAAGATAGCACAATAGAAGTAGAGGAACATCCTAGATCTCCTGCATTTTTATCTGCCTCTCCGTCCAAGGAACCCACATAGTTCATCTTTCTTGACTCCTGTCATTAACAACAACAAAAATATGTCAAGTTTCCTGGTTTCTATTTGAGTGTATTTCAATACAATCTGGTGTATACAGACCATTCCTGGTCCAGCTCTCAGAAAGGTTTACTCCTTCATTTCTGTATAACACCTAATGTTAGAAACTCATTTACTTTATGGGAGTTCTTTAATACTTGGATAAGAAAAGTAAAACATGTCTTGCCTCAGGCCAGTAAATAAATGACAATCTTCAAATTTAATATAAAAATGATTAATTTTCGTAGATAGTGGTATAGTCTAGTAAAACCTTGTACATTTGCTCTATTAAATAGGTGAAAGAAATAAAAATTTAATGAAATATTTTATTTATAGGATTTTTTTAGTATAAAGTAAGAGAGTAATGCTGTTCTAAAGCTGGAAGGAATTTTTGACACAAGTTTTTATATTTTAACATAGAAATGACATGCTTATCTATACAGGATTCCATTTTAATGGATCCATTCATTTTATTCATGTAGCTAAACTGGTTATCCTATTGCCCTTAACTATGAAAAAAGCTAAATACTTTTTCACGTTAACATCATCAATTTAATGTTTTACAAAAGAGTTTAGAGTTAACTTTGGATGCGTGTGTGCTATGTCACATCAGTTGTGTCCGACCCTTTGGCACCCTATGGACCATAGCCCACCAGGTTCCTCTGTCTATGGGATTTTCCAGGCAAGAATACTAGAGTGGGTTGCCATGCGCTCCTCCAGGAGATCTTCCTGACCTAGACATGGAACCCATGTGTCTTATGTCTTCTGCATTGGAAGGCAGGGTTTTACCACTAGCACCACTTAGGAAGCCCAAGAGTTAACTTTTTGTTATTGTTCTGTTGCTAAGTCATGTGTGACTATTTGTGGCCCCATGGGCTGCAGTACACTGGCCTTCCTGTCCTTCACTATCTCCAAGAGTTTGCTCAAACTCATGTCTCTTAAGTCAGTGATGCCATCCAACCATCTCATACTCTGACACCCCCTTCTCCTCCTGCCCTCAATCTTTCCCAGCATTAGGATTTTTTCCAATCAGTCAGCTCTTTGCATCAGGTGGCCAAAGTATTGGAGCTTCAACTTCAGCATCAGTGTCAGTCCTTCCAATGAATATTCAGAGGTAGCTTTAGCAAGAACAAATAACAGTAACTCCAAATAAGTAGAGAATGAAATTTTGAAGTTTCATATATTTATGTTGTGTATAGGAACATTTCACTTCTTCCAGTTCATTGACATCTAACCCTCACAGAATATTTATTCATTTATATATTGATTAATTTCTTCATAAAATGTTTTAATTAAAAAAAAAGACATTTGTTGTAATACTACATAAACCTCTCTACCTAAAAGAAAATGGCATTATACTGTTGTTTAGTTGCTATGTCATGACTGACTGTTTTGCAATATCATGGACTATAGTCCTCCAGGCTCCTCTGTCCATGAGATTTCCCAGTCAGGAATGCTAGGATGGGTTGCCATTTCCTTCTTCAGGGTATCTTCCTGAACCAAGGATTAAACTCGTGTCTCCTGCATCGGAAGGTGGATTCTTCACCACTGAGCCACCAAGGTTGGGCCCTCAATCCAATGACATAGATCCGGTGTCCAACCGTGTCCTTGTAAGAGACAGAAAAGGAGAACAGACACATACCGAGGAAGAAGTCGCATGAAAACCCACATGCAGACTAGGCAGAAGCTGGATCTGTGCTACTCTGAGCAAAGAGATACCAAGAATTGTCAGAAGCCACTAGAGAAAGGAGAAAGTCCTGAAATGGAGTCCCTGAAGCCTCCAGAAGGAGTGAACTTTGCCAACACCCAGATTTTGGCCTCCAGGAGTGAAAAAGAAGAAAGTTTTGTGGGTTGAGACCATTTGGACTGGATACATGACTAAACACCTTTAATACTTCCATGGGTCATATATTGCTATCTCCAGGAAATTGGCTTCAAGACCCTCAGGGCTACCAAATTTGGAGGAACGCTTAAGTTCCTATGTAAAATGCACAGTACAGTTGTAGATACAGACGGCTGACTATATAAACTTTTAAAAGCCACACTTTCTTGTGGCTATCCAAGACAAGTCTTATGTATGTAAGATTTTTGGGTGTTTATTGATACGTACCAAGCTGTAGTGATATACCTATTTTTTAATTTATGGTCTTTTCATACCCTCTGGGAACTAAGGCCTGTTTCAGATTTTACCCAGGGAACTCCTAAAGTTCTGAACCAATATCCCATCATTGTGGGATTTTTTTTTTTTAAACATGTCCCTTCTTCTTGGCATTCTAAGATGCTCTGGGTTCATCTTGTAAATTGCTGCCCTCATTCTAATATCATTCATTTCTTCAATGAGCTCTTATTCCTTTTATTGGAGCATAAGAACCAAGGGGTAGACAATAAGTATGTTCATTCTTACTTGGATATTGTTTCTAGGCTCCCTCAGAGGAAAAAAAAAATTTATTTACTAGCCAATGTGAATATGAATATCTATAAATATTTTATGTGTAATTATTAAATGTATATGTATTTCTGTATGTATCAATATTAAACTACACATGAGGCCATGCTATCTCTTATTCTAATTCATTATCATGTTATCCTTCTAGCCTCCTTATACTTATCTCCAATAAAGCATCCAGGTTCCACCATTCTCTATCCACTTATTTAAGTGTTCATTTCTGTTACTGAACACTTGCTTTATATGATTTGATACCACAAGTATACTATTAGCAAAATGGATAACCCTTATCCCAGTGATAAATAATTTTGCAAACTAGTACAAGACATATGTACTGTTTCTTTTGCCTTAGGCTTTACATATTCCCTTCGTTTCTAGCAAGTTAGGTCAGTACACTGCTATCTCCCTGTCCTCTTTAGTGAGTTTATTTCATATATTTGTGATACATTTATAGTGTTTTGTCACATTCTGCACTCCATTTTGTGATTCACAAGCAAGGTTCACTCTTGTGCTGTAAAGTTCAATACATTTTTACAAATGCATAGTGTAATGTATCAACATTAAGCAGCATATAGAATTGTTTTGCAACCCTAAAAAATCACCTGTGATTCAACTCTCTCCCTTCCCATGAGCCCTTGAAACAACTGATCTTTTTGCAGTCATTATAGATTTACCCTTTGCAAGATGTCATATCACTGGGATTACACAGCATGTAGCCTTTTCAAACAGGTTTCTTTCACTTGGAAATTTAAGATTCATCCATTTCTTTTCATGGCTTGCTAGCCCATTGCTTTTTATTACTAAGTAATATTCCACTGTACCAGCATACTGAAATTTGTTTATCCATTCACCTAGTGAATGGTTGTTTTTAGTGTCTTTATTCCTATTATTAATAGAGCTGCTCTGGACATTTATGTCCATGTTTTTATATGGATATAAGTTTTCAGATCAGTTGGGTAAATACCAAGGAGTACAATTGCTGGATCACACAGTAAGACTATATGTGGCTTTGTAGGAAACTGCCAAACTGTCTTTCAAAATAGCTGTACCATTTTACATTCCCATGAGTAATAAACAAGAGTCTCTATAACTCTACTCTCTTGGTAGTAATTAGTCCCATCGGGTTTTTGGGATATTAGGCATTCTAATGTGTGTGTAATAGTATCTCATAGTTATTTTAAATTGAAATTCCCTAATGATAAATAAAGGTCCATCTAGTCAAGTCTATGGTTTTTCCAGTGGTCATGTATGGATGTGAGAGTTGGACTGTGAAGAAAGCTGAGCACTGAAGAATTGATGCTTTGGAACTGTGGTGTTGGAGAAGACTCTTGAGAATCCCTTGGACTGCAAGGAGATCCAACTAGTACATCCTAAAGGATATCAGTCCTGGGATTTCTTTGGAAGGAATGATGCTGAAGCTGAAATTACAATACTTTGGCTGCTTCATGCGAAGAGTTGACTCATTGGGAAAGACCCTGATGCTGGGAGGGATTGGGGGCAGGAGGAGAAGGGGACAACAGAGAATGAGATGGCTGGATGGCATCACTGACTCAGTGGACGTGAGTCTGAGTGAACTCTGGGAGTTGGTGATGGACAGGGAGGCCTGGCATGCTGCGATTCATGGGATTGCAGAGAGTCGGACATGACTGATTGACTGAACTGAACTGAACTGAATGATAAATAATGGTGATCTTTTCAAATGCTTTTTGAAATCTGCATGTCTTATGCGGAGCTTCCCAAATGACTCAATGATAAAGAATTCACCTGCAATGCAGGAGCTGCAGGAGATGTGGGTTCAATCCCTGGGTACAGAAGACTGCCCAGGAGGAGGAAATGGCAACCCACTCCAGTATTCTTGCCTGGAAAATTCCTTGGACAGAGGAGCCTGGTGGGCTGCAGTCCATGGGGTTGCAAAGAATCAGATGCTACTGAGCAGTGTCTGTTAAGATATTTCTCCCATTTTTAAGTTGTGTTGTTTATTTTCCTGTTGTTGAGTTTCACACATTCTTTGTATAGGTAATATTCCTTATCACATATATTTTTAAATATTTTCTCCCATTTTTGGTTCCAGTATCTTACAGTATTTTTCACAGAGCAGATATTTTGAAAGTTAATAAATCTGGCTTAACAATGTTTTTTAAGTTATATACTTTTGGTGTTTTTCAGAAAAGTCTTTGTTGCTGCTCAGTCACTAAGTCATGTCTGACTCTTTGTGTTCTCCATGGACTGCAACACACCAGGATCCTCTGTCCTCCACTATATCCCGGAGTGTGCTCAAACTCATGTCCATTTAGCCAATGATACTATCAAGCCATCTCATTATCTGCTGCTCCCTCCTTCTTTTGTCTTCAATCATTTCCTTCATCAGGGACTTTTCCAGTGAGACAGCTCTTCCCATCAGGTGACCAAATAGTATTGAAACTTCAGCTTCAGCAATAGTCCTGTCAATGAATATTGAGTTGTTCTCCTTTGGGATTGACTGGTTTGATCTCACTGCAGTCCACGCATGGATCACAGCCTTGTTGTGGCAAAGGAACTTGTATAACTCAGTGAAGCTATAAGATATGCCATGGAGGGCCACCCAAGATAGACGGGTCATAGTGAAGAATGCTGACAAAACATAATCCGCTGGAGAAGGAAATGGCAATCCAGTACAGTAATCTTGCCTGGAAAACCCCACGGATAGTATGAAAACTCATCACCATTCTTCATAAGAAACATCCTCTTTCTATGGAATTGCTTTTGCCTTTCTTCAAAGATTTAGTGACTAAATTTATAGGGGCTATTTCTGGGCTTTCTATTCTGTTTTATTGTTCTATGTGTTCATTCTTTCACCAATATCACATTTTTTATTATTAGCTTTTTAGTAAGTCTTCAAGTTGGATGATATGACACATAATTTTATACTTTTTCAGTCTGTATTCGTTAGTCTAGGTCTTTTATCTTTCCATATGAATAGTAAATCAGTTCCTTGCTATCTGTAAAATAGCTGACTGAGACTGTGATTGAGTTGTATACAATAGATCAAGTCTGAAAGTATTGGGATCATAACAATGTTGAATCTTCTAATTCATGAACAAGAACTATCTTTTCATGTATTTATATCATTTTTTACTTCTTCTGTCAGAGTTTTGCATTTTTCACATACAAATCCTATTATTTATATTATTAAGGTCATACCTGGGCTTCCCTGGTGGCTCAGCTGGTAAAGAATCTGCCTGCAATGCAGGAGACCTGGGATCAATCCCTGGGTGGGGAAGATCCCCTGGACAAAGGACAGGTTATTCACTCTGGTATTCTGGCCTGGATGATTCCATGGTCTGGAGAAGTCCATGGGGTTGTAAAAAGTCAGACACGACTGAGTGACCTTAACTCACTCACTCAAGGTCATATATAAGTAGTTCAATTTTGGGGTTGGGCTGAGATGATAAAGGGTACACTATTTAAAAGTTTAAATTCTAAATGTTTAAATTCTAAGGAAAGTAAGTGTCTTTTATATACTGACCTTGTATGTTGTGATATTGTTAGTCATTTATTAATTACTAAGAGTTTCATTATCACTTCTTTGGAATTTTTACACACAGACAATTATATCATCTGAGAGTAAAGAGTGAAAAAGCTGGTTTAAAACTCAACATTCATAAAACTAAGATCATGGCACCCAGTCCCATCAATTCATGCAAATAGATGGAGAAACAATGGAAACAGTGGGAGACTTTATTTTCTTGGCCTCGAAAATCACTGCAGATGGTGACTGTAGCCATGAAATTAAAAGAAGCTTGTTCTTTGGAAGAAAAGCTATGACCAACCTAGACAGCATATCAAAAAGCAGAGACATTACTTTGCCAACAAAGGTCCATCTAGTCAAAGCTATTGTTTTTCCATTAGTCATGTATGGATGTGAGAGTTGGACCATAAATAAAACTGAGAGCCAAAGAATTGATGCTTTTGAACTGTGGTGTTGGAGAAGACTCTTGAGAGTCCCTTGGACTGCAAGGAGATCAAACCAATCAATCCTAAGGGAAATCAACCTTGAATATTCACTGGAAGAACTGATGCTGAAACTGAAGCTCCAATACTTTGGCCACTTGATATGAAGGACTGACTCATTGGAAGACTCTGATTCTGGGGAAGATTTAAGGCAGGAGGATAAGGGGGCAGCAGAGGATGAGATGGTTGGATGGCATCACCAACCTGATGGAGATGAGTTTGACCAAGTTCCAGGAGTTAGTAATGGACAGGGAAGCCTGGCGTGCTGCAGTCCAAGGGGTGACAAAAGCTGGACACGACTGAGAGACTGAACTGAACTGACAGTAAAGACAGCTTAATTTTTTTTCTTTCCTAATCTGCATATGTTATTGCATTAGCTTAGACTTCTAGTCTGATTTTGGAAATGAGTTATGAGAGAAGATATCATTTCTTTATTTTCTGTCTTAAAGGAAAGTGTCCAGTTTCTTATCAGTATCAGATCAGATCAGTCACTCAGTCGTGTCTGACTCTTTGCGACCCCATGAATCGCAGCACGCCAGGCCTCCCTGTCCATCACCAACTCCCAGAGTTCACTGAGACTCACGTCCATCGATTCAGTGATGCCATCCAGCCATCTCATCCTCTGTCGTCCCCTTCTCCTCCTGCCCCCAATCCCTCCCAGCATCAGAGTCTTTACCAATGAATCAACTCTTCGCATGAGGTGGCCAAAGTACTGGAGTTTCAGCTTTAGCATCATTCCTTCCAAAGAAATCCCAGGGCTGATCTCCTTCAGAATGGACTGATTGGATCTCCTTGCAGTCCAAGGGACTCTCAAGAGTCTTCTCCAACACCACAGTTCAAAAGCATCAATTCTTCGGCCCTCAGCCTTCTTCACAGTCCAACTCTCACATCCATACATGACCACAGGAAAACCATAGCCTTGACTAGACGAACCTTTGTTGGCAAAGTAAAGTCTCTGCTTTTGAATATGCTATCTAGGTTGGTCATAACATTCCTTCTAAGGAGTAAGCGTCTTTTAATTTCATGGCTGCAGTCACCATCTGCAGTGATTTTGGAGCCCAGAAAAATAAAGTCTGACACAGTTTCCACTGTTTCCCCATCTATTTCCCATGAAGGGGTGGGACCGGATGCCATGATCTTTGTTTTCTGAATGTTGAGCTTTAAGCCAACTTGTTCACTCTCCACTTTCACTTTCATCAAGAGGCTTTTTAGTTCCTCTTCACTTTCTGCCATAAGGGTGGTGTCATCTGCATATCTGAGGTTATTGATATTTCTCCCGGCAATCTTGATTCCAGCTTGTATTTCTTCCAGTCCAGCGTTTCTCATGATGTACTCTGCATATAAGTTAAATAAGCAGGGTGACAATATACAGCCTTGATGAACTCCTTTTCCTATTTGGAACCAGTCTGTTGTTCCATGTCCAGTTCTAACTGTTGCTTCCTGACTAGCATACAAATTTCTCAAGAGGCAGGTCAGGTGGTCTGGTATTCCCATCTCTTTCAGAATTTCCCACTGTTTCTTGTGATCCACACAGTCAAAGGCTTTGGCATAGTCAATAAAGCAGAAATAGATGTTTTTCTGGAATTCTCTTGCTTTTTCCATGATCCAGCGGATATTGGCAATTTGATCTCTGGTTCCTCTGCCTTTTCTAAAACCAGCTTGAACATCAGGAAGTTCACGGTTCATGTATTGCTGAAGCCTGGCTTGGAGAATTTTGAGTATTATTTTACTAGCACGTGAGATGAGTACAATTGTGAGGTACTTTGAGCATTATTTGGCATTGCTTTCCTTTGGAATTGGAATGAAAACTGACCTTTTCCAGTCCTGTGGCCACTGCTGAGTTTTCCAAATTTGCTGGCATATTAAGTGCAGCACTTTCGCAGCATCAACTTTCAGGATTTGGAATAGCTCAACTGGAATTCCATCACCTCCACTAGCTTTGTTAATAGTGATGCTTTCTAAGACCCACTTGACTTCACATTCCAGGATGTCTGGCTCTAGGTCAGTGATCACACCATCGTGATTATCTTGGTCGTGAAGATCTATTTTGTACAGTTCTTCTGTGTATTCTTGCCATCTCTTCTTAATATCTTCTGCTTCTGTTAAGTCCGTACCATTTCTGTCCTTTATCGAGCCCATCTTTGCATGAAATTTTCCTTTGGTATCTCTGATTTTCTTGAAGAGATCTCTAGTCTTTCCCATTCTGTTGTTTTCCTCTATTTCTTTGCATTGATCACTGAAGAAGGCTTTCTTATCTCTTCTTGCTATTCTTTGGAACTCTGCATACAGATGTTTATATCTTTTTTATATCTTTTTATCTCCACCAGGTCATGGTGGAGAGATATGACAGAATGTGGTCCACTGGAGAAGGGAAAGGCAAACCACTTCAGTATTCTTGCCTTGAGAACACCATGACCAGTATGAAAAGGCAAAATGATAGGATACTGAAGGAGGAATTTCCCAGGTCAGTAGGTGCCCAATATGCTACTGGAGATCAGTGGAAAAATAACTCCAGAGAGAATGAAGGGATGGAGCCAAAGCAAAAACAATACCCAGCTGTGGATGTGATTGGTGATAGAAGCAAGGTCCGATGCTGTAAAGAGCAATATTGCATAGGAACCTGGAATGTCAGGTCCATGGATCAAGGCAAATTGGAAGTGGTCAAACAGGAGATGACAAGAGTGAATGTTGACATTCTAGGAATCGGCGAACTAAAATGGACTGGAATGGGTGAATTTAACTCAGATGACCATTATATCTACTACTGCGGGCAGGAATCCCTCAGAAGAAATGGATCAGCCATCATGGTCAACAAAAGAGTCTGAAATGCAGTACTTGGATGCAATCTCAAAAACGACAGAATGATCTCTGTTTGTTTCCAAGGCAAACCATTCAATTTCACAGTAATCCAAGTCTATGCCCCAACCAGTAACGCTGAAGAAGCTGAAGTTGAACGGTTCTATGAAGACCTACAAGACCTTTTAGAACTAACACCCAAAAAAGATGTCCTTTTCATTATAGGGGACTGGAATGCAAAAGTAGGAAGTCAAGAAACACCTGGAGTAACAGGCAAATTTGGCCTTGAGTACGCAATGAAGCAGGGAAAAGACTAATAGAGTTTTGCCAATAAAATGCACTGGTCATAACAAGCACCCTCTTCCAACAACACAAGAGAAGACTCTACACATGGACATCACCAGATGGTCAACACCGAAATCAGATTGATTATATTCTTTGCAGCCAAAAATGCAGAAGCTCTATACAGTCAAAAAAACAAGACCAGGAGCTGACTGTGGCTCAGACCATGAACTCTTTATTGCCAAATTCAGACTTAAATTGAAGAAAGTAGGGAAAACCACTAGACTATTCAGGTATGACCTAAATCAAATCCCTTATGATTATACAGTGGAAGTGAGAAATGATTTAAGGGCCTAGATCTAACAGATAGAGTGCCTGATGAACTATGGAATGAGGTTCGTGCCACTGTACAGGAGACAGGGATCAAGACCGTCGCCATGGAAAAGAAATGCAAAAAAGCAAAATGGCTGTCTGGGGAGGCCTTACAAATAGCTGTGAAAAGAAGAGAAGCAAAAAGCAAAGGAGAAGAGGAAAGATATAAACATCTGTATGCAGAGAGTTCTTATCATTATGTGTATTGTTAAATGTAGGCTTTGTTAATTTTTTTTTAATCAAGTTGAAATTGTTCCCTTCTTTTTTGAGTTTACTGAGTTTTAATCACAAAAGTTGTTGGAGTTTATAAAATTTTTTCTTCATTAATATATAGAAGAACAGCATTATATCAACTTCTTGGAAGGAGTAAATTTCTAATTATGCTAATATTGTTTCTCATATAGTGATTGTTTTATAGTAAGTGAACTCGAAAGTATAAACTGCTCATTTCTTTAGTTGCTTCTTGAATATGAGGAAAAGAAATGAAAAGAGATCTCATAATTAAACACTGTCTATATTTCTTAAATATTTAATATTTACTTAAACCGACGTTTTAAAAATCAATAATTATTAATTTCAAAAGAGCAATGAAACTTAGTAGAGCATATATTCTGCAGTGAGTCCTCCATAAACACTAACTGCATAGCTCTAAAATTTACCATGTGTGTGTTCTTCTCTCTCAGGGTAGAAAATACATTTGATATAATTTTTGAACAATAAAATATTTTTATTTCCAATTAAAATCGGGTGCAAGAACCAAACCAACAACAGGTAAAAATAAAAGAAGTCAGAATTTTTTTTTTCTCTCTGTAATGCCTCCTATTCTCATGCTGATTAAATTCTCAATGCCCTTTAAATATCAACTTAAATTCAGGCTTACTTGAAGTCTTTCTTGTTCCTATTAGCCTGTGGACATCTATCTTTTAAGGTTGGTTCAGTATCAACTAATTTCACATGATTCCATATGTTATTAAATTACTGTGGGTGTCTGGGTCCTCAGTGAGAATATGAGCCCTATGAGAGCAAGATCACCTAGTGATTTTTATCTGGCTGAGCACACATGTCAAAACCCAAGGCCCCAGACTTCTGTCCCATCAACATCAGTGTTTTGTTCCTGATACAGGGCCCCTGTTGCAACCAACACTATCTGCTCACCAATACCTATTTAAAACTAACTGGTATATACCTGTTTCTAAAGCTTTGTCTCAATATATTTCTTTCACTTCTGTTTGCTTATTTAAGTCTGATCTGCAAGCTCATTTCACGTCTATTTTATTCAGATGATCTTTTCACTTTATCTCACAGGATTCACTGTTAACACATTTATTATCTGTACAGAAATCTATTGTATTTTGTGTTTTATGTCATTTCTTGCACTTTTGTATTGTCAGTTAAACTTCATAAAATTATTTGTCTTCTCCAAAATGAATAAAATACTTTCTGAAAGCAAAAATCACTTACTTGATTTTTTATATTTTCTATATGCATAATATTGAACAATACACATGCAAATGATTCATAATTGATGATTTTAATGCCTTTAGCATAAAAAGTTTCATCCAATAATGGTTAAATGATAAGTTCATGTCAGGCTTGAAGACATTGTGCAGATAAGTCAATATTAAGGATCAAAAAAGAGACTGTGGAAATGAGTCAAGGAAATTTCAAGATGATAAAAGAGATGGGTAGGAATAGGGACATAATGGAGCTTCCCAAGTGGTGCTAGTGGTAAAGAACCCACCTGCCAATGCAGGCTAGACATAAAAGATGCGTGTTCCATTCTTGGGTCTGGCAGATCCCCTAGAGGAGTGAATGGCAAACCACTCCAGTATTCTTGCCTGGAGAATCCCATGGACAAAGAAGACTCACAGGCAGCAGTCCATAGGGTTGCACAGAATTAGATATGATTGCAAAGACTTAACATGCATGTACAGGGAGGTAATGCGTTTCTTATTTTCCAAAGGCAAAGAGAAGTTCTCCACTTGACTGAGGAAAACAGCTTGATTCGGAGGAGAAAAAAAAAAAAAAAATATATATATATATATAGGTAAAAAAATAGGTGAAATATGAAATCTTGTTGTAAATTAGTAGATGAAGAATTGAACTAATGAAAAATAAATTGGAAACTGACTTAATAATCAGAATTTTAGTTAAGAATCCATCCTTAGATTATCTTGTCTTTGGCCAAAACATTTAGTTAGCATCTATTATGGACAAAGCATTGTTCTAGGAATTGTGCAGCTCCAAAAATGTCTAAATCATGGCCTTTTGTCTCCCCATTTAAGTGCCAATACTACCTCTGACATTAACATTCTGTCAAATTTAGGATTAGGCACTTTGCCTCTTAGGTTTCCATGTTCTTCTTCAGTAAAATGATGGGGCTGAGCTAGATGAGCTTTTTTCTCTAACACTCTACAATTGGATGAGACAAATGGCACAGTCATTTTCCTTCTTAAGATACCTCTGTTCATCCACACCCCTAAACATTTGTTTGCTGTCATAGACAACACTTTTAGTACTAAACTGAGGCTGCTAACAAGATTAGATTTTGACATTCACCACACCTACTGCCAAGGAAGAAGGAAGCCTCTGGGAAGGCTAATTGTGGGACCTGTCATTCTGAGGCCTTGAGCAAATGAAAAATTAGCTGATGCCCAGTGGGAGGTGAGGAAGATTGCAGGTAAAACATATAGGAGATGAAAGTGCTTTGGAAGCTGCCAAGAACAACCTGGTAGTTATCTCAGTAGTGAAAGCAAAGCTCAGGAAGGGAAACACTGTTGAAAATAGAAGTCTACCTGTTGGAGAGATCTGTATGCACCTGCAGTGTATGCAAGGAGAGGTAGTGTTCTTAGAACGGCAGAATACACCTGTGAGATTTCACACGGGTGGTTCTAGCCGCTCTCTTAGTAGTATGCTGTAAACAGGATTTCTCTCACACCTAATGCAAACTAGTGTTTTGGTTCTCATTTTTACAGGTTCTACTAGTAACTTTTCAGTTCTGGTTCATATCATACCTCTCTCCTCAGTTTGCAGTGGTCATTCTCAGGTGTGCAGAAATAGGTAGGTGAAAAATTATTTTGTAAGCTTCACAGCTTCAGCTTCTTTATATTATGTCCTATTCTTTCCCCTCTTTCCCTAAACAAAGCTAGACGAAAGTGAGTCTCCTTTTTTTCAACCTGTGAAAATGTTACATATCCTAGGAAAAGCAACTCAAGTTTCATTTACCATATTTATGTCCTCTTTCTTTTCATGATACAAGGTATATCACATACAAATTTTTGAAGGGAAAGGAATAATTTTCCATGATTTTGTTTCCATTTAATTCTTTTTTTTGTTACTTAGCTGATACTTAAAGTTTTATGTTATTTTTAGATTTTTATGTGACTTTTCAACTAGTCAGTAAGTATATCGAGGGCATGTAGCAGGAGGTTTTCTCTGTATTTGCCATAGCACCTTCTCTTGTCTGGAGCACATATTAGTTATTTAAATGATACTTTTCAAGATATTGTTGGTTCAATTTTCTCAGTTTAGAAACATAGAAGGCTTACTACTCTAGAGAATTTTATGTTTGATTGACTGTTACAAAATAGACTGGGCAGATTTTAATGATGTCAAGTAATTGATAAAGGTTTACAAGGGTCTGGGTTAACCTTTTTCATTCCTTTAAAAGGGCAGATTACCTCACAGGCCACAGTGCAAATGTCAATGACTCACTGTAGGGAATTGGGTCCAGCTGGTGCATGGCTTAATCACTGGAGAGTGCTAATGAAATATTGATCCCAATATAACACTCTTTGGGAGAGTGTGTAAGTTACTATCTGCCCCTAGTACATGTGGGTATATTAAAATTATGGGGCTGTGAAATATACAGAGATGGAAGTTCATAGCTCTCATCAGCTCCATGAAAACCACTGATTCAATGTTGTTTGATGGGCTTCATCACTAAAGCACAGTTTCTTATTAGTAACACATCCAACTACTCCAATAAGTCCAAAAAATAGAAGATATGGGCTGGTGCCTGTAACACCAGTAGTTCTGGATTGGATCAACATATGTTTCAGACTCTGCAAAAATAGAAGGTTGGCAAATTCAGTGAATTAAGTGGTATTTAGAGATCATAGACTCTGATCTGCAGATATATAGCTACTAATTGTACTTAGGTGAAGGATCAGAGTTGAGAGAAGAGAAAGCATTCTACTAACATTCTATTTTATAATTCTAGTCTCTTTCTGAGGACTAGATTTTTTCTGATTTATGAAAAGCACACAGTGAATAATATTCACCCTTTTTTAGTAAATACAGAGTACACTGAACTTGGTTGGTATGGTCAATGGTCCAGATCCACGCACCATAGAATGAAAGACTGTCAGACCATGATACTGATGGTGAAGTAGTCAGGTAAGATATTACCTGTTACCTATTGAGACTCTGGCCATATGGACACATTTGGTTGTATTTAGGGGGGCCTAGAATCATCTAGTCAAGGCTATGGTGTTTCCAGTGGTCATGTATGGATGTGAGAGTCGGACTGTGAAGAAAGCTGAGCGCCAAAGAATTGATGCTTTTGAACTGTGGTGTTGGAGAAGACTCTTGAGAGTCCCTTGGACTGCAAGGAGATCCAATCAGTCCATTCTGAAGGATATCAGCCCTGGGTATTCTTTGGAGGGAATGATGCTAAAACTGAAGCTCCAGTACTTTGGCCACCTCACGCGAAGAGTTGACTCATTGGAAAAGACTCTGATGCTGGGAGGGATTGGGGGCAGGAGGAAAAGGGGATGACAGAGGATGAGGTGGCTGGATGGCATCACCGACTCAATGGACATGAGTTTGAGTGAACCCCGGGAGTTGGTGATGGACAGGGAGGCCTGGCGCGCTGCGATTCATGGGGTCGCAAAGAGTCAGACACGACTGAATGACTGAACTGAACTGAACTGAGAATCAAAACAGCAAGAACACAGACTCTGTTACTCTGTTAATTACTTTTGCATTCCTTCAATAAGGTACAAAAAAGAAACAAGCTCTAAACAGAAATTTCCCACTAGAAGCAAATGCAGGAAATCTGTACTGTTATATCATATTTCTAAAATTCTAGAAGAAATGTATATGACATAGTATTTATATTGTTTAGTTTATTACTTTATAGATAACATTGAAATATTTTTCAAGAAATGGAAATATACTGGAAAATAGCATGGGGGTATTTGGAAGGAGGAAGAAACGTCAGGAAACCAAACTTGCTAGCTCTGTCCTGAGGAGCTCCTGGCATACACTCTAGCCTCATCTCCACTTGCCATTGCAAAGTACATTCCATGACTATACTTGAAATGTAACAAAGGAGCAAAATTCTGGGAAGCTGTTTTACTGTTTTCTGCTTTGTTGTTGCTGTTGTCTATTGAAGCATAGTTGACATTCAATATTATGGTAGTTTCAGGTATATGATATAGTGATATGACAGTCAAATACAGTATAAAATTATCATCACAATTTCAGTGATCATCCATCATCATGCAAAATTATTACAGTATTATTGACTATATTATTTATGCTGTATATTGTATCCCTGTGACTTATTCACCTTTAACTGGAATTTTTGTACCTCTTAATTACCTTTACCTATTTAGCTGACTCATTTGAAAGGACACTGATGTTGGGAAAGATTGAAGGTGGGAGGAGAAAGGGACGGCAGAGGATGAGATGATTGGATGGCATCACTGACTCAATGGATGTGAGTTTGAATAAACTCTGGGAGTTGGTGATGGACAGGGAGGCCTGGTGTGCTGCAGACCGTGGGGTCGCAAAGAGTCGGACACAACTGAGCAACTGAACTGATTTATCCCAAGCCCTGAATACCCTGCCCCACTCTCACAAACAGTGTGCTTTCTTTCACTATAACTTTGTTTCTGATTCATTTTATTTAATTTTTAATATTCCACATATAAATGAACCAAGAAATGAAACAAGAAATGAAACCAGTATTTGTCTTTTTCTGTTTGTTTTATTTCACTTAACATTATGCCTTCTAGATCCATTTATGTTGTCAAAAATGGCAACATTTCTTTTTTTTTTTGGCTGAGCAAAGAATCAGACATGACTGACAAACACAGTATTCTTCTCTCTTTTTTATTAGTTCATCTTTCAAGGTATGTTTCAGTTGCTTCAATATCTTGCCTATTGTAAATAATGCTGCAATCAACATAGGGGTACATATATCTTTAGAAATTACTGTTTTGTTTTCTCTTGGTAAATACTGAGATGTAGAATAACTGCACTGTATGTATAGTAGTTGTATTTTTAGTTTTTTGAGGAAGGTCCATTCTATTTAGCTTCCCACCAACAGTTTATAAGGGTTTCCTTTTCTTCAAGTTCTCACCAATACTTGTTATTTATTGTCTTTTAGACGGTGACCACTCTGACAGGTGTGAGGTGATACCTCATTGTGATTTTCCATTGTATTTCCCTAATGATTGGTTAAGCTGAGCAGTTTTTCACACATCAATTGGCTACTTACATTTTTTTGGTAAAATGCCCTCTCAGATCCTCTACTCATTTTTAAATCATATTGCTTGCTTTTTGATATGAAATTGTGTGATTTTTTAATATAATTTGGATATTAACCTTTTATCAGATAATATCATTTGAAAATATTTTCTCCCAACAAAAAGATTGCCTTTTGGTTTAGTTACTGGTTTCATTTACTGTGTAAAAGTTTTTTGTTTTTTTTTTTTTTTCAGTATGATGTAGCCCTATTTGTTAAATTTTGTTTTTTGTTCCCCTTGCCTGAGGAAACATATACAAAACGTATTTAGAAGATCAATGGTAAAGAATATATTGCCTAATTTTTCTTTTATCTTTATGGTTTTAGGTCTTACATTTATGTCTTTAATCCATGTTGAATTTATTTTTGTGCATAGTGTGAAAGAGTAATCCAGTTTGATTATCTTGGATGTAGCTCTCTGGTTTTCCCAACACAATTTATTGAAAGGCTATTTTATTCCCCTATTGTGCATTATTGCTTCCTTTGTTATAGATTAAATAATCATATAATTGCAGGTTCATTTCTCATTTCACTATGCTCTTCCATCAATATGTATCTATTTTTGTATGAGTCCCATACTGTTTTGTTGACTGTAGCTTTGTACTATAGCTTGAAATCAGAGAACATGATACCTCCATCTTTACTCTTCTTTCCCAAGATTGTTTTGGCTATTTGTGGTGTTTTGCATTTTCATACACATTTTAGAATTCTAGTTCTTTGAAAAATATCATTGACAGTTTGATATCGTGTTAAAGCCATTATTGCTTTGGATAATATGGGCAACCTAACAAAATTAATTTTTTTGATCTATCAGTACAGTATATATTTTTATTTATTTTTATCCTTTTCAAATTCTTTTATCAATATTAGTTATAGTTTTTAGACTATGTCTTTCACCTCCTTGGTTAAATTTATTTATAAGATTTTTTAAAAATCTTTTTGATGCAATTGTAATGGGATTAATTTTCTTAATTTGTCTTTCAGATATAGATCATTGTTACTGTAGAGAAATTCCACAGAATTCTAAACATTTGTATCCTACTACTTTTATGTTGTTCAGTTGCTCAGTCATGTCCTACTCTTTGCAACCCATGGAATGCAGCATTCCAGGGTTCCCTGTCGTTCACCATCTTCTGCAGCTTGCTCAAATTTATGTCTATTGAGTTGATGCCATTCAATCATCTCATCTTCTGTCGTCCCCTTCTCCTCCTGCCTTCAATCCTTCCCAGGACCAGGGTCTTTTCTAAAGAATCAGCTCTTTGCATCAGATGGCCAAAGTATTGGAGTTTCAGCTTTAGCATCAGTCCTTCCAAAGAATATTCAGGATTTATTTCCTTTAGGATTGACTTCTTTGATCTCCTTGAAGTTCAAGGGACTCTCAAGAGTCTTCTCCAACACCACAGTTCAAAAGCATTAATTCTTTGGTGCTCAGACCTCTTTATGGTTCAACTCTCACATCCATACATGACTACTGGACAAACCATAGCTTTGACTAGATGGACTTTTATTGGTAAAGCAATGTCTGTTTTTAATATGCTGTCTAGGTTTATCATAGTTTTTCTTCCAAGGAACAAGCATCTTTTAATTTCATGACCAGAGTCACCATCTACAGTGATTTTGAAGCCCAAGAAAATAAAGTCAGTCACTGTTTCCATTGTTTCCCCAACTATTTGCCATGAAGTGATGGGACAGGATACCATGGATATCATGATCTTAGTTTTTTGAATATTGAGTTTCAAGCCAGTTTTTTCACCCTCCTCTTTCACTTTCATGGAGAGGCTCTTTTGTTCCTCTTCACTTTCTGCCATAAGGGTGATGTCATCTGCATATTTGAGTTTATTGATATTTCTCCTGGCACTCTTGATTTCAGCTTGTGCTTCATCCAGCCTGGAATTTTGCATGATGTACTCTGCATATAAGTTAAATAATAGGGTGACAGTATGCAGCCTCTATGTACTCCTTTCCCAATTTGGAACCAGTCCATTTTTCCATGTCCAGTTCTAACTGTTGCTTCTTGATCTGTACAAAGGTTTCTCAGGAGGCAGATAAAACAACCTGGTATTCCCATCTCTTGAAGAATTTCCACAGTTTGCTGTGATCCACACAATCAAAGGCTTTATCATAGTCAATGAAGCAAAAAGTAGATCTTTTTTCTGGAATTCTCTTGCTTTTTCTATGATCCAATGGATGTTGGCCATTTGATCTCTGATTCCTCTGCCTCCTCTAAATCCAGCTTGAACATCTGGAAATTCTCCATTTATGTACTGTTAAAATGTTGAACATTACTCTGCTAGTATGTGAAATGAGTGCGACTGTGAAGTAGTTTGAACATTTTTTGGCATTGCCTTTCTTTGGGATTGGAATGAAAACTAATCTTTTTCAGTCCAGGGCCACTACTGAGTTTCTCAAGTTTGCTCGCATATTGAGTGCAGCACTTTCACAACATCATCTTTTAGAATTTGAAATAGCTCAGCTAGAATTCCATCACCTCCACTAGCTTTGTTCATAGTGATGCTTTGTAAGGCCCACTTGACTTCACACTCCAGGATGTCTGGCTCTATGTGAGTGATCATACCATCATGGTTATCTGGATCATTAAGATCTTTTTTGTATAGTTCTTCTGTATAGTCTTGCCACCTCTTCTTAGTATCTTCTGCTTCTGTAGGGCCATACAGTTTCTGTCCTTTGTTGTGCTCATCTTTGCATGAAAGTTCCTTTGGTATCATTAATTTTCTTGATGAAGTCTCTTGACTTTCCCATTCTGTTGTTTTTCTCTATTTCCTACAACTTTACTCAATTTGTTTATTAGTTCTATTAGATTTTTGTTAACATCTGTAGCATTTCCTATATGTAGTGTCATGACATCTGTAAACAGCAGCAGTTTTACTTTTCTCTTCTCAATTTGGATACCTTTTATATATTTGTTTAGTTATTGTCTAATTGCTGTGGCTAGGACATTTATTTCTGCATTGAATACAAGGCATGAGAGTGGAAATTCTTGTCTTGTTGCTGAACTTAGAAGTACTTTCAGCTTTTCACCATTGAGTATGATGTCAGCTGTGGGTTTGCTTTATATGGCCTTTATTATCTTGAAGTATGTTCCCTCTGGCTTCCCTCAGAGCTCAGTTGGTAAAGAATCTGCCTGCAATGCATGAGGCCCTAGTTTGATTTCTGGGTTGGGAAGATCTACTGGAGAAGGGATAGGCTGCCCACTCTAGTATTCTTGGATTTTCCTTGTGGCTCAGCTGGTAAAGAATCTGCCTGCAATGTGGGAAACCTTGGGTTTGATCCCTGAGTTGGGAAGATCCCTTGGAGAAGGGAAAGGCTATCCACTCCAGTATTCTGGCTTGGAGAATTCCATGGACTGTATGGGGTCGCAAAGAGTCAGACACACCTGAGCGACTTTCACTTTCATGTCCCCTCTATGCCCACTTTGTTGAGACTATACATTATGAAAAAATGTTGAATTTGTCAAAATATATTTTTTGCATCTATTTTCTGCATCTCTATATTAGAGATAGTGGCCTGCGAATTTCTTTCTTTCTTTTTTCTTCATTTCCTTTCTTTGGTGTCTTTGTCTGATTTTTTTTTATCAGTGTATGTTGGCCTGGTAGAATGAGTTTATATGTGTTCTTTCCTCTTCAAAGTTCTTGGACAACTTGAGAAAAATAGATATTAAATAGCCTTTAAATCTTTAGTAGAATTAACCCATGAAGCTATGTGGCCCTGGACTTTTAATTGCTGAGAGTTTTTTGATTGTTGTTTCAATTTCATTGATAGCCATTGTTCTGTTCAGATTTTCTAATTCTTCCTAGGTCAATTTTGGAGAATTATATGCTTTTAGAAATTTATACATTTCTTTAGTTTGTTCAATCTGCTGACATTATTTTTGTAGTAATCTCTTATGATGTTCCTGTGGTGTTGGTTATAACTCTCTCCTTTATTTATTTATATTATTTTATGTATTTTGGCCTCCTTTCTTTTTTTCCTTTATGAGTCTACCTAAGGTTTATCTTTTCAAAAAAAATTGCTCCTAGTTTCATTGATCATTGCTATTTTTTTAGTCTCTATTTTATTATTGCTCTGATCTTTATTATTTCCCTTTTTCTACTAACTTTGTGCTTTTTTTAAAAAAAATATTCTTTTTCTAGTTTCTTTAGGTGTAAAATTAGATTGTTTGTTTGGGATTTTCTTTATTATTTGAGGTAGGTCTGTATAGCTATTAACTTCCCCTTTGCCGTGTTGCATAAATTTTGGAATGTTGTGTTTCCATTTTTATTTTTGTCACAGTATTTCTTACTGGCCCCTTTGATTTCTTCAGTGACCTCTGGTTATTTGGTAGTATGTTGTTCAAATCTGGAGTGTTTGTGGTATTTTTTTCCAGTTTGTTTGTTTGTTCTCATAGTTAACTTCTAACCTCATATTGTGACCAGCAAAGATGTTTGATATGATTTTTATCTTCTTAAATTTATTGAGACTTGTCTGGTGGCCTAACACAATCTATCTGGAAGACTTGGGAGCCTAATGTAGGATTCAGAGTCCTCAGCTTTCAGGTGGAGACTCTGAAGCTGTGATATCCCTTCTGCTGTGGGTCACACTACCAGTGTGTGGATACTAGATAGACCACATCTCTGCTCCTCCTACATGTCAGTGTGTTTTTTCTCTTTTATCCTTAGTTGTGCAGAATCTTTTTTTGTAGTTTTTAAGTAATTCTCAGAGATAGTTTCTCTATATGTAGTAGTAATATTGATATGTGTGTGGCAAGAGACAAGCCGAGAATCTCCGTACTCAGCCATCTCATCCTTTTCTCAATGGTATGCTCTTTGTTTGATCACTCTACTCCAGCTCTCTATTCCCCAGACAGCTTCTGAATTTAAGGCAATTAAGCATCGAAAAACAAGACTGGGAAGAGTCCCAGTAGCAGCTGCAAGTCAACTGAAACAAAGTGGATATGGCATTAAACACCAAACTATTAACATGACTTAATGATCAAGATTCGGGAAATATTTTGATCAGCAGAGAATTCTGGAAATATTTCTTGGCAAATAAGATCTCCAAAATACAAAGTTTATAGAGTCTCAAAAATTTTATTGGAAGTTGTATCACCAGAAAAGTGTGAGCTTAGAAAACGCAATAGCACAATTAACCTAAAATGAGTAGGGTAGGGAATCTCAACCCCTCCTATAGGATAATGCAACCTAAACATTAAAGATTGCAATAAAACTTGGACATGCCATTCTCCACCAGGGTGTTTGTGCCAATATTCATCTCAAGTCAAGAATAATCGTCTGAACAGAAAAAAAAAAAAAAAAAACAAACCTTGGCCAACTGAACAAGAAACCATTTTCCATGATAACTAAATAAGAATAAGACAATATAATGCTATCTTTGAACATACCTGGTCCTATAGTTTACCTTTCTATGAGTGTCCACCAGGGTGTAATATATCTAGATGCATTGCTGTTCTTGAGATTTTTTTTCCATTTTAAACTGAATACATGGTGTTGAATGCATGTGTGTTTGTCCTTTTCTTTCTCTACTACTGTATCTTGCATTGGAAGAGATAAAATTTATGAATTAATGCTCCTAATTCCAGGATACAGTGAAGTCACAACATCCCAAATCCTCCTCCTATGGTTAACTGTATCACAGTAATATACTTGGAATTCAGAAAGGTAGCAAATAAATGACTTGACTAAATAACATTTGGAGAAATATTTCAGTAATTTTTGTAGAAGAGTGTGAGACTCTTCAAATTTTTCATCAAAATACAGTAATATAAGAGAGGAGTGCATACAGTTTGAAGGAGTTTGAAGCATGTAGTTAGAAGCACATGTACAATTTGACAAGTCTAAAGTACTATGCTTTATCTGAGAAAAATATATCAAATTTTCATGGAATTCCACTACTTACCACTAAATAAAGTTGATAAGCCATGTTTATCTGTGGTATTTTGTACCCCGAGTATACTGGCTTGTTATCCTAGTTTGAGAAACATGACTGCAGCAGTTAAGTAGTTAAGCTGTTTGTGGTTTTGGTCCAAACAACCACATTGCAAAGATTCCACTTAGGGAATGAATGGTCTTTAGCAAGTTCCTTACTCACTCTAATTTTCAACTTAATCATTTCTAAATTGTAGATAATACCTACTCCATAGGGTTATTAAGAGAATGAAATGAAGTGCTATATGCAAAGCACATAGCACAGTGCTTAGAACATAACTGACACTTGACAATCAGTAGATATCAATATCATTCACAGTATTGGCTCCATTAGGGTATGGCCTTCAATATGTAAACATCCATTTCCATTTAGAACTAATTTCAGATGACATGCTTTTGAACACACATAACCACAAGCTTCCTCTAGGCACTTTTCAAAATGCTTGGTCCATTGACTATATTCATTGCAATCTGATACCCGTTGAGTTTATCTTTTAAATAATCATTGATCCCATCATGCTATTTTATAAATAATGAAGTATATTAAAGCCATATGGTAAGACTTACCTTTTAGTAAGTCCTTTTATTAGGGAGCAATTTTCTTTCTCTGAAGAAAAAGAATGTTCCTAGTGTAAATCATTTGAAAGAAAAGGCAAGACCTCAGAATGGAAGCAAAAATGCAGAAAACAGGACTTTAATAGATAAGGAGGGAAGTCTAGCATTTCAGTTTTAGGGTATTTGAAATGAATTTGAAGGTTTAAAGCAGGCTTGAAGACATTATTTGGGGATAGGGCTAGATGACTCTTATATCTAGACTGTTCATGTATAGGCACAGTGATCTCCCACAAGATTTGTTGTTGTTGACTTGCATATTACTTTGAGATATAACTTCTTTATTAAGTTACCAGTTATATTTTCCACCTATGCTTAGATATGGAGGATTAAGAGTATCCATATGTATATTGAATGGGAAGCTATAACATCAAGTCCACTGAAGTGAGGGGAAGGAGTGATCAGCAGGGGATCCCTAGAGAAACTGAAATCTCTTCACAGAGCAACATTCCTTCCATAGCTCCTGTTTGTTTGATATTAACAGAGTCAGCGTGTTTTCCTACAAATTCACCTGTATGCCTCTCATCTTCACAAAGTTACTTGGCCAACCCTAAGGCAATCTTGCTGCAATATGTGTTTGCAAAAGCTATCTAGCTCAATTCAGGAAAGCAACAACTTTCCAAACTCAGAAGCTCTTAAGATATGGTCCATGTGACTTAGAGTCTTAAAGTGGGAAAAACATAATTAACACTTCTCAGCTTCAAAGAAGATTATAAACACTAGCTAATTAAACTTCCCAACACCTTCTTTGTACAGATGTAGTTATATCCTCTTTCTGGACAGGATAAGACATTTATTCAAGGAGGAAAATACAGCTGCTCCTTTCTTACAGGGCAGGAATGACATCTCCCTTCACTCAGTAGGGGGTCTAGGCTTAAAGTTAAGCTTAATCAAACATTTAATCAGTATAATTTTACTGAAAAGCTCTGTGCCTAATTTTGTGCTCTTTTATTAAAGGGGGGGAAAAGGTGTCAGGATCTCCTGTCCCTAGAAAGATGAACATGAAGTTGAAGAGACCAGACACTAAAATGTTATATTAAAAATAATGCAAAGAGAATACAATCAGTTGTTAGATTTCCCTTTCCAGACTACCTTTCAGTTCTCCATTATGTGTACTTTTATTAAAAAGATCTTTCTGAAATGAAAATCCAAATCCAATCATATTATTCTTCTGCTTATAGTCCTTCCATAATTTTATATTACTTGAAGGATACATTCCAATGGAAAAATATTTATTAACTTTCACGATCTTGGTCACTATTTACCTGCTTGGTTCAACTTCTTTCATGCCCATATTTGCACAGCAAGCCCTAGTGCTAGAAAATTGCTTGCTAATCTACATATGTGCCACATCTTTTTGGTAATTCCTATGCCTGTACTATCATTCAGTTGTTGTCCCAAATGTTTCAGGCAACAGAAACTCTCCCTCATAAACTCCTCTTTTCATTCAAAAATCATATCAAAGGTCATACATCTCTTCATAGCTTTACTGATTCTGACTTTCTTCTTCCCCTGTAATAAAATGCATTAAGATAAAATGAATATTAGATACCCACATTCCATTGTGATTATTTGTTTCTCTCTAATTAGACTATAAGTATAAAAGAGCAGAGATTGAGTTTTATATATTTATTTACAAATCCCCAGAGTCTGGCCAATTAAAGTCATTATTGAGTGACTGGATGGCCATTCCAACTCATGTCTCACACTCAATCCATTTCTCACACTACACTCTGTCCTTAGTGAGAATTCTCTCTCATACCTGGGTTTTTGTATATGCTGTTCTCTTGGCCTAGGATACTCTTCACTTTAAGTATGCTGCTGCTGCTGCTACTAAGTTGCCTCAGTCGTGTCCGACTCTGTGCGACCCCATAGACGGCAGCCCACCAGGCTCCCCCGTCCCTGGGTTTCTCCAGGCAAAACCAATGGAGTGGGTTGCCATTTCCTTCTCCAGTGCATGAAAGTGAAAAGTGAAAGTGAAATTGCTCAGTCATATCCGACTCTTCGGGGCCCCATGGACTGCAGCCTTTCAGGCTCCTCCGCCCATGGGATTTTCCAGGCAAGAGTACTGGAGTGGGGTGCCATTGCCTTCTCCATCACTTCAAGTATATCACCTGGCTAATACATACTCACATGTCGAGGCTCAGATACTCAGCTCAAGTGGTGTGTCACCTTACCATTCTCTAACTGGATCAGGAATGCTTCTTATGTGCCTTCATAAAGATGTTACACATCCATGTCATAAAACTCTTCACTTATGGAGTTTTAGATGGTCACAAATTAGGCCATAACTGATCGTTTACATTTGGAAAAACAGCAAAAAACAAACAAGCAAATAACAACAACAACAACAAAAAAACCCTCAAACATAATGGGTTGAATTAATAACAGATTCACATGGGTTTAAGCAATCAGGGAAGACTCTACAAAAATACCTGTACTTTAAATTAGTAATGAAGTAAATGGAGTAACAGGCAAATTTGGCTTTGGAATACGGAACAAAGCAGGGCAAAGACTAATAGAGTTTTGCCAAGAAAATGCACTGGTCATAGCAAACACCCTCTTCCAACAACACAAGAGAAGACTCTACACATGGACATCACCAGATGGTCAACACCGAAATCAGATTGATTATATTCTTTGCAGCCAAAGATGGAGAAGCTCTGTACAGTCAGCAAAAACAAGACCAGGAGATGACTGTGGCACATACCATGGACTCCTTATTGCCAAATTCAGACTTAAATTGAAGAAAGTAGGGAAAACCACTAGACCATTCAGATATGAACTAAATCAAATCCCTTATGTTTATACAGTGGAAGTGAGAAATAGATTTAAGGGACTAGATCTGATAAATAGAGTGCCTGATGAACTATGGGATGAGGTTCGTGCCATTGTACAGGAGACGGGGATCAAGACCATCCCCATGGAAAAGAAATGGAAAAAAGCAAAATGACTGTCTGAGGAGGCTTACAAATAGCTGTGAAAAGAAGAGAAGCGAAAAGCAAAGGAAAAAAAGGAAAGATATAAGCATCTGAATGCAGAGTTCCAAAGAATAGCAAGAAGAGATAAGAAAGCCTTCCTCAGTGATCAATGCAAAGAAATAGAGGAAAACAAAAGAATGGGAAAGACTAGAGATCTCTTCAAGAAAATTAGAGATACAAAGGCAACATTTCAGGCAAAGATGGGCTTGATAAAGGACAGAAATGGTATGGACCTGACAGAAGCAGAAGATATCAAGAAGAGGTGGCAAGAATACACAGAAGAACTCTACAAAAAAGATCTTCATGACCCAGATAATCACGATGGTGTGGTCACTGACCTAGAGCCAGACATCCTGGAATGTGAAGTCACGTGGGCCTTACAAAGCATCGCTATGAACAAAGCTAGTGGAGGTGATGGAATTCCAGTTGGAATTCAAATCCTGAAAGATGATGCTGTGAAAGTGCTGCACTTAATATGCCAGCAAATTTGGAAAACTCAGCAGTGGCCACAGGACTGGAAAAGGTCAGTTTCCATTCCAATCCCAAAGAAAGGCAATGCTAAAGAATGCTCAAACTACTGCACAATTGCACTCATCTCACATGCTAGTAAAGTAATGCTCAAAATTCTCCAAGCCCGGCTTCAGCAATATGTGAACCGTGAACTTCCTGATGTTCAAGCTGGTTTTAGAAAAGGCAGAGGAACCAGAGATCAAATTGCCAACATCTGCTGGATCATGAAAAAAGCAAGAGAGTTCCAGAAAAACATCTATTTCTGCTTTCTTGACTATGCCAAAGCCTTTGACTGTGTGGATCACAATAAACTGTGGAAAATTCTTCAAGAGATGGGAATACCAGACCACCTGACCTGCCTCTTGAGAAATCTGTATGCAGGTCAGGAAGCAACAGTTAGAACTGGACATGGAACAACAGACTAGTTCCAAATAGGAAAAGGAGTACGTCAAGGCTGTATATTATCACCCTGCTTATTTAACTTATATGCAGAGTACATCATGAGAAACGCTGCACTGGAAGAAACACAAGCTGGAATCAAGATTGCCAGGAGAAATATCAATAACCTCAGATATGCAGATGACACCACCCTTATGGCAGAAAGTGAAGAGGAACTAAAAAGCCTCTTGTTGAAAGTGAAAGAGGAGAGTGAACAAGTTGGCTTAAAGCTCAACATTTAGAAAATGAAGATCATGGCATCCGGTCCCATCACCTCATGGGAAATAGATGGGGAAACAGTGGAAACAGTGTCAGACTTTATTTTGGGGGGCTCCAAAATCACTGCAGATGGTGACTGCAGCCATGAAATTAAAAGACACTTATTCCTTGGTAGGAAAGTTATGTCCAACCTAGATAGCATCTTAAAAAGCAGAGACGTTACTTTGCCAACAAAGGTCCGTCTAGTCAAGGCTATGGTTTTTCCTGTGGTCGTGTATGGATGTGAGAGTTGGACTGTGAAGAAGGCTGAGCACTGAAGAATTGATGCTTTGGAACTGCGGTGTTGGAGAAGACTCTTGAGAGACCTTGGACTGCAAGGAGATCCAACCAGTCCATTCTAAAGGAGATCCGCCCTGGGATTTCTTTGGAAGTAATGATGCTAAAGCTGAAACTCCAGTACTTTGGCCACCTCATGTGAAGAGTTGACTCATTGGAAAAGACTCTGATGCTGGGAGGGATTGGGGGCAGGAGGAGAAGGGGACGACAGAGGATGAGATGGCTGGATGGCATCACTGGCTCGATGGACGTGAGTATGAGTGAACCCCAGGAGCTGGTGATGGACAGGGAGGCCTGGCGTGCTGCGATTCATGGGGTCACAAAGAGTCGGACATGACTGAGCGACTCAACTGAACTGAACTGAATGGAAGGTCTATAGAATGCAGAGAATGAAGAGAGAATCCCATCTGGATAAAATAACATCAGCAGGAAACTGACAGGAAACTGACAGCAGGAAACTATAATTAGTATAGTTGCTTCAGAGGCCCATGAGAAACCAGAATTACCTTTAGAAGGGGATTCATCCTGTGGAGTTGTCCAAGAAAATAAGTAGATATTACAGGGGCAGTTAAGAGAGAGCCAAGGAAGACACATTCTGCTAATTAGCTTAGGTAAAATCTTTAACGAATCTAAACATTTTTAGAGCGTCTCGTGGATGCTCTCATGTTCCTCATATATATCTTTTTTTCTGTTCCCTTATTTATTTTTTCTTCAGCCCTTGGTAAACTCCATGCTTTATTCCCCTGAAATAAGCCCTTGTTTTCTTGTCAAAGTCTGCAGTCACTTTGGAATCTTTATTTGAACTACAGTGGACCCCATGAATGAAAAGAAGGAGTTGAACACTCAAACTGACTTTGGTCTCTTCACCAGCCATGGCTCAGTCACACTGGAAGCTACTTTTCTTAGATCAAGGGTAACTCACCTGAGTGAGTGTCCATTTTCTCCCATCAGAATCGTAAAATAATCCTATGCATAAAGCACATATCTCCTATTGACATCATTTAGATCCTACTCGAGTAGTATTAAATCTGGCACACTTGTGCTAAGGAGGCACTTTTGTCAAGGCAGATTGCACATCAAAGGTCATCAAATTAGCTGAATGAACCTGGACCTGTTAAGAGCCAGCTAACAACATGAGCTTATCTGAAATATATTGTCCTTGATCTCCAAATCTCTCCTGAGATAGAAAAGAAAGTAAGATCAGCTGTATCAGACTGGCTCAGGGGCAAAGTCCAAGGATATTTTAATGACCAATCAGCCACTTATTATAGTAATAGTCATTAAGTGCCCTGGAGATATCTGACCTGAGGATATCTCCTGATATCTTCAGGAGATAAATGACCTGAAATAGAGGCAAAAGAAATTTTAAATGCCTGGGTTCTTTCATTCCAAACAACTAGGTAGTCTCTTGGGATTAGACTAGACCATATTAAGTCACAAAACTCTTGCCTAAACAGTAGCATAGCTGCCTAATTTGTCTTTCCTTGGGGTCAGTGATTCTTACCCTTAAATGTAAATTTAATTTACTGTCTGCAGTAGTGGGGGGACTATCTTATAAAATAGTAATATATTTGCTAGGACTTCAAGCTCAATAAAAGCCAATTCAAAAAATGTGGGATTGATTTCAAGAATATACAGTTTAACCAATGCCCCAGGGTTCTCTGTGGTAGACCATGAATTAGACTATTCATTCTAGATTTTAGCACTGTGCTGGTATCGAAAGAAAAACAAAAGAAAGGGCACACTAACAGCAAAGAACTTGTGCCCTAATGTCAGAGCAAAATCTGTCTAATCAGCCTGCTCTCAGGCAGGAGGCAATCCCTGTCAGCTTCACTGCTCCAGCTGAGGTTCTTATCCTTCTCCCATTGCCTGTGGGCCTTGATCTCAACAAAACTTTGAGGAAAGGAGTCTTGAGCTCCATCTCGTGGCCAGAAGAAGCCTTTATTATTAATACTATTATGTTTATTTTGCCAAAGGCCAACTATTTAAAAAATGGAAACCTACTTAAACAGTCTTTTTGCTATTGCAGAGAATATATATGAAGGTATTTGTAGAAGTTATTAGAACAAAACAGAGCTGCCAAAGATTCCTGAACTCTCCCCTCCATTGAGATCCCTCACACGTATTGGTATTGAAATACGTTTATCTGAAGTCCTTTTTCTATGCTTTTATCTTATTTCTTCTTTTGAAAAGATTTTTTTCCCTGTGGTTACAGTTCTTTATTTATTTATTTTTTTTTTAAAAAGCACTGTTGCTATTTAATTAAAATAAATAAAATATCCCTGATTCAATCTAAAGACATCAGTCTCAGACTGAGTAGGACTGAAGTACCGACCTTTGACTTGGTGATTTTTTTTTTTTTTTTAATGCTCACAGAAGACATAGCAATATCATGGTTTGGAAGTTTCTTGTCTATGTTGGAGTTAATGGGCAAAGTAGTGAAGGACTTTCTATGAGATAAGACTTGTATTTAATATTAATAGCTTATTGCAAATACCACCACACTCCAGTACTCTTGCCCGGAAAATCCCATGGATGGAGGGGCCTGGTAGGCTGTAGTCCATGGGGTCGCTACAGTCAGACATGACTGAGCGACTTCACTTTCACTTTTCACTTTCATGCATTGGAAAAGGAAATGGCAACCCACTCCATGTTCTTGCCTGGAGAATCCCAGGGATGGGGGAGCCTGGTGGGCTGCCTTCTGTGGGGTCACACAGAGTTGGACACGACTGAAGTGACTTAGCAGCAGCAGCAGCATTGCAAATACAAACTAGTTTATTTAGTTTTTATCGTAATCATAATGTCCAGGTAATTAATCATATGTAGAGCTAATATATTGTATATGAAATTAGAAGAGCCTAATAGAGATTCACTCAAACATTTTCATTCGAAGTTAAACTATTGTTTGACGGTCTAATAGAGAGCTAAATAGAAAATTTCACTTATTCCCAATTTTACATGAAATTTCAAAGGGTTCAGGTGCCTTTCATAAAGGAGATTTTAGATCTTTTCTAGCAATAAACACTGATATGAAGCAATCTTCTTTTTTCTGAACAGAAAGAGACATGCAAAGATAGCTGATCTCTTCACCACATGATTGACCTGGATGCAGTTAAATTGTTCCTGTCTTACACTTGAGTCCTCAATGTAAAACATTCCTGGGTTAAAGAAAATAGATATACATTTTTGTCTCTTTTCACTTTTGCTTCAAACTGGCCTATTTTATTAATGGTTGTAGTTTATCTCCAGGCTTAAAAAAAAATCAAATTTCTTCATATGTGTGCAGATTTTCTATTTTTTTTCCAAAAATAAGTCCATCTCTTTCCAATAGATCCCTGATAGGCATTGCATTTTTCACCCTTAAATCAATTTAGCCTTAAGCTCTATTTTCCTCAGTTGAATGCTCATCTTGATAAACTTCTTAGGGCTTGGTCCCTAGAGATTTTGTTAAACCTAATTTTATTAAAACTTAGGATATGAAAACCTTGTTTGCATAATTATCTATATTAAATATTTCTACCTATTTCTTTGGAGACTTCACTAGTAATCTCCCCATTTTTTCTTTGTACTTTATAATTTTTTTTTTTCTAAAGATTTCAGACTTGCTTTCAAACCAGGAAGATCTATAAAGGGAAATGTGGTATATTTTTTTAAACTCAAATCAACCAAAATTCTACATACCATGCATTGTGTTGGATAAAAAGTTAGGGTTGTTATCATTGTCATTTCCCATTAATTTGTACTAATGATACATGTCCTATTATATCATATACAGTTGTGAATAATTATGAAGGTGGTTTTACTTGCAAATGCTCCATGTATATAAAATATTATCATGTTGTCCTTCTTATACCAAGAAATCATGTCAGCAGGGGTTATTTTAGCCTTTTTCCCAGTCAGCTCATAGATAATAGCTTACTTCAAAATTACCATGTGCCTACCTCTTCATGAGTATTTTGTGATAATTTTAGTATTCTCTAACAGTGAGCAAGCTGATTTGTAGCTCAGTCCCTCCACCTGAGCAATTTGAAATAAAAGATCCAGAAACTGACCTCTCAAGTAAAAGGAGGATGAGCCACCTTTCTCATCAATATCAGTTCCAAGTCAAATCATTATTCCAAAAATTTCACTTTTTGGAAAGCCAAGCAACCCTTCAACACAATGGACATTATAGAACGTTATAGACAAAGGCGGGAATCCTCATCTCAGTGGCAAGGAGTCACATGAATGAATGAAGAATTTCACCTTGCAGAATTTTTTTCTAAGAGACAGATCCATATAAGAGTCTGAGAAACTGAGCGTGGACTCTCCAGTGCCCTTCAGATGATGTCAGATATATCCACCTGCATGAAGCAGAACTGAAATAGAAGTATATAGGGGTGATAGTATTCTATCTGCAAACTTGAAAATAATGTTGCCCCTTGATGTACATTGTATCATGAAGTAATCAAAGCAGAAATATTCAAATCAACACAACCAGCAAGTTGATCACAGAATGATTGAAAATAATAATATATCTTTAAAAGAAAAGCTTAGAGCAAAATTGGGCAACTAGAAATAAAAACACAATAAAAGGAGAACGAAAGAGGCGATATCTAACAGTGTAGAGGGGAACGAAGTGTCCTATTCTGATTGGTGCTGCCTTTTTTATGTGGATATAAGAATTTGATGTTACTGACTGTGTAAATTATTGATAATCTGTCTTATTCTGATCTCAACTAGACTGTGATAGCAAGTGCAATAATGATAGTGGTATCAGTTTTTCAGTGGTTCTCCACCATACCTACTAGGAAGTCAGAGCTTTGAATTCCTAAAAAGTACCACTCCAGGTACTTATGGAAGCTACCACAGTACTCACATATGCATACAAACTACCTCTCAGTTATCACTCTATTATTCTGTATCTTCAGGGCCACACCTCCACCGCTGCCATTGATTGCCTGTACCCCATGGCTCACAGGTGCACAACTGCACCTTTCCCTATGCTCTCAGTGACCACTGGGTACCAACTTTCTTCTCTGAACTCTATGGGTATTTACTAACATAAATTCCACTGGTTACTGCCACATATCTTGGACACCACTTCTTTCCAGACACAGCATTTTCTTCCTGGGAGCCACTGCCAATTTTCTAGATCCCAGTGGGGCAACCCTTTGTGCTACAATCACAGTTTACAAAATGCACTTATGTTTAAGATAATTGTTTAATGAAATGTGTATGGATCTTCCTTCAGAGTGCCTGGCTAATCACCCTTTACAAATCATTCCAACATTTTTATGAGGATTCAAATGATACAACCCCACAAGGGTCAGAATGGTTTTCTTAAGCTGTACTTAAGACTAGATAAGTTCACTTAAAATGCAAAGTCTTTATTTCAGAGATACAGAAGAATAGTATAGAACAACCCAAACTTTGGAATCAGGCTGCTTTGGGTTCAAATTCTGACTATCATACTACTTAACTGTAGACAGTTCAGCTTCATTTTTTTTTTTTTTTAACTTTTCAAATTGGCATCACATTTACCTCCAAAGATCATTGCGAGCATTTAATAAGATAATATCTATTTAGGTATTGTTATAGCACTAGGTTAATGAAAAAAACTAAGTAATTTATAATTCTTATTATCATTATTATTAGCTGCATTTCCCAGGAGCATCCTAGAAATGTTTGTTTCTGAGTCAAAGGGCAACTTTCTTGGACCTTCTGATTATGAAGGAAAAGGATGAGACAAAGAACTTTACACTGATGTATTCATGGCCTAATGTGGTACTCTGGGGAAGAGGAAACAAGGAAGGTTGGAAATAAAATCTTTTTGTCTTCAAAATGAGTAATAGTGGTAAAATCCACAGCTCTGATCCGGTCCTTCTGGTAAGATTAGCTTTATTACCTTTGCTGAGGAGGTCCAATAGAAGATTTACCTGAGTGAGTTTGGCCTCACAAATTCCATTATCTCTCCCCCAACCCATCACACCAGCCAGCATGGAAATGGGCCTTTTATTACAAACTAATTACTATTCACTTTTTATCAGCTAACAAATCGATTTGCACAGCACTTTTTAAAATTCAGGAACTGCTATATGAATTTGTTGAAACAAAGAGGGTCATTACCAAGTCCTATTATACATCCTGCTGGCTCTCTCCTGGGTTTTAATTATTCCAGCCACGAGTAGATATTGGAAAGGAAGGCAGGTCACTGAGGTCCTGCCAGTTTGAGTCATGTGCACCGGGTCTTCTTAAACCTGTCAGCCACATGGCCTTCCTTTCTTCCAAGACCCAGCAGTGATAGTAGATGAGAGTAAGCAGCTGTCTCCTCCTCACCTTCATCTTCAATTAACCACGAGTGAGCTCCTACCAACACTCACTGTACAACCAAAGAGTCCCCAGGGTTTGGAGAACTTTTAAAGATTTAGAATAAGGGATAAAGGAAACTAGCAAAGAATTATAAAAATGAGACCCCCAAATGAATGAAGTGATTTGGGGATGCCCCAAGTCCTCCAAGTGGGCTCTAGACCCAGTAGCGGTGGTTTTGTGATTGCCTAGGAGAGGAGGTGGAAGTCTGGCCCTGTTTTATGTCTCAGAAACAAAAACTGTTTACAGTGGCTAACAGGGAGGGAGAAACGGAGGTGAACTCCGACTCCATAATACTTTTTAGAAGCATTAGCATTTTGTACCTTCTAATATACTATATAACATATTTATTGTATTCATTTTTCAGCTTTATTAAGAAACAAAATTGGTTTAAGGTATTTAAATATGTGATGAAATATGTACGTTGTGAAAAGATTCCCACAAATGAGTTAATGAACACATCCATCACTTTACTTCTTTTCTTTCTTTTCTTCTTATTTTCTTGGTTAGAGCACTTAAGTTTTAGCAAATCTCAGTTATACAGCAGGGTGTCAACTCTATTACCTATTATCAACTAGTGACCATGTTACATATTAGTATCTCAGATTTCATTCGTCTTGTAACTGAAAGAAGTTTGCACTTTTTTTTTTTAACCAGAAGACCAGTTTCTAGTCTTCTCACCCTCTCAGTCTTAGGCAACCACCATCCTACTGTTTTCATGATTTAATTTTTTGTTTTTTTTTTTAGATTTCACATATCAGTGATGCCATGTAGCATCTGTCTTTCTCTATCTGACTTATTTCACTTAGCATATTGCCTCCCAGGTTTGTCCATATTGTTACAAATGCAGAACTTCCCTTTGTAAGCTTGAATAAATAATATTCAATTATTTGTATGTACCACGTTTTCTTTACCCATCTGTCTGTCAGTGGAAACATTAGGTGGTTTCCATTCCTTGACTATTGTGAGTAATGCTACAATGGACATGGAGAACAGATATCTCTTTGAGTTAGTAATTTCATTTCCTTTGCATGTATACCCAGGAGTAGAATTTGTAGATCAGATGGTAGTTCTAATTTTAATTTCTTAAGGAAAATCTGTACTGTTTTCCATAGTGACTGTACCAGTTTACATTCCCACCAACAGTGTACAAGGGTTTCCTTTTCTCCACATGCTTACTGTAATTTGTTATCTTTTGTCTTTTTGGACAATAGACACTCTAACAGATACAAGTTATGTGTCATTGTGATTTAGATTTACATTTCCCTGATGACTAGTAATGTTGAATATTGTTTTATGTACCTGTTGGCCATTTGCATATCTTCTTTAGAAAATATTGATTCAAGTCCTTTGCCCATTTTTAATTGAGTTATTTGTTCTTAGGCTATTCAGTTTCTTCAGTATGAGTTTGTTGTCTATTTTACATATTAACCCTTTATCAGATATGCGATCTGCAAATATTTTCTCCCATTCTATAGTCTGTGTTTCCTTGATGGTTTTCTTTGCTGTGCTGAAGATGTTCAATGTGATATAGTCTTTATTTCTCTAGCTTTTGGCTTTCCTTTTAGTGTCAAGTCAAAGAAAGGTATTGCCAAGGCTAATGTCAAGAACTTTCTTTCTTATGTTATCTTCTAGGAGATTTATCACTTCAGGTCTCATATCCAAACATTTAATACCCATTAACAGAGGCATGGATAAAGAAGTTGGGGAATATATATATAATGGAATATTATTTGGCTATATAAAAGAATGAAATAATGTAATTTTTCAGAAACTTGGATTGACCTAGAAATTGTCATTCTAAATGAAGTCATACAAAGACAAATATCATATGATATTCTTATCTGAAATCTAAGTTTTAAAAATCTATACAAATCAACCTATTTACAAAACAGAATTGGCTTATGGTATCAAAAACAAACATGGTTACCAAAGGGGAAATGTGAGGGGGAGGGATAAATCAGGAGCTTGGGATGAACACATGCACACTATTGGGTATAAACTAGATGATCAAAGGGACCTTCTGTGTAGCACAGGGAACTCTCTCCAAACTCTCCGATAACCTATATGAGAAGATGATATAAAAAACAATGAACATATTATATGTATAACTGAATCACATTCCTAAACACCTGAAACTAATATAACAAAGTAAATCTACTATACTCCAATAAAATTAAAATGTTGAAAAAATAAAAACAAAACCTTCATGAAAAATAAAAGTCTTTAATCTATTTTGAGTTTATTTTTGCATATGGTGTAAAAGGAATTCAATGAATTCATATATAGATACTTAGTTTTCCTAGCACCATTTATGGAGAAGACCATTCTTTCTCTATTATAAATTATTGGTTTCTTTGTCAAAAATTAGTTAAACACATATGCATAGGGTTTTGTTTATGCATATACCCTACTGTTGTGAAAAAGCTTTGCATTTTAAAAGTTTTGCAATCAGAATGTGTTATACCTCTAGATCTGTTCTTCTTTCTCAGGATTACTTTGTCTATCTGGGTTCTTCTGAAGTCCCATATATAGATTTTAAAGATTGTTTTCTATTTCTGTAAAAAATGACACTGGGATTTTGATTAAGATTACATTAAATCTATAGATCACTTTGGGTTGTATAGTAATAATTTTGACAATATTAATTTTTCCAATCCCTGGACATATAATATCTTCCCATTTCTTTGTGTCTTTAATTTCTTTCTTCAATATTTTGTAGTTTTTAATATACAAATATTCAGATTACCTAGAAGGCTATCTGCTGCTAAGTAGCTTCAGTCATGTCCGACTCTGTGCAACCCCATGGACGGAAGCCCACCAGGCTCTCCGGTCCCTGGGATTCTCCAGGCAAGAACACTGGAGTGGGTTGCCATTTCCCTCTCCAATGCATGAAAGTGAAAAGTGAAAGTGAAGTCACTCAGTCTTGTCCGACTCTTAGCGACCCCATGGACTGCAGCCTATCAGGCTCTTTCATCCATGGGATTTTCCAGGCAAGAGTACTGGAGTGGGGTGCCATTGCCTTCTCCAGAAGGCTATCTAGGGTATAGTAAATGCTTAATAAATAGTGGTTTAGTAAATATTTCTTACTAATTCTTCTAAACAATGGAACAAATCACTTAGACAACTCATTCTTTCTTTATGTCAAATCTAGTTTTCATAATTTGAGTCCTTTATTGAAATGGAAATAACAATTCTAGTTTTACACTTGCTCTCAAAATGTATTCCTAACTTGGGAGTTAAGCCAATTATCCTTCTCAATTCTCATCTATAGTTAAGGGCTTGATGAACTCATCATCATAGTATGTGGACTCTTGTCTTAAATCTTTATTTATACTTATACTTTTGCCATATTTCCAAATACCTTTTATTTCCATTTCTTATATTTGGTATAATGTCCTACTGACCAAAAGTTTCTTTCCTTTGGAAACATGTATTTAGCTTTCCTCCATAAAGGTAGATGATTCTAAAAGCAATCTTATTTTTTTTCCTATAGCTTAGAAGGCTACAATTAGTGGCAAATATACTTAAGCATATTTTTGCATTGTGTATCCTAGGAGCCCATGCTGATCTGTACCTGAAAGAGTGGAGTAGGGAAAGGTGAATTCTGCATGTTTATCTTTGTAGCAATCCCAAGAAACTCAGCCTGTTTTCTTTATTTTTCAAAAGTGCAATAACCCCTGTATACCTTGTAGTATGCTTAGCATGAAAAGCATAAACTTTATGTTAATCTAAGTCAGAGTTCAATTTTGTATTTTTAAATTAGACCTCTGGTACAGATAAATTGGAAAAGACTCAGATGCTGGGAGGGATTGGGGGCAGGAGGAGAAGGGGACGACAGAGGATGAGATGGCTGGATGGCATCACCGACTCGATGGACATGAGTTTTGGTAAGCTCCTGGAGTTGGTGATGGACAGGGAGACCTGGTGTGCTGCAATTCATGGGGTCGCAAAGAGTCAGACACAACTGAGCGACTGAACTGAACAGATAAATTATAAATTCAATCTCATTTTCCTTTCCCGAATGTGTGATGGGTCAGATAAAATTCCAGTTTTCCCTGAGGATTGTACTAATGTTTCTAAATATTGTGATCTGCTTGACTGGTTTGTTTTATTTCCAAATAATTCAGCAAAAGATATGTTTGTAATATCTGCATGAGATACAACTGGAGATGAAAGCAAGAGGGCACACATTAAAATGTTGTGAGGTGAACACTTTAAACCTAAGAAGATCTTAAAATATTTTATTTTTCTGGAGTCCAGAGACTTTATTTTCATTAAACTATAATTTCAATAAGAATGTGAACTGTGATTATTTAAATCAACCCAATCAATGCCTAGAAAACTGTCTGGTACCTAGAAAGAGGGAAAAAATATCTTGAATTAATTAATTAACTAATGTATTGTTAACATATTTTAAACTTTATTTATTTTTGGCTGTGCTGGGTCTTTGTTGCTTTGCTCAAGCTTTCTCTTGTTGCAAGAGGTGGGGACTACTCTTCACTGCAGTGCACAGACTTCTCATTGCTCTTGTTGCAGAGCACAGGCTCTAGGTGCCAGTGTTTCAGTGGTTGCAACATGTGAGTTCTAGACCACAGGCTCAGTAGTTGTGATGCAGGGGCTTAGTTGCTCCATATCGTGCGGGATTATCCTGTACCAGAGATTGAACTATTGTCCCCTGCATTGGCAGGCAAATTCTTACCCACTGTACCAACAGGGAAGTCTTACTATACTTTTTAATGTACAAATTCTTCCTACAGTTGGATTTAGGGCAAACCAGATATTCAGAAAAGACAGAGATTATTTGGTATCAGTAAGGATAGCTTATAGTAAGGAGCTTCCCTGGTGGCTCTGACAGTAAAGCATCTGTCTGCAGTGCAGGAGACCCAGGTTCCATCCCTGGGTCTGGAAGATCCCTGTAGCAGGGGAATGGCCGCTACTCCAGTATTCTTGGCTGGAGAATTCCATGGACAGAGGAGCCTGGTGGGCTACAGTCCATGGGGTTGCAAAAAGTTGGACATGACTGAGCAACTAACACACACACACACACACACACAGATAACTTAAGATGTTTTTTTATAAAAGAACCAAGACATTAAATAGATATTGTAATGCATAGACTACACTCTCTGTTTCAAGAATTCTGTGGGTGATTTACAGCCTACCTTTGAAGGTTCTCATTTAGATTTTGACATAATAATCATGTCTACTAAAAGGATGAAATACCTGATCAAGTACAATTTCCTTGGTTTCATCATTGATGGTGGGAACATCATTTTGACATTTGAGCTTTGTATCTCTTCCCACATTTTCATAGACTACAAACAAAGCTGTTGGAGAGGATGCTTAGTGAATGAATATGAGATCATGAATGTACCAATAGAAGGAATCTCTGCCTTAACTGAGCAACCCAGGAAGTAGCTGCTGCTGCTGCCGCCAAGTTGCTTCAGTTGTGTTCGACTTTGTGTGACCCTATGGACAGCAGCCTTCCAGGCTCCTCTGTCCACAGGATTCTCCAAGCAAGAATACTGGAGTGGGTTGTCATTTCCTTCTCCAGGAAGTAGAACTTGTTGCAAAAATTAATGAATTCTTGATGATATTTCATTATTAGTGGAAAAAGCTCCAAAGAAGCAGGGAGAGGAAAAAGGGAAATGATGAGGGAAAGAGGCAGAGCCAACATGTGGTGCTGGACATGGCTGACATCTGCTTGGTGTTAAAGGAAACATCAAAATGTTCCCTCTTGTAGTAGAGTCTTTCAACACCGGTCACTTCTTACATTGTTTCAAGTCAGGAAGGCCCTAGGTTAGAGGAAGGAGAATTGACCCTTCTGCTACTATCTTCTATGGACCAAACACTTATCCACAAGAGAATACACAACTCATGTCAGACTTGAGCCTTTTGGGAGCCAACTGCAACTCCATCATCTCATTCCTCACCAAAGCCCATAGATGGGAGGTACAGATTCAGTCAAGGTCATAATCATAAATGTGGGCTGAGTCTAAATTAAATCAGTCTGAGCTATGTAGTACTGGTTGCTGTAGCTAGTACTGGGGAAAAACAACAGGATCAAGATTTTAGACACAGGTGAGCTTAAGAGGCTCTAAGGTGATGCATAAATGGCCACTGGAACAACTGATCCATTGAAAGGCCCTGGATCAGATTTTCCAAATGAAATGGGCAAAATACATGATCCAGGAGGATTCAGGCAGTAAAAATAATAGTATGAAGGTGGAGAGACCATTATACAAAGTATCTAGGGAGGGATGAATCAGAGAGAAGGCAAGAAAATAAATGGAAGTGTGTGCATATTAAAATATCTAAAGGGAGGTCTTTGTGCAGAATAAGTGGAGTGCCTTGATAATGTGAATCATAGTAATACTTGGCAACTTCTTAATTACTCCTTTGACCCAGCATCCACAAGTTGCCCAACATACTGTTGAAACAGGTATGGCACTTAGAAAATACAAAGGGGATGAAGAATTTCCAGAATACAAATAGGAATAAAGGATGGAAGTAAAGAAAAAAAGAAAAAGTAAGAAATGGCAGAAAGGAAGGGAGAATTTTGAGGTCAATGAAAACTAAAGTCAAGTATATTCCCATTCTTTTGCTGAAAATAACACTTTGAATATTTTTAACACTAAAAAAATGTAAATTACTTTCTAAGAAATGAAATATACATGTTGTGCATATAAAAGAGTGAAAGTAAATGCAGAAGTTGAGCAACATTCTTTGAAATGGAGATAAAATTTGCCATATGCTCCTGTAGAGCACTATTGAAAAATTACACATCAGCTTAATTTCTGGATAGTCACTCTCCATATATATATTTAACATATTGTCACTATATTTCTTCTTAAAGTTTGCATTATGTTACATTTAATTGTCCACCCGAATCTTTGGAGAGTCATCATAATTTATTCTGAAGAGTCTTAACATTTCCTTTGGAAGAGCAATCTTTAATTACATAAATTCAGGATATTGAAAACTTACAAATACTGTTTGGCAGGCTTTATTTATATCCCTTAAGATACTTTGACCTTACTGACTAAAAATAAAATACTACCAACTGATACCATTTAAATTTTTAATCTATTTTCTCAACAAATATTTATTAAACCCTGTGTCAGGTCTTCTGCTGGGTGATAATAATGCAACAAAGAACAAAATATACATGTTTCCCAACCTCGTGGAGCTCACATTCCGGTGTGGAAGACAGACAAATGCAAATGAACTGAAATAATTTTCAAAGTATAAGTTTAATAAGTACAATGAAAGAAAGAAGTGAGAGGCTGAAAGATCAAGAGTGTCCTTTTATTAATAGACCTAACATAGATTTTCAAACATTTAGAATAAGTAGCTATGTGAAAAACAAGAGAAAAAAGCTTTCAGCAGAAAAGGTAGTGTATATATTTTTTTTTTCTTTTTTTCTTTGAGAAAGAGCTTTGGGAGTTCAAAAAACTGAAAGAAGTGCAGTGTGGTTGCAGCATAGAGGGAACAAGGAAGACATTGATGATGAGTTTGAAGAAATAGACAGAAGGCAGATCATGCACGACTGGTCAGACCATGATAAGAAATTTGGATTTTATTATAAGTGAAATGGGAAACTGTTTAAGTGTTTTGAGCAGGTTAATGGTTTGAGTATAATTTAAGAAGATCACTCTGGTTGCTAAGTAGGAAATGGATTAAATGGAGCCAAGATGAATGCATGGAGACCAATTAGGAGGCTATTGGCATTAGTCAAGAAAAGTGATGGTTGGTAGTTTAATCTGAAACACCCTAGATTAGGAGATTAATAAATTTTTCAAATAGTAATCAAATGATAGAAAAAACGTACTATAGAAATTGTTCATATGTATTATAATGAGAGACTAGAGAACACAGAGATCATTTTTGATTTACATGGAAAGATGGACCTCACAGAAGATAAGTTAAGAAAATAAGCCGTTTGAGATTCATCTTGTGGAACTGAGGACTGGAAAGAAGGAAATCCAAATATAAGAAATGTAGTATATGATGAATTGTAGAAGAAAATTGTACAGCGCTTGAAGGATCATGAAACAATTCCACTTGAACGGAGAGTGGGATGAAAGGGGTGATGGGAGATGGGTTTCTGAAATAAGTGGGACAAGCATACAACTTCAGTGTTTGGTAGCAGTAATGGGGTGTTGAAGGAGTAGCATCAAGGCCCATTCTGTTCTTTGGGAACAGCCGAGGAAAGGGAGTACAGCTGAAGGAATTTCCATGGAAGAGAAGAACATCTGTGAGGTGAATTGAGGGTGGAGTGCAATGGTCCTAAGGCAGGAATACTGAGGACCTTGTCCCAAGAATAGGAAGAGGGAGCAGGCAGTAGGAAGATTTGCAAAAGACAATGATGGTTTTAGTTTCTGTCATCTTTTCTAGTGCATTTCATTGCCTTCTGATTTTTTGCTCCTTTTAAAAGTTGGCCACAGGACAGAAACTTCTCTTCAGACTTGAAAGTTTCAAAACACCTTTCTAACATAATTGGGGAAGTGTGGTATTTCAACTGGTTGTACACTTCAGCCACATAATTTCTTGCACCATAATAACTATGGTTGCTAAATTAGTACTCATCATAGGAAATCATTTGTAATTTTTACTACTAAATTCCTGTATATAATTAATAACCTTGGGTTAAGTGAACTTCTTCTCTTACATAATTATTCTATTTTTTATTGGTGTCTTATTGTCAAAAGCTGTTTCTACATTCCCAAACCTATTGATAATATTATGACTTGATAAAATAAAAAGTAAGCATTTTGTTGTCTTTTTAAAACTATTTGATGACAATATATAGATCCATATTTAGACAGAAATCTATAAAAAATTTTTGTACTAAAGTCATTGAAGATCTACTATATACTAGTTTCTGTGCTAGGTACATTATTTAGACTATATGTATTTTTTATAAAATTACATAAATACTTTAAAACCTACTTTCCCACTAAGACAACTGATGTTTTGTAAAGGTAAGCAGCCAAGGAGCAAACAAATAAATACAGTTTACACTTGCCACCATTTTCCTGATTCTGAAGCCTGTGCACTTTCCTTTGTGTCAAAAATGCCTTAACTGATCTAGAGCAGCGCTTTTTAAATATTTGGGGGTCTACATACCTTTTACATTCTTAAAAATATTGAGCATTTCTCCAAAGGAGACATACAGATGGCTAGCAAACACACGAAGAAATACTCAGCATCACTCATTATCAGAGAAATACAAATCAAAACCACTATGAGATACCATCTCATGCTGGTCAGAATGGCTGCTATCAAAAAGTCTACAAACAATAAGTGCTGAAGAGGATGTGGAGAAAAGGGAATTCTCTTACACTGTTGGTGGGAATGCAAACTAGTACAGCCATTGGAGAACAGTGTGGAGATTCTTTAAAAAACTGAAAATAGAACTGCCATATGACCCAGCAATCCTGCTGCTGGGCATACACATTGAGGAAACCAGAATTGAAAGAGACACCTGTACTCCAATGTTCATCGCAGCAGTTTACAATAGCTAGGCCATGGAAGCAACCTAGATGCCCATCCGCAGACGATGGATTAGAAAACTGTGGTACATATACACAATGCAATATTACTCAGCTATTAAACATAATGCATTTGAATCAGCTCTAACGAAGCCTATTATACAGAGTGAAGTAAGTCAGAAAGAAAAACAGCATATTAACAAATATGTTAAACATATATTAACAGAAAGACAGTATATTAACAGTATAATATACAGGATATTAATGCATATATACAAAATTTAGAAAGATGGTAACAACAACATTATATATGAAACAACAAGAGACACAGATATAAAGAACAGACTTTTGGACTCTGTAGGAGAAGGCGAGGGTGGGATGATTTGAGAGAATAGATTGAAACATGTATATTACCATATGTGAAATAAATGACCAGTCCAAGTTCAATGCATGAAGCAGGGCACTCAAGGCCGGTGCACCAGGACAACCCAGAGGGATTGGATGGGGAGGGAGGTGGGAGGGGTTTCAGGATGGGGGACACATGTATACCTGTGGCTGATTCATGTCAATGTGTGGCAAAAAAACACCATTATATTGTAAAGTAATTAGCCTCCAATTAAAATGAATAAATTACTTTTTAAAAAGTATTGAGAACCTCAAAGAGCATCTGTTAATATTTATTACATCTATTGATAGTGACTGTAATAAAAATCAAAAGTAATAAAATTTAAGTTTTTCTTTATTCATTTAGAAATAACAGGTTCATTATGTAGCAAAAATATCTTGTTTTGTGTAAAGAAAAAGTATATCTTCTATAACAAGAAAATTTAATAAGAATGGCATTGTTTTATATTTTTGCAAATATATTTGCTGTCTAGCGATAGAAAATGCCTACGTTCCCATAGCTTCTATAATTGGGATATAGAGTGTGTTTCTCTGATGAATTATATGAATAAATGCTAACTTTACTTCAAATATGACTAAGGGTAAATAAATAAGAGTTAGATATGGTAGGACTGTTTTTAATAGCCTTTTCTTTACAGTTGTGGATTTTTTTTATATATACCAAAAGTCAACAAATTATTCCCTATATCTTGGTTGCAATATATAAAACCATACCAACAAGCTTTTTGCACTGTTCCATTAAATTCTTTTTATATCATTTTTTTAATTGCTCTTGTTTGTGCCTAATTTTATAACATTGTGCATTTGTCATCTGGAAAACATGAGTTTATTGAGCTTTGCAACGTTGATAAATACATTGATCAATGTCATCCATCTTTTCAGAAAAAATTAAGTATTGGGAAATTGTTTAGTTTAAAATAGTAGATGGAACTCCCTGGTGACTCAGACAGTAAACAATCTGCCTGCAATGAGGGTGAGACCCAGGTTCAATCTCTGGGTCAGGAAGATTCCCTGGAGAAGGGAATGACTACCCACTTCAGTATTCTTGCCAGGAGAAGTCCATGGACAGAGGAGCCTTGTGGACTACAGCCTGTGGGATTGCAAAGAGCTGGACACAACGGAGTGGCTATCACTTTCACAAGGTAGTAGAAACAAGTTTTTCAAAGTTTTATTTTTTTTTCAAAACTTCAACTTTGAGCAATGGAAAAAAAAATGCTGTCAATTAATTGCCTTGAAATGACAGGCTCACATAGTTCATTTTCAACAAAATGTCTACTCAATAGAAAGAAAGAAAGTGAAGTCGCTCAGTCATGCCCAACTCTTTGCAACCCCATGGATAGTAGCCTGCCCAAAGCTCCTCCGTCCATTTGAAAATCCCATGGGATTTTCAAGGCAAGAGTACTGAAGTGGGTTGCTATTTCTTTCTCCAGGGAATCTTCCCAACCCAGGGATCAAACCCAGGTCTCTCACATTGTAGGCAGACGCTTTACCATCTGAGCCACAAGGGAAGTCCAGAAAGAATATGGGAATGGGTTGCCATTCCCTTCTCCAAGAGATGTCCCCAACCCAGGGATTGAACCGGGTCTCCTGCATTGTAGGCAGACGCTTTACCGTCAATACCCAAGCCTAAATAGCCAGTTGTTTATCAATGCCTTTGAAAAATGACATTCCATATTTTCCTAAAGTGATTGGTTCAGTTTATAAGAGTAGAGATTTAATAAACTTAGTTCTTTTAGCTACTTCTTTAAGGGCATTTTTAAATAAAATGCCTTTTGCTTTTCCTGAAAGTATGGGTGGTGAATATACCATGACTACTGCAAGACACTGCTGGTGGATTTATTCGTACTAAAGGAAATGTCATTTCTACTCACTATTGCTTTTGCACCATTGGAGGCATTGTCAATACAGTGAAAAAGATAAATACGGTCTCTAAAATTATTGCAAAACTAGTTTTGATTCTGCCCTCCCCCTGAAAAGGGTCTTGGCTACCTCCAGACATTCAAGGCCTCAATGTTGAGAACCCCTGTTCCCTAGAAGATCTCAGTGTTAGCCAGCTGAACAGAATGTATAAAAATCTGCACTGTGCATATTGTTGTATCTTCCATTTCTGCATTGTATAAAGGTCTCTTGATCTTGACTCTTATTTCTGATGGACTGTGAAATTATATAAAACAAATTTACATAGTATGGAGACATAAATTTTGCCTTAGCCGAAGTCTTTTAACAGTATGAAAACTCCAGAGTTGTTTTTTCCTCTAAAACTGCTTTTTAAAATTTTTATTAAAAAGGCACTAGCTTTTACCTACAAGCCCTTTCCCCTGAAGTCCTTTCATGCTATTTCAGATGTCACAAATACTTAACATTTCTAACAATTGAAATAAGATTTATTTCAAAACAACTGCTTAGCAAGAATTTAAGTAATTTTTCTGTTCACTAGTTTAACAAAGTTTTGTTTTTATTTTCTCTAAAATTTTTGACAACAGAATCAGTCTAAAATTAGCAGAACAAAAACTCTTACTCAACAGTAAACCAGATTGCTATAGCCTTTCTGTTGGCAAAGAAGGCAGTTCATTTAATTTTGTAGATAACAAGAACAAGCACCCATAGACGTCTCCAAGAATATTGTCAGAAAAGAAAAAAAAAGTAATAGGAACCTCTCTTTGCCTGTAATAAAGCAGGACTTCACATTCCCAAAGGAATTATAATTCTGTAATTAATCAAGATTTGGTTATTTTTTCTTATTCTGTACAAATTCTAACTCAAAAACTAGTCTAAGGTAATTTGAGCTTCATTCACCCAAAATTATTCTTCCCCCATCTCCTAAATACAAGTGATAAATAAGGAATATTTCACATCCTTCCTGCACATCTCCCCTCTTCTGTCTTGATTCCAATCTGCGACTCCAAAGAGTATGCTCCCTATTAAAGACAACCAGACCAACTCCTTCTCACCCTCCTGGATTCATACTTCATGTCATCCTCTTCTTTTCCTTCTCTTTCTTCTCCATGTTTCCCTCCTTCTCTCCTTATTCTTCCTTTCTTCATTTATAAAGAAAGAAATTTATAATATGTATTATTTGTTTCTAAACTATTATTGAACACTACTATTTCCATTGTAAAACTGAAGCTTGTCTCTATCATGAAAAATAAAGTTCTCTGAAACACAATGGATTTACACCTTCAGGATTAATTTTGTGTCAGAGGTGAATGGAGATACTAATTCTTTTTATTGGTTTAAGGAAATAGTGTAACCCAGGAGTTAATGCCATGTATAGGAAGCTGCTTTATCTTCATACACAGAGTTAACATTTACTTTTCTGCTTGATTTTCATACTAACACAGAACGATTCCTTGTTTATGTTAATACTATTTAAACACTATTGCATTTGGCATCTGAGTCTGTTTCAAAGTATCAAATGGGGGAAACATTCCAATTTATACATATAAATATATGTGTGTATGTATATGACAGATATTCATATGTATGCCTTGGATATATGCATATATACATGTATATATATACACAAAATCAGAATTAAGCCAAATGTTCAAAATAAATCTATTTGACCCATGAGTTCTAAAACTTGAGATGGGACAAAATGCCAATACTTCACATGGATTTTCTGTTTTTCACTTTTACTCAAATCTTTCTATATACCACAAATATTTTTATACATATTCAAACATAATAGCTATTATGAAACCTTTCAGAAATCTTACGCTGGGAAGATCAATTATCCTCTATGATGACTTAATTACAAATTATACATTTCTTTCTTCTCAATTTATATATCTTTATAGACATAAGGTTGTATATATTGTCACCCTGCATATTTAACCTATATGCAGAGTACATCATGAGAAACGCTGGGCTGGAAGAAGCACAAGCTGGAATCAAGATTGCTGGGAGAAATATCAATAACCTTAGATATGCAGATGACACCACCCTTATGGCAGAAAGTGAAGAGGAACTAAAAAGCCTCTTGATGAAAGTGAAAGAGGAGAGTGAAAAAGTTGGCTTAAAGCTTAACATTCAGAAAACGAAGATCATGGCATCTGGTCCCATCACTTCATGGCAAATAGATGGGGAAACAGTGGAAACAGTGTCAGACTTTGTTTTTTTGGGCTCCAAAATCACTGCAGATGGTGATTGCAGCCATGAAATTAAAAGACGCTTACTCCCTTGGAAGGAAAGTTACGACCAACCTGGATAGCATATTGAAAAGCAGAGATATTACCTTGCCAACAAAAGTCCATCTAGTCAAGGCTATGGTTTTTCCTGTGGTCATATATGGATGTGAGAGTTGGACTATGAAGAAAGCTGAGCACCGAAGAATTGATGTTTTGAACTGTGGTGTTGGAGAAGACTCTTGAGAGTCCCTTGGACTGCAAGGAGATCCAACCAGTCCATCCTAAAGGAGATCAGTCCTGGGTGTTCATTGGAAGGACTGATACTAAAGCTGAAACTCCAATACTTTGGCCACCTCATGCAAAGAGTTGATTCATTGGAAAAGACCCTGATGCTGGGAGGGATTGGGGGCAGGAGGAGAAGGGAACGACAGAGGATGAGATGGCTGGATGGCATCACCGACTTGATGGACATGAGTTTGAGTGAACTCCGGGAGTTGGTGATGGCAGGGAGGCCTGGCGTGCTGTGATTCATGGGATTGCAAAGAGTCAGACACGACTGAGTGACTGAACTGAACTGAACTGATGGACATACGAAAATATATGCTATTTGTTTATGTTGAACAAAGCGTTTTGAAAGAAAAAATACATCTGTATATGTCTCTAAGGATGTGAATAATTCCATATACATTTTATACACACAATAAAAATAAACCCTTTTGTCTATATATATATATATATATATAACATAAACAAGCTATATTTTACTCTCCTATAAAATAGTAATTAATCATATCACATATCAACTTTTTATGATATATGAACCCTGATTGTAAATTCCTTGATATGAAGGAGCATGGCTTCTTTCTATAACCCCAATTTCTAGAATTCTTTCTCAAACTAAGTAAGTATCAAAAATGTGTATTGGATGAAATGCTGACTTATTTTGCAAATTAAATATATCTCTCTCATCCTTCTAGGCAAATCACTTAATTCCCTAAACTTGACATTTGGTGCTAAATTTATCAATCCTAGCATTTCTTTATAGGAGGATGTATATCCAATTATGTATATGTCATTCCACTATTTTTTTAACCAAGTTAAGTTTAGTTTTCATATATTGATCTATGAGTTAATATAAGAAGAAATTTTAATTTACTTCTCTGAACCTAGGTGGCTTGACCCCTCATGTCCAGGTGAATATGTCTCCTTTCATTAATGGAATGTGGGGGTATCTAGTGTTTTCTTGGCCCCACGAAGCACCTGAACACTTTGCACTGTTCATTTTCCTGATTCACTGTTAATCTATCTCCATGTATTTCCTGTTTGTTTTTTCACAAGCACCTCTGCCTTTATCCAACCCCTAAACACTGGTCATACCAAATACTCTACTTTCTTCTTATCCCATCCCCAAAATTCACCAATTCTCTGTAAGCCACTTATTTCAAGGTCTGAAGCTTTGTATTACAGAAGCTCCTTCAATAGCATCTGCTTCCATTTAATTAGCTGGGAAAGTCAAATTGTCACCATTGTGTGCAGTCAGTCTGGAAAATGTAATATTTTTAGCTGTGTAAGTTTGCTATTGCCAACAGATTTGAAAGTATCTTAAAAAGAAAGAAGAGAATGAATATTAGGTGAAAAAATATAGTACCATCTTTATCATGAAAAACAAACTCTCTTTTTCTCCATCAGCATCCTCAATAGATCTGTACTGCCAGCTCCATCAGGTTCTACTTCTGTGCCTTGTGGTTTAAGCTGTTTCATACCCACGAGACCTTTTTTATTGCTACTCCTGACACATTATAATAGCTGTGTGCTTATAAGTATACTCAGGCCCCATATGTTGCTCAAAAATGGGTTCACCTCTTCATGGATGTGGAGCCAAATGACACAACCAAGCCAAAGAGTGGAAGAAGAAGGGATTTTAATATTTGAAACAAGTAAGAAGGACTCTGGGGATTTCTCCCAAAGTGATGTCTCTCCAAATAACAAGGTTGGGAATTTTAAGTTAAGGATACATGCGCATATATGAAGTGGGCTTATAATCTTCCAGGTAGAGATGGGCTTTTCTCAGGTATACTCCCTTGATAGATAGGAAATTTCAACATAAAACTGGGACAAAGGTCATTCAGGTTGAGAGAGACCAGGCTTTTGTTGATTGAAGTTATGAGCTCTAGCAAGGGTTGGCATTATGAATTCTCAGGCTTCAGTGAGTCTGGTGGTTGAGTGCTCAAGGGATTGAGATTCTGTAAAACAGCTCAAGAATGTGCACCAGGGTAGTCTTTACCTTTAAAATAGATCTGGGAGTCTTTACAACTGATTATCTGTGATGTGGCTAAGTTATTTTCCTGGTCTGGTAATAACGGTTTGTTCTTACATTCTTTTGTTTCCTTAAAGTCATTATGTACCGAGACCTACACTTCTGCAGGGCTAAGCATTGCAATCAGGCTTAGATCACAGAATAGTTTAGGGCCTAAAATGACTTCTATTATGTCCAGAAAGTTATGTCTTATTCTTCTTCCTCCTGAGATCTCTGACTCTCTCTGACTAAACATAGACTCCTTACTTTGCTGATGATACCTTCTTCCCTTCTAGAATGTCCTACTTACTGAATCTCAGGATCCAGCTAAAGTCTCAGCACTTAAAGGAAGATTTCACATCTGAATTGATGTTTGTCTTAGGAGGTTTATTAGGTGCAGATACTTATTATTTTTTCACCATTTCATTTCTTTCATTTTTACTTCAACAACTAGAAAGATGCTAAAGGCAAAGAAAATACTTCAGTTCTTCCTGTCTGCTGTAATGCCAGTGAAGTTTTAAGAACAGGATAGGTGGTGTTTAAGAAATTTTTCACGGTTGCTATACTGAAAAACTAAAATGTAATCTTGTGTACTCTTTTTTTATTGCTACAAATGATGATTTATGAGATTTTTTTCAGTATTTGGATATAACATTTTGCAGGGTTTTTTTTTCCATAAATTCTGGGACTGAGTTTCTGATATGCAAAAACTCATGGAAAGTCAACAATGATAAAGTATGAGTAGAAAAATTTATCAAACTCTGGGAGATGGTAGGCACAGGGAGGCCTGGTGAGCTGCAGTGCATGGGGTTACAAAGAATCAGACATGACTGGGCAACTGAACAATAAGAAGATTTACATAATAGTAAATATCATTGTGAATTTTTCTTTCTTTACTCTGGATTTCTTAGGATAGACATAGCTTGAAAATTCCCTTCTAGGCAATCACTAATCTGCCTTCTGTCACTTATTGATATATTGACATTTATGAAACTATTGTGATAATAAAGGGATACTATACATACTCTTTTTTAGTCTGGCACCTTTTCATCAATATACTTATTCTGAGATTCATCCATGCTGTTGAGTATATCAATAGTTCATTCTTTTGTATTACTAAGTAAAATACCACAATTTGATTATCCATTCATCTGTTGGTGTGCATTTGTTTTTTTCCTAGATTTTTCATTATTAAAATAAATCTATGAAAAATAATGTGTAAGTTTTGAATAAAGGTATACTTTTATTTCTCTTAGGTGAATACATAGAAGTGGAATGGCATGATCATATAGAATTTGTATGTGTAACTGTTCAAGAAATTGTCAAATAGTTTTCCAAAGTGATTGAATCCCTGCAACAGTGTAAAAGAGCTCCACCTGTTACACAAACTTGCCCATGTGTGATTGTAACTTTTTACAATGTTAGTCATTCTACTGGTAAATAGTATAGTTCACTGTTTTATTTTTTAAATTATTATATATGGTTTTCATTTTTTGAATTTTTAAACTGGAAAGTAATTTCTTTAAAATGTTGTGGTATTCTTTGCTGTAGAACATTGCGAATCGGTCATATGTACACATTTACCTCCACCCTCTTGAGCCTTCCTCCCACCTTCCTATTCTACCACTCTAGGTCATCACAGAGCATTAGGCTGAGCTCCTTGTGCTATACAACAGTTTCTATTTTACACATAACAGTGTATATAGGTCAACGCTACTTTCTCAGCTTGTCCCCCTTTTCCTTCCCTGTCTGTGTCCACAGATCCACTCTCTATGTCTGTGCCTCTATTCCTGTCCTGCAAATAGATTCATTGGTGCCATTTTTCTAGATTCCATATATATGCATTATTATTGATATTTGTTTTTCTATTTCTTTCTTCACTCTGTATGACAGATTCTAGGTTCACCCACATCACTTCAACTGACTCAATTTCATTCCTTTTTATGGCTAAATAATATTCCATTGTGTATCTGTACCACATCCTCTTTATCCATTCATCTGTTGATGGACATCTAGGCTGTTTCCAAGTCCTCCCTATGGTGAACAGTGCTTCCCTGAACACTGGGGCACCTATCAAAGGGAGGAGGAATACATAATGAAGAAAGGACAGCCTCTTCAATAAGTGGTGCTGGGAAATCTGGGCAGCTACATTTAAAATAATGAAATTAGGACATTATCTAACACCATATACAAAAATAAACTAAAAATGAATTAAAGATGAAAATGTAAAATCAGACACTATACAACTTTCAGAGGAAAACTTAGGGAAAACACTCTGACATAAATCACAAGGTCTTTTTTTATCCACCTCCTAAAATAATGAAAATAAAAATAAACAATTGGGACATAATTAAATTCAAAAGCTTTTACTCAACAAAGGATACCATAGCAAGATGTAAAGAAAAATCTCAGAATGGGAGAAAATATTTGTAAATGAAGCAATAGACAAAGAATTAATGTCCAAAATATACAAAGAGCTTATGGAGTTCAATATTTTAAAAAATAATCTAATAAAAAATGGGCAGAACACCTAATCAGACATTTCTCCAAAGAAGACATACAGATGGTCAAGAGGCACATGAAAAGATGCTCAAACAAAAGCTGCAAAGAGGTATCCCCTCACCCTGGTCTGAATGGCCATCATCAAAAATCCACAAACAATAAATGATGGAGGGAGTGTGGAGAAAAGTGAACCCTCCTACATTGTTGGTGGGAATGTGTATTGGCACAGACATTGTGGAGAATAGTGTGGAGGTGTCTTAAGAAATTAAACATAGAACTACCTTATAACCGAGAAATCCCACTACTGGGCTTATACTCTGAGAAAACTGTAACTGAAATAGTTCACTGCAATTTTAATCTACATTTACCTAATAATTAATAAAGTTGAATATCCTATCATGCAGTATCTTGTTTGGTTAAACATTTGCCCATTTTTATTAGGTTTTTTGTTTCCTTATTGACTTAGACAGTTTTTTTATGTATTATTTTATACATGTATTATAAAGATATAGGTTTTATTCTTTTAGTGAATGTCAAAGAGTAAAATTTAATTTAAATGAAATCTAGTTACCAAATTTTTGCTCTATGATATCATATCCAACCCACTTTTGCCTAACTCAGGCTTACAGAAGTTTTCTACTTGCCGTTTTTAACCATATATTTAGTTTTAGGATCTAATTTAAGTTCATTTTTAAACAGAGTTGAGGTATCGACTTAAGTTCAATGTGTCCATCAGTAGAAAAATAAGTACACATATACACAATGGAATAATATCCATTAAAAAAAAAACAACAACAAAGAATAAACTTTGCCATTTGCAGCAAAATGGTTAGACTTGTAGACCATTATGTGCTTAGTCACTCAGTCATGTCTGACTCTTTGCGACCTCATGAACTATAGCCCATCAGGTGAGAATACTGGAGTGGGTAGCTAAATAATTCAGGAAGAAAAAGATAGATACCATATGATGTCACCTATATGTAAAATCTCAAAAATACAACAAACTAAAGAAGCAAACTCATACAAAAACAAAACAAAACAAAAAAGAAGCAAACTCATGAAGAACAAACTCATGGTAACCAGTGGGGAATGGGGTTAGAGGACAGGGTCAATATAGGGGAAAAGAGTAAGAGGCACAAACTATTAAGTATAAAATAAGTTACAAAGATATATTGTACAATATGGCACATATAGCCAGTATTTTATAATAACTGTAAATGCAGTATAACTAAAAATTGTGACTCTATATTGCACATCTGTAAGTTATATAATAATTTTTTAAGTAGATATATGTTCCAGCAATTCTAATTCTGGGTATTTATCTGGAGAACATGAAAACACTTATTCAAAAAGTTCTTTCAGGCCCCCTCAAATTGCTCCATAGTACAGTGACACTCTGCTCAATTTTTAAATTTTCTTCTCTTACTATGCTTCATTTTGTCTTCAAATTCAAATTCACTAATCTTTCCTTCTGCAACATTTATTCTACTATTAATGACATCTAGTGTGTTTTTCATTTCACACATTAAAAATATTAATAAAATCTCTAGAAGTCTAGTTTGAGTCTTCTTTTAAATGCCTAAACTTGCTGCATTTAACTTTCTACATTTATGGGATATAATTATAACAGTTTTAATGCCCCTGTCTATTAGTTATAATATCTGTATTAGTTCTGGGTTGGTGTTGATTTATAAACGTTGTCCTTGATACATGGCATATTTTCTGCTTCTTTGCATATTTAAGTTCTGAATGGATGTAAGACATCATCATTTTGGCATATAGGTACTAGATACTGTACCTATTCCTCTATTCAGCTTTGGCCTGGAAGACATGTTATTTAAAAATAGTTTGATATTTTTTGGCCTTGCTTTTAGTATTTGTTAGGTTGGATTGGAGCAGTGATTAGTGTAGGTCTAATTATTTTCCGCTACTTATATGGACCCTTTCTATGTTCTCTAGTTCTTGTTCTGTGAATCAATAGTCTAGCTGTTGGGAAAAGGTACCATTCCTGGCTATACATGACTTCTGGAAAATTTATTCCTACTCTTGGCTGGGGCAAGTGAACAATGCGGGAAACATTAGAAAGCGAGGTCAGAAATATAATGAACTGGGTGGTCAGGTAAGACTTTAAGGGTCATGTACAAAATTCAAATCTCATTTTAAGAGGAATAAGGAGACTAATACTATGGTGATAATCATTTTGCAATTTATAAATATCAAATCAACATTGTAAAACACAAAATTTTATTTCAGTCATATCTCAATAAAGTTGAAACAAATACAGTAAGCTATTGAAAAGATATAAAAAAAGGAGTATATTCCTTGCCTTTCCTGTTTACTGGAAAATTTTAAATCCTGTTTCAACAGTATATAGATGGCAAGCTGAAAGTAAAGAAAAAATTATAGTGCTTTCAGCAGATGGCATTACATGTGGGGGGAAAGTTTGAAATCCAACAAAATCTCTTCAAAAAAATAGAGATAATTTGCACCTGTAGAATAAAAGGGTTTTGTTAATTCAAAAAACACTAAGGAAGCCTCAATGATGTGTTCATATAAAAGATGTAAACATTACTCTCTGCCTCCTAAAAGAGTTATGGTTTATTATGATTTATCAGAGAAGATTCTGAGTTAGAAGAGGAAGAGAGGTTATTTGAATAATGAAATTATTCAGTAGGTGACTTTTGGAATGAGCACTTCTGATGTGTCTAGAGGAGTACATGGGATGAGAAGAAGGAATTGCCTCTAGAAAGCATATCACAACCATAGCATATAGGCATCAAAAATATCATGGTATATTCAGAGGACATTAGGTAAATTACTTTTACTATAACATTGGATGCCTTAAAGTAGAAGTAAAAAGGGAAAAAATGGACGTTGGTGCTATACTGGGGATGACATTTAAGACTAAACTATTTAAACTTTATTCTATAAGCAGTGAAGAATTAATATAGATTTTTAAATAAAAGAGAGAGTGGGATCAGTGTAGGACATAATTTGAGCGGTGCTTCAGGAAGAAAATCCCAACCTACAAAGTTCTGGATGACAGAGTAATGGGATGATACGAGCATGGAGAGCAAAGGAATGGAAAGACTTAATGCATTATGGGAGATGTGATGAGGACATGAACCCGAATGGGTGATGATGTGAACTGAAAAAATAATAATAATAATAATGTATTATGGATTTACTATGTCTCTATCTCAGTGATAAGTGCTTTACATGTATTTTCTAATTTATTCCTCTCAATATCATTTTGATATAGCCATTATTTTTCTGAAAATTAGAAGTGAAACTGTAAAAGTTGAATGTCTTGCTTATAGCTCTATAGGTGAGAAACATCAAACTTAGACTTGAACCAGACCATCTTCTATACCCATGCTTCCAATTTTTTTGTTTCACCACCCTTCAAGAAATAGACTCTTAGAAGTATTAGCTTATCATTAGAAACGAATATAGAAGGACTAGGAAAAAGAGATAGCTTTAATCTAGCACTTGACCATGGAGAGTGCATTTATTTAAAACATAACAAAAAGAAAGGAAATATTGGAAAGGTAGGAGAAAGAGAAGATAATGCTGAGAGTCAAGGAAGATGAGAAAATTATACAAATACTGATTATTAAGGAGTTATTTCTCTTCTTGAAAAGACAAACTGTATATTTCTATCTTCTAAGGTATGTGGGGGAAGAAGTCACACAAAAAGAATCTGATGGATAAGAAAGTTGATGCCAGAGACTTCATTTTTTGTTCACCAAGTTGCTCATCAAAAATAGGGAAGATTGAAGGGGGAAAATTGAATGAGAATCGGATTATTGAGTTTTTTGCCCTTTTTGTTTCGTTTTGCTACTATTAAGAGGTTAGTATATATTTGTAAATACATGGAAATTATTGAGGAGAACAGAAAAATGAAGATCTTAAATGGTATGGCAATTTTTGATAGAACAGATAAAGGAGTGGTACAATTATATTAGTGGCATGAGTTAGCTACCATTGGTGAAAAGAAAAGAGGCATGGATTCATATGAATTATATGGAAACAAGTCAGAGAGATGAAAAAAAAAAATTAGAATGTAATTTAAAAGTTCAGAACATGACTTAAGAAGCAGACAAGGTCACTAGAAGAGGAAAAGTGTGCTGTCTCTTCACAAAGAAGAGTATTTTGAAAAAAAATTCTACTTACATATATTGTAGACAATAGTCCTTCAGTTTCATAAGCAATCCAAGATATCACACCTTTGAGGGAAATTATAAATAACTATAGGGGTTCCCACAGTTTTACCTATAATCTGATCCTCACAGAATTCACAAATTCTCTAAAACATGGCTGCCACTCTTCCTACCACCTCATGGGACAGGATCTGGCTGCCAGAAGGCCTTTGATAGACGTTCTTCATTATAGTTTAGAAGAGATTATTCCTTGACTTGTGGTTTCTTCCACCACTGAATTTTTCTTTCCTTCTTTTTAAGCAGAATTGAAATGTTCAAAATTCCCACCAGGCCATGAAAGATTCTATTTTTCAGCCAAACTCTCTCTCTCTTTTTTTTTTTTTTCCAGGCAGGACACATAAAATTTAATTTCCTGACCTCTTTTGCTGATGTATAGCAGTCATTTTTCCACAACATTAGACTAGGTAATCTATTCTTAGGGGAACCTCGTCAAGCCTGACTGATATTCTGCATTTTTCTTTCTTTTCCCTATTTTATGTATATTTTTTACTCTTTCTCCCCCATCATATTTTCTGCTGTGGAAATATGATAATAATAATAAAATATCTAGGGAAAGATAGAATATATTTACTAGTCCATGATGCTAAGATGAAGTGAGAAGTAGAAAGGTCATGTTTTCCATTTTGGAAAATAAAGTGAAATGATAAATTTGCATGTTGAGAAAAATCCACAATCTCAGCTGGAAATATCCCATTTGTAGATTGTTTTGATACTGGTGTCATATTGGAAGATGAATTCTAGTGCCAATGAAAAGTGCTGGTACAATGACAGCTGTGGAGACCAATATCTTCTATTAATGCAAAGAAGACACAAAATACCACTGGGTTTTTTGCTATCCTGTCAGAATTAGTCACCCAACTTGCTTTCAGGGGACTGCCAGCATGCCACCTTGTTTCCTTGACAAGGCTGAGCACAGGACCAAGTTCAGAGAGGGCACACTCTTGCTTGTCATGATAATGTTAGACTCTTCCTATTTTCCTCTCTATTTATCCTGTGGCCCATCAGAAAAAGTAACACAGTCCACACGTTCTCATTTTTTCTCTCCACAAACAAGACACTGGACAGCTGTCAGACTGGAATAACTTCTACTCACAATCAATTTGTATCTGATTCAAAGAACTGAGCCAGAAATGCAATGAGAAAACCCATTCCCATTGCCTGGAGGTTTAGGCCAAATCTGGCCAGAGGGTGGTGAGAAATGAATTGGTGCAGTTGGTCAGTACAGACCGTCTATCCTGTAATGATATGATAAGCAGCATTAAGCATTTATTGAGAACCCTCTGCCATTGTACCAAATGCACTGCTCGGTAGAAAACCGAAGGGGAAAAGTTTACAGTTTAATTGGAGACTGACTTACACAAGTAAAACATAAAGTCCTATATTCTCAGTATGAAATGGATGATGCCAAGTAAAAGCTATAGGAGTTTAGAGACTGGAGAGCCCAGCATGCACGTTGAGTTAAGCTGTATGTTAAATATATATAATAAGTCATTCCTTACAGTGGGAGTGAGTTTTTAAATCTCAGTTATCCGAACTTGAAATCTACCCTTTGAATTTCACTCAAATATTTATTTTACTTGGCTCTGTAAGCCAGGTGCTATATTGTTCTTTTGTGTCATTTTTTCCTAAGAATATGTCTGAAAATTTGAATAAATATGTAAAGCTAAATATTCTGATTTATGAACTTTTAAAATGACCTTTAGTATTTCATTAGATAAAACAGAATTATAGCATTAAATAATATTAATGGAGATGGAGCAAACAAATCTGACAGATTCTCACATTTCTTTTTCTTGTTTCACCAGCCTTCAATGTGATTGTAATGCAGCAAAAAAAAAAAAAAAAGCATTCTCATAACAAGCAATAATCCAAGAAGACCACCCTCCCCTTCCTTAACACAGTATGCTACTAGCTGTGTTGAATGAATTAGCCACCACATTTGTTTAAGTGTTTGAGTTTTAAAGACAATGCTTTATACCATTGAATTGCTTTTGTTTTATTGAGGTATAGTTGATTTACAATGTTGTGTTAATTTCTGCTATACACCAAAGTGATTCATGTGTGTGTGTGTAAATGCATGTGTATACCACAATTTTATTCCAGACTTTTCTCCCTTCTCTCTACTATCATACATTCTGGTCTGTGCAGTTCAAGGATGCATTTTTGGACAGTGTAGTTTGAACTGAGAAATATTTATAAGTTGAAAAATATAAGTTATTTTTCTTTGGTATAGGCTCATTTAACTATGGGCAGCAAATGGGACTACAGTCTAAATATAAACTGTGCCTGGTAGGTTGTAGACACTCAAACAATGTTTGTTGAGTAGTTGAATGTGTAGAAAAAATTCATGGAAAGCCGAATTCCAACTAGCTTTCCTTATTCCATGGGCCTGAAAGACTTCAGAGATTTTCTTTTTTTAATTTATTTATTTAACTTGGAGGATAATTACTTTACAATATTGTGATGGCTTTTGCTATACATCAACATGAATTGGCCAAACGTATATACGTATCCTCCCAATCCTGACTACCCCTCCGCTCCTCCTCGCCACCCCATCCCTCCAGGTTGCACAGAGCTCCAGCCCTGGTGCCCTGCTTCATGGATTGAACTTGCACTGGTCATCCATCCTACCTATGGTAATGTACACAAAGTTTTTCAATAGCAACACTACCTTAGCATTTCTTATTACTCCATTCAGTATCTGGAATGGTAAATCAATGTCATCTCTAAAGGAACAAAAAGAAAAAGTGAAGTTGAAAAAATAAATGGTATGATAAACTTTACCCATTTCTATGACTGAAGAAAGAACATCACATCTCAGTTCAGTTCAGTTCAGTCATTCACTCGTGTCCTGTTCTTTATGAGCCCATGGACCACAACATGCCAGGTCTCCCTGTCCATCACCAACTCCCGGAGTTCACTCAGACTCACGTCCATTGAGTCAGTGATGCCATCCAACCATCTCATTCCTTGTCATCCCCTTCTCTTCCTGCCTCCAATATTTCCCTGCATCAGGGTCTTTTCAAATGAGTCAACTCTTTGCATCAGGTGGCCAAAGTATTGGAGTTTTAGCTTCAACATCAGTCCTTCCAATGAACACCCAGGGCTGATCTCCTTTAGGATGGACTGGTTGGATCTCCTTGCAGTCCAAGGGACTTTCAAGAGTCTTCTCCAACACCACAGTTCAAAAGCATCAGTTCTTCCGTGCTCAGCTTTCTTCACAGTCCAACTCTCACATCCACACATGACCACTGGAAAAACCATAGCCTTGACTAGATGGACCTTTGTTGGCAAAATAATGTCTCTGCTTTCAATATGCTATCTAGGTTGGTCATAACTTTCCTTCCAAGGAGTAAGCGTCTTTTAACTTCATGGCTGCAGTCACCATCTGCAGTGATTTTGGAGCCCAGAAAAATAAAAAGTCTGACACTGTTTCCACTGTTTCCCCATCTATTTCTCATGAAGTGATGGGACCAGATGCCATGATCTTCATTTTCTGAATGTTGAGCTTTAAGCCAACTTTTTCACTCTCCTCTTTCACTTTCATCCAGAGGCTCTTTAGTTCTTTCTTCTATACTTTCTGCCATAAGGGTGGTGTCATCTGCATATCTGAGGTTATTGATATTTCTCCTGGCAGTCTTGATTCCAGCTTGTGTTTCCTCCTGCCCAGCATTTCTCATGATGTACTCTGCATATAATTTAAATAAGCAGGGTGACAATATACAGCCTTGACATACTCCTTTACCTATTTGGAACTGGTCTGTTGTTCCATGTCCAGTTCTAACTGTTGCTTCCTGACCTACATGCAGATTTCTCAAGAGGCAGGTCAGGTGGTCTGGTATTCCCATCTCTTTCAGAATTTTCCACAGTTTATTGTGATCCACACATTCAAAGGCTTTGGCATAGTCAATAAAGCACAAATGGATGTTTTCTTCTGGAACTCTCTTGCTTTTTTGATGATCCAGGGGATGTTGGCAATTTGACCTCTGGTTCCTCTGCCTTGTCTAAAAGCAACTTGAACACCTGGAAGTTCACGGGTCATGTATTGCTGAAGCCTGGCTTGGAGAATTTTGAGCATTACTTTACTAGCATGTGAGATGAGTGCAATTGTGCAGTAGTTTGAGCATTTTTTGGCATTGCCTTTCTTTGGAATTGGAAGGCAAATTCACCTTTTTCAGTCCTGTGGTCACTGCTGAGTTTTCCAAATTTTCTGGCATATTGAGTGTAGCACTTTCACAGCATCATATTTTAGGATTTGAAATAGCTCAACTGAAATTCCATCACTTCCACTAGCTTTGTTCATAGTGATGTTTCCTAAGGCCCACTTGACTTCACATTCCGGGATGTTTGGCTCTAGGTGAGTGATCACACCATCATGATCATCTGGGTCATGAAGATCTTTTGTGTACAGTTCTTCTTTGTATTCTTGCCACCTCTTCTTAATATCTTCTGCTTCTGTTAGGTCCATACCATTTCTGTCCTTTATCGAGTCCATCTTTGCATGAAATATTCCCTTGATATCTCTAATTTTCTTGAAGAGATGTCTAGTCTTTCCCATTCTATTATTTTCCTCTATTTCTTTGTACTGATTGCTGAGGAAGGCTTTCTTATCTCTCCTTGCTCTTCTTTGGAACTCTGCATTTAAATGGGTATATCTTTCCTTTTCTCCTTTGCTTTTCACTTCGCTTCTTTTCACAACTATTTGTAAGGCCTCCTCAGACCGCCATTTTGCTTTTTTGCATTTCTTTTCCATGGGGATGGTCTTGATCCCTGTCTCCTGTACAATGTCATGGACCTCCATCCATAGTTCATCAGGCACTCTGTCTATCAGATGTAGTCCCTTAAATCTATTTCTCACTTCCACTTCTCACATCCTATCTCAGTTGTTTCAAAATCCCATCTACTACATAAGCTAAACCAAAAAAAAAGGAAAGGAAAACTATCAGAATGATATTCCGATACAGAAAAAGGAATGTTTGCTCAAAAAAAAGGCCCATTTCTGGGGAAAGACATTTTGTCCAGGAAGGGTGGAAAAGGAAAAATTGTCACATGAAAGAGTGAGTTCTGAGTTTAGATTTGAAAATCCCCATCGTTGGAAGCTATGGTTTTTCCAGTAATCATGTATGGATATGATAGTTGGACCATAAAGAAGGCTAAGTGCTTAAGAATTGATCTTTGAACTGTGGTGTTGGAGAAGACCCTTGAGAATCCCTTGGACTGCAAGGAGATCAAACCAATCAATTCTAAAGAAGTCAATCCTGATTGTTCTTGGAAGGACTGATGCTGAAGCTGAAACTCCAATACTTTGGCGACCTGATGGAAAGAGCCAACTCATTGGAAAAATCTTGATGCCAGGAAAGATTGAGGGCAGGGGGAGAAGGGGGTGACAGAGAATGAGATGGTTGGATGGCATCACTGACTCAATGGACATGAGTTTGACCATACTCTGGGAGATAGTGAAGGACAGGGAAGCCTGATGTGCTGTAGTCCATTGGGTCACAAAGCATCGGACACAACTTATTGACTGAACAACAACAATGGTTGGAATTATTGAGGGCTTCAACTAGCAATGTATTTCGACGAGCTCTCTGCTGGCTTTGATGAATTTGTGGAATTGTCTCCTTGTCTACTCATTACCACGAAAAAAAACAAAAACAAAAAGAAGATGTGACAATTCCAGCAATCTTCTTTAGCTTCTGTTGTTTTCCATTAGCAACGGGAGCATATTCTTTTAGTGAAACACAAAAGCTGGTATCCCAGGCTACCGCTGAGCCTTGCAGCATGCGGGGCGATTCACTCATTCGGAGAGACGCTCCGAAAGGTGGTTAGAGACTGTTTTAGCACTTTATTTGTCCCAATTATCTACTCCTGCCTATTAGGGTGAATGGAACATCATGGCATTGTTTATCATGGGCTTTATATTCGCTAATAACATTGTTGTTTATTACTGCAAACATGCTGTATGCAGTCAGCTCTGCTTCTGTTTATCCCCACTGCTCCAAGTTCTGGGTTTGTTTTCTTGCTTTGTTTCTTCCTTTTTTCCTTCTTCTCCTTTTTTTTTTTTTTTTCCCTACCCCAAACAAATCAAATGAGCTAACCAAATTTCCCACATTGTGTGACTAAAGATGCCTCTCCAATTAAGCTTCAGGTTGATTAATTTCAGGCATTTTCAGAAAATAGCAGGGTGATACCTATATGCTGGATTGCTCTCCGACCACATTTCAATGGCAAGTGCCTGCTGGAGTTTTTCCTTCCAGGTGCTCACAGTCTGAGTACACTAGTCTGAGTAGCCATTGGAGGAAAGGATGCAGCAAATTGTTGCCTTTAGATCATTTAATCTTCCCCAAGGTCCTCTTCTTCCACACACTGTTTTACACAAACATATCCAGGGACTCTCCATGGCCTGAGGCCTGCTGAATGTGCTTTAAAAAATGCCCCTCATTTGAGCCTGTAGGAAAGATAGTATCTGTGTAGTCTATTTTTCCTGTAACCACACTGAATTGTGAGAACTCTGCAGTGTTCTTTCTCTCCACATATGCTTGCTGCATCCTAATACCTAGTGCCTTATTTAAGAAACAATTAAGATAGATGATCAATACCTTAATCAGGAGGAAAGATGCCTTAACTATGCCAATAGTAAAATGCTCTTTCTCTCCCTCTTTCTTCCTGGTGGAGAGCGTTTGTAATCTGGACTACTGAGACATGTGCCCGTCATCACTAGAATATGGGAGTAGGGAAGACAGATCCTGTTCAAAAGTAGATGGATGGGTTAGGAAAGTAAGGCCAAATAGAGCATCTTGTTGAAAAGATATGTGCTAATTCACTGCTAATAATTAGGGACAACTATGTTTCAAACTGACAATAAAACTCAGGTTTACCTGATAGGGAGAGACTTTCCCTTGAAAAGTGGCCACAGAAGCAGATACATTTACAGTTTATTAAAGATATAGAAAAGCATGGTAACCATGGGGGAAAAAAGTCTATTTTTCAGACTCAGGCCCTGTGCCTGCATCCTCTCCATGAGGACATTTTCACTCTAAGGTCTTCACCTACTTTTGGGCTTTACTTTTTGAGCTTCAGTGTCCTCATTGTAGAATTGAAACTATGACCATCTTATGTGCTATGCTGTGCTGAGTTGCTCTGTCATGTCCAACTCTTTACAATCCCATGGACTGTAGCCTGCCAGGTTCCTCTGTCCATGGGGATTCTTCAGGCAAAAATACTGGAATGGGTTGCCATGACCTCCTTGATCATCTAATGATCTTGTATAATAAATAAAAAATAAGTGTAAATACCTTAAATACCTGTGTTATAGAAGAAACCCTCCATGGACTTCATCTTACATACTTGAAGTGGAGACATGGAAACAGAAATTATTACCAATAAACCAGTTATTCATTTTAATACAAGAGTTAAATCCAGTGTATATAAATATAATCTACCTGCCAAAGAAGGTGAAATAACTGGAAGAATATATTTTTAAATGTATTTTATTAAAGTATAGTTGATTTATAAAATTGTGCTAGAAGAATACTTTTTAAAGCTCAAGTTTATGAAGCAAATAAGGAGTTCTTAATAGATAGGGGAAAATAACACAGGCAGGAAATAAGAAAGTAAAATAAAATTCCAAAGATTGAAACACAAGACAATGACAGTTTTAAAAGTGAGGAAGTGTTCCAGCTTCAGAAAATGATGGAGTAACTTGGTCTGACAGCCCACCACCCGTGAATGACAATTATAAAATCTGATAATTACTTAAGAAAAACATTTGAATGCAGAAATTTCAGGTATTATCTACTCATATAAGATTGATTGCATTGGGCCTGAGGACACTTCTCAGTCAGCAGGTACCTCAAGCTACATAAAGCTATATCCTAACAGGCTGGAGATATCAGAGAGCAGAGACTGAGGCTGGCAGAACATTCAAAAGCTAGGAGTAGAATCCTTCATTGTTGGGAGCTGAAGAGATGAGTCCCAAAATGTGAATATAAAAATCCATCCAAATCCTTGCTGCTGCTGCTGCTAAGTTGCTTCAGTCGTGTTCAACTCTGTGCGACCCCATAGATGGCAGCCCACCCGACTTCCTCGACCCTGGGATTCTCCAGGCAAGAACACTGGAGTGGGTTGCCATTTCCTTCTCCAATACATGAAAGTGAAAAATGAAAGTGAAGTCGCTCAGTCGTGCCCGACTCTTAGCGACCCCATGGACTGCAGCCTACCAGGCTCCTCTGTCCATGGATTTGCCAGGCAAGAGTACTGGAGTGGGGCGCCATTGCCTTCTCTGATCCAAATCTTTGCTTGACCTTTAAACTATACATGTAGTATATAGTTTATAGTATATAAACTATAGTTTATATACTATAGTAGTTTATATACTATATAGTTATATAGTATATAATATATAGTATGCATATTATATATATATTATAATATATAGTTATAATATTATAGTATATAATATATAGTATATAGTATATATAGTTTATATACTATATGTAGTATATAGAGGAGGGGAATTTCCAGGGGGCTTAAGAATAAAGCAGAAGGTGAAAGTTAAGACATCAAACTACAGAATCAGGAGACAAAGTCTGGAATTTAACTGTAGACAGGTTAGCTTTTTTTCTCACACAGAACTCGTTCTTCAGAGGAACATTACAGAATTAAGAGCTTGTATATCCAAGATTGAATTAAAACAAGCAAACAAGCAAAACACACACATAAAATTAGGTATACAAAGAAAATAGGAAAATGTGAGCCTATATTCAAGAAAACAAAGGTCATCAATGGAAATTCAGTTCAATATCACCTAGATGCTAAAAATAACAGAAAAGTGCATTAGATCAAATATTATAAATATGTTCAAAGGATTAATAAATGAAAAATGAGAGAATGAAAAACCTTGGAAGAGAAATAAAAGTACAAAACATCAAATGGTAATTTTTGCATTAAAAATAATTAAAATGCAAAATTAACTGGAAAACATTAAGAGCAGATTTGAAATAAAAAAGTAAAAAGTACATTTACTTGAAAGTAGATTATTAAAGCATACATTCTGAAAGAGAAAGAGAAAAAAAGATTTAAGAAAAAAAGACAATGTGCAGAAATTTGTGGAATAATAAAATACTAAGTTGTCAAAAATATGTACAATTGAAGCCCAGAAAGAAGACAGCCACAATAGGAAAACAAAAAACTTTTAAAAAGATGATAGCTGAAAATTTACCAAATTTGGTGAAATTTAGATGCTCCCAGGTCTAAGAAGTTTAGTAAGTTCCTAGTAAGATAACTACAAATATAGCTACACATAAGGGTCACTGAGGATTGGACACAACTGAGCGACTTCACTTTCACTTTTCACTTTCATGCACTGGAGAAGGCAATGGCAACCCACTCCAGTGTTCTTGCCTGGAGAATCCCAGGGATGGGGGAGCCTGGTGGGCTGCCATCTATGGGGTTGAACAGAGTCGGACACTACTGAAGCGACTTAGCAGCAGCAACAAAAAGAGTTTCAAATAAGTGAAACTAGCCCTGAAAAAAAAAAAAAAAAAAAGTAAAATTCAGATCATTCTAAATAGGCAAAAATTAAGAAAATGCTTTTCAGCTTCTGCACACATACACACAGAAAAATGCTAAAAATAATTCTTCAAAATGCAGAAAAATGGCACCAGGTTGAATGTCAAATGTATAGGAAGCAATAATTATCAGTAGGAATGACAACAAAGGGATACACATAGCAGAATGATATTTTTCAAATATTTTTCTAAGTATTCAAGAGGATATGGTTATTTAAAACAAAAGGTATATAGCGTTTTAAATAATTACATGTCCAGCTCCTTGTGACCCAATGGCCTATACTGTAGCTGTCCAGGCTTCTCTGTCCATGAGGATTCTACAGGCAAGGAAGCTGGAGTGGGTTGCCATGCTCTCCTTTAGAGGATTTTCCCAACCTAGGGATCAAACCCAGGTCTCTAACATTTCAAGCAGACTCTTTATCATCTGAGCCACCAGGGAAGTCCTTACTTTAGTTAGAGAGTTTAAGTAATCTAGATGAATTATATATGAGAGCACCAACATAAAAAAGTGATAACTAGGACTGCATTCTTATGCATCATCTGAAGAATATAAAGTCAAAATGCATAACTTAATGTTTAGGACAATAACTTCATAATGAAAACAACTGAATAACTATAGCTAAAATACACACACAGGAATCAAACTGGAATATTAAAAATAAGTTATTAAAAAGAAGGCAGAAAAACATAGAAATGGATAAATGAGAGAAAAAATATATTACTTTTACATATTTATAGACATAAACATTAAAATATATTTAATAAACATGAAAGTGAAAGTGTTAGCTCCTCAGTCATGTCCGACTCTTTGCAACCTCATGGACTATGGCCCTCTAGGCTCCTCTGTCCATGGAATTCTCCAGGCAAGAATACTGGAGTGGGTTGCCATTTCCTTCTCCATGGAGTTTCCCGACCCAGGGATCAAACCCAGGTCTCCCGCATTGCAGGCAGATTCTTCACCATCTGAGCCACCAGGGAACTATTTTCAGTCATACCCAGAATATATTATAAACCCACAAAACCATAACAATATGATACTGGCACAAAAACAAAAATATAGCTCAATGGGACAGAACAGAGAGCTGCAAAATAAGCCCTCACACATGGTCAATTAAGTGAGGCAAGTAAGGCAAGAATGTACAGTGGAGAAAAGACAATCTTCTTCAATAAGGGATTCTGGAAAACTGGACAGCTACATGTAAAAGAATGAAGTTAGAACATTCACTAATACCATATACAAAAATTAGCTCAAAATGGATTGAAGTTTCAGTGTAAGACCAGAAACCATAAAACTCCTAGTGGAAAACATATATTGAACAGTCTTTGACATAATTTGAAACAAAAGTCTTTTGGATCTGCTTCCTGAAGAAAAGCAAATAAAAGAAAAAATAAACAAATGGGACCTGAAAGTGAAAGTCGCTCAGTTGTGTCTAACTCTTTGCAACCCCATGGACTATAGAGTCCATGAAATTCTCCAGGCCAGAATACTGGAATTGGTAGCCTTTCCCTTCTCCAGGGGATCTTCCCGACCCAGAAATTGAACCAGGGTCTCCTGCATTGCAGGCAGATTCTTTACCAACTGAGCAGCTTTTGTACAACAAAGGAAATCACTGACAATATGAACCTACTGAATGGGAAAAAATATTTGCAAATGACTTGACTGGAAAAAAGGTTAACATCCAAAATATATAAACAGCTCATACAACTCTAGATTAAAAATATATATATATCCAATTAAAAAAAAAAAAGTGCACAAGGCCCAAATAGACATTTCTTCAAAGAGGAAGTATAAGATGGACAATGGACACATGAAAAGATGCTCAACATCACTAATCATCAGAGAAATGATCATCAATACCATAAAGAGAATTAACTGACACATGTCAGACTGGATATTATTAAAAAGATCACAGGTAAGAAATATTGGTGAGGATGTGGAGAAAAGGGTACCCTTGTACACTTTCGGTGAGCTATTTATTGGTACAACTGCTATGGAAAGCAGTATGGAAGTTTCTCAAAAGCTAAAAACAGAACTACCATGTGACCCAGCATTGCTGCTGCTACTGCTGCTAAGTCGCTCCAGTCGTGTCCGACTCTGTGCAACCCCATAGACGACAGCCCACCAGGATCCTCCATCCCTGTGATTCTCCAGGCAAGAACACTGGAGTGGGTTGCCATTTCCTTCTCCATTGCGTGAAAGTGAAAAGTGAAAAGTGAAAGTGAAGTTGCTCAGTTGCATCTGACTCTTAGCGACCCCATGGACTGCAGCCTACCAGGCTCCTCCATCCATGGGATTTTCTAGGCAAGAGTACTGGAGTGGTTTGCCATTGCCTTCTCCGGTGACCCAGCATTATGGGTGTGTATCTGGAAAAAAAAAAAAAAACTAGTTTGAAAAGATACATGCACCCATATATTCATAGCATTATTCTTTACAATTACAAAGATATGGAATCAACATACACATCCACCACCACCAACAACAACATAAAACGGATAAAGAAAACGCGGTGTATATATAAAGTGGAACAATACTCTGCCATGAAAAAGAATGAAATGTTTCCATTTGTAACAACATGGATGGACTTGAAGGTTATTACGCTAAGTGAAATAAGTTAGAGAAAGACAGGTACTGTATACCACTTATATGTGGAATCTAAACAATAAAACAAATTAGTGGATACAACACAGAGAAGCAAACTCACAGATACAACAATAGAAGTAATAAGTCTTACAGGAGTGCTGCTGCTGAACAAATGACTGGTTTAAAGTTGGGAAAAAAGAATAACAAGGCAGTTTCACAGCAAACTGGAAAATTCTTAAAAAGTTGGGAGTACCAGACTACTTTACTTGTCTCCTGAGAAACCTGTGTGTTGGACAAAAAGCAACAGTTAGAACTGTACATGAAACAAAGACTGGTTCAATATTGGGAAAGGAGTATGTCAAAGCTGCATATTGTCACTCTACTTATTTCACTTATATGCAGAGAATAGTATGTGGAATGCTGGGCTGGATGAATCATAAGCTGGAATCCAGACTGCCAGGATAAATATCAACAACCTCAGATGTGCAGATGATACCACTCTAACTGGAGAAAGTGAGGCTGAACTTAAGAACCTCTTAATGAAGGTGAAAAAAGAGAGTGAAAAAGTTGGCTTGAAACTCAACATTTAAAAAACAAAGCTCATGGCATCCGGTCCCATCACTTCATGGCAAATGTTGCTGTTGTTCTGTCACTAAGTCATGTCCAACTCTATGTGACCCCATCAACTGCAGCATGTCAGGCTACCCTGTCCTTCACTATGTCCCAGAGTTTGCTCAAACTCACGTCCACTGAGTTGGTGATGCTAGACAACCATATCATTCTCTGACACCTCCTTCTCCTCTTGCCCTCAGTCTTTCCCAGCATCAGGGTCTTTTCCAGTGAGTCAGCTCTTCACATCAGGTGGCCAAAGTATTTGACCTTCAGCTTCAACATCAGTTCTTCCAATGAATATTCAAGATTGATTTCCTTTAGGATTGAGTGGTTTGATCTCCTTGCTGTCCAAGTGATTCACAAGAGTCTTCTCCAGCACCACAATCCAAAAGTATCAGTTCTTCAGCACTCAGCCTTCGTATGGTCCAACTCTCACATCCATACATGACTACTGGAAAAATCATAGCTTCAACTATACAAACTTTTGTCAGCAAAGTGATGTCTCTGTTTTTTAATACACTGTCTAGGTTTCTCATAGATTTCCTTTCAAGGAGCAAGCATCTTTAATTCTATGGCTGCAGTCACCATCCACAGTGTCTTTGGAGAGAAAGACATAAAATAAAATTTTTTGAAAAAAGAAAATCTGTCACTATTTCTATTTCTACCCCATCTATTTGCCAAGAAGTGATGGAACCAGATACCAAGTTCTTAATTTTTTTGAATGTTCAGTTTTAAGCCAGCTTTTTCACTCTCCTCTTTCACCTTCATCAAGACGCCCTTTAAGGTCCTCTTCACTTTCTGCCACTAGAGTGGAACATCTCCATAATTGAGATGGTTGATATTTCTCCTGGAAATCTTGATTGGAGCTTGTGATTCATCCAGCCCAGAATTTCACATGATATATTCTGCATGTAAGTTAAATAAGGAGGATGACAGTATACAGTCTTAACATACTCCTTTCCCAATTTTGAATTAGCCTGTTGTTCCATGTATAGTTCTAACTATTGCTTCTTGTCCTGCATGCAAGTTTCTAGGAGACAAGTAAGGTAGTCTGGTACTCCCATCTCTTTAAGATTTTTTCTCAGTTTGCTGTGATCCACACAGTCAAAGGCTTTTGCATAACCTATTAAGCAGAAGTAGATCTTACTATAATCCCCTTGCTTTTTCTGTGATCCAACAAATGTTGGCAATTTGATATCTAGTTCCTCTGTCTTTTCTAAATCCAGCTTGTACATCTGGAAATTCTAGGCAAATAGAAGGGAGAAAAGTGGAAGCAGTGACAGGCTTTATTTTCTTGGCAACAAAATCACTGCAAAGGGTGATTGCATCCAAGAAATTAAGACACTTGCTCCTTGGAGTAAGCAGTCCATCCTCAAGGAAATCCAAATGGTCTGTCCTAAAGGAAATCAATCCTGAATATTCATTGGAAGGACTGATGCTGAAGCTGAATTCCAATTTTTGGCCACCTGATGTGAAGAGCTGACTCAATTGAAAAGACCCTGATGCTGAGAAAGACTGAAGGTGGGAGGAGAAGGAGACGACAGAGGATGAGATGGTTGGATGGCATCACCAACTCAATGGACGTGAGTTTGAGTAAACTCAGGGAGTTGGTGATGGACAGGGAGGCCTGGGGTGCTGCAGTCCATGGGGTCGCAAAGAGTCAGACACGACTGAGCAACTGAACTGAACTGAACTTCTCTTTGGAAGGAGAACTATGACTAACCTAGACAGTTTATTAAAAAGCAGAGACATCACTTTGCCGACAAAGGTCTGTATAATCAAAGGTATGGTTTTTCCGGCAGCCATGTATGGTTGTGAGAAACGGACCATAAAAAGGCTGAGCACCCAAGAACTGAAGCTTTTGAACTGTGGTGCTGGAGAAGACTCTTGAGAGTTCTTTGGAAGGCAAAGAGATAAAAACCAGTCATTCAATCCTAAAGGAATTCACCTTGGAGAATGGAACAACAGAGGATGGGATGGTTAGATAACATCACAGACTCAATGGACACAAATCTGAGCAAACTCTGGGAGATGGTAGAGAACAGAGGAGCCTGACTTGCTTCAGTCCATGGGACCACAAAAAGTCAGACATGACTTAGAGAATGAACAAGAGTAATTCTACTTTTAGTTTCTTGAGAAATTTTTTTTTTTTTTTTTGAGAAACTTGCATGTTGTCATTGTTGTTCAGTTGCTCAGTTGTATCTGATTCTTTCCAACCCCATGGACTGCAGCACACCATGCTTCTCTGTCTTCCACTGTCTTCCAGAGTTTGCTCAAACTCATGTCTGTTGAGTCGATGATGCCATACAATCATCTCATCCTCTTTTGCCCCCTTCTCCTCCTGCCTTCAATCTTTCCCAAAATCAGAGTCTTTTCCAATGAGTCAGCTCTTTGCATCAGGTGGCCAAAGCTTTGGAGCTTCAGCTTCAGTATCAGTCCTTCATATGAATGTTCAGAGTTGACCTCCTTTAGGATTGACGGGTTTGATTTTTTTGCTATCCAAGAGACTCTCAAGAGTCTTTTCCAGCACCACACTGAAAGAATCAAATCTTCAGGGCTCAGCCTTCTTTAAGGTCCAACTCTCACATCCATACACGAAATGAGAAACTAATATAATATTTCCATTTCCACCAACAGTGTACACATGTTCCCTTTTCTCTGCATGAATCCTCACTAACATTTGTTACTTGTGGTCTTTTTGATGATAGTCATTCTGACAGCTGTGAGGTGATATTATGGTTTTTATTAAAATTTCTCTGATGACTAGTATGCTGAGTATCTTTTCACATTCCAATTAGCCATTGGTATGTCTTCTTTGGAAAAACATCTATTCAGGTCTTCTGCCTATTTTTTAAACAGGCTGTTCTATTTTGGCATATTGGTTTATACAAGCTGTTTTTATATTTTGAGTATTAAACCCTTAACCATCATGTCATTTGCAAATGCATACTCCCATTCAGTTGGTGGCCTTGAAGTTTTGTAATATTTTTTTTTTTTGCTGTGAAAAATCTTTTACATGTAGTATGTTTATTTATGCTTTTAATTCTTTTGCTTTAGAAGACTGATCCAAGAAAATGTTAGTATGATTTATGTAAAGAGTGTTGTGTCTTTGCTCTCTTCTAGGATTTTATGGTCTAGTTTTCCATTTAGGTCTTTAATTCATTTTGAGTTTCCACATATAGGCATCCAGTTTTCTCAATATTACTTTTTGAAGAAGACAACCTTTTCTCCATTTTATATTCTTGCCTGCTTTGCTACAGTTTAATTGACCATAACTGTGTGAGAACATTTTGGGGCTCTTCTTTCTGTTCAATTAATTTATCTGTTTCTGTGCCAGGGCTATGCTGTTTTGATCACTGTAGCTTTGTATTATAATTTGAAGTCAGAAAGCATGGTATCTTCCTTTTTTTTTTTTTTTTCTTCAAGATTTCATTGGCAATTTGGTGTTTTTTGTAGTTTAGAAGGAAATGGCAACCTACTCCGGTATTCTTGCCTGGAAAATCCCATGGACGGAGGAACCTGGTAGGCTACAGTTCATGGGGTTGCAAAGAGTCAGACATGACTACCTTCACTTTCTTTCTTTATATAGATTTTTGAATTACCTGTTCTAGTTCTTGGAAAATGCTATGAGTGCTTAGTAAGGTTTGCAATAAACCTATAAACAACATCGAATAATATAGATAATTTAACAATGCTAATTCCAATATATGAACACAGATATATTTCCACTTGTATGATCTTCATCAATATTTCATAGTCTTCACAGTACCTTTCTCCAGAGTATATTTTTCACCTCTTTTGTTAAGTTTTATTATTGTTGTTCAGTCTCTAAGTCATGTCCAACTCTCTGTGATCCCACAGACTGCAGCACACCAGGCTCCTCTGTCCTCCAGCAGAGTTTGCTCAAATTCGTGTCCATTGAGCCTGTGATGCTACAGAACCATCTCATCGTCTGCTGCCCCCTTCTCCTTTTTCCTTCAGTCTTACCCAGCATCAGGGTATTTTCCAATGAGTCAGCTCTTCACATGAAGTGACAAAAGCACTGGAGCTTCAGCAAGAGAACTTCCGATGAATATTCAGAGCTGATTTCCTTTAGAGTTTGGTTTCATTTCCTTGAAGTCCAAGAAAATCTCAAGAGTATTCTCCAGCACCACAATTCAAAAGCGTTTCTTTGAAACTCAGCCATTTTATAGTCCAACTCATATTCATAGATGCCTAGTGAAAAACCATAGCTTTGACTATACAGACATTTGTTGGCAAAGTAATGCCTCTGCTTTTTAGTATGCTATTTAGGTTTATCATAGCTTTCCTTCCAAGGAGCAAGCATCTTTTGATTTCGTGGTTGCAGTTACCATCCAACAGTGATTTTGAAGTCCAAGAAAATAAAATCTGTCACTGCTTCCAGTTTTTTCCCATCTATTTGCCATGAAGTGATTAGACTGGATGCCCTGATTCTAGTTTTTTGAGTGTTGAGTTTTAAGCCAGATTTTTCACTCTCCTCTTTCACCCTCATCGAGAGGCCCTTTAGTTCCTTTTCACTTTCTGCCATTAGAGTGGTATCATCTACATATCTGAGGTTGTTGATATTTCTCCCAGCAATCTTAATTCCAGCTTGTGATTCATCCAGCTCAGCATTTTGCATGATATATTCTGCATACAAGCTAAATAAGAAGGGTGACAGTATACAGCCTTGTCATTCTCCTTTCCCAATTTTGAACCCTGTCAGTTGTTCCGTGTCTGATTCTGTTGCTTCTTGACCAGCATACAGATTTCTCAGGGGACAGGTAAGTTGGTCTGTACTCCAACCCCTTTAAGAATTTATCACAGTTATGATCACACAGTCATAGGATTTAGCATAGTAAGTGAAGCAAAAGTAGATGTTTCTCTGGAACTCCCTTCCTTTTTCCATGATGTAACAAATTTGGCAATTTATCTCTAGTTCCTTTGCCTCTTCAAAACCCAGCTTGTACATTTGGAAGTTCTCAGTTCATGTACTGTTGAAGCCTAGCTTGAAAGATTTTGAGAATAACCTTGCTAGTATGTGAAATGAGTGTAGTTGTAGCGTAGTTTAAGTTTATTCCTAGGCATTTTATTCTTTTTCATGTCATTTTAAAGGAATTTTTTTTCCTGCTTTCTCTTTTTGATAGCTTATATTATTGTATAGAAAAACAACATATATTTATATCAATCTTGTATCCTGCCACTTCGGCAAATTCATTTTTTTAATTCTAATATTTTTTGAATGAAGACGTTGTGGTTTTCTGTACATAATGTCATGCCATCTTCAAATAGGTACCATTTTACTTCTTCCTTTAAAACTTGGATACATTTTTTTTTTCTGTTTAATTGTTGTGGCTATGACTTTCAATACTGTGGCTAGAACTTGCAATACTGGGCTAAATTGAAGTAGTAAGACTGGTTGTCCTTGTCATTTTCCAGATTTTAGGTGAAAATGTTCAATTTTCCAATATTGAGTGTCATATTAGCTGTGGGTTTGTCATAAATATCCTTTTTAATGTTGAGATAAGTTTTTATCTATATCAACTTTAATGACAGCCTTTATCATGAATGGATGTTGAATTTTGTCAAATATTTTTTCTACATCTGGTGAAATGACCATGATATCAATCCTTTTTTGTTGTTGTTAAATGTGGTGCATCATATTGACTTACTTTCTGATACTGAATCATAATTGTATTCCTGAAGCAAATCCCACTTGAAAATAATGTGTGATCCTTTTTATATATTGTTGAATCCACTGACCTCAGACGCGGGGTAGCTCCTCTCGGCCGCCACCCCCCCCCACCCCCCCCCCACCCCCCCCACCCCCCCCCCACCCCCCCCCACCCCCCCCACCCCCCCACCCCCCCCCCCCCCCCACCCCCCCACCCCCCCCCCCCCCCCCCCACCCCCCCCCCCACCCCCCACCCCCCCCCCCCACCCCCCCCCACCCCCCCCCCCCACCCCCCCACCCCCCCCCCCCCCACCCCCCCCCACCCCCCCCACCCCCCCACCCCCCCCCACCCCCTCTATACAGTCAGCAAAAACAAGACAAGGAGCTGACTGTGGCTCAGATCATGAACTCCTTATTACCAAATTCAGACTTAAATTGAAGAAAGTAGGGAAAACCACTAGACTATTCAGGTATGACCTAAATCAAATCCCTTATGATTATACAGTGGAAGTGAGAAATAGATTTAAGGGCCTAGATCTGATAGATAGAGTGCCTGATGAACTATGGAATGAGGTTCGTGACATTGTACAGGAGACAGGGATCAAGACCATCCCCGTGGAAAAGAAATGCAAAAAAGCAAAATGGCTGTCTGGGGAGGCCTTGCAAATAGCTGTGAAAAGAAGAGAAGTGAAAAGCAAAAGAGCAAAGGAAAGATATAAGCATCTGAATGCAGAGTTCCAAAGAATAGCAAGAAGAGATAAAAAAGCCTTCTTCAGCCATCAATGCAAAGAAATAGAGGAAAACAACAGAATGGGAAAGACTAGAGATCTCTTCAAGAAAATCAGAGCTACCAGAGGAACATTTCATGCAAAGATGTGCTCGATAAAGGACAGAAATGGTATGGACCTAACAGAAGCAGAAGATATCAAGAAGAGGTGGCAAGAATACACAGAAGAACTGTACAAAAAAGATCTTCACAACGCAGATAATCATGATGGTGTAATCACTGACCTAGAGCCAGACATCCTGGAATGTGAAGTCAAGTGGGCCTTAGAAAGCGTCACTATGAACAAAGCTAGTGGAGGTGATGGAATTCCAGTTGAGCTATTCCAAATCCTGAAAGATGATGCTGTGAAAGTGCTGCACTCAATATGCCAGCAAATTTGGAAAACTCAGCAGTGGCCACAGGACTGGAAAAGGTCAGTTTTCATTCCAATCCCAAAGAAAGGCAATGCTAAAGAATGCTCAAACTACCGCACAGTTGAACTCATCTCACACTCTAGTAAAGTAATGTTCAAAATTCTCCAAGCCAGGCTTCAGCAATATGTGAACTATGAACTTCCTGATGTTCAAGCTGGTTTTAGAAAAGGCAGAGGAACCAGAGATCAAATTGCCAACATCCGCTGCATCATGGAAAAAGCAAGAGAGTTCCAAAAAAACATCTATTTCTGCTTTCTTGACTATGCCAAAGCCTTTGACTGTGTGGATCACAATAAACTGGAAAATTCTGAAAGAGATGTGAATACCAGAAGACCTGATCTGCCTTTTGAGAAATCTACATGCAGGTCAGGAAGCAACAGTTAGAACTGGACATGGAACAACAAACTGGTTCCAAATAGGAAAAGGAGATCGTCGAGGCTGTATATTGTCACCCTGCACATTTAACTTATATGCAGGGTGCACCATGAGAAACGCTGGACTGGAAGAAACACAAGCTGGAATCAAGATTGCCGAGAGAAATATCAAAAACCTCAGATATGCGGATGACACCACCCTTATGGCAGAAAGTTAAGAGGAACTAAAAAGCCTCTGGATGAAAGTGAAAGTGCAGAGTGAAAAAGTTGGCTTAAAGCTCAACATTCAAAAAACAAAGATCATGGCATCCGGTCCCACCACTTCATGGGAAATAGATGGGGAAACAGTGGAAACAGTGTCAGATTTTATTTTGGGGAGCTCCAAAATCACTGCAGATGGTGACTGCAGCCATGAAATTAAAAGACGCTTACTCCTTGGAAGGAAAGTTATGACCAACCTAGATAGCATATTAAAACGCAGAGACATTACTTTGCCAACAAAGGTCTGTCTAGTCAAGGCTATGGTTTTTCCTGTGGTCATGTATGGATGTGAGAGTTGGACTGTGAAGAAGGCTGAGCACTAAAGAATTGATGCTTTTGAACTGTGGTGTTGGAGAAGACTCTTGAGAGTCCCTTGGACTGCAAGGAGATCCAACCAGTCCATTCTGAAGGAGATCAGCCCTGGGATTTCTTTGGAAGGAATGATGCTAAAGCTGAAACTCCAGTACTTTGGTCACCTCATGCGAAGAGTTAACTCATTGGAAAAGACTCTGATGCTGGGAGGGATTGCGGGCAGGAGGAGAAGGGGATGACAGAGGATGAGATGGCTGGATGGCATCACTGACTCAATGGACGTGAGTCTGGATGAACTCCGGGAGTTGGTGATGGACAGGGAGGCCTGGCATGCTGCGATTCATGGGGTCACAAAGAGTCGGACACGACTGAGTGACTGAACTGAGCTGAACTGAACTAAGCAACTGAGCATGTATGGTATTGATTGTAAACTTTCCTCTTTCAGTTCTTATTTCATTTGTTTTCTTTTTCATTTGAAAAAAAAAAAATGAATCTGGTTTATGAGTTTTCTTTTAAAATAGAGCACCTAGTTTCTTTGATGTTTTCTACTTTTTTGTCTCTATATTACTTATTTCCTTTCTGAGCTTTATTATTTCCTTCCTTCTACTGACTTTGGGCTTTAATTTTTTTTTCTTTTTAGAGTTACTTTAAATAGATTAGATTACTTATTTGAGATTTTTCTTGTTCCTTGAGGAATCTCTTTCATCATAAGTATAATTATTAGAACTATGTTTGCTGCATTCCTTAGGTTTTGGAATTTTGCTTTTATTTTTAGTCAAGAGTTATTTTTTTTTATTTTCTCTTTAATTTCTTAAATGACCCATTGGTTTTAATAGCATGTGATTTTGTCTAACGTGTGATTTCCCCTTTTTTTCTTCTAATTGATTTCAAGTTTTATATGATTATGCTTAGAAAAAATATGTTGATATAGTTTCTATCTTAAGTTTGTTGAGAATTTTTATGGCCTATTATGTGATCTATCCTAGAGGATATCCAATGTACACTTAAAAAGAATGTGCATTCTGGTGTTTTTAGCTGAATATCTTATAGGTATCTAGTAAGTCCAGCTTGTGTAATATGTCATAAAATCAATTAATTTTTTGTTTGGATGATGTATCCATGGATGTAAGTGGAATGTAAAATCCAATACTATTGCATTATTGTCAAATTATTTATGCTTGTTAATATATGTTTTATATATTTAGGTGCTTCTATAGTTGGTATATATATATTAAGGTATGCTAGATCTTATTATTGTGTAGATCCTGTTATCATCATATAATGTCCTTATTTGTCTTTTGTTACAGACTTTGTTTTAAAGTCCACTTTGTCTGCTTTAAGTGTTGATATCCCAGCTTTCTTGTCTTTGCAGTTTGTATAACTACATTTTTCATCCAATCACTTTTAATATCTTTCTATCTTTAGGTCTAAAATGAGTCTTTTGTAAGCATAATATAGATGGGACTTGCTCTTTTATCCAATCAGCCATCCTATGTCTTTTGTTTCACATATTTAGTCCACTGACTAAAATTATTATTGATAAGTATATATTTATTGCCATTTAAAAAATATTTTTGCTGTTCCTTTCTTCTTTTTTTTTGCCCTTTATTCTTCTTTTAGTCCCTTCTCTTGTGATTTGATGATTTCTTGGTGCTATGCTTGTGTTCGTTTTCCTCTAGTTTTTATATAGTTATTTGTTAGGTTTTTTGATTTATTTTCCATGGGGTTTATATATGTTGTTATTGTTGTTTAGTTGCTAAGTCGTGTCCAGCTCTTTGCAACCCCACAGACTATAACCTGCCAGACTTCCCTGTACATGAGATTTCCCAGGCAAGAAGGCTGGAGTGGGTTGTCATTTCCTTCTCTAGGGGATCTTTTTGACTCATGGATCAAACCCCAACTCCAGGAAATGCTACATATGTTGACCTATAACTTTTTTTTTTTAATTGACAGTCATTTAAATTCAAGCACATTTTAAAAGCTTCACATTGTCTACATCCCCCTCACATATTCTGTGTTTTTGCTATCATATTTTATATCTTCACATTTATCCCTTCACTTTATTGTAGTTATAGCTCATTTTACTTTTTTTTTTTAACCTTTTGATCTTCATGCTAGCTTATTTAAGTGGTTGCCTTTACAATATATTTGCCTTTACTAGTAGGATTCCTTTCCTAAAGATTCTTACTTATTATGGCATTTTCTTTCCCACATAGAGAAGACTCTTCAATATTTTTTAGGATAAGATTAATATTTATGAACTCTTTTAGTTTTTGTTTATCAGAGATATTGTTTGTCTCTTTCAATTCTGAATGATAAACTTGCTGGTTATATTATCCTCACTTTGGGGGTTTTGTCTTTCAGCAATTTAAATATATCACACCTTCTGGTCTGCAAACTTGCTATTGAAAAATCAGTTGATAGCTTTTTGGGATTCCTTATATGTGACTGTTTTTCTCTTTCTTTAAAATTGTCTTTTCTTTATTTTTAAGTTTACTGTTTTAATTGTGATATATCTTGTGGTGTGTCTCCTTGGATTCATCTTGTTTTAGACTTTGTGATCCCTGTACCTGAGTATCTGTTTGCTTCTTCAAGTTTACAAAGTTTTCTGCCATAATTTCTTCAAATACATTTTTGACACTTTTTTTTTTCTGGCATCCTTATAAGGTAAATGTTAGTATATTTTATGTTGCCCCAGATGTTCATTAAACTGTTCTCAATTTTTAAGCTTCTTTTATTTTCACTGTTCTGACTGCATATTTCCATTATTCTATCTTCCAAATCACTAATTCAAGCATGCTCTTAATTCCTTCTAGTGTGTTTTTCATTTGCTATTATATTCTTCAGCTCTGACTTGTTCTTTTTGACATTTTTTAGTTGTTAAAATTCTTACTGTGTTCAAGACCACAAGTTCAGTTAGCATTCTTATTACTAATGTTTTGTCCTCTATTTCTGGTAAATTATTCATCTGTGTTTCATTATTGTTGTTGTTGTTTATTAGTTTTGTTTTATTCAAAAAAATTGCTCTTTCTCTCCATTTTATTTTTTCTATTTCTATAAAATAAGGTGAAAGTTACCTTATTTGGCTTCTGAAATTATTTCTTTCTGTGTGAGTTTCTCTATATAGTATACACATACCTAGCAGTGTTGATGGGAGAGCTAGATCTAAATTGAACATAGGTCATATATTTCTACAGTGTGTTCTGGCAGTTATCATTTTGGTGTGAGGGGAAGCTGAAGATGGACTGGCTAGAGACATAGCCAGGTATGAACTGGGACATCTCCTATCGTCAGTGGCCATCAGCACACTATCTGGGGTTGAAATTAGATACTTAGGTTCCAAAACAGAAACTCTGAATGCCAGATCTGAGATGGTTTATTTCCCTCTAAATATGAGCCCTCCCCACTCCTGTCAATGGCACATTTGCCCCAGAGAAAAGTGCATTTTGCCAAACGATCAAAAAAAATATCTTGAGTCTCATATGAAGTGAGCTATATTGATATGTCCCTTCATTATGACGGTTAAGTTAAAAATGTTTGTAAACATATGTAAATTTTACCTAAAAATAGCTTGAAATTATAATAATAAAGTGCAGATATGGGTCGATTGTAGATTTTCCAAAATTAAAGATTAAAAGAAATGCTTTTTAAGAAAAAAACTACCAAAGCCAGTGGAGATCTTTTCTGAAAGTTAAGCTGCATTTCTCTGAAAAGTAATAGCTTTTTTTTTTTTTTTTAGCTGCACAGTGCAGCTTTCAGGATCTCTATTACTTGAATGGCGGTTGAGCCTAGGCCACAGCAGTGAAAGCCCAGAATCCTAACCACCAGGCCACCAGGGAACTCTCGTAACATCTTATATTTTATTATAAAATAAACATGATTTTGAAAGATTTCAGATAATTTTTTGTATGTTCTTGGGAAGTGAGTAACTAATTATAGATACATATATACATACATACATAAAAAACGAAAGCTCCATTCTCTAAACTATTTTTTCAGTTGATAAATTAAATGGAGGATGAAATGGCTTTCAATGGAGAAGGATTATGTTTCCCAGTATTATAAAAGAAATTTGGGATCAAACTGAGTATATCTCCCTGGCCCTGTGACTGTGATTATGTTGCTTTATATTTCTTAACCTCCCTTATTTCATATACAAAAGAAATGATATTTGTAGATTATAAGATTGTTAGTAGGAACAGTGAATGGTGAGAGCAACTATTTCAATGCTCACAGCAGAGGAGAGCTCAAGACTTTATAAATCAGGTCTACTGATATATGAAGTTAAAGTGAAAAGAAGTGAAAAACTGTCTCTGTTAAAGCCATAAAAGCAGTTGTATATTTTGCTGTTTTAGTTTCCAGAGTGGAAAAACATAAAAGCATGGGGTGGGAAGAATCATGGAAATTGAATAGGTATTCATTAATTGTATTATTTATTAGGAATCTATTAAATACTAAACAGTATTCTAGGCTCTGTGATTACAATGATGAATGAAACAAAGTCTTGATTTCATGGAATTTGTAGTCTATTGTATAAAATACAGCACTCAAACCTTCAGATTGTACTGCATTAATATCCAGATATGGGTAATATGCAAAGCATTTTTTTTTTTCGAAAGAAGAGGGACTAACCATGGCAACTGATATACTATTCTTGGTTTTTACATTGATGAAATATAAGTGTTATTTCCTATTATCCTTCCAATACCCAGCACAGTTTCTATTCAATTAACATCAATTTAATGAAAAACTTTTGGAACAATACTTCCTTAGACTTTTGTGCAATTAAGAAGGGGAGAGATTATAGCTCCATGAGCACATTTGCATTGCATAGGCATAATTCCAAATGTCCACCTTTTCCCATATCAATTCTTTTAAGCCAAATGACTGAGTCCTGCTGGAAACAATTAGACTTGCTGTGGCTCTGAGATTTGCCCAAATCAAACCATGCCTTTCCTTCTCTGTATGCTATTGATCTAGGCTGAAAGACTAGATGTTCTACCTCAGTTTACATTACATATTCTAGTCCCTTTCTGCACTCTAAGCTTTTCCTAAATCCCAGATTTCTCATCTAAGTCTTGAAATACTTTGGAGTTTATTTTACCAAAGACCATTTCCCTCATGTGTATGTTAATTTGTATTGTGTCCGACTCTTTGCAAACCCATGGTTTCTAGCCCACCAGCTTCCTCTGTCCATGGGATTCTGCAGGCAAGGATACTCGAATGAGTTCCTATTTGCTCCTCCAGGGGAGCTTCCCAATCCAGTGAGCAAACCCTCTTCTGTGTCTCCTGCACTGGCAGGCAGATTTTTTACTGCTGTGCCACCTCTGGCTATTTCAGCCTCATTGTGAGATCTGGTTCCAGTCTAAATTGAATGCTCAGATTTTAGATGGTAACCCTCATATCTTTGAGGGTTACATTACAGACTTCTGTGTAATCCTCCAAAATATAAGACCTTCTGGTTATGATTAATTATTTCCTTCTTGAATCTAAAATTGTTTTAACCTCTAAACACTGTAATATGACCTGTTTCCACCTCCATCTCCCACATAACACCCTCAGTATTTAATGGTGAAGCTCCTGAGCTCTGATTCTCAACAGTCAAGCTTTACCTTCTCTTTATACTGAACTGCAAGGACTCCACCATCTGGAATATTGTGAGGTAGACTTCCACCCCTCAAAAAACATAGATAATCTTCTCTAAAAGGTGTGGTCAAAGCAAGTCACATGGACCTACCTGATCTTAGGGAAGCCAAAGAGAGAGAACTGACCTGAACGTTTACTGACCAGGGCTAATAAGTACCAGGATGGAAAGCTGTTTATCATTTGTAAAGTAAAAAATGCATAGCTATTTTTTCTTAATGACAAACAAAAAATGAACAAAATTAACAAAGCTAAGTAATTTTAACATTGATAAGATGCCACAGTGGAGACCAGGTTGGAAATCATCTAAGGAAGAATGAAGATGATTGCTTTTTCATTCTGCCTATTAGTTTTCCTCTTAATTTTGTATAATAAATGCCTTTTGCATATTTATTATTTTTAACAAGAAATCCACACATTTTCTCATCCCTAAAAAACAGCTCTAATGGAGAGATACTATTATTTAAAGTGTGTCAACTTGGAATAATTACTTAGATATGAGAGAATATCCCAACACAGGATTAATATTAAAATAGTTTAGTCCTATAATGGAATCATCAAAAATAATAAAATAATGTTTATAATAAAGACATTTTAGTGAAACATAAAATCTTTTAATAATTGTGCCTGGAATAGGTGGTTTGATTTAATACTAAGAGAAAACTAGTCACATTTTATATTGTTTCATTTTTTTTTTCAATTAAGGATAATTATTTTTAAACATGAAAGGACAAGACATATTTGTAAGAAAATCTTAAAACCCCCCAAATTCCAAATTTGTCAAACTACTTTAAATCTTTTTGTTATTAAATATTATACTTCAAAGTGTTGACAGAATTTGCAGAAAATCTATAGGATCAATCAATACTGATCATCTACTAACAGTTTTGGAGAATGGAAGAGGAACAGAGAAATTCAGGTGATCACATCGATCTAATTGTCACAGAAGGAAACAAGCAACATGACTAAGATGTTTTAAGTAGGGCAAAATATTGCAAAGCAATGGTAGATTTCATAATATTTAACAAATTTTTGTTTCTCTAAGAAGATTTTTAATTCACAGGCTACAAATGAGTTTAATGTTGATCTCAATTAACATTTATTATCATTATCATATTTGTAATTGTTAGGTGCACTTATAAAAATAAATCACTGAGCTTATTTAACAACAACAGCAACAAAAACTAGTTACAGATTTACCCTGTTTCCTCAAATGTTACTTTTACTTGATAAACAGATCAGCAAAATGATAGATAACATTTGTGAATACTTCAACATGATATTTATCAGCTCCAGGCCCCAAATGACATCATTTTAGACAAATATAAAGGTGAATTGGATAACTTTGAAACTGAATTATAACTGGCTGACTGCATGATGATTAAAGTTGTAATTTCAAATTGGTAGAGAATCTTTCCCAATGTATTCTAGATCTCAGTCTTAGCCTTTTGTGCATTTATATTAATTTACTGAAAAAGCCCAGTTCACAGATAGCTAAAAGCCAAAAATAGGTAAAAAATATTATATGGCAAAATCCAATCCAAATCTGATTTGTGAGATTTGATTAGGTATATTTCATGAAAATAAATGTGAGTTTTATGGTCAAATCCCAAGTAACATACATCCTTAGCTCTATCTTGAAATCTGTACAGTTTTGAAAAGGTCATAACATTTTAATGGAAGAATGTCAAACATGAGGTGGCAACATAGTAAATGGTGATTTAAAAAGATTTGGTGCTGTAATTTCATAAAAATAATCCTTAGTTCATATTTTACTTTTTTTGTAATTGGCCAACTGGAACCAGAATATTGTGTTTTTAAATACTATACTGCTGGGGAAGTATGTCTAATATTGTGAAGATGGGGAATATCTAAGTATTGTATCCTACGATAATGCATTAAAGAAAAGAGGGGTGCCTACACTGCAGAATCAGGGTTTCTAATGAGAGCACAATGGTGATCTGAAATTATTTTAAGAACCTTAATGTACACAAAATGTAGCTTCCACAGATACATCTAGGTCAATGAATTAGACTCATAAAATGTATGATTTGCATTCAAGAAAATGGAAATATTCAATAATTATCATCTAAAATGGAATAAGCTTATTAAAAGAAAATATTTTTAGTTTATTCATGTTTTAGGAAGTCTGAATGCAGTTTGTCAATGATGTTGAAGAGGAACTTTCATTACTCAGGAATCTAATGTACAACATGATGACTACAGTTAATAATATTGTGTTGTATATTTGAAAATTGATAACAGAATAGATGTTAAAAGTCCTCATCACAAGAAAAAAAGAAATAAACTCTGCATGTGTACAGATATTTCCTAGACTTACTTTGGTGATCATTTCACAAGTTAACATAGTCTTATCATTTTGCAGACAGAGGTTCATATAATTAAGGCTATGGTCTTTCCAGTAGTCATGTACGGATGTGAGAATTGGACCATAAAGAAGGCAGAGCACTCAGGAATTGATGCTTTTGAACTGTGGGATGCCGGAGAAGACTTGGGAGTCCCTTGGACAGCAAGATCAAACCAGTCAATCTTAAAGGAAATAAATCCTGAATATTCATTGAAAGAACTGATGCTGAAGCTGAAGCTCCAATACTTTGGCCACCTGATTTGAACAGACAACGCATTGGAAAAGATCCTGATGCTGGGAAAGATTGAAGGCAGAAAGAAAAGAAGGCAACAGAAGATGAAATGGTTGGATGGCATCACTGACTCAATGGACATGAACTTAGGCAAACTCCAGGAGGTGATGAGGGACAGGGAGGCATGTCATGCTATAGTCCACGGAGTCAGAAAGAGTCTGACATGATCTGGCAACTGAACAACAACAAATTCACTGTGCTATACATCTGAAACCAGTATGTTTCACACCCATTTTGCCTCAATAAATAATAATTAAAAAAAATTTTAAAAACAGCATTTTCCTCAGAAATCTACTACCAGAATGCACAGGTTATCCATAATAAAACAAGGAATGTGTTATAAAAACAAACAAACAAACAAAAAAAACTGTTGATAACATTAACTTCTAGAAAATAAAGCAAATTTCATTCCTCTGACTTATTTTCCTTTTTTTATGTCCTTTATATTTGCTTGATTTATTACTTTCTAGATATAATCTAGAACTTTTGAATTTGAATTTGAATATCAAATAATACATGATTATAATTTTATTTTAAAAGTAAAGGGGAGAACTTAAATGTTTAATATGGTAGAAGTGGTGAGGTAGAGGCATAACTTTGCACAGATAACTTCAACCTCTGAAATACCTTCCAATCTTGAGGTACTCTTATTAGAAGTTTTACAGCTTTCTTCCCAAGAGCTCAATTAGTAAAAAGTGAGATATAGAGGCTTCGTATTATCGTTTCATAACTATAAGGAGAGAATTCAGAAGACTGAGTAATAGATGGCAAATGACAGATTATGCAAGTATGACAGAAGCTGGATTTGATGATTTTGAATAACAAATTTTTAACTAAAGAATATGGCTGGGACTTCAACTCTATAAATTAAACTTCTGAACTGTTGAACTAATACATTGGATTTGCCTTTGAAATAAAGACCATTTTTTCCCCTAGAAAGTCTAATACATTGGAATGTAAATAATGACTCAAATTGGACTATTAATTCTCCAAGTAGTCTTCTAGGTTGGTGGGGTTTTCTGTATGCCTGTATTCAATTTCCAATAAAACAAAGTTCTCTATAAAATAACTGGAAATTTGTCAGTGTTCTAGACATGGTGCAACTTCTAAATATGAAATTACAAAATATATGGACAAAAATAGGGGCTATAAAATTGGGAGCAAACCTGTAGCAGTTTAGCAATCTGGACAAGTTCATTCTTTCCTTCAGCCAATCACAAGCAAGTTGAAATCCCATGAAAATAATGTGTCATTTTTGTATTCATCAAAATTTTACAGTTTTCAGAGTATAGGTCTTTCACCTCCTAGGTTAAGTTTATTTTTAGGTATTTGATATTTTTGTTTATTTGTTTGTTTTGATCAGTTTCAAATGAGATTGTTTTCTCGCTTTTTCTTCTGATATGGAACCACCTAAGATCACAGATTGCCAAAGCAATCTTCAGAAAAATGAGCAAAGCAGAAGGAATCATGCTCCCTGACTTCATAATAAACTACAAAGCTACAGTAATCAAAACAGCTTGGTACTGGCACAAAAATAGACACACTGATAAATGGAACTGAATAAAGTGTCTAAAAATGAACCCAGACACTTAAGGTCAGTTAATTGATGACAAAGTAGGCAAGAATATATGATGGAGAAAAGGTAGTCACCTCAGTAATGGATGCTAGGAAAACTGAACCATTACATGTAAAAGAATGGGATTAGAGCAGTCTCAAATACAAAATGGATTAAGGACTTAAATATAAAACCTGAAATCACAAAACTTCTAGACTAGAACACAGGTAGAACATACTTTGACATAAGTTGCAGCAATATTTTTTGGATCTGTCTCAGGTAAAATAAATAAAAACAAAAATAAATATATAGAACCTAATTAAACTTAAGAGCTTTTGCACAGCAAAGGGAACTATCAAACAAAAGACAAAAATATAACCAACTAAATGGGAGAAAATATTTGCAAGACATATTATCAATATGTAGTTTTTATCCAAAATATAAACAGCTTAAACAACTCAATATTTTAAAAAAATATGACAACCTGATTCAAACCTGGACAGAAGACCTGGATAGACGTTTTTCTGGAGAAGATGTACAGATGACTAACAAGCACATGGAAAGATGCTTGACTTTTGCAATTATCTGGGAAATGCAAATTAAGATTCTAATGTGATATTACCTGTCAAAATGGCTGTCATCAAAAAGATCACAAATAAAAATGTTGCTCATGATGCGAAGAAAAGGGAACACTTGTACACTGTTGGGGGGAATGTAAAATACTTCAGCTTCTGGGGAAAACAGATTCCCTGTATGCAGGTCAAGAAATAACAGTTAGAACCAGACAGACTGATTAGAACAACAGTTAGAACAACAGACTGGTCCCAAATTGGGAAAGGAATACGTCAAGGCTGTATATTGTCACCCTGCTTATTCAACTTATATGCAGGGTACATCATGTGAAATGGTGGGCTGGATGAGTCACAAGCTGGAATCAAGATTTCCAGGAAAAACATCAATAACCTCAGATATGCAGATGACACCACCCTTACGGCAGAAAGTAAAGAGGAACTAAAGAGCCTTTTGATGAAGGTGAAAGAGAAGTGTGAAAAAGTTGGCTTGAAACTCAACTTGCAAAAAGCCAAGATCATGGCATACAGTCCCATAATTTCATGGCAAATAGATGGGGAAATAATGGAAACAGTGACAGACTTTATTTTCTTGGGCTTCAAAATCACTGCAGATGGTGACTTCAGCCATGAAATTAAAAGACGCTAGCTCCTTGGAAGAGAAGCTTTCACAAAACTAGACAATGTATTAAAAAGCAGAGACATCAGTTTTGCCAACAAAGGTCCATATAAACAAGGCTATGGTTTTTCCAGTAGTCGTGTATGTATGTGATAGTTGGACCATAAATAAGAATTGATGCTTTCAATGCCATTCTCCCAAATCATCCCACCCTCTCCCTCTCCCACAGAGTCCAAAGTAATTAGGCTCCAATTAAAATAAATAAATTTAAATTAAAAAAAAAAAAAAAAGAATTGATGCTTTCAAACTTTGGAGAAGACTCTTGAGAGTCCCTTGGACAGCAAGATCAAACCAGTCAATCCTAAAGGAAATCAACCCTGAATATTCATTAGAAAGACTGATGATGAAGGTGAAGCTCCAAGACTTTGGCCACCTGATGTGAAGAGGTGACTCATTAGTAAAGACCCTGATAATGGGAAAGATTGAGAGCAGAAGGAGAAGGGGACGACAGAGGATGAGATGGTTGGATGGCATCACCAACTCGATGGACATATGGACATGAGCAAACTACATGAGCTAGTGAAGGACAGTGAAGCCTGGCATGCTATAGTCCATGGGGTTGAAAAGTGACTTAATGAGTGATCAACAAGTATATAGCATATATATCAATTTAAATATAGATACAACACATAAACATATAAGCCATATATTTATTCAGTCTTAAAGAGAGATGGAAATACCAGAACACCTGAGCTGCCTCTTGAGAAATCTGTATGCAGGTCAGGAAGCAACAGTTAGAACTGGACATGGAACAACAAACTGGTTCCAAATAGGAAAAGGAGTTCATCAAGGCTGTATACTGTCACCCTGTTTATTTAACTTATATGCAGAGTACATCATGAGAAATGCTGGACTGGAAGAAACACAAGCTGGAATCAAGATTGCCGGGAGAAATATCAATAACCTCAGATATGCAGATGACACCACCCTTATGGCAGAAAGTGAAGAGGAACTCAAAAGCCTCTTGGTGAAAGTGAAAGAGGAGAGTGAAAAATTTGGCTTAAAGCTCAACATTCAGAAAACTAAGATCATGGCATCTGGTCCCATCACTTCATGGGAAATAGATGGGGAAACAGTGTCAGACTTTATTTTTCTGGGCTCCAAAATCACTACAGATGGTGACTGCAGCCATGAAATTAAAAGACGCTTACTCCTTGGAAGGAAAGTTATGACCAACCTAGATAGCGTATTCAAAAGCAGAGACATTACTTTGCCAACAAAGGTTCGTCTAGTCAAGGCTATGGTTTTTCCTGTGATCATGTATGGATGTGAGAGTTGGACTGTGAAGAAGGCTGAGCGCCAAAGAATTGATGCTTTTGAACTGTGGTGTTGGAGAAGACTCTTGAGAGTCCCTTGGACTGCAAGGAGATCCAACCAGTCCATTCTGAAGGAGATCAGCCCTGGGATTTTTTTGGAATGAATGATGCTAAAGCTGAAACTCCAGTACTTTGGCCACCTCATGGGAAGAGTTGACTCATTGGAAAAGACTCTGATGCTGGGAGGGATTGGGGGCAGGAGGAGAAGGGGACGACAGAGGATGAGATGGCTGGATGGCATCACTGACTCGATGGACGTGAGTCTGGGTGAACTCCAGGAGTTGGTGATGGACAGGGAGGCCTGGCGTGCTGCGATTCCTGGGGTCGCAAAAAGTCGGACATGACTGAGTGACTGATCTGATCTGAAAGAATGAAATTCTGCAACAGATATAGCATGCTGCTGCTAAGTCACTTCAGTTGTGTCCGACTCTGTGTGATCCCACAGATTGCAGCCCATCAGGCTCTGCCGTCCCTGGGATTCCCCAGGCAAGAACACTGGAGTGAGTTGCCATTTCCTTCTCCAATGCATGAAAGTGAAAAGTGAAAGTGAAGTCGCTCAGTTGTGACCGACTGTCAGCGACCACATGGACTGCAGCCTTCCAGGCTCCTCCGTCCATGGGATTTTCCAGGCAAGAGTACTGGAGTGGGGTGCCATTGCCTTCTATGAGATATAGCATATATATCTATATATGTATACCATATATATAACAGATATAACGTGTATAGCATATATTTATTCAACCATAAAAAAGAATGAAATTTTGCCATTTGCAACAACATTGATGGACTTAGAGTACATTATGCTAAAAAAATAAATAAATCAGAGAAAGATAAATATTGTATGTTATCTCTCATATGTGGAATCTAAACAATAAAACAAATGGATAACAAGAAAGAAACAGACTCACAAATGTAACAAACTAGTGGTAACCAGAGGGGAGAGAGAAGTGGGAAGGGGCAATATAGCGATATGGAATTAAGAGACACAAAGTACTCTGTAGAAAATAGTTAAGAAACTATGGTATATTGTTCAGTACAGGGAACTGTAGGCATTATTTTATAATAGCTTTAAATGAACTATAATCTGTAAAGTATTGAATGAATATGTTGTACACCTAAAATTAATATAATATTGCAAATCAACTATACTTCAATTTAAAAAATGAGAAATCATGCAATTTCTATAAGAATGTCAGACAATAATAATCAATAAGACTCTGCCAGCTCTAATCCTTTATTGTTTTGCATAAAACAGGCTATTATATAATCAGAATCTTAGAGTTTAAAAGTCCATTCAAGCTGATGAAATCTACCCTCCTATTGGAGGATATATTTTAAGAATAATGAACATCAAAGAATAGAAGTTAATTGAGCTTTGAAATGCATATTTTTTTTCACTTCTTTTTGTAGCACAGACTGTTGGGATTCCACTCTTGCCTTCATGCAGGGACTGCTGGTTGTCCCCAGTAGGAAACACAAATCTTCTGAGGCTGTGCAGCATTCCTTCTATCTGTTCTCCTTAGAATGTCTTTGTTGGATCTATCTGAATGTAGGGGATAATTGGAATCCTTTTGTGCCTAGTTCATTCAGGACGAGAAGCAACCTTAGATGGAGGATGATAGGGCAATTGTTTATGTGACAGTCTCTTACTGTCTTTTAGGTATTCTAGCCTATTTGAGAGCAAGGACTGTTCATTTATGTTCCTTCATAGAAGTTAGTTTTGTGTCTTCTGCAAAAAAAAGGAGCCCTGTGTGTCTTTCAAGAGAGTTTTACAATGATTCATTTGTTATATCCCCACAGTAACTCTGTGGATAGTCAAGATTAAGTATCATTCTCATTTTCTAGGAAGCAAAGTAAGGTGAGATGACTCGTTCAAAATTAATAGAACAAATAAGCAGCAAAACTGGAACTGGAATTAAGTTTTCCCTGATTGGTTCTGTGCAGTTTCTGCTGCTCCACTTCCGGATGTAGGATTTGTCTTACAGTTATTACTTTACAATTGTCTGTTGAGACCAAAGTGATGAAGCAACTTCTCAAAACTCCTTTCAACTTGTATTCTATCTACTAGTTCAATCTTTATTTCTATACTAGAAAATTCATTTTCCTGAATTACCTGTATCAGTTCCTTAATTCAGCACAATTATCAATTAATTTACTAAAAAGGTAATTTGTATGATTCCTTGCCTTAAATGCAATCCCATTCAAATGTATATTGCATGCAATACTAAAAAGAAAATCACCCAGATAACACTGATTATTCATTGAGTTATCATGAAATATGGAGTGGATGTTACAATTAATGTAACTCCATTTATCACATGGTAATTCTCAACAATGCTAAATTCTATTGGCTATTTGTAGGTTGATACTGTTATATAGTACTAACAGATGTTAAATTAGTTTATAAAAACACCTAGGAACAACTGTAGCAGCAGATTGCTTGTAAGTAATAGGCGAGATTATAAAATTCAGATAACATGAAATACAATAGGTTTATACTGAGAGAAAGAAAAATACATACAAATCTTAGCAACAAGGTATTGAATGGACTAAATTAAGATAAATTCAAAACAAACGGATTCTATATGAGTTAATATCATTAATAGTAAAGATAGTTCATTAGGTACTCTCCTATCAGGGAACTTCCATGCTTCTCTCATCCATTTTTGAGATGCTTGCTATTATATATTCCCTTGAAATTCATGATAGTGTTTACTACATACAAATGCATATGTCAGATATAGAAAATTAGCAATTCATAGAAAATGATGAATAAAATTTACCTAGAAAATAAGGGGTTATAAAAAGTTCCATATTCCCTCTAACTCTGTGAACAAGTTGGTTATTGCAGTCAGTGAAACTGGGATGTTTCAATCATATTCTAATGGAAACAAGAGTGCCATCTTCACAAAAGCGACACTTCCGTATAATGAGGCTAGATTTGATTCTGTTTGATTTCTCTCCAGAGATTGTGTTATGCAATAAACACAGAAACAGTAACACAACAGATGTTTGAAAACAAAAACAACAACAAAAAATAAGCATTTCTCCCCTCCAGAAGTTGCTGCTGTCCACATTAGTTTAAATAAATTTAAAATTTCTCAACCACAATTACAGATTATCTGATAAACATTGGTGCGAGGGAAGATATTTTTGAAAGAAGGCATTAATGGCATTTCTCTATAAAAATATGCCAGAATATTTAATGAAAATATGCGTTCTTGCTGAAAATTTTTAATTGGAATTTTTGATATTTGGATTTGTAAGGGAGGAGAGAGAGGTTCTTTTGGTGAGAAATCAGAAGGCTATGTACAGGGTAGATTCTAAACAACATTTTAATTCTGTTCAGTAAAATCATTTATTACTCTGGCTACAAAAGAGCCAGCCCTGTTGATTCTCAATGCTTTTTAATGCTCTGTGACTAGCATTACAATGACTGACGCAACACAATGCATGGAGGAAAAAGTTCTCTCTCCCTCTCCCTCTCTCTCCGATCAATATGCTGGAAGAAAATGTCACAGACTCCATTGAAGGTAATAGGTTTAGATCACCATTACACTTTCTATTCAATGAGCTGAGGCTGTTTGGGCCATTTCTGTTGGAAAATTCACCTGTTTGAAAGATTCATTTTATTCAATGCATTAGAACAAAACAGCAGAGAAGCGAGAATGCTCCACCTCCGGCTTGTACCCTTCCTTCTTTCTGTTGCAGATACATTTCAGTCCCAGCTACACAGCCAGATCTAATTGAAATATATGGAAACCTCAGCAGCAGGGTCATTGAAAAAAAGGTAGTAGAAAGAGCAGGTGTAAGTTTTTCTTCGTTATCATTCTCCTATTTCTCAGCACTCATTCCTTCCATTCAGTCTCTCCTCCCGGGCTTCTCTGAATCCTCTGTCGTAACATGCTCCATGCTAGCCTCCTCTTTGCAAGAAGTCCTCTCCTGGGGTCACGCCATTCCTTCTGCCTTCATCATCCTCTGTCTAGTCCTATGATCCATCAAAGGTAATTAAAATTATATCACACCAGTCTCAGATGTTCTTGCAAAAACTGGTGTAATGACTCATTACTTACTAATATTCCACACATTAGAAGATCATCATCTTACCTTTAATAAGTACCTCCCACAGAAGGTTTAGGAAGAGGGAATAATCTGTTCTATCCTTCTGTAAGCCTGACTCAAAGACTTTTGGCAATGGAATTTCAGTTCACTCTCTCATCTGTAAGTGGTTTTGAGAAGGAACATCTGAGTGGGTGGGTGGAGGTTTGTAAACTCACAAACTACATCACCTCTCTATTTCCATTGTTTAGCTAGCATTTTTCTCAATTTTTATGTAAAGTAATGTGGAGCAGGCAATGGCAACCCACTCCCACTCCAGTACTCTTGCCTGGAGAATCCCATGGACAGAGGAGCCTGGTGGGCTACAGTTCATAGGGTCATGAAGAGTCAGATACGACTGAGCGACTTCACTTTCACGTTTCACTTTCATGCACTGGAGAAGGAGATGGCAACCCACTCCAGTATTCTTCCCTGGAGAATCCCACGGACAGAGGAGCCTGGCAGGTTATGTTCTATAGGATTGCAAAGAGTCGGACACTGTTGAAGTGACTTAACATGCATGTATGTATGAATGAAACAATAAAAGTCCCTAAGATGTTTAAATGAATCAGTTGATCAGAGTTCTTTCATCTGATAAATAGTCATCACTTTGCAGTCCAGAGCATTTACATGGAAGAGAGCACAGATGGTGTTATTGGGAAACAAGAGAAATGCACACAGACTCAGTGGGGTCCCCTCTTCTTCCAAAATAAGCATTTATAAAATATATGGACCACATTTCAACTAATCAAATGATACATGCAACTTAGTTCTCAAAAGAAAAACTTGGGTGTTATCTTCCTATGAGTGATGTTTATGCTGGGCAAAAGATCATTAAAAATTCAGATTCCAAAGCTCTGGATGTCCTTAGGCCTTCAAATCATTTAACCAAACAAAGAGAATTCTCATGCTAATGAGGGCAAAAAATTGGATTCCCCAGTTTACAGAGTATACCAAACTGAACAAAATTGTCAGCATAACATTGAAATTACTTTTTTGATAAGCTTGGCCATTTACAAATCATCAGACAATTACATCTTCCAAAAACTATTTAGCATCAATTCACTCTGCCTTTTCAACAGTGCACTTGACTAATTCCAAATAAATTGAAAAAAATTACCTTGCAGATTGCAAGAAACTGACCAAAAACAATCACTAGAGTTTTAAATTATATATTGTTAAGCAAAAGAGTTTTCCTTTGCTTCATCATCTGTGTTCCAGACATTAACACTTTAAAACAAAGAGAAAGACAGCAATGAATATGGGACCTAAAACCAAATTTCATCATAAGAATTTCTGTTAAAGAATTTTTGTTATACTTTTTACATTACATTTAATGGGCTATGTGAGGTCATTCTCTACACCTCTTTCTACATGTAAAGTCATACCTTTGTCCCTGCAATTACTGATTATTAACTAGAAGCTTCTTAATAGAGGAGAAATTAGAACTTACAAAATGATGCTAATATTGAGGGAATCAAATCAAGGATCCTAATAACCATAGCCTTTCCTGCAAAGTAATGAAATCACTAAATTTGGTTCTTCTCCACAGAAACTGTCCCAGGACCTTAGGACTCCAATTCTTGAAACACCTTGTGGGCTCTCATCTAAAATCTGTTCAGAAGAAAAGATCTAAAATCATAGGTCTTGGACAACAACTCCATCTAAAGAATCCATAAGGTCAGAGAACAGCACTGGCTTCTGTGGATCAAGTTTGACAAATACTGTTTCAATATATCCATATACATCCATATCTCAGGTATATGTAAGAATTGGATTCAGAATATTTTGTATTCAAACATATTGTGCGTATTTAGTTACTCAGTCGCGTCCAACTCTTTGCGACACTTTGAACTGGAGAGCGCCAGGCTCCTCCATCCATGGGATTTTTCAGGCAGGGATACAGGAATGGGTTGCCATTTCCTCCTCCAGGGGATCTTCCTGACCCCAGGACTAAACCTGTGTCTCCTGAATTGCAGGCAGATTCTCTACTCACTCATCCATCAGGGAACCTATATTCAAATAAATATGGGGTACTCCTTAATCAAAATATATTTTAGTCACCCTTGCAATAAGTTGGCATTTCATCAGAAAAAGTTCATTTTAAAAATTATATTAGCTTCACCATTTCTTAATAAGATGAAAAGCAGGACTTTTTACTTAGCAGTGAGTCAATACTATGTAATATAAACACAAATGTCAGTAGTAAATAAACCTATGATTTATTTTTTGTTTGGGCCCTCTTCTGGCATTCTCCATTTGCCTTCAGAAATGATGGCCTTGTTACATGAAGACTGAGATAGCTGCATCAACAAGTCATAACAAGTGAATTTCCCTGATTCAGTGCATGGCCTTCCATGCAGCCTTGTCCTTGAGAATACCTGTCCTTGTGAGCTGGATTCATCTGATGTGGTGTTTGGTGTAAACCATCAAGGTGATGGATTCTTCTTGATTAAAGAGATGGGGATGTCAAAAGCCTTGACAGATATAATGTCCATCAAAGATGTTTTAAAATCCAGTGAGAAAAAGAAATTCACAAAGTATTAAAAACAGAGATATATCTGTGAGAGACAGAGAGGAGAAGGAGGGAGATAAAAAGTCACGTCCCATGTCAACTTCTATTCTGTTCCCAAAGGAAAAAGGAACTTCTAAGAGGTCACTGGTCTTTGGCTAAAGGATACATAACACTCTGAACCAATAAATCAGGGTCTTGTGGGGACTTGAGAAAAGTAAAAGGATTGCCATTGCTCCAGTTCACCCCTTCTATCAGGGGATAACAATATAGGACAGTGATTAAGTAAAGAGGTATTAACAGACCAGTGGCCAAAAATCCTCCACTGAGAACAGTTTGGGGCAAAAGCAATTTGATTTAAAATAACTACTGGTCCTAGAATAGACTGGAGCCTCCTGTCTCTCTGTAATTGTTAAAAAGAAAAACAGAGACAGGGAGAAAACACAGAGGAACATTTTAACCCTTTGTATAGTACAGTTGTCATTCTTATCTTAGCAGTTATTTTATCCACTCTATGGTCCTAAGTTTAATTTCATTCAAAAGTCATAATAGTCTCTTAGCTGAAGTGCTTTACAACTGATCATTAATTTAGCTTCAGGGCATGAATACTAAAGAAAAGAAGATACCAATTAAATTTCAATTGGCTATTTTTTAAAGCTGCAAACAGCAGAATCCCCATTTCAATTTAATTAACTGAGAGCGGGAGTTAGAGAAACAAAACCCTTGTACTTTCATATTTTGTACTTCTATTTCTATATTTTTTCAAAAATTTGCTTTTCTAGATGAACAAGAATTGAACATCAAAAACCAATAAGAAAACAGATACTACTGACTACATCGGACCATTACCACTGCCATTATTACAAGTTTGTATTATATTTTGCCACAAAACAGAAACCTCTGTGAGAGTGGTACTCACTTTATTTTCTTTCTTTTTAAATTTGAAACCACTGGGAAAGACAGAGATCTGTGCTTCCCAGGCAGCCTCAACATTTATCAAACCATCCCAGAGAGAAACTCAAAATGACATTTTTCAGTGCATGAAAGAGAAACTGTTCCTTATAGATGAAAGAATATTCCTCTGTTGATAGAAAATGAAGTCCAAAAAAGGGAAGAGAGCAAATGTGGAAAATTATTTTCATTTAAGCCATGCAACCCATATTCTCCCTTTATTTTAATGTTTGTTTTCCCTCTGGGCCAAAGCCAGCTTCAGTTTAGGTAGAGAATTTAGATTAACACAACCACAAGGGTTCTAGATCTCTTCTTTGGCCTAGAAGAGTAGCATGATTTCTACTATTCCTGCTATTTTTTTGGAAGCTCTCTAAATGCAAAAGTCTTCACAGAAATGAGAAGCAGTAATACCTTTGATTTGTTTATTCAGGTCAGTCAGTTCAGTCGCTCAGTTGTGTCCGACTCTTTGTGACCCCATGGACTGCAGCACACCAGGCTTCTCTGTCCATCACCAACTCCTGGAGTTTACTCAAACTCATGTCTGTAGTGTCAGTGATGCCACCCAAGCATCTCATCCTCTGCCGTCCCCTTCTCCTCCCACCTCAATCTTTCCCAGCATTAGGGTCTTTTCAAATGAGTCAGTTCTTCCCATCAGGTGGCCAAAGTATTGGAGTTTCAGCTTTAGCATCAGGCCTTTCAATGAATATTCAGGACCGATCTCCTTTAGGATGGACTGGTTGGATCCCCTTGCAGTCCAAGGGACTCTCAAGAGTCTTTTCCAACATCACAGTTCAAAAGCATCAATTCTTCGGTGCTCAGCTTTCTTTATAGTCTAACTCTCACATCCATACACAACTAATGGAAAAACAATAGCTTTGACTAGATGGACCTTTGTTGGCAAAGTAATGTCTCTGCTTTTTAATAAGTTGTCTAGGTTGGCCATAGCTTTTCTTCCATGGAGCAAATGTCTTTTAATTTCATGACTGCAGTCACCATCTGCAGTGATTTTGGAACCCAAGAAACAGTCTGTCACTCTCCATTGTTTTCCCATCTATTTGCCATGAAGTGATGAGACCAGAAGCCATGATGTTAATTTTCTGAATGCTGAGCTTTAAGCCAACTTTTTCACTCTCCACTTTCACTTTCATCAAGAGGCTTTTGAGTTCCTCTTCACTTTCTGCCATAAGGGTGGTGTCATCTGCATATCTGAGGTTATTGATATTCCTCCCGGCAATCTTGATGCCAGCTTGTGCTTCTTCTAGCCTAGCATTTTGCATGATGTACTCTGCATATAAGTTGAATAAGCAGGGTAACAATATACAGCCTTGACGTACTCCTTTCCCTATTTGGAACCAGTCTGTTGTTCTATGTCCAGTTCTAACTGTTGCTCCTTGACCTGCATACACATTTCTCGGGAGTTTCTTCAGGTACTGAGTGAATACTGAATAAACTCAGGATTTTATTCAGGTAAAGTTTATTCATGTATCAAGAATATAATGTGGGCTTCCCTGGTGACACAGATGGTAAGGAATCTGCCTGCAATGCAGGAGACCTGGGTTCAATCCCTCAGTTGGGAATATCCCCTGGAAAAGAGAATGGCAACCCACTCCAGTTTTCTTGCCTGGAGAATCCCAATGGACAGAGGAGCCTGGAGGTCTACAGTCCATGGGATCACAAAGAGTCAGACACGACTGAGTAAGTATAGCACAGCACAGCACACAGAGTATAATGCATAGCTGAAACCCTGTCGTTCAGGGTTTTAATTGGGTAGATATTGGAAGTGCTGTTGCTCTTTGTAGGATACTGAAAGGGGAAATAAGGCAAGGGTGTTTGTAGTTAGAGATAAGGAAACAAGCAAGAGTAGATTTGAAAGGTTCTATTTATCTATCTGGGCTTCCCTAGTGGATTAGTGGTAAAGAATCTGCCTGCCCACACAGGAGACATGGGAGATTTGGGTTTGATCCCTGGGTTGGGAAAATCCTTTGGAGAAGGAAATGACAGCCATTCCAGTATTCTTGCCTTGGAAATCCTAATGGAGGATCTCAGGAAGCTACAGTCTGTGGGGTTAGACACGACTTAGCCATTAAACAACAACAACAACAACAATTGACTGATGGGTTGATCAATCATGTATCTACCTATCTCCCTGAGAAAAGAAAGAAGAACAAAAATGACTTTGAGATCTTGGCACAGAGTTCATACAAAAACCATGCTGGATGAATTGATGTATTTAGACATTAATAACAAAGAAAAAAATGTGGACCCATTCTCAAAAATTATATACCTTCTTTCACATTTATCAAAATTTCAAAGACAGAACTTGATGTTTCTAAGCTGTGTTTCCAGGGTCCACGGCCTGTGGTAGATGGTGAAGGACAAGGAGGCCTGGCATACTGCATGCAGTCCATGGGGTCACAAAGAGTTGGACATTTTTCCTCCAAGCCCATCCAGATAGGTAGTATTAGAAGATGGGGATTCTGCTTCATTTCCACCATGGAGCTATGACTGGCTATTGTCTAAGCTCTCCAAGCCTTACTTATCTTTTCCAGACCACTCCACAAATATTTGTGGAGCCCCTTAGTGCTGGTTTCACCCCAGATGCTGGGACTAAACCAAGGAACAAAGCAAAGTCTCAGCTGGTCAGGGAGAGATAATAAACGAATCAGCATGTAAAGATACATCAACAGGAGAAGGTTTTGGAGGAAAGAAAAGTGAGGTGGTGGAAGAATTGGCTGCTAGGGTGGGGCCTGAAGTTTCCCTTAGGGAGTTTTACAAAGGTCTTTCTAACACAGTTTGATTTGGGAAGAGAAGGGAAGAATTGGAAGAAATGCAGTGTGGGTGAACACTGAGGTGTAAACAGCTTGATAAGCTCTGTGTGTTTTGAGGAGACAGTCACATCCAGAGCATGGGGAACCAGCAGGGAGACAAGGAGCAGGAGGGAAGGACTTAGCATGGATGTGGAAGAGGAAGATTGAATTCCAACCAACAGGCTTTATAGCCATTGTAATAATTCTGCTACTATGGTGCCTGAGAAGAGAAACTAGTGTCAGGTTTTGAGCTGAAGATGGTCTTGGCTGTGTTCACATCTGGTATGAACATGGATGATAATCATATTGATATCTCTGACTGGTTTAAAAAAATTGAGATAATGCCTGAAAAGTCAACACAGAAAAGTTGCCATGGGGCTCGATCAGTACCTGCAAAGTCTAAATATACAAATTGTAAAACCTATTCTATAGGCTCATCTGCCTTGTCAATGTTCTCTTCTGTGTGGGCTTTGCCTCCCATCTAGGCTTTGAATTCCTTGAAGAAAGGGCCATTTTGTACCTTTTTTTCTGTCAGAGAATCTAGATTTGCACATGGTGGCTGGCTTAAGATTTTTGTGAATTAATAGGTTGCTGCTGCTACTGCTGCTAAGTCACTTCAGTCGTGTCCGACTCTGTGTGACCCCATAGACAACAGCCCACCAGGCTCCCCCGTCCCAGGCAAGAACACTGGAATGGGTTGCCATTTCCTTCTCCAATGCATGAAAGTGAAAAGTGAAAGGGAAGTCGCTCAGTCGTGTCCGACCCTCAGCGACCCCATGGACTGCAGCCTACCAGGCACCTCCATCCATGGGATTTTCCAGGCAGGAGTACTGGAGTGGGGTGCCACTGCCTTCTTTGGAATTAATAGGTTACTGTAAGTATTAATAAAAATATCTGTCACACACCAACAAAAGTGTCTGTAGGGCCTCCCTGCTGGCTCAGCTGGTAAAGAATCCTCTTGCAATGCAGGAGACCTGGGTTTGATCCCTGGGTTGGGAAGATCCCCTGGGTAAGGGAAAGGCTACCCACTCCAGTATTGTGGCCAGGAGAATTCCATGGACTGTATAGTCCATAAGGTTGCAAAGAGTCGGACATGCCTAAGTGACTTTCACTCATTCAGGCATCAACTCCCATTGCAAGCAAGTCTTGTGTTCACTGGGAAGGAATATACAAGCAAGTCTGGGAAAAATCTCCTCGTGAAGAATGAGAGTGGGCTATTCCCCACTCAGACCCTTGTTCCTAAAAGTCTCTCTGTCCAAATTTCCCTTAAAGTATCTAGAAAAGAATTGAAAGTTAGAGTTGCTCAGTCGTGTCGGACTCTTTACGACCCCATGAACTATTCAGTCAATGGAATTTTCCAGGCCAGAATACTGGACTGGGTAGCCTTTCTCTTCTCCAGGGTATCTTCCCAACCCAGGGATTGAACCCAATCTCCCCAATTGCAGGTGGGTTATTTACCTTTTGAGCCACCAGGGAAGCCCAAGAATACTGGAGTGGGTAGCCTACCCCTTCTCCAGCAGGTCTTCCCAACCCAGGAGTCGAACCAGAGTTCCCTGCATTGCAGGCAGATTCTTTACCAATTGAGCTATCAGGGAAGCCCTAGATATTATTTTAAACAATATGTTTTAAGATTGTTTAATTAGACTGTGAATGAAAGGAAATAATCCCACAATACATATTAACATATTTATAAACTTTATGAAAATGTTATTTCTGCTGCCCTATTCCAGAACCACAGTCATTGTCTGAGGTTACTCTTCTGAATTAGAGTAAAATATATGTTCATCATCCATAATATGCAAAAGAGTCAGAGGATGCAGCAGACACAGAAGTTGTGCCTGGGGCCACATGTGATTATGGACAAAATACTGAATATTTCTCAGAGAACACAGATCCTGGCCGGACCTTTGTTTGCTACTTGGGGGGAAAGGAGTCAGACTGGGCTTTATTGCCCAGTTTCTTTAATGACAAATACAGGTGCAGACACATGCTGCCAAAAACATCACAGGGATGTATTGATTCCAAGCATAAACATATAGATAAAATCACTTCTTAAATTGCCTAAAGGAATCAGGGTGCACTATTCCCTAAACAAAGTTTTATAAGTGCATTTTAGGCAAACAAATATTCAGGGCTTCCCTGGTGGCTCAGATGGTAAAGAATCTGCCTATCAATGCAGGAGACCTGGGTTCAATCCCTGTGTTGGGACGATTCCCTGGAGGGGAAGGCAACCCACTCCAGTATTCTTGCCTGGAGAATCCCATGGACAAAGGAGCCTGGGGAGCTATAGTCCATGGAGTCACAAAGAGTCAAACATGACTGAACGACACATTTTCACTTTCAAACAAATATTCAGGTAGTTAATGCTACAATAAACTTTTTTTTTTTTTTTTTTTACAATAAACTTTTTAAAGAGAGTGGTTAATATGTACTGTAGTAATCAGAGAAAGCTTCTGGAAGCATATGAGCTTTAAGATGGACTAGAAGTCACAATTTTCCAATTTTACTTTGTAAGTCAAAGTTAAGCTTCTGGTGAAGTCACTCTTTAGCTTCATTTAACTTGCTCACTTTGTCTTCTTTCTCTGTCTTTGTCTTTTAAAATTTCAAGTGCATATTTTGTTCTATTTTAAAATTAATTTAGTCATGAAGATTCTATTTGTTCTTTTATTTATTTCTCATATTTCTTCTTTTTTTCCAGACATTCTTGAACTTTATTTTTCTCTTCCTCACCTGGTTTCCTAGACCCTGCAAATTCAAGGATATACCACCTACCATATGTTTGCTGAGAAATTCTGCCAGGAGTCCTGGGTTATATCAAGTCCTGTCTACCTCAGGCAGCCATTTTGCTTCCCTCATTTGCTTCATGCTTCCCTCATTAATGTGCTGAAATGTTGCTGATTGCCTCTGTGGCCCCTTAATTAAAGACAATTAAAAGTTGCTGGGTTACCATGGGGATGACTGATTACCCAGCGGAGTTCACGTTTGAGAAGATGAACCCTCAATAGTTCTTTTGCATGAGAAACAAGGACTTAGCCCTCAGGCCCCTTTATTTCATTCCCACAATATTAGTAAGTTACCTAAGCTCTTATTAAGGTTGGAACTCTGGTCCCTTTTGAATGGAGTCATCCCTCAAAACAATTTCTCAAATGTCTCTTTATTCCCCTTTCTCAGGCTCCTTCTTGAATCTGCCACCACAGAATGGAAGAGATAGAAATGCACTTAAACAGCTAATTAAGCTATAAAGAGTTAAGCAAGTCAGCCAACAAGATATCAATGCAGTCTGTTACATATCTCAGGCTTATGGAGGGAGACTTTCAGAGTGCTCCCTGTCCTCTTGCTCCCAGACCAGTTCTTATTAAATCATGTACAGACTCGTGTGCACTGGTCCTCTTGGCTGCCGGCCTGGGTTCACAAAGGCAGGCGCAAATTACTTTCTGATTGCTATTTCTACCCCCTTGTCTGGTTATTTTAGCCTGGGACACTATCTTCTTTTTCTTTCTTTCTTTTTTTTTTTTAATTAACAACAGAAAGGAGAGATGAAAAAGCAGAAAAGTTAATTTTTCCATAAGACACTAGTCTGACCTTTTAGAATACCATTAACTGACCCGATCCTTCCTCTTGGGTTTTTTTTTTTTTTCCCCCTTATTTTGCCTAGTGAACTTTCTAGTCCTATGCTTCTTCTGATTGCTTTCAAGACTTCCATGGGAGGGGATTTTCCTTAAAATATCAGGGTTACCTCGGGAATCAGCGAGCCTGTGCACAGTAGCCTCAATCCTACCTGGATGGCCCTTCCAGTGCCCTCTGACAGGCTGGGATTTCTGGCCCCTACAGCTGCATCTGTTCAATGATTACCTGTTTGGTCCCTTCATCTGGTTCTCAATCACTTCCAGGAAATGGAACGCCCTAAAGGAGAAATCTTAACATATCCAGGCAAGTCCCAAAGGTTTTGCCTTCATTAAGTAACTCAAAAGATGTTTAACTGCTTTAAAAAATAATAATAATAATTAATTTTTGTCTGTGTCGGGGTCTTCACTGATGTGTGTGGGTCATCTCTAGTGGCAGCGAGCAGGGGCTACTCTCTACTCACAGCTCTTGGGCTTCTCACTGCATAGCTTCCCTTGTTGGCTCCCGGGCTCTAGAGTGTGCAGGCTCAGCAGTTGTGGCGCAGAGGCTTAGTTGCTCCACAGCATGTGGGATCTTCCCAGACCAGGGATCGAATCCATGGCAAGCAGATTCCTATCCACTGGACCAGCAGGGAAGTTCTGGTTTAACATCTTTTGCCTCAAAAGATGAATAGAACTCCTATGGGCCATCTTATATGTATGAAAATGCACAATTTTCCCACACTTATTTGCCATGTCACTCAATAGATGTTGGTCCTTGCTATTCTCAGAGGATTCTACCCTCAGGAGCTCCAGGACTTCCAGGTAACTTTTTTGTATTATGATCATGGCTGTCTAGACCATTAATTGACCAAGATGCCTTCTCAATTGTAGTATTTATCTTCTACTCCTGCAGCCCAGGTCCCCATGTTCATGACAGAAATCAATGTTTCTAGGGGCTCCTAAGCCTGACATTGGGATCAGGGGAATATCAGTAAGTTTAGAGAAAGATCGTAAATTATCTAAACTGACTCCATGCAAAATTTTATTTGTTAAATTGAACCACAGAATAAAGTGTTTTTTAATAAACCTCACCCTCTGCTGTAGTTATGACTATCTTTCTTTTTCACTTTTGATTAGAATTTTGAATTTCTATTTAATCCCAGTCACTCATACTATCTAAAATGCCTGGTTTGAAGGAGTTAGAATGGTAACTCACAAATGTATTCAACCCAAGGGAAATAACAGAACAATGTAGTCAATGTATTCCCTATGTTTCTTCCCATTCTTTCTACCTCTGTGTAAGGTCTTCACAATAGCACACTGCATTTGTATTCTAAAAAATTTTTGATTATTATTACAGAAAGCTTCTCTAATGCACCCTGCATGTAACGCCCCAGCAATCCTTGATGGATTTGCTACCTTCACAATAAAATAATCTTAATAATTTTTAAAGCCAATAAGCAGAAACTAATTTCAAGAGCCGGCTTTGTGCATGCTAGATCCTAGCCATGGCACTTAGTATTTTCCACAGATAATGGAAGCATAATAGGTGTGAAAGGCTGACAATTTGGACTTTGTAGGTGGCGAGGAAAGGGTCACCGGCGAGGCCACCTGTCCTTTGTTCGTGCGCGGCGCAGCCATGTTTCAAGTAGTCCCGGGGTAAGGTTCCCTCGCACTGTGCTCGCAGCAGGACGCTAGCCTGACCTGTAGAGACCACCTCGGAGAGCATGTGTAGTTCACTTTCCAGGACCGGCTCTGTCCTTGATCTCTGTGCTGTGACTGACATCAAGGTGACCAATTAGTGGGCACCGTGATGGTGTTTTCTGTGATGTTCGAAGGGCGCAGAGGTCACCGTGATTCAAGCCTCACTCACTCCTGGGAGGCTGCACAAAGCCATGTCTCTGAAGTCTGACTTCAACACAGCATCCCACAAATGAAGGTATGGCTCCTTTTTTGAACTTGACCAGGAACCTGCTCGCTGAGCAGGGTACTGAAATGCAGCTGCTCCAGCAATTTTGAATAGTAAAGATCTGCTGATTGCCAAAGCTGAGCTTTACCCGGTGACAAGGTAAACCGGGTCATTCTTAAGGGGAGATGAAGGCAAGAGGACCAGGAAGGAAGAGACAGCTTACAGGATTTTAGGGCCTGTGGGACTAAAACTTTACAGTGAGTAAACCCATATCAATGTTTTCTTTCAACTTCCTATTCCATTAAACAATTTGCCAATATTTGTTTTACATCAGTTAACAGTCATGGAATCTTGTGTCTCTTTAAAATTTGAAAAGTGCTTTGCCATTCTAGCAACATTGTGAGTTAAGGAGATTAATTGTTTGCAAGTATCTGATGAAGCAAAATAAGACTTTAGGAAACCCCTAGTCCTGTGTATTCTTTGCTTCATTTAGTTGGCAACAAGACAGGGCCCGCCCAATGAGTCCAGGATGAGGAGATGGATGATTCCCTGCTTAGGAGGCTAAGATACCAGCAGGGCAAGCAGCCCTGAGAGAATCAGGCAGGAGGCAGCTCTGATGATCAGAGTAAGATCAGAGACCATCAGCTTGTACAACTCAAGGAGCAGCCCAGAGGTGAATGTTTAACCTGTAAACAGACCATTGCTGTGATCTGTTTTATCCTACTGGGATGTGGTTCTGGTAGGATTGGCAGATTTAGCAAATAAAAATATAGGAGGTCAGTTAAGTTTGGATGTCAGATAAATAACAAAAAATAATATGCACTCATATTGCATGATATATATGTGTATCTTTACTTGAAATGAAAATTTAGCTTGGTTTTCTGTGTTGCAGGCCCACACTGGGGTGGGTACCAGGGCTGGAATGATTCTGGAACCCAGTCAGTAAAAATGTCAGCCAATGGTTGAGAGTAAGTAAAATCAGGATCTGGATATATGAAGACTCTGAAATTTCTAACTGTGCTTTAGTGACACAGTATTTTTTTTTTTTTTCTTACTATGTTTTCTTCTTGGTAAAAAATATATAGAAATAAACAACCAAGCTAGTGTTGATATGGAAGCCACTTGGCTTCCTAGGTTGTCCAAGCCAGTTTAAACATCTTTTTACTTTCTGTTTGCCTCACTTTTCCTCTCAGGACCAGAGCCCTCCTAGTTCCTCTGAATCCCACTACCCCAAACATGTTTTGGGCATCCCTCTCCCCATCAACTCACACACACATACACACAAAGGGGTACACACTTTTGAAATCTTCTCAATGTTCCCTATCTTAATTTCCTATAATGTGACTGAAGCAAATTCTGTAGACTACGTCATGCTGTCATAATTGATGATGATATTCATGGTTTACATTGCTAAGGCACAGGAGTAAGGCCGTCCAGAGGTTGATCTTGAAGCAAAGAGTCAGACTCCAGTAGCCAATGAGATGGTGTTTCAGGTTAGGGAAACTTTCCTTATCTCTGAAATCAGGCCATGTTGGAAACTTCTGGGAAGCAAGGATGGCTCTGCCTTCAGGGAATGGGAAAATCTTTGGGCTCTGCATTTACATTTAGGCTGACTTCCAAACAGGAGTCTCTGCTTCCTGAAGAGCCAATGCATAGCCACCATACTCTGATCTTTTGACCTGCTTTATAAGCTCTCATCTCAAATATTTTCTCAAATTCTGATACTGCCTACCCAAATGACAATATTATAAACGACTGCCCCTCCTCACTCCAGAAAAAAAAAAAAAAAAAAGGAAAATGAAAGAAGGAAGGAGAGAAGAAAGAAAGCACCATTTTGCCCGTATGGACCCCTAAGGGACGCACTTGAATCTGGTTATAATATAAAAAGAACTCCATGATATTCAGATGAGAAAGACTACAAAATGTGTAAATGCCAAGTGTCATTATAATCACAGAGTTCATCTTGCTAAAGAAGCTTATAATTTCTCAGACATTTACCACAGCTCTCTCTGCCCCCATGGAGATGAGTTATAATCAGATGCAACCACAGGCCATTGTCTCTGAGCCAGACTCAAAGGGACTCTCCATTAAAAAATACTAACATTATTCATTTGTCTTTATTTGGTGTGGTGATTATATCTGGGGAGCGAGACACCAGACCAAAACATCACACTACTCTTTGAGGCAGGGCTGCTGCTGCATTTTAATCTAACAGCCCACTGCTGCTATGATTGGCATTTGTGTGAAAAAGAAAGAATAACAGTTTACAGGTGAAAATCTCCTTATCCCTCTTGGCTATTGACTCTTTCTCTCTCTCTCTCCCTTCCTCACTGTTAATCTTCTCTTCCTGCACTGTCTTCCCTACCTCATCCTCTCCCTCCTCCCAGTCCTCTCCCCTCCTCCTCTCCCCTTTCTCCTCCCTCCACCCCTTTCTTCAGGGCTCTAGTGCTGCGGCAGCATCTGTAATACCAGGGGACTGTCCTCTAACTGACAACTGAATTGCCCCTGTGAGTTTTCAGGGCTCCAGTTTATTTCCAGTCTGGGTTGTTTTGGGTAAGATTTCAAACTGTATTTACAAAAAGGAAGAAAACGAGCTCATTAATCTCTTCTGCTTTCTCAGTCCTGCTTGCTCTATTTCTTCAAACTTTTTCTTTTCTTTTTCCCCCTTTCTCTGAAATAGACTTTGAAAATAGAGTTTGGTACCAATAAAATTAATCTGATCAAGTCATGCCAACTGGAATTCTAAAATGTGCACAGTCCAATTATCACCCCAGTCCCTATTAAGGGACTGCTCTGGCGTTTCTCTCATAGGTGAGGACCTCTGGGAACATGAGAGGGGAGATTTTACAGGACAGCCCCCAGAGACATAGATTTCTACCCCAGCTATATGCCCTTACATTCCTGTGACTTCATATTTTGACTTCCTCTTTGGCATTAGATCTCTTTCACTAATTTGACACTTTAATTACGTATCACCAATTTTCTCCTTGCTTTGAGGTCATTTCCATCCATCCCAAGACACATGATATGTGATAATCTTAAAAAGCAAAGGAACAACAACAAAATGACCCGGTTTATCCGTTTATCACCCTAGTTATTGTCCTATTTCTCATCCCCCTCTTTGAAGCAAAACTTCTGAAAGCATTGTCTGTATTGCAAGTTTTATGTCCTTTCTGCATGTGTTTTTTGAGTAGATAGTCACCCAACACATCCAAAACTATTCTCGTCAAACTTGCAGATGAACAAGTTGCTAAATTCCAAGGGTAATACTTAAATCTTTGATTATCTGTAGAAATGAGGTTCAGGGTTGGCAACTGGAGACTGCTGACATAAGGAATCAAACTTTTCCTAGGAAAGAAGGCTTGATTCAACATTAATGTGCCAGCCCTGGAGGCAATGAGGTGAGTTGATGAGACCAGGACTGCAGATCATACAGTTGAAAGAATCAGAAGCTAAAATAACAACTTGTCTGACATAACCATGGGGTTTGGGGATGTGCTGTGGAGAAGTAGCACTAGAAACATTTTTATAAGAATAATGATGGCATCAAGATGGCATCATTATATCGGTGATGGTTGAATATGGTCACAGGAGTACTGGTGGAATTGGATTGCAGGATACAGGTTTTCTGCCGACAGCCATTTTCTAGTTAGTTATGTTATATATGGTTCTCAGTATTCCCCGTTGGTTCAGATGGTAAAGAATCTTCCTGCCACATGGGAGACCCGGGTTTGATCCCTAGGTTCGGAAGATCCCCGGAAGAAGAAAATGGCTACCCACTCCGATATTCACCTAGAGACTTCATGGACAGAGAGGATCCTGGCGGGCTACAGTCCATAGAGTCGCAAAGAGTCGGACATGACTGAGCGACTAACACTTTTACATATGACCTATCTTCTTATTCGAAGTTGACTAAATAACATATAAACCTGGTTCTTGCAAAATCAGGTATTGGCACTTCAGAAAATGCTGCTTGCAGGGCTGCTGGGCTGTGAGGTGTGTTTGCCCCACGGGGACGGCCCTAGGCTGGGAAGCTGTACTGCCTCTGCCCTTTGCTTCCTCCCCACCACTCTTATCAGGCTGTCATTTCATATTGTCAGCTTTCCTATTGCTTCTAATCTGCTGTGAATTGAGAAAACAAAAACGTGTGTGCTGAAATTATACCTAAAATAAGACCAGAGAGGGTCTCAGTGAAGACGGTGAGACTGACAGGAGAAATCTTGCATGTTTAGCAACTCTAGCTTTCCCAGTCTGTTTTGCTGGAGTTACGCCCCCTTCCTCAGTATTGTCCCGTGTACTTGCATGCCTGGGCGTTCCTGTCCCACTCAGAATCCTATAACTGACTAGAGATCCAGTATGTAGATTCCATCCTAACTGTTAATTTCCCCTGAGTCCTACAACCCAGATTAATCTCCCATAGTCTCAGGTACTATTGCTGTATGTGTCTCCAATGTATTGGCCCTCAGCATAGACCTCCTTATATCTTTATCTTTCTCTAAATTTATACAGTCCCCACAACTAATTTATGGGCTCCTTGAGGTCAGAGACCAATTGTCTTTTGTTTTACTTTATTTATTTTCGGTATTTATATCTACCTTGTTCCAAAAAGGATTTTAAGTGACTCACAAAATAATACAAGATAAATGGATAAAGAAGTGGAAAATAAAGACATGGAATCTTAGTAGAAAATAAGATGAAATCAAGGATGATATTAACACACATTTATGTTTGCTGTGATGTTCTCTGCAGCATTTTAGATGGATTGTTGTGTGTCTTACCTAACAGCGAACCCATGGATGGATTCATGATCAATTACTTAATTTATAGTAGATATAACACAGACAAACAGATAACCAACCAAACAAAAAGTCCAGTTGTTCAGGGAGAGCCTATTTATTGAAAAAACAAACAAAAAAATGTCTCCAGGGGTCTTTATAATCCTGAGGCTGTGTCAAGTAGTAAACAAAGTTTTTTTGTTTTTTTTTTAATTTATTATGTAGCATCTACACAATAAACATGAGCAAAAGAGTTTCATCTGGCAATTCTGTATAATATCCAACAGTTCTGGCTGAGGCACCCAATCAAGAATTAGGTTTTCTACATTGTAATACTCTCATTGATTCAAAACCATAGATATGAACAATATTCAAAGGATAAACAAGCTGCCTTCTGCCCCTGGAAGAAGCCAGCACCAATTGAACACACACACATACGCACCCTGCAAATGTTCATTTTAGATTAGTTTGTGCTTTTATTTGGCTCTGAGAGTAAATGGGACATTTCTAATGAGTGCTCATCATTTTGGCAGCCAGACTACACAGAGATGATATGAACCGCTAACCACCAGGGACAATGTTTGCCCAGATGTGACTCTATCTTATGCTACAAAGCATTGTAAATGTCAAACCCCTGGTTGGTATGCAATTCTCCATTTACTGTACACAAAGCCTGCTGGAGAACAAAAGGGGCCAGATAGGGATGTGTAAATCATTATAATGGGACCAACAGATCAACAACATCACCCCTTAGAAATAGGATGGCCTGAGGTCACGCTTCTTAGATCACTAGCCCCTTTTCAAAATGTCCTTTTTTTTGTTTGTCCTGTTTTTCAAGAGGCATCATGGGCTTTTTGTAATTAAAGTTGTATTGATTTTGTATTTTTAAAAAAGGATTATAAAAAAACTAGCATGAACCAGAACAAAGGCAGATAATGGATAGTAAACATGTGGAAAGATAACAGTCCAGAAATGTGCTCATAATACCTGCTCCCTAAAGTTGATTCAGATACCATTTGTTTCAAATGCCAGCTCATGTACCAACAGTTTCCAAGAGTGATCCTAGTCAGTGACTTAACATTTACTATAGCAATTATGATTATAGGCTTTCTATGCACAAGACCTTTAATTCATCTTAAGGAAATTCTTGTTCCAGGGTCACAAATCAGTGGCTGAGGCCTGGGGCATGATGATAAAAAGCTACTTTAGAACTTCAGGAATCTCCTACATTTTAGCACTCCTGCACACTCAGAACGCTCAGGCTGACAAGTCCTCAGGAGGCATATTAAGGTGATGATTAATTTTTTCATAATAGCAACAAAGGTAATTGGAACCATTTAAGAAGAAAAACCTGACCACTTCTATAGCTCTGTTCTCCAGAAAAGAGTTAGCGTACTTTTTGGATATTAATTTTAGGGTACAAATGCAAATTCTCTAAGTGTCTTGAACCTATGCTTAGAAAATAGTTACCAGAATGAGTGCATTAGAAATTTCCCCAACTCCGAATCCCTGAAAATGTCCACTGAGTTACATCTACAGTTCTTCATAGTGTTTCAAGGGTCTGCTCATTCTGCTGTGTGATGACTGCCATGTTCTTTCTGCCTTTCTTATTGTATCTCACCAGAGTCATGTCGCATGTCTGAAGACTGAAGAGCTTTACTCCTGCTGACAATGAGAATGCCATATCTTGGAGGACAGGGCTAGCTCTTGCCACTTTCAACATCATTAAATTGTACAGTTCTTTATCTAGACTACTTTTCAAGAGAATGAGGAGCTCGTCCTTCTCCATCACACTTCATCAACATTTCCCATTTTGACCCTCACTGGATTGCTGGTCTTCATGTGACACCGCTGTAGCAGTGGCTCAGCTGGTAAAGAGTCCGCCTGCAACGCAGGAGCCCCAGATTCAATCCCTGGGCTGGGAAGATCCCCTGGAGAAGGGAATGGCAACCCACTCCAGTGTTCTTGCCTAGAAATTTTTCCATGGACAGAGAAGCCTGGCGAGCTACAGTTCATGGGGTCGCAAAGAGCAGGACATGACTGAGCACTAACGCTTTCACTTCCACGTGACATCAATGACTTCACTGGCTGCACTCAGCCCTCAGGCCATGAGCTGAACCAAGTTCAGAGTCATGCTGCCCTGTTTTCCCTTCCCCCTGCTCCTTTACTGCAATCCCTTCCTTTATTCCTTAGGGGCCCATTCCCTCCCCGTTTCAGTCAAAACCCAAATCCTTTTGCAAATCAATTTAGATAAATGAATTGTTGTTATCTGAGTCTCTGTTAGGAGATTGCAACTAAAGAGAAAATGAGATGTTAGATTAGCTGTGGTTTCCATATAGCTATTTGCTGTTTACCAGCTAGCATGCATAATGTGGATTTGACTAAGACAATCAGAGGGATACCTGGAATAGTTAAACCAAAGTGATTGATGTTATACTTGTGAAAATTACAAAGAAAACTGTTAGCTTCAGAGTCATGAAACCTGTGATCCAGCTATAGCTCTGTTACTAACTAGTCGTGTCACCCTGGGAAACATCATTTAATTTTCTGGGAACAGATTTCTTCTTTCTATTAAATGTAGGGAACTGTAATCTCTAAGTCAGTTCCAGTTTTCTCCTCCAAGGAGAATGAACTTCTATTCTGGTTCTTTATTATCAAACAAGCGTATATTTTCTAGATGAATATTTGACAATTTGCTAGGTCCTAATGAGGAGGGGGAGTCCATAAGCAATCAGTAAATCAATATTTAAGGACTATCCACCTTAAGTAAGAACTTATGCAAAACACACTGAAAAATTCAAAGCCTTTGAAAACATGATCTTCTCTGTAATGTGATTTTAAGAGATAAAAAAGTTGTGAATGTAAATAAAGTTAGCATATAATTTGTTAACCCAAATGTGGGACACACAGTCACCTGAAGTCAGATGGGATGCAGCAGAAGGTTTTCTGAAATCTTGAAATGGGACACGGGGATTCTGGACAGAGGAAACGAATGAGCACATATATTGGTTGGAAAATGTCAAAAGAACAAGTTTTGTGGTTTGTAAACTGGAGGTGATTCTCTAAGAGAAGTGAGGACTGTTGGCTTGTGGTAGTTTTTTAATTCCAAGGGGAGACATTTGGAATGTATCCCATTCCATCTAATGAGCAGTTAGAGGGATCTGCTCTTTCCAGAGAGAGTGAACAACTGCATTCTCTAGATAAAGATTTCTCTGTGAAGGTAGAATGTTGATTCTATATTAACCTTTAAAACCTGAGGTAAAGTTGAAAAAACAATCTGACTTAAAAGAATGACATCACCAGAATATTTTAAAAACATCTATGAATGTCTGTGTTTCAAAAGAGCTCATGGGGGGCATCTTCTGGGCAGAGAGAGATGAAGAAACAAACATGAATATAAACTCTACATTTGGTTTGTGCCTTGAAGCCATTGGCATTAATTAAGATTCTATGGCTTCCAAACAATTATGACATAATTAAAGCAAGATTCTTTCTACAGTAAAACGATAAGAAATGACTTTTAGAAACCGTGGGAACCATTAAAACACCACATCAGTATCAAAATGAGCAATATTTACTAGTATTAGCACTATTAAAATGCCTTTTGAAGACAAACTTGGGCAATTATTACTCAGAAAAAACTCACATTTGGAGATATAGAGCAGTGATAATTAAATCCCACACTCTATATATCTCTCTTTTTTGTGTTTGACAGGACAGAGTCTTTAAGAGAATCTATTTTAATGGCACTGAATTAGCAAGAAATTCAAACAGAGAAAGGGCACTTAGCAGGAGGCTGGTATTTGAGGAGACACAACTCTCATTATTATTATTGTTATTTTTATTATTATTCCTACTCTTTTGGAGGTGCTAAAGCTCCATTTGTGGGATTGGTACATGCACAAATAAGTTCAGCCTCTGGCTCATAAACTTTCTCTAATGGGTAGAGCACACCCTTAATTAAAATGGACAATGTGCAGCTAAGCCAGATGATTATGCAGGTCTAATAGATAGAGCACTTGAGACTTGGGTCACTGGTTTGAATCAAATGGTGAGCCCATGTCCAACTGATCAAAAGCATGTGCAAAATAAAGTCAGGGCTTCCAGGGAATTTTGAAGTTTTTAATGTTGGACAGACAAACATGGTCAAACATGGTTTATTTTCTCTCTAGGACATCGGAGTTCCAGCACATGCACAGGAGGCATATTTGTTGGGATAGGGAGTAATTAAAGTGAGAAATAGTAGGGAGATAGTCAGTGGTCAGTTGCTTTCACTTTGCTGGAATATATGATTAAATCATGGTGGCCCTGAGTGGAGATTTAAGAAAGATAACTCAAATGTCATAAAGCACTATCTGTATACCATTTCTACCATTTTTTAAAAGACCTTATATGATGGAGCTGTTTCTGAAAGAGAAAATGAATGCATTTCCTCTGAAAATATTAATGTCTCTAAATAAATGTGAAACATATAAACATGAGAAGAAAGGGCCAAAATATCATTTGAGAAGGGACCAGTGTCATTCTTAAACATTTTTACATGGAAGGAATGAGATGATATACATATAAACTAGCTTCAGTATCAAGTAGTGAAGTTTATACCTGAATTTTTCTGATTTTTAATTTTTTTTAATTTTGAATTTAGTTCAGCAAGTCCAAACTATTACATATACAATTATAATTTCTGTTATTCTACACAACATGAAAAAGAAAGCACACTTCTAGAACTATTTTCTATAATTTTGAAGAGAAATAGGACTTTTCGACTAAGACCCTCAAAGTTTTAACTTTAGTAGATTTTAGGTAATTGTTTTCTGTACTTTAAATGCTGTTAACAGTTATCGAAAAGATGATGAGGTTGTAGAGGAAAGTCTTAGATTTTTAGAGGAAAAGGATGCAAATCAAGCAGGTGTTGTGTGTCATACACAGTGCTCAGTCGGGATGTTGAGAAAAACATTTCACACTTGATATCATGAGTTTCCATCCTTAGCATGCCATCTGAATGCATGTTTTTCTGTTTAATCATGTCAAAGGTAAATTAAGCCTGATACAAGTTAAAGTGGTGAGGGCAAATTTTAATCAGTAATATTGCAACAGGGACAAAGGTCCAGTGTGAGCTGTGTTCAGCTTCAGTTTGTACAGAGGTGACTGGGTGGTTTAAACAGAGAGGGGCTAGGGACTGAACCTGGGCTTCAGCCAGTGAGGGACGTGAAACATTACAAAAAGCAGGAAAGGGCTTTGGTCCATGGGAAATCCATCTGGATTTTGAAACTGGGTCTAATTCAAGTTAGGCTTCTACTCTCCAATAGAGGCTGTAGATGGGGCCCTATCTTCAGGTGTTGGCTAAGAGAAACAGTAAATTCTTTTGGCAGGCTTGAATTTTCTCAGGCCAACACTTTAAGCAGGAGAGCTTGAGTCATCCTTGGGATGTGGCCTTGAACTATCAGAAACTATGTTAGTGTTTATTCAAGTCTTTACAGGTCAAGGTTGAGGCCTAATTGAGAAAAGGGCTCAGAGGAGCTTGACTAGAGTTTGGTTCAGAAGAAAGATTGTCAGCCACAAGTTCCTAGGAAACAGAGGCATTTCTATGGAATTGTTTGTGTGTGGAGCTTAGGTTTGTCTGTTGACCACTTGCAGGAACCACAGGCATTACACCCTGTCTAGCCCTGTATACAGACACACCTTATGTTATTGTACTTCACTTTACTTACTTTATGGATATTGGGACTTTTACAAATTAAAGGTTGGTGGCAATCGGGCATTATTAGATGATGACTAACAATTTTTTGGCAATTAAGTATTTTTTTAATAAAGGTATGTACATTGCTTTTTAGACATAATGGGATTGCATCCTTCACAGACTACAGGAAAGTATAAACATAGCTTTTTTTATGCTGGGGAAAATTTTAAAAAAATGTATTACTCCATTTATTGTAGTATTTTCTTTATTGCAGTGGTCTGGAACTAAACTCACAATGTCTCTGATGTATGCCTGTAAAAGGAACCTTTTTTTTTTTTTTTGTACAGAGAACTATTATTACTACTGGTGGTGAAGTAAAGAAAACCCATCTTTGATTTGAAATTACTCACAGTTTATTTAGGGGAAAAGATACCTGAAATACATGGAGAAAAATGAAGACAGAGCAGAAGCCCTTGCCCATTTGCTTGGAATTCATCCTTCACTGAACCTCACTGAAAACTCTTCTCACCGTGTATCATCTTTATTGTCTTATTTGCTTTTAGTCTTGCCTTTTCCATATCCTGAAATTATTTATTTTCTACTCTCTGCTTGTCCATTTCATCCTACTGGGAATTCTTACCTTCTTGAAGCTTTTATAACACTTAGAATCCATACTTCACAACGAAGCATTTTAGTTGCACATTTGCCTTGCTTGCCTTCCATTTCTTTTGCATCTGTGAAGCTCACTTCCCGGTGAGGTTAACACCTCATCTATGGTGGAGTTTCTTTTATAATTCCCTTATATTGGGCACTCAATGTTTGTGACTGATAGAGGGTCATTGACTAAATACTTCTGCCGAATAACTGCAAATAAAGGGTATCAAATAGGTTATGCTAGGCTACACTGAAATAATAAGCAACTTCTTAAATGTTAAAGATGTAAAATTACAGAGGTGCATTTCTGCTGTCCCCAGGGCAGCTATCCTTGAGGATATAGCTCAGCTTTGCACTGTCCCCAGGACCACTGAGGCCGTGGAGAGAATTATGCAGTAGAGTCTCACAAAAGCAAATATAAATTTCTGCCACTACTGCTTATATTTCACTGGTTAAGACAAATCACAGAGAGATGTCAAGACCTAGATTTAGGGAGGAACTGATCCCTTGAAGGCTCAGAAAGAAGAGAATCAGAAGAACTGACAAGTGGCTCTAATATTTATATTAGTAACAACCAGTTTCAGATCCCAATAGCAGAAAAACACAGTATTCTATAAAGAGCACTAAAAGCTAGAAAAATTGATGAAAACATACCAGAGAAAGAATTCAGAGACAAAAATATACATCATCTGATTTCAAGAAGCACAGTTGAGGAATAATATTTTTAGTACCAATGTTTTATTTCAATTTTAGAAAGCAAAATCAAATGGATTATTACATTGAGGGTGAATCAAAAATGAGGGGAAAGCATATCAAAGATACAAATAAAAAACTAAAAAATGTGTTAACATATCAAATAAGTGTGACATTTGATAAAAGCAAGGCTGGTTGCAAATTACATTCATGGGGAAAAAAAGGAACACTTTATGTGGAAAAGCAAAGTTAAAAAAAAATGGCTAATTAGGTGGTAACATAGACTTGGGATGAGCAGCATCTGACAAGGAAAGATAAGCAAACACCTTGAATTATTGAGTGTGTACAAATCAGCATGTCTCCACTCATTCCTGTCAAGGTTACCAGGAGCCAGACAAAGAGATGAATGACACACACCTTCATTATTTAGGCCAATTCTCCACTCTGGCTGGAGGTGATTGGGTTGCCCAGATAAACCATTTAACGTTTATCCCCAGGCAATGGGTCAGATAGCAATTTATCTCATTTGGTCTCTAAAGAAACTTAGAGAAAGAGAGAGAACGAGACACCATGAAATTGCCAGCTCTGTTCTCCAAACATCTGAATTCTGATCTCTCACCATTAGCTTGATTGAACACCCTTTGTCTGTTTTAAATGTTAAAGACATTTCTATATATGTAAATTTGGTCTGAAAGAATATCTGGAGAAGAGTGAACACCATTCTGTTAGGCTACTGTATCATAATATGTTGTCCCTGGAATAGCTTACATATAAACTGTTAAAAACAGAAGTATGTATTCCTAGGAAACAAACTTAACAAAATGGTTGATACAGAATATTTCTATGGACAAGTCAGGAATGGGTGATGTTACTTGTAGGTCACCAAATTGTGAAATAAAAGTGAATCAGACTTTAGGACATTTTGAGACATACATATTTTTGGCACCATTTAGGCTAATTATCCCAGTTGTTGCTTGAATTCCCCCTCCTCCTTTTAACCAGATATGTTGGCTTCCACTTTGTAGAAAGTGGGTTTGCCTAATAATGTTTGACCGTCTTGATAAAATTACATCCTTCAGCATGTTTATCTTCCTCTCTTTACAGCTATAATTGGTTATTGTTTTTAGATACTAATCATAGCTTCCTTTGAATTTAAGGGTATTTTGTGATAGCTTGTCTTAGTAGATGGCTCTTTCTTAATGGAGCAGAAAAATCTGGTTGGTAAGAAGCATGTTTTCTTCATGTTTGTTCCCTATTCCCAACCTAGTACCCAACACAATGCCTTCTATATCATAGGTACTCCATGAAAGTGCTTATAGTACTTTGAAAGTTCCTTTTGTGCATAAAGCCACATCCTAATATTTTCGTATCATATACATACCATCTTTGAACTATCTTCTCCCTGTAAGACGGATCATTTTCTCCTTCTAGGGACAACTCAAGTATCTGTTTTGAGCTCATCCCCAAAATAGAGCCCACAGAGAAATAAATGAGAATATCTCAGTCCCTGCTCTGTAGGCTGAGCAAGAATGTTTTCACACATAGAAAAAAATTACAAACCAGAAAGATGAAATTTTAAAAGCAGCAAAATGTGTGGTACCTACCATATCACAAACATTATGGTTGGTTACTTAAGAAATCCATATGAATTGAATAGGAACCTAGAATTCTTGCCAGTAAGACCCCCAATTAGAAACTGGTCTCAGGCACATGCTCATAGTTGAACGTCAATGTCTAGCCATACTCACATATGTCAAAAATAGCATCCATTAGAGTATTCAACTATGAAGGAAGAAGTGAACTAGTTTAAGATTGTGTATCTTGTTAGTGACATTGAAGGGAAAAGCAGAGAAGGCTTATTCCATCATTTCATGTGCTACTTCATGCCACATGGTTGCTTATAACTACTTTCTTTGCCAGGAATTCAGATTCTAAATGATATGTAAATGTATACAAATGAGCTCAAGAAAACTCTCTTATGGCCAAGAAGGCTAGAGAAGGAAAGCTGTTAGAAACGATTATCACAGTCTAAACCACATATCCTGTATCAGTTGACTGTCCATCCTCCATGATGTGACCTGGTGAGTTATGCTCAGTCATGTCTGATTCTGTGACCCTCATGGACGATAGCCTGCCAAGCTTCACTGTACATGGAATTTTCCAGGCAAGAATACTGGAGTAGGTAGCCATGGAAGCCCCATGATGTAACCTAGTGAACTGTAAGTGGCAGAAAGTCTAGTCTTCCATGATGCGTCATCTCAGATGTTTAAAAATTAAACATTTTTCATGTTTGCTACCTTTTTTTTTTTTTTTGCCATTTTGTTTGTTTGGCTTTTAGACAATGGAAATTTATTTCTTATTGTTATGGAGGTTGGAAGTCCAAGGTCAGGGTGCCAGCCTGGTCAAGTTCATGAAGATCCTCTTCCTAGTCCCAGATTGTTGATTTCTCTTCATAGCCTCACATGGCAGAGCAGAGTGATGACTTTGCACTTTGAGCAGTATTAGCATAATTTATAGAATACATTTTAGAATGATTGGACTTATTGTAGTCTATCCCAAATTCTCTAAAAATGAACAAACTTTGTTTAAATCACAATTTCTCTTTGTAATTAGGAAAAAGAAAAAAAAGCTTGTGCTTACAATAACATACATTTATAAACTAAGTCCACATTTCAAGTGGAATAGGTACAGATAATACAAAATTTTACCTTATGTAAAATTAATATACATCTTCCTCTTACAAAGATTTGTCATGTTTTGCATCCCTGTCACTGGCAGGGCTTTTAATACAGGTCTATTCTCCTTCCTTGATAGTAGGTGCTTTTAGGTAGGGACTGTGGATTTCCTGTAATACTATGCAAGGCCATCAGCATAGCAGTACTAGGTAAATCCTAGCTGAATGAACTGATCCAAGGTGGATTGTGGCCTTGACTGATAAAGTCCTTGATCTAATTTGGTTTTTCTTCAAATACAAACAAGCAGAATGAAGGAAGCTGAAAGCACTGCTTTGAATTGAAGAATGCCTACAGCAGAGAAGACAAATTAGAAAATGAAATTATCACCTTCTTCCAGATGTTTCTTCCACACCTGTTATAAACCTTGGTTTAGAGAAGAAAAGTCAAATGGAATTTTTTCTGGGTATAACAGCTTGGCCATATTATTTTCTCCTTCCAGTTTGAGTGCTCAAGTAGAATGAGAAAACAAGTTTCTCACTGAATTGCTCTCTGGCTCTGCATTCATTTTCTTTCAGACATTAGGTTCCCTAATGTGTTTCCTAGTGGTTCCTACAATAATCTCCCAGTCTGTGGCGGTTGGTTGTAGTCCCACCAGACTTCTGAGACCTGTTTTCTCTGTGGTCTTTACTTCAGCAGCACAGCTACCATTGGCCTCATTGGGTGAGCTGGCATTCAGACCTGAGATTTGTGGAATCCTGGAGAAACCCCGGTGGGTGTCTGACGTGAGGTTAAAAATACTCCTTTACCTGCTGACTCTGTGTTGAGTAGGTGCAGAACATCAGGCTCAGTCCTCTCCAACTTTCAGCAAAGCTCCAAAGCTTCAGGGATGAAGGCAGTAGAAGGCGAGTTGGCTGCAGGGCAGTGAATGAACATCCCTTTTCTTTTAGCCAGCCCGTGCAGGTTGTGGCCCCTTGCTTTGTTAAAGGTACAAGCTTCTCTGTTACTTAGGTTAGATATGCCATGCCTCCAGCCAGTTCCACGATCTCTTCTCATCCTTCAACGACTCCTTGGGTGGTTCTATTTTTTTCTTAACATGAAAACCCTGTGGAATAGTGCCTACTTTATTTTGTGTAACTTATTTGTATAACTTTTAATGAATCTAGTTCTGCATGCAAAAATGTAAAAATAGCTGGAAGGGGGAAAAAATGGAAATAAACAAAACAAAAAACAGCACCTACATTTTTTTTCCAATTAGAGCCAACAGTTTACTCGCATCAGAGCACATTTCTGGCACCAGCCAGCCTGTGTTTGTTTTTAATACCATTGTGCCTTGTCATATAATATAACAGCTTTTTATTTTCAATGATATTAACTGTCTGCAGGGAGAAAGAGGCAGAAGACCTCTCCAGGACCTGAAAGTCTTATAAATAAATGAGTTTTTTAACCTCTGCTGTAATACAGATATCTTTTCAATATAATATTAAGACCCTTTGTGACAGGATCTGTCATTTTAAATACAAAAAACACTATGCCTGTGGAATAAAAATACTTACTTGGCAGATGAAAAATATTTATGTTCCACTTTTACTTCCCGTGGATGACAATACAGATTTCTTTGTTGTTCTATTCTGCCATAATCGCAGGGAATAAAGGAGAAAGTAAGACATAGCCAAATCATAGTTAGGTGGGCCAGCCCATTGATGGTAAATCTCAGTGCCAGAGGTTTTACTGTGCCTCATTTTCTTAGTCCTGAGACTAAGTCATCTCCATCAATGAGTATAACATAGTTAGAATCTTCTGGGCTTCCCAGATGGCACTAGCAGTAAAGAACCCGCCTACCAATGCAAGAATCTTCTGGAGATATTATGAAGGTCCAGGTAGCTCCAAGTAATCATGAAAATCACATTGAACATCAGTAGGATTTATGATTTATCTCATTTTGTCTTTTAGAATATTTCTAGTCAGGAGCTAAATCCTTACAAAACACTGAAAACTCCTAAAGAAGGTCATAAACTTTAACTGACTACAGCCCTTTCTGGGGTATGGAATTTTCAACATTGAGTAATTTGGCTACTATTAATAACTACACATTTTTGGATAGCTCTGATATTCAAAGTCCTGTGCAAGACCCCATTATGGATATGAAAAGATAGCTTTGCTTCAAGGAAGCTGATACCAAAAAAAATTAAATAAAATTTAATACCCTCAAAATGTATATACTTTTCAAAATTGTACAGCAATTCAAAAAAGAATATTATATGTGTCACACACTGCTAAATGGATTTTATGAATGTGTTCTGTGGTTCAGAGTTAAGTAAGATAGCTGTGTCCTGTAATTTGTGGAAGTTTGATGATTTAAAAAAAAAAAAAAAGCTAAATTATAAGAATTGAAGATTATATATATATATGCTGCTAAGTCGCTTCAGTCGTGTCCAATTCTGTGCGACCCCAGAGACGGCAGCCCACAAGGCTTCCTGTCCGTGGGATTCTCCAGGCAAGAACACTGGAGTGGGTTGCCATTTCCTTCTCCAATGCATGAAAGTGGAAAGTGAAAGTGAAGTCGCTCAGTTGTGTCCGACTCTAGCGACCCCATGGACTGCAGCCTACCAGGCTCCTCTGCCTATGGGATTTTCCAGGCAAGAGTACTGGAGTGGGGTGCCATTGCCTTCTCCAATGCATGAAAGTGAAAAGTGAAAGTGAAGTCGCTCAGTCGTGTCCGACTCTATCGACCCCATGGACTGCAGCCCACCAGGCTCCTCCATCCATAGGATTTTCCAAGCAAGACTACTGGAGTGGGGTGCCATTGCCTTCTCCATATATATAATGACTAGTCTAGATGAGCCACTGAAGATATCCAAACATAGGAGGGCTTTCCAGGTAGTGCTAGTGGTAAAGAACTCACCTCCCAAAGCTGGAGACACAAGAGATCCAAGTTTGATCCCTGAGTCAGGAGGATCCCCTGGAGGAGGAAATGGCAACCTACTCCAGTATTCTTGCCTGAAGAATCTCATGGGCAGAGGAGCCTGGCAGGGTACAGTCCATAGGGTTGCAAAGAGTCAGACATGAGTGAAGTGGCTTAGCACACAAAACATAGTAAAGTATGTCAATATAATGATTAGCTTGAGATGACAAAAACAGTGACAGCTTGTATCATTTTTCACTAAAACTGAAGTGTATATGGATTCAATGTCTTTTATAGTTATTATTGTTCTTCATGCTATCCATGGAGACTGAATAGGACTGATTGGAACATTTAATTATCACTAGAAAACTGACGGAGAAGGCAATGGCACCCCACTCCAATACTGTTGCCCAGAAAACCCCATGGATGGAGGAGCCTGGTAGGCTGTAGTCCGTGTGGTCGCTAAGAGTCAGACATGACTGAGTGACTTCACTTTCACTTTCCACTTTCATGCATTGGAGAAGGAAATGGCAACCCACTCCAGTGTTCTTGCCTGGAGAATCCCTGGGACGGAGAAGCCTGGTAGGCTGCAGTCCATGGGGTCGCACAGAGTCGGACACGACTGAAGCGACTTAGCAGCAGCAGCAGCAGCAGCAGCAGAAAATTGAAGCTAAGGTAATTTAAGGAAATCTGTCAATAATACAAATGGTGGTAGCATTTGTTCTAGAAGACATGGCTTCTGATTTCTCTCTTTTTTTTTTCTTTTTGGTACCTAATACAGTGCTGTTCCAGATTAAGAACAAATTATTATAATAATAACAGGAGGAAAAGGAGAAACCAGAGGGGGATGAGGAGACCAAATATCAAAATCCATTAGCTATAGTGACATTCCAGAGAACACAGGAAAAAGGAACCAAGTATAATATATTTATTAGTTTTTTTTTTCTTTTTCTGATTTTGAAGACTTGTACTGCTGATGTTAGCCCTTTTGACTAGATGTGACACCAGTCTGGGTTGGTCGGCTGCCTTTCATTACTTTGGGAAGGAATAAACAAGAAATTGCTCTCAGTTATTGCTGCTGACTAGCAAGATGACTTGACTAGCAAGATGGTAATGCAGCTCTTTTGGCCAGGACCCCAAACCAGGAGTAGGTAAGTCAACTGCTGTTACATGTCAGCCATTCAGGCATCTGCATTTTTATACAAAACTGTCCTCTGCTTATTGAAAATGGACAAATCTCTTGCAAATCCCCTGAATGATTTCAATTTTTTATATAGAAATACTGAAAATCAAACAAAATCAAAAGTAGGAGGCACATTGCACAGATTGTATATAATTCTCACTTCTGCCCTTTCTTCATATTGATCAGCTCCCCGTAAAGCATAAATCCTATAGTGAAGTGAAATTTCCTGTTTTCTAGAGTCTGTGGTGTATGCTAGGTATACATTCAGAGTCAGAATCATGTTATCTGAGTTCTTTTTCTGGTATCACCACCTATCTAAGTGGTGGCATTGGGAACATTATTTTACATCTATATGCTTCAGTTTTCTCACCAGTTAATTGTGAATAATTACAGTGTTCTTGTTGCAGGGACAGTTCAGGATATAAAGGATGTGATGCATGCACAACAATATGAACGCTTTGTACTTTGTGCTTTTGCTGTTTGATCTTTTGAAGACACCTGTTTCAACAAGAGGGGGCTTCCCAGGTAGCGCTAGTGGTAAAGAACCCAATGCAGGAGACCTAAGATATGCAGGTTCCATCCCTGGGTTAGGGAGATCCCTTGGAGGAAGGCCTTTCCACCCAATACAGTATTCTTGCTGGAGAATCCCATGGACAAAGGAGCTGGCGGGCTGCACTCCATAGGGTTGGAAAGAGTTGGACACAACTGAAGTGACAGCACAGCACAGCACATGGCAACAAGAAGATAATGGGATTAGAGTAAAAAAGCCTGAGACCTCCTAAGTCTCTGTTTCCTCATCCATTACCAAAATAGGAATAATAATTATTTTCTTGATCTATTGGTCAAGGTAGACAATGCAAAGATTGTGTTAATCCCCAAGCCTCAGGGGTTTAACACAATACAAGCTCATTTCTTGCTCCTCTGAGTTCAGTGAGGGTGTTTGATGGGAAGCTTTCCTCCTTGCTGATTTGTAGCTCACGATCCCTCCATCCTCTGGTTCTGCTTGCCTTCATCCCTTCCACATCCTCTCAGTTCTGTCTATAGGCAGGAATGAGGAAATGGACAGAGAGATTTTTGCAGAGGGGAAGTTTGCAGCATAGGTGGTAAAGAGGACTCAGAAGACAAGTGTTCAGCCACTTCTCCATATGGCTGAGACACAGACTCAACGCAACACCCATGTTAATCTCTGTGGCTGCGGGCTTCTTAGGACCACAGTAAAACTAAGAAGGGATGAGGTAAACTCTGGAAAACTTAGCTCTTCCTTAGCCTAATCACACTAAACAAGGCTATTCTTGGAGGAAGGATGATTTTTAAGCACCCTGAAGAATTCTTTCTTTAAGGTAATATTTATTAAATTATTAGAGTTGGAAGGACCCATTAACCAAGCACCCTGCTATAGCCACCATGACAGATGGACCTCCAGATCTGACAGATGGACATCTAGGTTTGCCCTTTCATTTTGCAAGTTTTCATTGCTAGTCCATCTTTTTGCATGGTTATGGTAATAGTGGCTCATATGTACTGCACACCCTCTGAGTAGTTTGGAAGTATAAGCCCATTCAGTGTTTAGGACAGCACTCTAAGGTGTACTACTGTGTGCATACTTACTTTACAGAAAATACTGGCCAGAGAGGACATGGGTATATCCAGAGCTACAGAGAACTTAAGGGGCAAGCTGGGGATTAGGCAGCCCAGGATCTTGATTCCTCTACCTCATGGTAACATCAGCTACTTATCCTAGTTAGAATCTTAGAATATAGACAGGAAAAAGGCCTTTCTTTATTGATTCCTTAAATTTCAAAATCCTTATTAAGTAGAAGTAAAGTCTTTCACCAGTGGTTCTGCTGAATCCTTACACCTTACCTTTCTCCTCCATGTCTTCTCTTCTCCATGTCAACCTTCCCAAATCTTTCAACCACATTTCACAGATCACCATACTTTCACTCCCTAGTTGTCAATGTCTCTTGAAAGGTTGTACCAAAAATGGAAAAATAAAAATAAAATTCTGTGGTCTAATCAGACCGAGACTCTGATCTTTATGGATATGTTCACTAAATCTCCTTCTCTTCAGCTTCATAATGTATTTGTTTCCAGTAACTAAGGAACACTAAATCTGTGGTTTCTTTTATAGTCTGGGAACTTTCTGGAGACATCATTCTTATCTTCTGTCCTTCCAGTCTTCTCTTACCCACTCTTATTTCAAACATTTATTTCACTGAAGAAACACATCAGATTTAAAATTTTAATTGTGGAAAGAAGGCCTTCCATGTCAGGTTCTATTTTACATCCTGAAAAGTGGAAGTGTTAGTCACTCAGTCGTGTTTGACTCTTTGCAACCCCGTGGACTGTAGCTTGCCAGGCTCCTCTGTCCATGGGATTTTCTAGGCAAGGATACTGGAGTGGAGTGAATTGCCATTTGCTTCTTCAGGGGATCTTCCTGACAAAGGAATCAAACCTGGGTCTCCTGCATTGCAGGAAGATTCTTTACCATCAAGCCACCAGGGAAGAATTTTGCATCCTATGCTTATATAAATGCCTAAATGTTTCTTTTATTGAAAGGATCTTTCTAAGCTTTTAGTTTATTAAAACAGGTTTAAATAACACTCTTTTAATTACTGTATTCAAATACAAGGTTAAGTCCAAGCTTATTTTCAGCAGCTAAATTAGAAAGATGTTTTAAGCATGTTAAATTTGGCCTTTAAAAAATAAGACAAAAAAAGACAATCTGCCAGATTTCTATTATTCTGGTCCCTGGATTGAATTGGCATTTTAAATCAAGTGTCCTGAAATGTCATCACAGAGAGATGCTAGAACATCTGGCTCCGTGGCACCCTGGGTTACTCCTTTGTCATTCAGGTGAGAGGTAAGGTGGGTTTTGAAATGTGTTAACCTATTATAACGTTCATCTATTACACAAACCCGGATAGATGGTGCGGATTGGAGCTCTGTGAAACCCTGTATAATCACCCTCTACACTTTGTCTCGATTGGAGTACAGCTTCAAAGTTGACTTCTGGTCTGTGGAAACAAAATCCCTCTACTTATAAAACACAAACAAATAAGCAAAGTGGAGCACAGCAGCAGAATGAGTTTTTCTGGCAGCCCCTGTAAGATCCCAGGATATCTTGCCCCAGCTTCATTTCCTGCCCCGGTTTGGCATCATCACACTCAACAGACTTTCCATGTTAATGTTGTTACTCTCCCTTGAGAATGATCTCTTCTTGCAAGGATGGGGATCGAAGTCTCATGTAAAGTCATCATCAGGCATTCACATGCCTATTTGCCCCCTAATTGTCAATGCCTCCTTAAAATGTGCCCATGCCTCTCAAAAAGAAATTAAAATGCTCTAGAAGTAGCTAATTCACCTAGAATAGCATGTGTTTATTGTTTACATAGGTCTTTTCACTGAATTTCTCTTATTTCAGTGAAAAAGTACAACTCAATTTTTAGTGCTTGCCAGACACCGAGTTTGTGGCTTATATTATAAATTGGGGACTTTCTGGAAGCATCACTGTTCATCTTCTTCCCCTCCTCACCATGCTCTTGCTAGAAAAATTAGGTTTCCAGATCCATACGGAAGCTTTATTTTTTCTTGCATCGCCACTCTGTTCTGAGCAGGCCATAGGTCTCTGCTGAATGTGAGCTTCAAATCCTAGTACCTGGGAATTTTCCCTCCCCAAGTTAGAATGAAAGCTCTGCCAATCATGTTCCCACTGATGGTCAATGAATTCCTACCTTCCTAAATCTCTGGACTCAAACAATGTTGGATTTAAAAACTCCTGCCCCTCAATGGGTCAAAACTGGCCTTGGCACAGGTAACACCAACAGGGCCATCCCTGACCACAGGTCCATCCCTGACCACAGGTCCTCACCGAGTGTGGCTTGTGTTATGGACGTTATCTCCCTTGACTGGCAGGCGACTCCCCTCCTCCACTTCCTCATCCACCAGAACAAAGCGTGCATGCAACAAGCCCCAGTGTTTGCACAGCCCTTCCAGAGTTTCCATAACACAAGCTCCCGTTTTCATTTGCAGTAATGAGAAAAGCTCACAACAACAGTTCTCGCAGCTTCCCTCCTTATTGTTCTTGTTTGGAAATGGGCTATAAAACTTTACCACCTCATCATTATAGATCACTTTACAAAAATAAAATAAAATAAAATCTAATTTACATTTTGTTCCGACTGGTTTTCTTGACTGACAGTTGTCCACAGCTCAGTGGCTGCTCTGTTCAGTGTACTTTAATTTTGAGCTTTCAAGTATTTCGGAAGCCCATTCAGAAGTAAATTCTCAGAGAAAATTGAGCTCTGTCATGGATGGATTAGTACTATAATAGTTGGTCACATATCTTGCATGAAACCTTTCAGAAGCAAGGCAAATGAGAAGGAAATGAAATTCATTTCATACTTCTTCAAGCACGCTAAGAGACTTTCTCTCCAAGTAATCTGTGAAGTAGCACTGGTTTATTGGAGGTTCGCATAACTACCATTACATTATACCTTGTCACAATCTCATGTGTTGGGTGACTGCTTTTTCTGAACGGATGGTACCTGCAAAGTGCTCTCTGAAGGCACTGAATAGCGAATGTCGTTTCTTTGATCAAAATGTATAGGTCTAAGGAATAGCATAAATAAAGGTACTTGAGCTAAATTGGAACATTACAGGTCAGAGGTGAGTGATATCTGAAAAGCAGATATATGGAGGAGTCATCATATTTGCTTTTTGATATATTGATGAAGCAAAAGATCAAAAAGGGAGGGGAACTGGAGTAAGGGAAGGGAGAGTAAGAGAGGGAGAGAGAGAGAGAATTGTTATTAGATATACCTTATGGGAAAAGCAAAAGCTTTATTGATTTTAGCAATACCGCAATGTGGTATTTGGTTTTCAAATTGCAATAATGCTTACATTTCACTGGAAAGTGTGTGTGTTGCATATAATTTTAGCATGTGAAAAACTCTTTCCATTATCTCACAAAGACATATGTAAAATATTATTTGGAGGAGGGGCTGAAAGCCTTCATGTGAATTTTTTTTTTTTTTTTTTGATCACTCTTTACTTTTCAGCAACATTATTTCTTTAAGGACAACAAAAATATACAAAAAGTAAGAAAGGTCAATTACTATGGCTTTATTTTATAAACAATGACAAAAACAAAAAATAGTATGATCGATTGGCTCTTTAGTTTCTCTAAAACTTGCTGCCTCGCTGTGGTGACGGCAACAGAACTGAAAAGTTTGACTTGGCAGCTCCTATGGGACACATCTCACTCACAGTACCGAAAGCAAGGAGCAGAGATGAGAACTGTTCTAATCCTGTCCCGTCCTGGCCTTGTAGATGAATTGCTGTGAATCCCAGGGCAATCTGATTAGAAGTAAGATGGAATAGAAACAGAACTGGTTTGGCCATCAATCTAAGGATCTGAATGCAGACGGGGAGGTGGCATCTGTGTTGGGTGGTTTGGGAGTCTGAAAGGTGATATGTAATCCTTTAGTGGCCATCACTGGGTTCACATCCCATCGTTAGAGAACCTATCATTTCAGTTTTAAAGGCTGTCAGAGAACTGGGAAAGTGCCTGGGATTGAAATGTGTAGGTCTGGAAAGAAGGGTTTTGAAAGGTAAATGAGTGAACATTAAAAGTAAATCTTAATTTTGAAAACAAACTTATGGTTACCAGAAGGGAAATGATGGGGTTAGGGGGAGAGACAAACATAAGCTTGGGATTAACATACACAAAGTTCTCTATATAAGATAGATAACCAACAAAGATCAACTGTATAGCACAGGGAAATCTACTCAATATTCTGTTATAACTTACATGAGAAATTAATCTGAAAAAAAATGAATATATGTATAACCGAATAACTTTGCTACACACCTGAAACTAACACAACATTGTAAATCAACTATACTCCAATAATTTTTTTTTACTTTTTTATTTTTATTACATTTCAAGTTCCTGTCTTGTGGAAACCAGTTATTAATTAATTAGTTAATTAATTAATCAGCTAATTAATTAATTTTAAAAATCTGCTGAGTTTTATTCTACTGACGTTTGCCTAATTTAAAATTCTTTGGTGACAGTGCTTTATGGAGCTGGGAGAAGGATAAGACCTGGATTATACTCACCTGGCTGTTCCTTGTAGTGGCCACTCTGTTGCCATCTTTCTTTACTTTCAAGTTTCCCGTTTCTTTCAGACATAGAAGCCTTTCTGTGAAGTTCCATCACCTATCATCATCTTTTCCTTTAATCTGGGCTGTCTGTCCAGATCTCTGCTTCTGTTGCCATTGTCCCAGGTTAAAAGAATACATATGCATATATCAGACAGCATAAACAAATAAACCCCAGAGATATTTAGGGAAGAAGTTCCTAGAAACAGGTAATTTGAAGTACCTGTTAAATGTAATTATTAGGTTCCAATATTCTGATTCTAAAGCACCTTCCCATGTTAGAGCTTTAGACTATGCATTGTTCAAAAGCCCTCAGTGATTCTGACACCAAGAATTTTTAGACTCCCTCTAGAGTGACGATCAATTATGATTCCTGATAGGAGGCAGGAACCTAGAATTCTAATTTGTAAACTCTGTAATTCTCAGTTTATCCATAGGAAAAAAAAATGGGGTAAACTACTCTTGGCATTTTCCAGGGTTGTATGATTAATTAAAGCACACAGAAAATTAAAATACATAGTCACTGTATTTGTTTTGAGTGAATGCTACATACATTCATATTATTGCAGCTTCCCTGGTGGTCTAGTGATTAAGACTCTGTGCTTCCAGTGCAGGAGGTATGGGTTCGATCCTTGGTTGGGGAACTAGGATCCCGCACATCATGGGGCATAGTCAAAAAAATAATAATAATAATTCCAACAGAAGGAAGCTGTTACTACTGAGTACCTACTGTTGCTAATATGCAAAAAGTCAGATGTTTATATCAACTGTTCATTGCAGTGTTAAGATATTTAAGGTTTTACTTGTGTGTTCTGAGAAAATTGCCACAATGAGGATGGTGGGTAACTTACATTTTCTGCTTATTCTCCTACATGCCTCAAGTATTGGATGAATGGTATATTCAATTCATCATAAATCATCTAATATAGCTGGTCATGAATGAAAACTAATCCTGTCATAATTTTAAAGAAATAACAACAAAAATATAAATTAAAGAAATGAAAGGGCACTAAAAAAAAAAAATTCTCTGAGCTTAATTGATTTGAATCTTCAGGCAAACTCTGGGAGAAGGTGAGGGACAGGGAGACCTAACAAGCTACAGTTCATGGGGTTGCAAAGAGTCTCACACAACTTGGCGAGTGAACAACAAAAATGTTTAAAAATGCCAGTGGAAACCTACATGTAGGCTTCCCATATCCTCTTAGACTTTAATGGGCAACTGATTTTCAGCTGTAACTTACCAGTTAGCCAAGATGTAGTAGTTAAGTCTGTAGTGCAATTTTTGTAGTCATTTATATGACTTTTGCTACTCTTCAGGAAGGAAGTTGCTGTCACATGTCTCTTTACTATCGCAAAGTCATCCTTAGCAATGCAAAGTCTCTTCTGGAGGAAATGTTGCAAAAGTCTATTCACAGAACAAGCTTCCACTAAGAAATATTTTATTCATTTTTGAGAATATAGGCCCAAGCTAGTTTTTAAAAACACATTAGAATGTACTAGTATCCACCAAAAAAGTTATTTTTTTGCAAATACTTGGGAATTTGTGCAAGTATTCTTTCCAGCTAGGAAATGTCACTGCAGCTGAATTTTAAATCAAGTGTTCATATTTCTTTGGGGAGTTTCAGATCAGCAAAAGAAATGGAATATTTACAATTTGGTGCATAATTCATTTTCTGTGTGTAACTTCTTCTTTTTTTTTTTTTTTTTTTCAGGCTGAATTGTGCTGCATTTTAGACAAAAATGGAGATCATAAATTATTAAGAATCATTCCAGAAGCTGGAATAAGTAGATTATTATTAGCATCATTATCATTGTGGCTAATAAAAGAACTTAGCAGGAAGGGGGAAAAACTAATAGGATCTAAGATTGCTGACAAAGGTGGCTTAATGTTTTAGTGCTTGCATATTTATCAGAACCCATGTGGGACAGGATTTTCTTGAATCACCACTCTGATCTATGTCTTTTCCAGCTGTAAAACCCAGAGCACATTTCAGGGCTGTCATCCTGCTCTCCTTCTGGCCTATCTCCTTTAGAGAGCTGGCAGGGTGATAGCATCTCTTAGCAGGTGGGTGTGAAATCAAGGCAGGTTTTCATAAAGACTCCCATTCACTGGGGATTTGAATCCACCAGCAAGCACTGGACTCCCATAATCCCTCCAAGGGGTCAGTGAGGTGTGTTGACATGTGAGGCAAAAAGGATTAAACATCTCTGTAGTTGACTTTGCCTTGATATTTCTCATTCATTTTCCTTCCGTTCCAAAACTTTTCCAGCCCCAGCGGATATCCCCACCTAAAATCCAATCATTAATCATTCATTCCTTTAAGTAGAAGTCTATTCCTCATAAAAATGCTAACCTCCTTGCCAACACCCACTGGGCTCCTTTTTCTGATAACCAGGCCCGAGTTGCTGCTGGCAGTGGTCTGAACTCATGAAATCTGGTTTCAGTTTGTCTCTGCTGTGCCTGCTCTAAGGGAGATCCTCTGGTGAGTGGTGAAGAGGTGAGGCAGGCCTCATTTCCCTGTGTGACAACACACCCCCAACCCCTGTCTTCCATTCCCTGCATTTTCCTTTAGAGACTCCATGGAAAGCTGTACAGTATAGCAGCTTTCTTTAATGAAAGAAAAAGACATTGCAACTAAAAGAAATGAAAATCTCTGAGGAAGAGAAGTATGCTTGATTTACAATGTTCTGTTAATTTCTGCTGTATAGCAAAGTGTGATTCTTTTTTTTTTTACATATGATTCTTTTTTACATATGATTCTTTTTTATATTTTTTTCTATTATGGTTTATTATAGGATTTTTTTTTACATATGATTCTTTTTTACATATGATTCTTTTTTATATTTTTTCTATTATGGTTTATTATAGGATATTGAAAATAGCTCACTGTGCTATACAGTAGGACCTTATTGCTTATCTGTTTTATGTGTAGTAGTTTCTATCTGCTAATCCCCAATTCCTAATTTATCCCTCCCCAACCCCTACCTGTGGTAACCATATGTTTGCTTTCTATGTCTGTGAGCCTGTTTCCGTTTCATAAATAAGTTAATTTGTGTCATATTTTAGCTTTCACATATAAGGAGTATCATATGGTATATGTCTTTCTTTTTCTGACTTAGGAAGAGACTTTTAAAATGTCTACTGACAGAAAAAAAAAAGTCCAAGATTTGGAAATAGATGGAAGAATTTCTGTATTTCTTTCAGCTGGTTGCTAGACATTGTCTAGCAGATGTTCAGGTGAATCTATAAGAGCGTGCACCTTTGATTGTCTTTTTATTGAAGAATTTCTGCAGGGGAAGAATGTGGAGTATATACAACATATTATTGTTTAAATCATATTTTTAGCATAAGCTTCATATGTTTTAAATTTTGCCTCATGGGTCCAATCAGAAGTAGGAAATAAGACTACTGGTGGCTTATATGGATTTTGATTCTTAGCCATACAAAGCCCAGAATAAATTTGTGAAGTGACACTCAATCAAGTTTGGAATCCAGTCACCATTTTCTCTTTAATCTCTTGATATGGGCTTCCCATATGGCACTAGCAGTAAAGAATCCGCTGTCAGAGCAGGAGACTCAAGAGAGCCCGGTTCAATCCCTGTGTTGGGAAGATCCTCTAGAGTAGGAAATGGCAACCTGCTCCAATATTCTTGTCTGGAAAAATCCCACAGACAGAGGAGCCTGACAGGCTACAGTCTATGGGATTGCAGAGAGCTGGACATTACTGAGCACACACACAGAAAGCAGACAATTTTATCCTTCCAGTTACATGACAAAAGACCTTAAGGTAAATATTTTAAAAACTAGGGCATGGGAGACAAGTCAGTAATAAACGTTTTTATGGTTGAACTTGAGGGGAAAGAAAAACTGGAAATGTGTCACCATGTTTTGTGGTTGTGAGTGCTATAGATTGTAAGTTAATTCAGTGTTACTCAAAGTGAGGTCCTTGGACCTCAGAAGCATCAGAAGCATCTGGGAGCTCGTTTGAAGAACAAATCTTTGGGCTTCATTGTTGTTCAGTCACCCAGTCGTGTCTGATTCTTTGCAACTCTGTGGACTGCAGCATGCCAGGACCCCCTGTCCCTCATCCTCTCCCAGAGTTTGCCCAAGTTCATGTCCATTGTGTCGGTGATGCCATCCAACCATCCATCCTCTGATGTCCACTTCTTTTTCTGCCCTCAATCTTCTCCAGCATCAGGGACTTTTCCAATGAATCAGCTGTTCACATTAGATGGCAAAAATACTGGAGCTTCAGTTTCAAAAGCAGATCTTTTGATGAGTATTCAGGGTTGATTTCCTTTGAGATTGACTGGTTTGATGTCATCATTGGCCAAGGGACTCTCAGAAGTCTTCTCCAACACCACAATTCGAAGGCATTAAATCTTTGGCACACCGCCTTATTTATGGTCCAGCTCTCACAGCCCTATGTGACCACTGGAAAGACTATAGCCTTGAACATATGAATTTTTGTCAGTAGAGTGATGTATCTGCTTTTCAACACACCATTAAAGTTTGTCATGGCTTTCCTGCCAAGAAGCAATTGCCTTCTGATTTCATGTCTGCAGAGCCCAAGAAGAGGAAACCTGTCACTGTTCCACCTTTTCCCCTTCTATTTCCCAGGAAGTAATGGTGCCAAATGCTATGATCTTAGGTTTTTAATGTTTTGTTTTTAGCCACGTTTTTCACTGCCCTCCTTCACCCTCATCAAGAGGTTCTTTAGTTCCCCTTCACTTTCTGCCATTGGAGTGGTATCATCTGCATATCTGAGGTTGTTGATATTTCTCCCTCCTATCTTGAGTCCAGCTTGTGATTCATCCAACCCATTATTTCTCATGATGTGCTCAGCATATAATTTAAAGACAAAGGGTGACAACAGACAACCCTGTCATACTTGTTCCTCAATCCTAAATCAATCAGTTGTTCCATACATGGTTCTTATTGTTGCTTCTTGACCCACATACAGATTTATTAGGCAACAGGTAAGATGGGTTGGTATTGCATCTCTTTAAGAGCTTTCCACAGTGTGTTATGATCCACACAGTCAAAAGCTTTAGCATAGTTGATGAAACAGAGGCAGATGCTTTTTCTGGAATTCCCTTGCTTTCTCTTTGATTCAGCTACTGTTGGCAATCTGATCTCTGATTTCTCTGTCTTTTCTAAAGCCAGCCTGGACACTGGAAGTTCTTGGTTCACATAATGCTGAAGCCTAACATGCAAAATTTTAAGCATGACCTTACTAGCATGGGAGATGAGTACAATTGTCTAATGGTTTGAATATTCTTTAGTACTGCCCCTTTTGGGAACTGGGATGACGATTGACCTTTTCCAATCCTGTGGCCACAGCTGAGTCTTCCAGATTTACTGACATATTGAGTGCAACACTTTGATAGCATCATCTTTTAGGGTTTTAAATAGCTCTACTGGAATTCCATCACATCCACTAGCTTTATTGACAGCAGTGCTTCCTAAGGCCCACCTGAATTCACATGCCAGGATGTCTGATTCTGGAAGACTGATCATACCGTCATGATTATCTGGTTCATTAATATTTTTCTTTCTTTTTTTTTTTTTTTTGGTACAGTTCTTCTGTGTATTCTTTCCATCTCTTCTTTATCACTACAGCACGTACTATGTCTATACATTTTCTGTCCTTTATTGGGACCATTTTTGGGCAAAATGTTCTCTTGATAGTTTCAATTTTCCTGAAGAGATATCTAGTTTCTCCCCTTCTGTTGTTTTCCTCTATTTTTAGGCATTGTTCATTGAAGAATATCTTTTTCTCTCTCCTTGCTATTCTTTGGAAGTCTGTGTTTAGTTGGATGTACTTTTCCCTTTCTCCCTTGCTTTTTGCTTCTCTTCCTCCTTCAGCTATTTGCAAGGCTTTCTCAGATAATCACTTTGCCTTTTTGCTTTTATCTTTCTTTTGGATTGTTTTGTTTGCTGCTACCTATACCATATTATCGACCTCCATTTATAATTCTTCAGGCACACTGTTTACCAGATTTAATCCCTGGAATCTATTCACCACCTCCACTGCACATTCATAGAGGATTTGATTTAAGTCATACCTGGCTGGTCTAGTAGTGTTTCCCACTTTCTTTAGTTTAAGCCTGAATTTTGCTCTGAGAACCTGATTATTTGAGCCACAGTCAGCTCCAGTTCTTGCTTTTGCTGACTGTATACAGCTTCTCTGGCCTTCCCTGGTAGCTCAGTTGGTAAAGAATCTGCCTGCAATGCAGGAGACCCTGGTTTGATTCCTGGGTCTGGAAGATAACCTGAACAAGGGATGGGCTACCCACTCCAACATTCTTGGGCTTCCCTGGTGGCTCAAATGGTAAAGAATACACCTGAATGTGGGAGACCTGGGTTCAATCCCTGGATTGGTAAGATCCCCTGGAGAAGGGAATGGCTACCCAGTCCAGTGTTCTTGCCTAGAGAATTCCATGGACAGAGGAGCCTAGTGGGCTACAGTCTATGAGGCCACAAAGAGTTGGACATGAGTGAGTGATTTTCACTCACTATACAGTTTCTCAATCTTTGGCAACAAAGAGTGTAATCAATTTGGTTTCGGTATTGACCATTTGGTGATATCCATGTGTGATATTGTCTCCCGTATTGTTGAAAAGGGTGTGTGCTATGACCAGTGCATTCTCTTGGCAGAATTCAGTTAGCCTTTGCCCTGCTTCATTTTGTACTCAAGGCCAAACTTCCCTGTTACTCCAGGTATCTCTTGACTTCCTACTTTTGTATTCCAGAACCCAGTGATTAATAGAACCTTTTTTTTTTTTTGGTCTCTAGGTCTTCATGCTGCTGCTGTTATTGCTAAGTCGCTTCAGTCGTGTCCGACTCTGTGTGACCCCATAGACGGCAGCCCACGAGGCTCCCCCATCCCTGGGATTCTCCAGGCAAGAACACTGGAGTGGGTTGCCATTGCCTTCTCCACTAGGTCTTCATAGAAGTGATCAACTTCAGCTTCTTCTGCACTGGTGCTAGAAGCATTGACTTGAATTACTGTGATGTTGAATGACATGCCTTGGTAATGAACTAAGATCATTCTGTCGTTTTTGAGGTCACACACAAGTATTGCACTTTGGACTTTTTTGTTGACTATGAGGGCTACTCCGTTTCCTCTATAGGATTCTTGCCCACAGTAGTAGATATAATGGTCATCTTAATTAAATTCACCCATTCTCATCCACTTTAGTTCACTGATTCCTAAGGTATCAATGTTTATTCTTACCATCTCCTGTTTGATCATGTTCAATTTACCTTGATTTATGGATCTAGTATTCCAGGTTCCTATATGATACTGTTCTTTGCGCATCGGATTTTACCTTCATCACTAGACACATCCAGAGCTGAGCGTCAATTCTGCTTTGGCTCAGCCACTACATTGTTTCTAGGGCTATTAGTAGCTGTCCCCTGCTCTTCTCTAGTAGCATATTGGACAGTTTCAAACCTGAGGGACTCATCTTTCTGTGTCATATCTTTTTGTGTTTTCATACAATTCATGCGGTTCTCACAGCAAGTATAATGGGATGGTTTGCCAATTTCTCCTCCAATGGACCACGTTTTGTCAGAACTGTCCAGTATGACCCATCCGTCTTGGGTGGCCCTACATGGCAAGGCTTATAGCGTCACTGAGTTATGCAAGCCCCTTCACTATGAGAAGGCAGTGATCTGTGAAGGGGGTTTGGACTTCACCCAAGGTCAACTTAACCAGAATCTCGGGAGATGAGTACAGGAATTTGGACTTTAGCAAGCATTCCATTGGTGGTGATGCATGCTCAGGCAGAATTCTAGAGTGGGTAGGGCTGTAGACTTACATCCATCTCCTTACCTGCCATTTGCTCTCATAAGTTTAAGTCCTTGTCAGTGGTATACATGTAATCTCTAGTTAGGATTTGCTTTGAATGTGAGCTCCTATGCTAAAAAAAGAAAAAAAAATTGGACTTTCTCATTTTGTAATGAGATTTAATTATTACAGATCTTCTTTCAAAGTTATTTTTGAAACAGTCATGTACCTTACATATGGAGAGAAAACAGATACCATAGTAGAAAGCAGAAAGAGTTGACTAAGAGGAGGTCTTCTTGTTCAGTTCCCATTACATCCTCATAGTCACTCTTTTTGTGTGATTTTTTTTTTCATATTTGTAGTAATATGTTAAAATATGTTAAGAAAAATGCAACAGTGTTTGACAACACATTATAAAAAGACAAAATAACAAGATAAAGGGATAAAAATAAACAAGATTAACTGGCTAAATGAAAATTACAAGTAAATAAGATATATTGAGACAAGGTAAGACAATAAAAATAAATAGGAAAATAATTAAATACACTCATCAGAGTACAATAAAAAACAAAGAATTGTCAACCTGCATTAATTTAGCAAAAATCACACATTTAAAATTGGAAAACTGATATTATTCTCTTTGCTGCTTCTTGTTGTGTCGCTTCAGTCGTGTTCGACTCTGTGCGACCCCATAGATGGCAGCCAACCAGGCATCCCGTCCCTGGGATTCTCCAGGCAAGAACACTGGAGTGGGTTGCCATTTCCTTCTCCAATGCATGAAAGTGAAAAGTGAAAGTGAAGTCGCTCAGTCGTGTCCGACTCTAGCGACCCCATGGACTGCAGCCTACCAGGCTCCTCCGTCCATGGGATTTTCTAGGCAAAAGTACTGGAGTGGGGTGCCATTGCCTTCTCCGATTATTTTCTTTAGTAGTAATATAAAAATTGAAGGCTAAAAACTATAGGCAGAGAAGTAATATAACTTATAGTTGATAACATGGTTTGATGTTAGATAAGTACATGTTCAAATTCTGCCTTCAAGTCTTGTACTCTGATAATAGAACAGTTTTTTTTTTTCAGTGTTTCTAAGATCATTTACATAATTGATATGGTAACAATATTTGTGGAATGCATTCTTGATTTGAATGAGACAAGATGAGAAAACACAGCACAGAATCAGACTCTTACTAAATATTTAATTATTACTGTTATTTTTTAAAAGAAGAGCTCCTTTCTTCTTTTTCACCACCTCTCTCTTTCCCTTTCAATCCCTTCCCTTCCCTTCCAACAACTTGGTTCTAAAGCCATCAAGTGGAAAGAATAAAGTGAGCATAAACATATGAGAAGTGCCCTTTATGGTTCACATAGGGTTAGCAGTGCATTCACGAGAGAAGGAAGATGACTGTAGGGAGTCAGAGGCCCAGTAAAGAGAGAAGGAGGTCAGCATGTGCTCGTGCCCTGACGTGGGTGTCAGATTATTAGCCGGTGGGAAGGGCACCCACACAGAGGAACATCTCAGAATGTGTGTCAGAGTCCACGTATGGTGATTAGAGAATCCTCAGTGTTGGATTCAAAGTAGGACTCAAGGTGGGACAGCCCAGCAAGGTGTTAAAGCCCACGCAGAAGGCCAAAGGGCTGCAGGTTCATATAAGGTGCCAGAGCCTGAATGGAATGACATGGGCTTCAGAATAGGGTGGGAAGAATGGCAGTGATACAAAGATATTAATGAAAATATAAACCAGGTTTCTCACAGACTCGGAAGTGTATTTATTTATGTGAAGAATAGTTTGATACACTGGTTAATAAAGATGTTTATAAAGCTTTTTCCATAATATGAGGCAACATTAAAAATACATGAAGTATGGATTGAACTCTTTCTAGAAGACTGCTCCAAAATATCAGTAGTAGTTATTTTAGTGTCATGAGATTAATGATTTCCTAATTACATTTCTTTCCTTATTGTTATTTTTACCTACAATATTCATGCTTATTCAGTTATTAAACATCTACTATGTTTCAGAAATGTTCTTATGATAGATACAGGAATATTATCTTCTTTATCTTTGAAGAGTGCAGTAGCTAGGTATTATGAGGTCTAAAATAAGAGATGCCTTAATAATTATTTTTAACAGTATATGCTCAGATTGACTTAACATTCTTGCCATCAGATTCTCACAGACTTGCCATCAGATAAGCCAAGGCAAAATGTAAAACACTTTTCATTGACAAGTACAGGCATTTGTATATAACTGGTCAGATGGACTCTGACTGAGATATTTAAACCAGTAGTAGAGTTCATACAATGCAGAACAGGAGTAATGGTAATACAAAGGAAATGTACATTCTGAAACACCTAAGGGAAATACATATAATAATAATCTATTATCAGCTATTTTTGACACTTCCAGACTTTAATAACTTTTTTGTAAATATGTGATTACTTTGAAAGTTGGATGCATTTTTCTACAAATAGGTAGGTTGGCAGGCACAGGCTATAACAGGTAGAATCACCTTTGGTTATGTCTATAAGACATAAAGTAAAGTGGAGATTTGGGAGTTATTAGGGTCTAATTTGATCTATGTAGATAACCAATCCAGATAATAAGTCCTTTGGGTGAATTATTCATACTGAATTATCTGGTTTGACTGTCTACATGTAAACATAGATCAAATTAATAGGATAATTGTCAAACTTGTTTTTCACCTTGTGGTATGTGGACTCGCTCTCAGGACGTAATTGGCACTCTGGGAGAGTCTAGCACAACACTGAGTAAACGGGAACAATAACTAATGCAGACTCTGCTGAGTCGAGTAGAAAAAACAACTTGTTATAGTTCTACCCAGAAATTGGGTCTTTGAAACCAGATATTCAGAATTGTTAAGGGTAGTCTGTATTCAATGATATATATCCTGAAAAAGTTGACTAATTCTAACTCTGTTTCTCAAAATCAAACATGGAAATATCAAATTAAATTCTGATCTATAGAGGAAAGGATAATGAAAACAATTTTTAAAATGCACTAGTAAAAAATAAATGGGCACTAGAGAGAGGTCAGTTAAAACAATATTAAATAGTTTAAATTTATTTGTTATTAGATAATTGCCCTTCTGAAGCTTGACAGACAAAAAAAAAAATGGGTTTATGAAAAGAGTAATACATGAACACAGTAATTATGTCCTCAAAAAATGACATTTATCAGCATTCAAACCTCATGTATTCTTAGCAAAACACAAAAATAAGAGAGATTGTACAAATAATAAGGTAAAGGCAACATTTTCCATTATAGAAAATTTAGACTATTCAGATTGTTTTTGAGGGAACGGTGTATATATTAACCAATATTAGATAGATCTTATTTGTTAGATAAGACAATACAAATATCTACATATGCAAACCTCCATTTCTACATGGTACTCTAGTTCATACACAATAGCTGCTCTGGGTGTGGTTGTTGAAGAGTTGGGAAAGGATCAGCCACTGAGTCATCAGTAAATCAACCTGGCAAGTAAAATGCACTTTCTAGATGCCTACTGTTAGCTGCCATAATGTATTAGTAGTGGTGAGAAAGTGTAAGGAATAAAAGATATATATACGTGTATATATACATATATATATCCCTTGGGTTCAAGGGACAAACATGACTAAGTAAGGAACTGGGTCAGAAGGAGCCATTGGATAATTGGAAGGAATGATGCTGAAGCTGAAACTCCAGTACTTTGGCCACCTGATGTGAAGAACTGACTCCTTAGAAAAGACTCTGATGCTGGGAAAGAGTGAAGGCAGGAAGAGAAGGGGATGACAAAGGATGAGATGGTTGGATGATCACCAATTTGATGGACACGAGTTTGAGCAAGCTCTAGGAGTTGCTGATGGACAGGGAAGCCTGGTGTGCTGCGGTCCATGGGGTCACAGAGTTGGTCATTACTGAGCAACTGAACTGACTGAGGGAACTGGATATATGAAGTGGGAACATTAGCTAAGACCAAGGGGGTTATGTTTGGCAAGTTCTGAAGGCATGCTGTGGGATGGGCAGTGATGACCAGTAAGGTCCCTGGATTGGTAGCATCAGGATTACCTAGGAATCTGGTAAAGTGCAAATACCCAGGACCCAACCCAGATACTAAAATTTAAACTTTGAGAATAGATCTTTGTACTTTTTCTCTTAACAGATTTTTCAAATATAGCATACAAATCATGGAATAGTCTAAGTAAGAAGGTGTCTTTGTGTATATAGTTATGGAGGAGAAGGATAAATCTGACCTGAAGTCTGAAAGATGAACATTAGGGTTAGGAGCCTGGAAAGGAAGAGAAGGCATTCCAGGCAGAGGTAAAAATGAATAACAGTAGAAATTGATTCATATTCCTGCTGGAGAAGTCATCTGTTAAATTTTATGTATATTTTCACCTATTTTTGTCCTCAAATGCACTGTAAAATTTCTAAGGGCAGAGACCTAATTTAAATCATTCTCTCGTTTCAGTGCTTCACACATAAGTGCTCAGAAAACGAAAGAAGGTGGAAAAAGTAGATCAGAGAGAAGAAAGACAAGGAAGAAGAAGAAGAAGAAGAAAAAAAAAATATATATATATATAGGCTTTGTGAGAAAGTGAAAGGCCATTAGATTTAGAGCCAAAAATAATGTTTAATTAATATATTTGTAATTTACTGTATTACCTTTGGGCTTCCCAGGTGGCACCATGGTAAAGAATCTACCTGTCAATGTAGGAGACACAGGAGACATGGGTTTGGTCCTTGGGTAGGAAAGATCCCCTGGAGGAGGAAATGGCAACCCACTCCAGTATTCTTGCCTGAAAAATTCCATGGACAGAGGAGCTTGGCAATCTACAGTCCATGGGGTTGCAAAGAGTTGGTCATGACTGAGCCTGCAGGCACCCATATTACAAATAGCATTCTTTTACTCTAGGTTTTGTTTTTACATCAACACAATGGCAATGCAAATTTCACCTCAATGATGTTGGTGCAAAATAGACTCCTTGATGTAATTTATCTGGCACTGTGTCTAGGGTGTGATTGTCATTGTTGTTTTGTCGCTAAGAAGTTTCTGATTCTTTGCAAACCCCTGGACTATAGCCCACCAGGTTCCTCTGTCCACGGGATTTTCCAGGCAAGAATACTGGAATGGGCTGCCATTTCCCTCTCCAGGAAATCTTCCCAACCCAAGGATCAAAACTGTGTCTCCTGCATTGGCAGGCAGATTCTTTATTGCTGAACCACCAGGGAAACCTTAGTGTGTGATGTTGCTCAATAACTATTTGTTGATACTGAAATAGTGACTTTTCTGTGAATGGTCAAGAGCATGGTGTCTCCTGGATTCTCTTCCTTTTTTCTTTTTTTTTTTTTTATTCCTGTAGTCTTTCCCATTCCTTTAGAAGTCTTTCTTTTTTATCATTTATAATCCTTAATATATGGCATTGAAAGGGCTAAACATTTTTGCATGGATGATATTGTATAAAAATCACAACATGATAGGAATTTTAACTATTTTTTAATTTGTAGACAGAATCCAGGATTTCAGAAAGATTCGAATAAGATTTCTATCAACACATGGATATCAAGTGCAAGGTAAAGTTTGAGCCCCGGTGGTTTTGAGCTTCACAACAAAGACATTACTATATCAGGCTGCTTCTTCAGTCCCACAAGCATCTCACTATGCTCAACTGTCTAGTAAGACAAAAACAAAAGTTCTTTAGAAATGACATCAAGCTATTTAAACCATCTACTTAAAGAATGCCCTTTGGTTTATGTTGCTTTGCACCTGGAGGGTTTATGTAAAAACCTGACAAGTCTTTTGATTAATAGCTTACAGTATTCGTAGGTGTCCCCTGTCATCCTTATGAAGAAAACAGGGAAGTGTTACCTGAATGTGGTTGACTGTCCAGGTAGTAGTCTCTGGGTCACCTTTACTTAGCAAAATATGTGCTTGTTTGTTAATGAAGAGAGATATCAAAAATGCAATCACACCTACATACTTCATGTATGAAAGTGAAAAGTGAAAGTGAAGTCACTCAGTCATGTATGACTCTGCGACACCATAGACTGTAGCCTACCACGTTCCACCATCCATGGGATTTTCCAGGCAAGAATACTGGAGTGGGTTGCTGTTTCCTTCTCCAGAATATCTTCCCGACCCAGGGATTGAACCCAGGTCTCCCACACGGTAGGCATTGTAGGCAGACACTTTACCATCTGAGACACCAAGGAAGATATTTCATGTTTATATACCTATACAAATACATAAATTGGTATATGTAGAAGTGTAGGTCACTCAGTCGTGTCTGACTCTTTGGAACCTCATGGACTGTAGCTCACCAAGCTCCTAAGTCCAAGGGATTCTCCATGCAAGAATACTGAAGTGGGTAGCCAGCCATTCCTTTTTCCAGGGCATCTTCTTGACTCAGGGACTGAACCCATGTCTCCTGCATTGGCAGGCAGATTCTTTGCCATCTGAGCTACCAGGGAAGCCCACCTGTATATACTTATATATATAATGTGCTACTAATATATACTATGCTATGCTAAGTCACTTCAGTCGTGTCCGACTCTGTGTGACCCCATAGACGGTAGCCTACCAGGCTCCCCCATCCCTGGGATTCTCCAGGCAAGAACACCGGAGTGGGTTGCCATTGCCTTCTCCAATGCATAAAAGTGAAAAGTGAAAGTGAAGTCGCTCAGTCGTGTCTGACTCTTAGCGACCCCATGGACTGCAGCCAACCAGGCTCCTCCATCCGTGGGATTTTCCAGGCAAGAGTACTGGAGTGGGGTGCCATTGCCTTCTCTAATATATAAATTAATAACATTTTAAATAAGATATCAGCTCACAATGAATGCATTTTTAAAATCAGACATTTTATGTTTAAATGGTAAGTTTCAGTGTTCTGGGAAATTCACTTATTTGTAACTCTTCTTTCCCAAACAATACTCAATAAATAACAAATTGTGCACATCCCTTTTTTGTGGGTCTGTTGCCTCAATTATGTGTACAATCACTTCATTTCACAACTTCACTTTGCCTGTGTAGGGCATGGCCCTGGTTGGTAATTGTGTGGCCTATTGTTTGCAGCACATGGATAATTATTATGCTGTGAACATCAATTTGTCGTATTGTGCCGAATGGCACCGCTTCCCGAGGGACATGATGATAGCTGTGATTCTCCTCAGTAGGGGGTGGGATGTTGCTCAGGGCTAGAGCTCTGCCCAGTAATTCCCTCTTTACAAGTAAGACTATACATAGTACATCCTAGAAGTCCTTCATTATAGCATTTGTTTTCTGCTTGTTAACATCATTTCACGCTGGATGGGCACTAGTGTAATTTTCCATTTTGTTTCATCAAATTAAGGGAAGAAAGGAGACTGTCTTGCAAGTCTTTTATTTTATAGACAGTTGGTCATTTCATTAACACTTTTCATATTCTTGTTTGTCATGATGACTGACGATAGTAAAAAGATTTTCTCCCCATTAACTTATGAGAGAACAGCACTTTTATTTATTTATTTATTTGGGGGCTGAGAAGTATTGATCGACCAAAGAGGACATTTATTAAAATGTAACCAGCGTCTTGGCACTTGCAAGTGGCGCACACTTTAACCGATTAAATAGTCATGAAGAAAGAAATCGATGCATCTTGGATTCCTCTACTCTGGTCTCTGCCAGCAAAGTGGCCTCACAAATTAAGAATGAAATAAACAAATGTGTTTACGCTGAATGTTTAAAGCACTTTGCACTTTAATCAGGAAGTAAAAGGACATTACTAATATTGGTTGGGTAGGTGGTTTGAATGTGGTTACTTTTGTACAATCGTGGTGATAAATAAGAAATTTACTACTGAAGTTCCCAACCACAACAGAACTAAATTGTGTCCATGGGACTAAGGCAATTGTGACTGGTTGTCCTAAGAAGTGGAGGGGTAAGGTCATTGGAAGTTCATTGGGGTTAATGCTTATCCAATTTTCATTGTTTTTGTTTTTTGGTAATCCCCGTTTACATAGTCAAAGTTATCCAAGTCTTTCAGCCCCAGGGTTGTATAGTTTGGTGACTTGGACAAGATGCTGCTTATGTGGGCACAAAAGAAACTGGTGATATTAATGGTTTCAGTAGTCAGTCGTAGTTGATTTCCCATCAAATTCTGGAGTCTTAGCACAAAATCCTGTGAGTATCTTCTAACATGTTTGGGTATTTTCAGAGATGCAGTGCTCATAATCAACAAATTCTGATGTCATAGATTTTTTTGAAACTTTGTGACTGTTTCAAGCCATCTCTTTCAGGTCTCTTAAGAACCCACTAACTTTCATGCCTTTTCTTGCCAAATTTTGTCATCTCAATTTTCATTTATCACTCTAGGCTACATGTGATGGTCTTATATCACATAAGCTTATATCACATAAGCCTTTGAAGAGTACTTCCAAACATCGACAGAATGATAGAACACCAAGAACAGCTTCACTGAATCCCAGTGTAAGGGCTTACTCACAATTAGATTTTGCTCAAAGCTTTTCTGATTTTACCATATACTTTCATCATCCTTGATAAATGCATTTTTCCAAGGTAAGTCCATGCTTTATATATTTTTAAAAAGAATAAAGACTTCTACTTTGCAATTCCAATTCATGTATACAAATGTATAGAGCAGTTGATCCAGCACTCAGTGTATTTATTTATATTATTCTTAATCTGAGGAGGAGATTATGAAGTTGTTTTGTTGGAGTTGGAGGATATTAGAAATATCCGTTTTTAAAACATCACCTTCTCAGTTACACAGGGTGTCAATGGTGCCTTTACTCTTCATGAGTGCCTACAAAATTGCTCCTCTATTCCCCAGGGATGAAGCAGTCTGTACCAGACAAGAAGATATTATATTAGTGCAGTTGAAATGGACATGGTATATAATTGTTTGATCTTGTATCTACTTAACTTAAAAAAAAATATTAATTGTGATTTTAAAGTGTTTAGCTGTAAGATAGTTTATGAGAGTTAAGTATCTTAATCTTGGCTTTGCAGAGGTATTGAAGTCAAGTGTTATATCTTAGTTGTAATTATTAACTTTTTCCTGCCAATTATGTCTACAAAAGGCATTGACAGGCTAGAGGTATCCATAGAATACCTTCCCCATAGAACCATGCCCCACATGCCTCCTTGCTGCTGCTGCTGCTAAGGTGCTTCAGTCGTGTCCGACTCTGTGAGACCCCATAGACGGCAGCCCACCAGACTCCACCCTCCCTGGGATTCTCCAGGCAAGAACACTGGAGTGGGTTGCCATTTCCTTCTCCAATGCATGAAAAGTGAAAAGTGAAAGTGAAGTCGTGTCTGACTCTATGCGACTCCACAGACAGCAGCCCACCAGGCTCCTCCGTCCATGGGATTTTCTAAGCAAGAGTACTGGAGTGGGGTGCCATTGCATGCCTCCTTAACTTCCTACAATTACTTCCTTCTCAGTGCTGTCCTGTGAGATAATCTCTGTCCTCTCTGACTTCCATGACATAAATAACCTCCACTGCACATTTCCCACTTATTTATATTTCTCTTAGATTACTTCTCTACTTGATTCATGTTTTTAAATCTTGATTCTCTACCTTGATCATAAGATCTTTTATGGGCAAGGATAATAAATGGTGATTATATATTATTCTTTGATACACTTAGCATGGCTTCCCTGGTGGCTCAGTAGTAAAGAATATACCTGTCAATGCAGAAGACACAGGAGGCCCTGGTTCAATTCAATCCCTGGTCAGAAAGATCCCCTGGAGAAGGAAATGGCAACCCACTTCAGTATTTTGGCCTGGGAAATCCCATGGACAGGGAACCTGGTGGGCTGTAGTTGCAAAGAGTCAGACACGACAGCAACTGAACAACAACACTTAGCACATTTCTAGGCATATAGCATATGTTTTTGCATTTGGATTCAGTTGACTCATATATTTAAGTGCTGAGTCTTCATCCTAATCCTTATCCAGGCAAGGTCTTTGATTGTCAGAAATGACACAGTGACTTCACTTAGTTTGGTTTCACTTCAGTTATCTTCTAATGCTAGAATTATAAGCCATCTTGGTACTTCTTTCCCTTTATCATTATTTTACTGGTTGGTAATTTTGTTAAGACTGGCCTTAGAGATTTGGCTAACTCACTAACCTGTGACATGAAAAGAGCTATATATTCTGAAACAGAGCTTTATTCCAAAAAAGCATTTCCTCCTATGAAATAGTAACACTTGTGATATATTGACAAGGATGAATGATGTATAATCTCACTGGTGAGGAAACAAGATGTGAGGTAGCTACATGCTGCCAGATTAATTCAAAGCTATCTCATACAAAGGAGACCCATCCATATAAGTCTTTGTTAAAAGAAGCTGCATTTTGGATGGGAAGGAGAATGGATATAAGGAATCACTAAATGGACAAAACAACCTATGAATATAAATTTCAGATGTTCTTAGTTTCTAAAGGAAAGTTGAACTAACAAAGGAGGAAAATAAAATTCCTATATGCTTTGGACACATTTTTAAGTCAACCGGTTAACAATGAACAAAAAAGGGCCTCAAAGAAGAAAAAAAAGTACCAACTCCTGAAATCAGTAAAGATCTCATAACCCAAAGAGATACAAAGAAGCAAAATAAAGCAAGAAATAAAGTCATTAAATTCAAAGAACAAGCTAAGACACAAGGACTGTGGAGATAAAGGGAAAATATGTACAGAGTGAGGATCTTATCTCACTTAAGCAAAGGAACAATGGAAGCAGGCTACCTCCCTTTTCCTCTAGATAGAGTTGAGGGTGTACTGCAAACAGAGTTGGGGGAGGGGCAAGGCTGAAGAAAAGTTTTCACAGTTAGGATTCATATAAAAGCTTTTTCATGCCAAAGTAAGTGATATGTGTGTGTGTGTGTGCCTGCGCATGCATATATATGAGCTCATTCTCTAACACTGAGTAGCATTTAGTATTACATTTTCTAGAAAGTCATACAAACCAGTTATACATTACAGTATACCTCATAGGAATGTGTGTGTGTGTGTTGGTTGCTCAGTCGTGTCCAACTCTCTGCAAGCCTATGGACTGTAGGTTGCCAGGTTCCTCTGTCCATGGGATTCTCCAGGTGAGAATACTGGAGTGGATTGCCATTCCCTTCTCCATCATAGGAATCTACAGAGCAGAAAATGGCTGTGTTGGTTTGGTTTAACTTAGGCTGCTGCTTTCTACTTTTAGTCTACTTTATTTCCTTTAAAGTGGTTTTCCATTTGAATGATTATGCAAATATCATTATAATATGTAATAGAATATACATAAGCATTATACATAATATATGGCATCATATATGCCATAATATATAGCATATATTATGCATGTGCTATCATATATTACATATATATACATATACATATATACATATATATATATACACATATATATCATATATTGCATATATATATATGATTCTTCATCAGTGAGACTGATTCTCGTTGCTTTGTCTATATCCTTCTGAGCTGGTTCTATAAGAATAATACTCTCATCTTAAGGTGCACAAGTCTCTGCTTTATTTAGTACATTCCAAATGTTGAATGACCCTCCTTCTTTTACACAAAGTTCCATGTCAATAGATTTCTAGTACTTTAGAAATTCAAGAATGATTTTACTACTTATTCGGTGACAGACAAGACTCTTGAAGAGACACAATATATTCCCAGTACATCAGATGAGTGTGTTGAAAAGAGTCTTGTGAGCTGGACTCAGGTTAGCTCCTGTGCTAACTCTCCTTCCAGGTGGAGGTGGAGGCTTTTATCATGTCTGGGACTGGAAGCCAGGCCCACCTGTATGCACTTATTCAGACACTGTCACGAGTGGAGTGGTGACTAATCAGCAACTAAATGATTATTTGCAAAATTTCTCTTGAGTTATATTTGAATGTAACTACTTACTCAACATATACTGCAATGCAGTAATATTTCCTGTTTGTTATTTTGTCTTTTGTGCTGGTTGCTGAGGGAGTAACAAAGAACTGTTGGACATATTTCCTGCACAAAATGAGACTACATTATCAGGAGGGAAATAGCTAACTAAGTGTAGATGACTGTGCAATAGAATTTAGAGAAAAAATCCTGCTTAAAGGGGTTTAATGGTCTTCTGAAGACCTTAGTCATGGATGCTTACTACCCTTGCTTATATATATATATTTAATTTAACTTCCTGTCTTTTACTTTTCCAATAATTCAATCTTTTTAAAGGGTTGGATGTGTACCACTAACACTATGCAATATGAGTTGCAGTGCAAAGTTCCTACTCATTCCTATGGCTTATGCATGAAGTATTAAATGTCACTGAATCACATAATGAGAGATTTATTCCCTTTCAATTCTCTTTCAATGCTACTGATTGTGTGAAAACAGAAGTCTCATTTGGGGGTTAGGAGGTCCCTCTATTTGAGCTAATATCCCTTTTTAACAAAATTGGAGTAGGCATTAGATTTAGGGCCTTAGACTGTCAATGTGTAAAAGCTCTAATTTCAAAATATTGCTTCAGTTTTGTTGTCTTTATCTTAACTCTTGCTGGTTTAACAGCTTAAATTCAGGGAAAAAAATTGTATACAAATATGTGTGTGGGGGGGTGGTGTGTACATGCTCAGTCATGTTCAGCTGTTTGTGACCGCATGGTTCTTATGTCCATGGAATTTTCCAGGCAAGAATGTTGGAGTGTGTTGCTATTGCCGGCTCCAGGGAATCTTCTGGACCCAGGGATCGAACCTATGTCTTTTGGGTCTCCTGCATTGGCAGGTGTATTCCTTACTACTGTGCCAACTGTGAAGCCATATATATGTGTATATATGTATTTATACAAACCTCATATATGCAGATGATACCACTCTAATGGCAGGAAGTGAACTCAAGAACCTCTTGATGAGGTTGAAAAAGAGAGTTAAAAAGCTGGATTAATGCTTAACATTCAGAAAACTAAGATCATGGCATCCAGTTCCATTACTTCATAGCAAATAGAAGGGGAAAAAGCAGAAGTGACAAATTTTATTTTCTTGGGCTCTAAAATCACTGCTAATGGGGTCTTCAGCCATGAATTTAAGACACTTACTTCCTGGAAGAAAAGCTATGATAAACCTAGACACCCTATTAAAAAGCAGTTATCACTTTGTCAGCAAAGGTCCATATAGTCGAACGTATGGTTTATACAGTAGTCATGTATGGATGTGAGAGTTGGACTATAACGAAGGCTAAGTGCCAAAGAATTGATGCTTTTAAACTGTGGTACTGGAGAAGATTCTTGAGAGGCCCTTGGACTGCAAGGAGATCAAACTAGTCAATTCTAAAGGAAATCAATTCTGAAGTTTCATTGAAAGGATTGATGCTGAAGTTGAAGCTCTAATACTTTGGCCACCTGATGGGAAGAGCCAACTCTTTGGAAAAGATCTTGATGGTGAGAAATATTGAAGGCAAAAGGAGAAGAGGTTGACAGAGGATGAGATGGTTTGATAGCATCACTGACTCAATGGACATGAATTTGAACGAACTCCAGGAGATAGTGGAGGACAGGGAAGCCTGGAATACTTCAGTCCATGGGGTCATAAAGAGTTGGACATGACTTAGCAACTGAACAAAAAGTAATTTATTTCAGGAATATAAAGTTTCCTGAATAAACTGATTTAAATTTAAATACAATTTTTATTAATAGAAAATAAATACACCGGTAGGTGGCAGTTTTAAATTTGGAAAAACTCACATTAACCCAAAACCTCTACAATTCAAATGTCTCCTGTTCTGGTGTCCTCCTGTGATAATATGGAGGCTTGGTTGTCTTCTTTATCTTTATTCTTAGCCTTTTAATGGTTTTCCCTTGTGGCTCAGCTGGTAAAGAATCTGCCTGTAATGCGGGAGACCTGGGTTCAATGCCTCGGTTGGAAAGGTCCCATGGAGAAGGGAAAGGCTACCCACTTCAGTATTCTGGCCTGGAGAATTCCATGGACTATATAGTTCATGGGGTGATAAAGAGTTGGACATGACTGAGTGACTTTCATTTCACTTCACTCAGCCTTTTAATGCTACGTGAGTTCAGTTGTGTCTGACTTTTGCGACCCTATGGACTGTAGACAGCCAGGCTCCTCTATTCATGGGATTCTCCAGGCAAGAATACTGGAGTGGGTTTTCATTTCCTTCTCCAAGGGATCTTCCCAATCCAAGGATTGAACCTCAGTCACTTAAGTTGCCTGCATTGGCAGACAGGTTCTTTACAAATAGTGCCACCTGGGAAGCCCCTCAGTTCAGTTCAGTTCAGTTCAGTCACTCAATTGTGTCCACCTCTTTGCGACCCCATGAATTGCAGCACACCAGGCCTCCCTGTCCATCACCAACTCCCGGAGTTCACTCAAACTCACGTCCATTAAGTCTAGCCTTATAATATGTCCCTGTAATCATGCCTAGCAAATGAGATAGATGTTCATGTGATATAAATTGATTGACTGAGGTAACAATTAACCTAGGTAGTCAAAGTGAAAAGGAATAGGTGCTGGAGAGTAGAAAGCATGGCATTCAGATTAGTGAAAGGGGAGCACCAAAGGCCCAGATACCAATCTGAGTTGATATAACACCACAAAAAACCTGGTCCACCATGCTCTTAAAAGAATCAGTTCAGTCGGTTCAGTCACTCAGTCATATCTGACTGTGACTCCAAGGACTGCAGCACGCCAGACTTCCCTGTCCATCACCAAATCCTGGAGCTTACTCAAACTCATGTCCATTAAGTCAGTGATGCGATCCAACCATCTCATCCCCTGTCGTCCCCTTCTCCTCCTGCCCTCAATCTTTCCCAGCATCAGGGTCTTTTCAAAAGTCAGTTCTTCACATCAGGTGGCCAGAGTATTGGAGCTTCATCTTCAGCATCTGTCTTTCAAATGAAAATTCATGGTTGATATCCTTTAGGAATGACTGGTTTGATCTCCTTGCAGTCCAAGGTACTCTGAAGTGTCTTCTCCAACACCACACTTCAAAAGCATCAGTTCTTCGGCGCTCAGCTTTCTTTACCGTTGAACTCTCACATCCATACATGGCTACTGGAAAAACCATAGCTTTGTCTAGATGGACGTTTGTTGGCAAAGCAATGTCTTTGCTTTTTAATATGCTGTCTATGTTGGTCATAGCTTTTCATCCAAGGAGCAAGCATCTTTTGATTGCATGGTTGCAACCACCATCTGCAGTGATTTGGGAGATCAAGAAAATAGTCTGTCACTGTTTCCATCCTTTCCCATCTATTTTCCATGAAGTGATAGGACTGGATGACATGATCTTCATTTTCTGAATATTGAGTTTTAAGCCAGCTTTTTCACTCTCCTCTTTCACTTTCATCAAGAGGCTCTTCAGTTCCTCTTAGCTTCCTGCCACAAGGGTGGTATCATTTGCATGTCTGAGGTTATTGATATTTCTCCAAGCAATCTTGATTCCAGCTTGCACTTCATCCAGCCCAGCATTTCACTTGATGTTCTCTGCATGTAAGTTAAATAAACAGGGTGACAGGATACAGCTTTGATGTATTCCTGTCCCAATTTGGAACCAGTCCATTGCTCCATATCCAGTTCTAACTGTTGCTTCTTGATCTGTATACAGATTTCTCAGGAGATAGGTGAGGTGGTCTGGTATTCCCATTGCTTGAAGAATTTTCCAAAGTTTGTTGTGATCCACACAGTCAAAGGCTTTGGTGTAGTCAATAAAGCAGAAGTAGATGTTTTTCTGGAACTCTCTTGCTCTTTTGATGATTGTACAGAGGTTGGCAATTTGATCTCTGGTTCCTCTGCCTTTTCTAAATCCGGCTTGAACATCTGGAAGTTCTTGGTTCACATATTGTTGAAGCCTCACTTGGAGAATTTTAAGCATTACTTTGCTAGACTGTGAGATGAGTGCAATTGTGTGGTAGTTTTAACATTCTTTGGCATTGCCTTTCTTTGGGATTGGAATGAAAACTGACCATTTCCAGTCCTGTGGCCACTACTGAGTTTTCCAAATTTGCTGGCACATTGGGTGCACCACTTTACCAGCTTCATCTTTTAGGATTTGAAATAACTCAGCTGGAATTCCATGACCACCACTAGCTTTGTTCGTAGGGATGCCTCCTAAGACCCACTTGACTTTGGACTCCAGGATGTCTGACTTTAGGTGAGTGATCACACCATCGTGATTTTATGGGTCATGAAGATCTTTTTTCTATAGTTCTGTGTATTCTTGCCACCTCTTCTTAATATCTTTTGCTTATGTTAGGTCCATACAATTTCTGTCCTTTATTGTGCCCACCTGTGCATGAAATGTTCCCTTGGTATCTCTGGTTTTCTTGAAGATATCTCTAGTCTTTCCCTTTCTTTTTTCTTTTTTTTTTCCTCTACTTCTTTGCATTGATCACTAAGGAAGGCTTTCTTGCCTCTGCTTGCTATTCTTTGGAACTCTGCATTCAAATCGGTATATCTTTCCTTTTCTCCTTTGCCTTTAGCTTCTCTTCTTTTCTTAGCTATTAGTAAGCCTCCTCAGATAACCATTTTGCCTTTTTTTTTCCCCCTGGGGAATGGTCTTGATCATTGCCTCCTGTACAATGCCACATACCTCTGTCCATAGTTCTTTAGGCACTCTGTCCAATCTAATCCCTTGCATCTGTTTGTCACTTCCACGGTATAGTTGTAAGAGATTTTATTTAGGTCATACCACAATGGTCTAGTGGTTTCCCCTACTTTCTTCAATTTAAGTCTGAATTTGACAATAAGGGGTTCATGATCTGAGCCACAGTCTGCTCCTTGTATTGTTTTTGCTGACTGTATAGAGCTTCTTCATCTTCGACTGCAAAGTATATAAGCAATCTGATTTTGGTGTTGACCATCTGGTGATTCCCATCTGTAGCATCATCCCTTATGTTGCTGGAAGTGGGTGTTTACTATGACCAGTGTGTTCTCTTGGCAAAACTCTGTTAGCCTTTGCTCTGCTTCTTTTTGTACTCCAAGGCCAAACTTGCCTGTTACTCCAGGTATCTCTTGACTTCCTACTTTTGCATTCCAGTCCTCTTTGAATGCTATTTTTAAATGAATGGCAGGAAATAAAATAAATATATGACTAGTGCTCTGAATAATTCGCTTAGTGCATGTTGCTTTCCACTGGACTTGCACTGGACTCCTAAACCTCATCACACACATTCTGCCCAGTCATGATTCAACAAGGCTCCCATTGACCACAGAGCCACAGTTAACCACCACTTAGATTTTAATATTATTTAGTCCATCTGCTCAAGCAGTGTTTTCTCCTTTTCTTTTTTTTTTTTTTTTGTAAGTCTCCAAATTCACAGAAAGACTATGTCTTGATATTAAATCCAAATTTTAATAGGTTCTAAAGTTACATTCATCAATTTTCCTTAAAGTATACCTGGTTATTTTCCGTGATCTAACCTAATCCTCAGAGCAGCAAGTAAAGATAATGCAAGGAGTCTCTTTAGTAATAGTTACTATCCTATTTTGCATCACCATGATTTGTCCAATGTTCAGCGTAATGTGAAAATCTTAACAAAACAAGTGATAAAAGGAGAAACCATACAACCAGTAAAAGCCCCATGCTTGGAGGATGTGTTTAATAGTTCTAACATGTACAACATTAAAATTTTATCAACAAATCAGGGAAAGGACATTTTGCACACCGAAATCAATTTACCCAGCAACTATCTGTGAGACTTGCTTGTAATTTATTTTGCCTCAAAGAATACACTGCTTTTAAACCTCATTCTGTTGCATTTGAGACTGTATGAAGAGAAAGGTATGTGAACATTTCTGTTCAAAACATAAGTGAAAGAGCCAGAACACTTCCAAGTACTATAGACAAAATCAAGTACTTCGGTAAAGGAAAATAAAATTCTGTGGCACCAGCTTCCCTGTGTGTTTGAGCCTTTGCTTAAAAATTTCCTCCATGTACATGAGCTGCTCTGTTTCTTTGACTAATGAGCCAATCTATCTATGAAAGGAAAGCAAGAAAGTCACAGGATAAGCTAGCTGTATGGAAACCAAATGCAGGGGCTGAGGAGATTATGAACCACTAGTGCAAAATAGAGCACAAGGTTTCAAGTCACATAAACCTGAGTTTGGGCATCAGTTGTAATGCTCACTGGCTGACTTTGACTAAGTTACTTCTAAATAAACTCCCATTTCATTATCCGTAGAATATGGATAATTTGTTTTTTTGTAATAAATGTAGTTGTTGTGAGGCTTACGTTATAAAACAATTCAAAGCTCCTGACATAGTGTCCAGACCATGGGGGAACTTAGTAGTCCCCAGATGCCTTCCTGACCTTGCTCCATATTGGAGGCACTTCAAACAAGATGATATCCAGAAGCGTCACTGCTGATGAGATCTGGGCCATTGCTGTGTCCTTAGAGCAGGAGTCATATCTGGCTCTCTCACTACCATAGTAGTCTTACACAAAGAACTGTCACCCCATCAAGGAGGTTCGAGACCTAAATGCAGCACATCTGAACATAGCAAGTCCACATGTTGTGGCCCAGCCAGCCATCCCGATGCTTCCTCCCCTTTGTCCGCACTTGCTCTGTTCTTGGAGCTGCCAGGCTTCTAGTTTTGCTCTTTCATTTTCCAGAGGACACCATCAAAGCTATGAAAGAAAAGCCAGTAGAAGGCTTGCCTAAAGTGTCACAATAGGAAGTGGAAGATCAATAATAAACCCACAGTTTACCGACAGCCTTTTATTTATACAATGTCTGCTGAGGCCTTCAGGATGAAGAAAGTATCTCAGTCTTCAAGCAACTCAGGATTTGAAAGAGAACCAAGGTGCAAAGAGTTAGGCATCTTAGGTAAGTGCACTTAAAAATGGAAACCCACAGCGCTTCAGGCCAGGAAATCTCTGGAGAAAGGGACTCCAGAAGCTGAAGTTGATCACAGGGATCGACAGGAGGCTTCAGATGCTGAGTGGACAGTGGATTACCTCCCTCGATTTGGACAAAGGGGCCTGAGGGGCCTGGTGCACACTCACAGAGGAGAGGACAGTGAATCAGCTGTGCACGTGAGGAGCAGACATGAGTGCCAAGAAGAAAAAACTTGAGAAAGGATTCTTTGATGCAATTATTTATTTCAATTAGAAATTGTTATTGTTAAAAGTTAAACAGCTCCATTAATTTAGCTAAAATATTAAAATTGGTGTAATCTTGTAGTATTTCACCTCCATATAAATGGTTCTATTTTAGACTAATGCTAAATATTTCAGCCTTATTGCTCTTTTCATGAAGTTACAAACACTCGTGCACATGCACACACGTGCACGCACACCTCTTATGTGTGAACATGGATACACATGTATGCACATATATGAATACGTGTATATATACACACAAACACACATGGGATGCTTTGCACTGCATTTGATTTTACATGTCAAAAACTTATGTTAATGAAATAAATTGCATTTTCCTAAGTGTATACTTCTTCCCTACACTATTCCTTAATACAGAAGCTGTATGAATGGAATGGGAACACGTGGGTGACTCTAGGCAAGTCTGCTGCTTGCTTTTCTATCAGAGCTTTGATGATCTCCTCTGGAAAATGAAAGAGCAAAACTAGAAGTCTGGACAGCTCTTAACATTTTGTCCCTCTTTTTCGTAACTGTGAAACAGCAATAATAAAAATAGCCGTGACCTATGTTTGTAGTGTTAAATGAGCTGATATATATCAAGTGCTCAAATAGGATTATCTATAAAGATCTAAATAAGCATTAATTCAATAAACATTGACTATTAGCTGCTATAACTTGCTATGATAGGTGTGATATTATTCTGCTTTTATTAATAAAAAGCCTGATTAAAATCCAGTTTATTAAGTTCTTGGTCACTTGACAATATATGACTATTTGGGTTAGGAACATAAAAGTGAGCACCTTATAGAAAAGTATTTGAAGTGAAAAAAGAAAAAAAGTCTTTTCTATGTTGAAATTATAATATCTATGGATAAGTCAAACTGCTAACTCATTGGATTTAAAAATCAAACTACTTATGGTACATCTTGGAATTCTTAGCTTTCTCTCTGATCTAGCAGGAGTTTTCATAGCTGGAAAGGGTAGTACCATGCTCAACACTGCTCCACAGAAATTCCCTTAGCCCAGCTCCCCGAACCTCACTGCTATCTGGGAGGCAGGACAGGTTCTCAGAACAATGGGATTTGGCTCTGAATAATTAGCTAGTAAACCTAGCACTAATGAAAAGAGTAAAACTGCACTAATGAAAAGAGAGTCTGACCACTGGCTAGCATGCACAGGCCAACCTACAGGGTAATGCATGGTGGAGAGCCAACTCAGAAGCCCCTCCTCAATCACCACCTGCTCTGCGCCTTGGTGTGCCTCCAAGAACTAAAATTTGGAAGCATAACTGAGAAGGCTGAAAAATGTGTTGTCATCTCTATTTTTTTAAGGTGTAGTTAGAAATTACTAAGTCCTGGAAGTACACATTTTTATCTAAACAATTTAGTCAAGCTCAGAAATGACTGCATTTGGAGACACAGCAGGTTTTTTGTTTGTTTTGTTGCATTTTTGTTTAATTTTAAGAAAGATATTATACTTTCTGGGTGTTCCCATTGATTATTTTGTTATTTTGTAAATTAATATTTCCAAAATTTTGTTTTAGGTAATGTGAATTTGTTATCAAAATATTTCTATAACAAATTTGCATGGTTAATACCAAGTTCAACAAAAATGAATAGATCTGTTTCCTAAAGCATTTCTGTCGGGTAATATAAATATATTTGATCTTTGTTCCCAATTCTTGGCACAAAGTTTCTAAAGTCCTTGGGATGTTTTTTATAGGAGTGTCATTATACTAGTGAGATAACTCTTAAGGTCCCTAGATGGCTGCAGGATGGGAGTTGGTAGCCAAAATAATCAACTACTTGATTAGACGGTTAGAACTTTCAGTCCTACTCCAGACCTGTAGGGAGAGAAAAAGGGCTAGAGACTAAGCTCAGTCACCAATAGTCCAATAATTTAATCAATTTTGCCCACATAATGAAGCCTCGGTAAAACCTTGAGCCACAAGTTTTGGGGATCTTCTGAGTTAGTGACTATCAGAGTCCTGGGATGATGGAGCTCTTGGAAGGGACTTGGAAGCTCTGTGCCCTTTCCTTTCACATTGTGCTTTTCATCTTCCGTTTGACTGTTTGAGTGTTGTATTATTGAGAATAAAACTATAATTGAAGTATAGGACCTTTCTGATTTCTGTGAGTGGCTCTACAGAATTGGTGGAGTGTCATGCTAAGTCACTTCAGTCAGGTCCAACTCTGTGTGACCCCATAGACGGCAGCCCACCAGGCTCCCCCGTTCCTGGGATTCTCCAGGCAAGTGTCATGGGAACCCCCAAGTTTGTAGTCTCTTGGGCAGAAGTACACATGACCTGAAGATACCCAACATATGTGGCTAATGTCTAAAATAAGAGAAATCTTGTGGGACTGAACCCTAATTTACCAGGTCTCCATTCGCTCTCAGTGTTTAGCGTTAGAACCGAGTTGAGCTGTAGGATGTACAGTTGGTGACAGAGAACTGACTGTTGTTGGAAAAGATGTAACTTCTAAGATATATTAAAATGCATTCAAAATGAAGGACACACACTTTTCAGAATTATTGTTTTTCTCTGAGACTCTTAGAGAACACAGCAGAGGCTTTGAATGTTTGAAACACACTTAGAAAATAATTTTATAGAAACTGTTTTAATGTATTTAACAGAGTAATCTGCATCTACCTTTGTGTCAGACACTGTAACTAGAGCAAAGTGAGAGTAATAAATCATTTAAAAGCAAGTGATTTTTATTGTTCTAATTTACTATCCAAGAAAACCCCCTCTGCTTGCTTCTATTTCTACTTAAAATGTGAGTTCCTGGTTCTTCTTTAGAAAATCAGTTCCAAAATACCTGGGTTGGTAAAATTTATGATGAACCTCAAGCAAGAATCAATGGTTTCTAAGTAGGTATAAGAGGGTGTTGGACCCAAATGGAAAGAAACGTGGGTGATCTTGAAATGAACCCAGGGCCTCAATCAAGTTTGGCAAACCAAAGTCAGCAGAACCAGTCAGTTAACATAAAATAAAGAAGCAATCTGGGGAGTAAATGTGTGCACCTCAAGAAGAGAATTGTTCTTCAGCTTCTGTTAATTCTTGCCATCCAGCAAATCCATGCTCAGTGTTGACAATTCTCCTGATTTTTCAAGAGAGGCAGAAATCTGAATCTTCAAATTTTTCAACTAATCTTAATTTAAAAAATACTGTGTGGGCAATATAAAAGTACATCTGTTATCTGAATTTGGGCCACCATCTGCGATCTACAAAGATCTTCTCTTGGAATATAAGATTATTCATGATCTAGCCTCACTGCCATATTGCTAATAGTCTACTTATTTATACTCTTGATCATACTGAATTACATATACTTTCTCCTAAGTTTTAAAATTTCTTTCTTTGCCTAGGAAGCTTGTTGAATTCTCATAACACCAGCTAATCTACTACTGCTTTTGAAAAAGAATTTGCTCAAACATCGTTTCCTTTGTTAATGTTCCCTAATACACTTCTCTTTTGCGTGCGTGGTAGATTTGCCATGTTCTCTCTACACCAGCAATGCATTAAAGTGCTTTCATCACAGCCCCACAGTTTGTGTTGAAAGCATAGTTTTATATATATACTTGTATCAGATATTTAATCTGCAGTGTTTATACATCCTGCATATCTGCTAGTCAGATGGATTCAGAAAGGTAGATGTTTTGCTTTATGTAACTCCTCTACTCCTGAAGATCATAGGTACAATCATTTTTTACTTGGTTTCTTCACTCTGTTTACCAATCTGTATCTACATTCTGTGAACATTCTAAGATAGTATTAAGACCAGGTCAATTTACTATTGACTGTTAGATATGATTACTGCTAGACTCACAGGCCATACTCCACCCAAATATGTCCCTTACTAGGCTCTCCTCTGCTTCATCTAGTTACTTCCATGTCTGACAGGGATGTACACTCTCTCTTATCATGTGTGCCTCCAACTGTGTTCCCATACCCAGAGTCTGAGTTCCCCCCTTCTTCCTTCACTGAGCACCAGTGATAAGGGGGAAAAAAATTACACTTTGCCAACCCACCTTTTTCTTTGCTCTCAATCCCTTTCTTGATCTCTCACAAGAAGAAGCAAATCTTTTCTATTTTTTTATGCTTAATATGCCATGCTTTATTTTGTTCTTTGTTTCTTTTAGGTTTATTGAGATATAATTGACATACATCACTGTATAAGGTTAAGGTGTACTGAATAATGATTTGGTTTACCTCATCACTTAGAACAAAATCGAAGAAAAAAAAAAATACTTGCAATGAGAACTCTCAGGATTTACCCTTGTAACAAATTTTATGTATAACATAAGCTATATAAATTGTATTTAACATGTTGTATATTACATCTCTAGTAATTATTTTATTTTATAACTGGAGGCTTGTACATTTTTAATTCCTTCGACTAATTCTCTGTACATTTTTTTACTGATGTTTTACTACTTCTTTTCCAGAAATCTGCTAATTTGAAAGAGAAGTTGATTCTTCTTTCCATACATAAAAGACTCATTTAAGTTGCTTACCATTCATCTTACTAAACCAGGGGGAATAAGTCAAGTTCATAGATGACTCTAAACCCTTACTTAGAGGAAGTAAAAAGTTACTACAGGTGTAACTAGCAATTTTAGCCACATCTTAACTGACCACCTCTCTGTCAGTTCAGATCATAAGCCTTATAAAACATCAGAGTTCAGATTTATTTATCAGGCCTCATTAAATTCCCATAACCTATGTTTGAAAGGGTGAGACAATCAGTTACAGATCTGAATTTCTGAGGAAAGAAGAATGTGTCAACCTAATGTTTAATACTATATGAAAATAAAAGTTCTAATATTGCTAGAGATGTGAGAAAGTTGAAACAATATATATATATATTTTTTTCACTGCAGTGATTTTAGGTACCATTCCTAAACATGATCTCCAGGGAGAATATGATTTCAAATACACCATCAATGATTTCCTCGTTTAACCCACTTGCAAATTAAAAATAAGGTACTGACTGGAGTTGAATCCTCAAATGTTCCAGGAAGAAACTTTATCTTAGACTACATTTGATGTATCAAACTATTTAAAAGTAATTGACGTAGGCAGTGAACCATCCAGCCACGGGCTCATGAATAACACAGATAGGGAAATGAATGTGCAGGTGAATTTTCTCCAGGGCAGTCACTGTAGGTCAAATGCTGCTCTGTAGTTTCTAGTTACAGTTCTTAATTTCTGAAGGTTCAAACTCTGTTAACTTCCTAACTTCCTATTTCTAGACAATGGGCTAAATGGCTCTGGAAATGGCATTCTAATGACACTGGAAATAGTAGCTATTTATATATATTTGCATGTTTTTCATGGAAAAACTAATAGAAACATGATGAGCAGTTACAAATAATCATAATACAATGTGACATTATTACTACATCATAAAATTTTATCATATTGTTGATTTGTACATCTTATCTTTGACAGTGAATACTAAACATTATGCGATATAAAATCAGTAGCATAGTTAGCTGTCACTCAGTATATTAAAATACAGGACTTGCAGCAAAATTAAAGAAACACCTGCTTTTTCCAACATTACTTCTCCGCAATAGTTGTAAAATCTTTACACTAAAATACAAATACGGGTGTCACTAGGTCACAAAAAAATCTTACTAGGAGGAAGCATACAGAAATTGCATTACTCTTTCGTGTGTGTGTATATATATATATAATATATATTTTACATTCAGAATAAAGCCTTAACTATTTCTTTATTTTGGCCATGCCACAGGGCATGTATGATCTTAGTTCCCCAACTGGGAACTGAACTCATGCCCCGTGCAAATGGAAGCAAAGAGTCTTAACCATTAAGGCACCAGGGGAGTCCTGTAAAATGTTTTCTCATTATAAAAAATAACCTGTTTTCCTAGGAAACCAAGAAAAATTTGCAAATACCAAAAGAAATTCTAGAAGTAATCAATGTTAAAAAATTGATACTTTATTACAATAATATTTATGCTTTATTGTTTGCATTTGAGAATACACTGAATATTTTGTTTGATAACAGGCAATTCATAGAGAAGACTTTGCATGAGAAGCTATCTATATATGGTTATTATTCTATTTTTTTGAATCATAGAATGCCCTAGGTCATTCGATATGTATTTTTTAAATCTCTAAGCAATTTAATTCTTCAACATTTGTGGAGAAAAAAAATTTTTTTTTGTTTCTTTGGAATTTTCCTGATAAAAGAATCACATTTCTGATTATGAAAAAGTGTAAAAAAGATTAACCTGAAGTGTCATTTTCCCTGGTTCTATAGAAATCAACCTATAATCTATTGTATAATTCAAGTGAAATTCTGAGCCAAGAACCATGAAAATTACAAACAGATATGTAGAATATTATCCCTCAACTGCCTTATCCTAAATTCTCAATCTTGTTTCATTTTCAGTCAACTTAATAATCATTGAGCAACATTTAAAAAACATTTGTATTTTTAGCCTTTAATCATCTTATAATATTTATCTATTATCTTATAATTTTGAAATAAAAAGTTGTCCCAAACTGATGAATTGTAATATTTATTCTGTTGTCTTCCAGATTTTGATGTTGAAGAGGAGAAGTCTGAGGCAAAGCCATTTTTCCCTTTTGGTATTCCTTTTTTTTTTTTTTAATCTGCAAGTCTGTTTGTACAAACATTTTAATATTGTTACAACTCATATCATTGTCAGAATCCATGAAAGAATGGGTTCTTGTCATTGATTTTTTGGACTTATGGTTAAAACTCTTTGATCTAAATCTAGAAATTCAGTCCCTTTGCTCTAATTCAGGGGAATTTTTTTTATTTGAAAAAGAAAAGTTTTTTGTAGTCTATTTCTCTGTGGTGGTGATTTAGTTCCTAAGTCATGTCTGACTCTTGCAACTCCATGGACTATATCCTGCCAGGCTCCTCTGTCCATGGGATTCTCCAGGCAAGATACTGGAGTGGGTTGTGATTACCGTAACCATGGGATCTTTCTGACCCAGGAATCAAACTGAGGTCTCCTAAACTGCACACAGATTCTTTACTGACTGAGCTACGAGAGAAACACATTTGTTTCTTTGCTTTATATTTTATTGTATATTGTGAGAGAGATTTTCAAGTTCATCGTATTCATGAATTACATTCTTATATGAATGTTTTATTTTTTTCTTACATGGCTTGTTCATTTTATACCTTTAAAACACCTTTTTCTTTTAATTTGATTTTATTGCAGCTTCTTTTAATCCCAAGAGTTGTTTTCTTATACATTTTGTTTATATTTCATAGAGTCCAAATAATCTTACAATCTTTTGAAATTTTCAGAGGTTTCTACAATTTTTCTGATTCCTGTAATAGATCAGTTTAGGAGTCTGCTTTCATTAACCACAGTATATTGAAACCACCTCAAAACTTAATGAATCAAGCAAAAATGCTTCATCATCATTCATGTGTCTGTGGGTTTCCTGTGGGTATTGGCTGATCTAGACTAAGATCAAATGGGTTAGCTTGGACAGAGAGGCTCTGCTCTTCTTATCTTTCATCTTATTTCTGATCAGCTTGCTAGGTCAGACACTCTTTTGCTCCTGGCGATGATGAATATGCACAAGGATAAGCCGAAGGACCCAAGCCCTTCTAGGTGTAAGCTCAGAACTGGCACATTGTCACGTTTACCTCATTTTACCAACCAAATCAAGGGATGGGGAATATACTTTGACCCAGATCAAAGTCAAGGTTTAGGGAAACATATTCTATTTTTGTCAAAAGAATACTAAAATCATATGGCAATGACATGTAGACAAGTAGAGGTGAAAAAACTGGGGTCAATAATACAATTCATCAAGGGTCTGCTATTTTCCAAGTGTGATTCTATGTGATTCTTCTATCTTTATAGTAAAGTATATCTTCTATTACTCTTTCTTTTCTTTTTTAGATCATATTTGAGCAAACAACTATAATGTAAATGGTGTCAGTGATTATCAACAGAAAAATTGTATGGATTTGCCTTAGTCATGTTATGCCATTTTGTGTCTTGGTAAAATCCCATTCTCTTATTTATTGAAGGATTTTGGATTGAAAGCTACAATCTAATGCTCAATTACTGGTGTCTATCAGGCATGGATGTATGTGATTTTGTGAAACTAAATTGCAATGATCCCCATCCTTCTATTACCTAGGTCTCTGACTTGGAATTCTTAAGATATTGCAGTACTCAGAATACTCTGCCTAAAGAACTTTCTTCATTTCTATCCTCTAAACTGTTGTTAGGGACACATCTTCCAGAATGTAATATACCCCTCACTTCTCTATGTTTCATGTTCATCACATTATCACGTGCTCTTTTGTTTTCCATGATTTACATTTTAAAGCAGTAAATCTTCATGGCCTTTGATATGGCAATGGATTGTTAGATATGACACTAAAAAACAAACAAACAAAAGCAACAAAAGAAAAATTGATAAATAGAATTTCATCAGTTGGACTTCATTAAATCTAAAAACTTGTTCACCAAAGGCCTTTATAAAGAAAAGGAAAAGACAACTAACAGAATAGGAGAAAATAGTTGCAAATCATAAGTCAGTAAGGATTTATTCAAAATATATAAAGAAATCTTACAACTAAACAATAAACGAAACTAACAATGCAATTAAAAAATACAATAATGGGTAGATATTTCTCCAAATAAAACATACAAATTACCAATAAGCATACACAAAAAAATGTTCCAGATCACTAATTACCAGAGAAATGCAGATTAAAAGTACAATAAGAAACCATTTTACACATACTAAGATGGCTATAATAAAGGAAATAAAAAGGAAAATAACAAGTGTTGGCAAGGATATGGAGATACTGGAATATTTGTGCATTGCTGATAAGAATGTAAAATGATGCTACCACTGAATACAAGTTCAGTAGTTCCTGAAGAATGGAATCATGGAATTATCATATGAGCCAACAGTTTCATTCTATACCTCCAAATAATTGTAAATAGAAATTCAAGCAGATACTTGTATATCAACATCCACTGTACCATGAGTCAAAATATCAAAACAACCTAAGAGATCACCAACAGATGAATAGATTAAAAAAAAAAGTGGTACATAAGTACAATAGAATAGTTTTCATTCACAGAAAGAAGTTAAGTTCTGATTCATGCTATTACATTGATGAAACTTTAAAAATATTTTGCGATTATACTATGTGAAAAAAAAGTAGACACAGAAGAAAAATGTTGCATGATTCTACTTACATAGGCAAATTTATAGATACAAAATCAGATTAGACGTTACCAGGAATGGGATGTGGGGATGGGAAGCAGAGTTTTGTTTGGGGCAAATGAAAAAGTCTGGAATTAGATATTATTAGTGCTGCCTTAACATTACAAGTAGAATTAATGGCACTGAATTATATACGTAAAAATAGTTAAAATATTTTGTTCTTATATATGTTTTACCTGATGAATGGATAAGAAAGCTGTGGTACATATACACAATGGAGTATTACTCAGCCATTAAAAAGAATACATTTGAATCAGTTCTAATGAGATGGATGAAACTGGAACCTATTATACAGAGTGAAGTAAGCCAGAAAGAAAAACACCAATACAGTATACTAACGCATATATATGGAATTTATAAAGATGGTAACAATAACCCTGTGTACGAGACTGCAAAAGAGACACCGATGTATAGATCAGTCTTATGGACTCTGTGGGAGAGGGAGAGGGTGGGGAGATTTGGGAGAATAGCATTGAAACATGTATAATATCATGTGTGAAACGAGTCACCAGTCCAGGTTCGATGCACGGTACTGGATGCTTGGGGCTGGTGCACGGGGACGACCCAGAGGGAGGGTAGGGGAGGGAGGAGGGAGGAGGGTTCAGGATGGGGAATGCGGGTATACCTGTGGTGAATTCATTTCGATATTTGGCAAAACTAATACAATATTGTAAAGTTTAAAAATAAAATAAAAATTTAAAAAAAAGTATAGAGAAAAAGTAAAATAAAATAAAATAAAATAAAAAATTAAAAAGTAAAAGATGCAGGGAGCATGATAGCCTCTAAATTTCTGCCCAAGCTTAGACTTGAAGCATAACCATGAATGTTTCTTGTCTCTTAATTTTAAGAGGAGCTAACAATAGAAATGAATCTCTTCCTTTCCTTGACTCTGCTTCCACTGTTTTATGCATGTATTTAAATAAAATTACTTATTAGACTTAATTGCAATAATTTGCCATTTTACTTTACAGAGTAGATACTACTTGATAACAAGAATCTTACAAAGTGGCTGGTTCAAGAAAGGTCGTGAGTTTGATAAATGTAAATTAGCAATTGTCCAGTTGTTAAAGAAGTGAATTGCTCTCAGTTTGTGGCAATTAAGATAGTTCTACTGAAGGGAAGCAGGTAGAGCTATATGGGTGGCTGGTGTATACCATTATAAAGACTGAATCTGACACCATGCATTTTGTAAATTTGACTTAGCTATATTTGAAAGCTAAATTATAGTGTGAGAGTTTGCAATATTATATAATATGCATATTCTAGAACTGAACAATGCAGATATTAATACATTATGTTCTTAACCTGATATTAATCATAAGACACCATACTAACATGTTTTCCATACTTCTTTGTAAGAAACTTTCACATATTTATCTAATACAACCCTACAAATAGTTAAATTGTATTGTTGTTTTTCAGTCATTAAGTCCTGCCCAACTCTTTGCAACCCCATGGACTGAAGTACTCTAGGTTTCCCTGTCCTTCACTATCTCCCGGAGTTTGCTCAAATTCATGTCCACTGAGTCAATGATACCATCCAACTATCTCATCCTCTGTCATCCCCTTCTTCTTTTGCCCTCAGTCTTTCGCAGCATCAGGGTCTTTTCCAATGAGTTGAGTTCTCGTATCAGGTGGCTAAAGTATTGGAGCTTCAGCTTCGGTATTAGTCTTTCCAGTGAATATTCATGATTGGTTTCCTTTAGGATTGACTGGTTTGAACTCTTTGCTGTTCAAAGGACTCTCAAGAGTCTTCTCCAGCACCACAATTTGAAAACATCAATTCTTCAGTGCTCAGCCTTCTTTATAGTCCACCTCTTACATCCATACATGACTATTGGAAAAATCATAGCTTTGACTATATAGACCTTTGCAGCAAAGTGATGTCTCTGCTTTTTAAGATGCTATCTGGGTTTGTCATAGTTTTTCTTCCATAGAGCAAGTCATCTTTTAATTTTGTGGCTGCAGTCATTGTCCACAGTGATTTTGGAGCCCAAGGAAATATAGACTGTCACTGTTTCCATTTCCTCCCCATCTATTTGCCTTATGGCAGAAAGTGAAGAGGAACTAAAAAGTCTTTTGATGAAAGTGAAAGAGGAGAGTGAAAAAGTTGGCTTAAAGCTCAACATTCAGAAAACTAAGATCATGGCATCTGGTCCCATCACTTCATGGGAAATAGATGGGGAAACAGTGGAAACAGTGGCAGACTTTATTTTGGGGGCTCCAAAATCACTGCAGATGGTGATTGCATCCCTAAAATTAAAAGACGCTTACTCCTTGGAAGAAAAGTTATGACCAACCTAGATAGCATATTGAAAAGCAGAGACATTAAATTGCCTACAAAGGTCCATCTAGTCAAGGCTATGGTTTTCCAGTGGTCATGTATGGATGTGAGAGTTGGACTGTGAAGAAAGCTGAGCACCGAAGAATAGATGCTTTTAAACTGTGGTGTTGGAGAAGATTCTTGAGAGTCCCTTGGACTGCAAGGAGATCCAACCAGTCCATCCTAAAGGAGATCAGCCCTGGGTGTTCTTTGGAAGGAATGATGCTAAAGCTGAAACTCCAGTACTTTGGCCACCTGATGTGAAGAGTTGACTCATTGGAAAAGACTCTGATGCTGGGAGGGATTGGGGGCAGGAGGAGAAGGGGATGACAGAGGATGAGATGGCTGGATGGCATCACTGACTTGATGGACGTGAGTCTGAGTGAACTCCAGGAGATGGTGATGGACAGAGAGGCCTGGCGTGCTGCGATTCATGGGGTCACAAAGAGTCAGACATGACTGAGTGACTGAACTGAACTGAACTGAATGGAACCAGATGCCCTGATTTTCATTTTTTGAATATTGAGTTTTAAGCCAGCTATTTCAGTCTCCTCTTTCGCCTTCATCAAGAGGGCCTTTCTCTTTGTTTTCTGTCATTAGAGTGGCATCATCTGCATATCTGAGGTTGTTGGTATTTCTCTCAGCAATCTTGATTCCAGCTTGTGATTCATGCAGCTGGTCATTCTGCATGATGTACTCTGCATATAAGTTATCCATTGTATTTGTAGATTATGAATTATTTCACACATCCAAAATAGAAATGTCCTAAACTCAGGATAAATTCAGTGATTTATCAAATTTATTCAGTGTATTAATGGCAGAGCTAGTGCAGAAGCTCATACAGTTGACATTAAGATAACATATTAAGAGTTTCTATATTTCAATAGAGATAGTGGAATGTTTTTGCTGATAAAGTTGCCATGAGAGGAAAGACGTTACTGTGTATGCAGACCCTCTCTCTAAGGAGCTACCTGTAAATGATCTGTGCAGCTATCAGGTAAAAGAACAATCAGGGGATGGCCATGGCATGCATACATGTGGAACATAGACACAGCAGGCTTCTCTGAAGCTGACATCAATTACAATGAAAAGTAGGGTATTATTTGGTATTCCCTGATATCTAATGCTCCTCTTTGAGATCTGAGGCATATCTAGAAAGAGGAGACATAAAAAAGAGCAATGTGAATGTAACATCCATTGGGGAAATCAAAGGAAAGTTATGCAAAATGGTTTCCAAGTTCTTGGGTTTAAGGTAAAGAAATCTGTTCAACTCTCAGTTTCAGTTTCAGTTCAGTCACTCAGTCATGTCCAACTCTTTACAACCCCATGAATCACAGCACACCAGGCCTCCCTGTCCATCACCAACTCCCGGAGTTCACTCAGACTCACGTCCATCGAGTCAGTGATGTCATCCAGCCGTCTCATCCTCTGTCGTCCCCCTCTCCTCTTGCCCCCAATTGCTCCCAGCATCAGAGTCCTTTCCAATGAGTCAGCTCTTCGCATGAGGTGGCCAAAGTACTGGAGTTTCAGCTTTAGCATCATTCCTTCCAAAGAAATCTCAGGGCTGATCTCCTTCAGAATGGACTGGTTGGATCTCCTTGCAGTCCAAGGGACTCTCAAGAGTCTTCTCCAACACCACAGTTTAAAAGCATCAGTTCTTCAGTGCTCAGCCTTCTTCACAGTCCAACTCTCACATCCATACATGACCACAAGAAAAACCATAGCCTTGACTAGACAGACATTTGTTGGCAAAGTAATGTCTCTGCTTTTGAATATGCTATCTAGGTTGGTCATAACTTTCCTTCCAAGGAGTAAGCGTCTTTTAATTTCATGGCTGCAGTCACCATCTGCAGTGATTTTGGAGCCCCCAAAATAAAGTCTGCCACTGTTTCCACTGTTTCCCCATCTATTTCCCATGAAGTGATGGGACCGGATTCCATGATCTTCGTTTTCTGAATGTTGAGCTTTAAGCCAGCTTTTTCACTCTCCACTTTGACTTTCATCAAGAGGCTTTTTAGTTCCTCTTCACTTTCTGCCATAAGGGTGCATATCTGAGGTTATTGATATTTCTCCTGGCAATCTTGATTCCAGCTTGTGTTCAACTCTAGAGTATACAAATTATCCCAGGATGGAGCTTTAGGAACTTCATCTTCATCTCATATTCTATTCACTAAATCAAGGAACAGAGCCTGTTATTAAACCGTAACACTTTCAGAACTCAATCTGGTAGGATTACATGTTGCCCCAAAGGACTGACAATGGCAGGAACAGCTGGTCTCTTTCAATGTCATTAGTATTTGACTCCTTGCTCTTCTTGTTTTTACTCTCCCAAATCCTCTCTCTTAAAATCATGCAGCCCCAGCAGCAATCTTCTTCCACTGCGTTTTATTTCCTTCATTTTCCCTTCACTCTTCCAAAGACAAAGCCACACAACTCTCTCTTGCCTGGGTCATACTTTCAGCTTCAACTCAAATCCATCATCCAGTGTCTCATGACAATTGATCTTTCTTTCCACTTTTGCACACCAGTGTTGTTGCATAGAGAAGGCAATGGCACTTCACTCCAGTGCCCTTGCCTGGAGAATTCCATGGATGGAGGAGCCTGGTAGGCTGCAGTCCATGGGGTCACGAAGAGTCGGACACGACTGAGCGACGTCATTTTCATTTTCACTTTCATGCATTGGAGAAGGAAATGGCAACCCACTCCAGTGTTCTTGCCTGGAGAATCCCAGGGATGGGGGAGCCTGGTGGACTGCAGTCTATGGGGTCACACAGAGTCGGACACGACTGAAGCAACTTAGCAGCAGCATCAGCAGTTGTTGCATACATTCTGAACATTTACATTGGGATTATATACCAATGAATATGCTTCTTTTCATATGGCCAGGAGTATTTGGAACAACAAGTAAAATCAAATAAACAAAAACCAAAATATTTTAATGTACCTGTATATTATGTCCTAGTATGAGATTGCTTTTAACCTGATGGCCATTGTTGTTTCAGTTCAGTTCAGTTCAGTCGCTCAGTCATGTCCGACTCTTTGCGACCCCATGAATGGCAGCATGCCAGGCCTCCCTGTCCATCACCAATTCCCGGAGTTCACCCAGACTCACGTCCATTGAGTCAGTGATGCCATCCAGCCATCTCATCCTCTGTCGTCCCCTTCTCCTCCTGCCCCCAATCCCTCCCAGCATCAGAGTCTTTTCCAACGAGTCAACTCTTCGCATGAGGTGGTCAAAGTACTGGAGTTTCAGTTTTAGCATCATCCCTTCCAAAGAAATCCCAGGGCTGATCTCCTTCAGAATGGACTGGTTGGATCTCCTTGCAGTCCAAGGGACTCTCAAGAGTCTTCTCCAACACCACAGTTCAAAAGCATCAATTCTTCAGTGCTCAGCCTTCTTAACAGTCCAACTCTCACATCCATACATGACCACAGGAAAAACCATAGCCTTGACTAGATGAACCTTTGTTGGCAAAGTAATGTCTCTGCTTTTCAATATGCTATCTAGGTTGGTCATAACTTTCCTTCCAAGGAGTAAGCGTCTTTTAATTTCATGGCTGCAGTCACCATCTGCAGTGATTTTGGAGCCCCCAAACATAAATTCTGACACTGTTTTCACTGTTTCTCCGTCTATTTCCCATGAAGTGATGGGACCAGATGCCATGATCCTCGTTTTCTGAATGTTGAGCTTTAAGCCAACTTTTTCACTCTCCACTTTCACTTTCATCAAGAAGCTTTTTAGTTCCTCTTCACTTTTTGCCATAAGGGTGGTGTCATCTGCATATCTGAGGTTATTGATATTTCTCCCAGCAATCTTGATTCCAGCTTGTGCTTCTTCCAGTCCAGTGTTTCTCATGATGTACTCTGCATAGAAGTTAAATAAGCAGGGTGACAATATACAGCCTTGACGAACTCCTTTTCCTATTTGGAACCAGTCTGTTGTTCCATTTCCAGTTCTAACTGTTGCTTCCTGACCTGCATACAAATTTCTCAAGAGGCAGGTCAGGTGGTCTGGTATTCCCATCTCTTGAAGAATTTTCCACAGTTTATTGTGATCCACACAGTCAAAGGCTTTGGCATAATCAAGAAAGCAGAAATAGATGTTTTTCTGGAACTCTCTTGCTTTTTCGATGATCCAGCGGATGTTGGCAATTTGATCTCTGGTTCCTCTGCCTTTTCTAAAACCAGCTTGAACATCAGGAAGTTCACGGTTCACATATTGCTGAAGCCTGGCTTGGAGAATTTTGAGCATTACTTTACTAGCGTGTGAGATGAGTGCAATTGTGCAGTAGTTTGAGCATTCTTTGTCATTGCCTTTCTTTGGGATTGGAATATCACAGAGCTGTAGGCTAAATTATCATTTGCTTCTCTCTCCAAAGTGTTGCCTGCTAACTATTCTAATATTAATATCAAATTATAGAAGAGATTGTCTAAACCTAGGCCCATAGGAAGAAGGCATTTCTTGAATATGAAACTGGAATATACAGAATTAATGACACCGAAATGTCCCTCTGATGATACTATACTAAGATATAATAAGTAGTAGAAGGAATACAGCTAGGAAGAGCACATCTGGGTTTAGGGTTCTTTTCTTTAGTCAGTTTCCTCACAATTTAACGGTATAAGTTACAGGAAGAAGCTGCCACTCTCTAGGGTTTGGTTTTAGCATCTGTAAAAGGAGATAACTAGCTCAAGGGTCTCTGTACTGTGTTTGTATGGTGCCAGTGTTTCTCAGGAGTGCCTCAAGATGCCAGGGTGAGTGAAAGGAGGGAGATAGGGTACAGGTATGCAACTAAAAACCAAACCAAGTTACACTGCAATCCACCAGAGTGGATTTTATATATTCTAGTCCCCAATAAAATCTCCTCTGAGAAGGACTGCTATATAGGAAAGTTTGTACACCTAAGGCAAAATAGTTCATGGGGTCTCCCTCAACTATATGAACTGAAATAAATTATTTTATGTTAAAATGTTAATTTATATTCTTATTTCAAAAGGTGCTACCAGGTGTTCCTTTTGTCTGCAATATTCCAGAGCGTTAAACCTGGGGGTGACTGTCTCCTTTTACTTCACTTCCCTCTCTGGCCTGTGTTCAGGTTTATTATGAAAGAGAAAGATAAACCAATTCCAATCCATCTATCCCAATCCTATTCACGGCCAAGCAATAACAATTATCTCTGTCTTTACATTTTCTCCCATCTCTTGCTATTTCTTGTACAGTAATGAATTGTAACAGCTACTTCTTGCTGACTTCTCTCCCATATAATTAATGTCCTAAGATATTCTATTTACTGGTGAAGCAGTTTGAATCAAGAAGTGATTACTTTTAGAGTAAACAGAGCTGCTAAACCCTCTCCACAAACAAAGCTGACAGCAGTTTTATTTTTAAAATAATCAAATTGAAATCCCCAAAAGCTTCAATTTTGGGACTTCTTATTTATTATATGTATGTAGATATTTTGTATGTGAAAAGTTTATTAATATTTAGAACAGAAGATAGGAAAGTGCATAGATTGAAGGGGATTAAAAAAAAAAAAAGAAACTGATAACAATGTCATCAGCCTGTTTCCCTGTTTGGCCTAAACCATAAGCCTTCATATCAGGTAAAAGTAACAGAGAAGAATAGCTGTTTATTTAAGAATATACATTCATTCCTAGAAAACATCAAAATTAGACATTGGGCTTTCTGAATTCAAAATTCTAATAATGAATGAATAGAAAGGAAGAAAAAGAAAAATGCTTTTGCCATCAATGTCACAGTGTGGATTTTTCAGTTTCAGTATTTGTGGTGATTCTTGCATTTTTGTAATATTTTAAAATGTTGTACTGTGGACTCAGGCTTCCTTTCACATAGAAAGGAGTATTATCCACAATTAACAATGGATTAATACATGCCCAAGTACAGGTAGATTGACCTGATCACCTTCACATCTTAAAGTCTAGCCCTCATTTCTGCAAGCACTATAGGATGCCAATCCCAGCCACTACCATAATCTATGCCACAGCTTCAACAAATTTTCGAGTGCATTCTTTTTTAACTCTCCAAGCCTCTGTCTCCAACCACTCTTTCAGACTCATCCCTTCAAATATCTACTTCTTAGGAATCTCTTGATAGCTTCAAATTCATTCTCTAAACTTAAAAAATAATTGTCAATTTCTTCCTTTCTTGCTCTCTACTTCTCCAATAGCTAATTCATGTGGATTCTTTAACGTATTTTCTCCCACTTCAGTCTCTCTGCCCACATTCATCTTTCTATTACCTCAAATGTGGATATGGAAATAACCTTCTAAATGGCCTCTCTGTCACTCTGCATTGCCCTCTTCACTTCATGTGATGCCTCCCTGCTAAATTAATCTTAAATCTTTAATCAAGCATCAGAACTAGTGACATTCAGACAATGGAGAGATCATTGAGGGTCGAGCAGTTAGGGAAGGTGAAGCTGAGAAGATGGGCCTTAAAGTATGAATAGAGAGGATGTAGATAATCAGAGCAGAGGTTGGAAACAATTCTCAAAAAAAGAAAGAGCATCAAGAAAGCCATGGATGGCGAGCTTCAATAGCATGCATTGGATTGTTTCCAAGTCTCCTGTCTGCCCAGACTTAACACAAATTCAACTCATTTACAACTCTCTGACAGACATGCTCTTTTGCAAGGACAGAGAAATGGTTTGACAGCTTGGCTTTTTTGAATGCCATCATTGCCCCCACGTGTGACCTTGTCATATTTGCATATTGTTTCACGGGGAATCTGAACTTATCTTATAAACCGTATTCTCTGCACCAGTTATACTAGTTTATTCACAATATTCAAAATATAATTCTACCCTTTGATCATGTTTTTTCTTATCTAGAAGTCCTACTTCTCCAAATTCTAACTTCTATCTTTTAAAACCCTGTCCCAGATTGAAATCTCCTTTCTCTTAACTATACTTCACATAGCTTTCAATATTCATCAGGCACACTGCATGAGTTTCTTTATACTGTTAATATTTTTAAATGTTGTTTTATACCATATAATTTTTCAAAATATAGAAGACCTCTTAGTTCATTGGCTTTTTGTATTATATAAAATGAAGGACAAACTTCCATATTCTATGACACATGACACATGTGTTGCTGAAAACTAAAAGTCCCCAAAGTTTGTCCTTAAAGCAAAAGGTTAATCATTGAATTAATAAGGATGGACTATGGTTGCATCTGGGATATTATATATTGATGACAATAAAATAATTCTGGCATTTCAATTGTCCTGACTGGTTGACATAAACAAGCATTTTCCTACCAGAAACTTTTTTTGTTTCTTATAGATTTTAATCAATTTATGTCTTTATTTTAATCAATTTATGACAGTAGCCTAACTATAAGTCTACTTTTTATTAAAAAAGAAAAAAAGTGAAAAAGGCACCAAGAGTACGCAATGGGAAAAAAGATAGTTTTTCCCTTATAACTCTGTTAAAACTATTGCATGGTTTACTATTATAGGAGATAGGATGCAGAGTCCTCAAAACTTTGAAAATAGAAATACATAGTTTAGCAGTCCCACTTCCAAAGAAAATGAAATCAGAATCTCTAAGAGATCGGAACTCCATGTTTATTGTGGTAGTATCCACAAAGCCAAGAGAGGGAAATATCTTTGGTGCTCACCAACAGACGAATGAAGAAAATGTGGTATATACACACAACGTGATAGCATTCAGATACAAGTAAGAAAGAAATCCTGCCTTTTGCAACCCTTTGCCTGCTTTTCCTTCTTGTGTTCTCACTGAGTGTCCACATGAAGAGCACCTCCATAGCACATGCAGTGTAGAACTTGCCTCATACCTTGGAAGAGCAAAAAATCACTCATAATATGACTTTCTCAAATTTAATATGGAAACACATAAATTATCCCCAAATATTTCCCTTACCCAAGAAATGCTATTATTAGGGTTTTACTTATCAAATAATGCTGATTCATCTAAGATAAAATTTAAACACTTATGAATTCTCACTAAAATTTAGTCGAGCTTTATGGTCAAGCCACTATACTAATATTCAAATACATACAAGGAAGTAGTACCATCTTCTGTAAAATAAATGAAGAGTGTCATAAAAGAAAGTACTGCGAGAGAGAAGAAAAGGGAAACATTCTACGATCCTAAGGAGAAAGGACGGCAGTCGATTAAAAAGTTAAAGCATTTGTACTGAATTTAGAAGTGTGTATTTTAGGGAAGGAGTAAGGGCAGAAATGTGAGCCCTGAAAGAATAAAACATCAAAACATGCCCGTGAGGTAACCAACTCTTCCAAGGAATAAGAAGTGTATAGGAGACTTGGTCAATAAAGCTGTAAAAGTCATTTTGGCAGATAAGACTAAAGAACTTTCTTTAGGCCAATTTGTTGAGTGCTCTGGGCTTTAGTCCTTGAGTACTAGGCCATCATTCTGCCTTTGGATTAAACAGTGAGTCAGAGGTTATCCTTGAACTAGGAGTTTTGGGGCACAGGAAAGAATGTATCTGCCCGGTTAGAATGTTAAGCCTTGCTCACCAGTTCTCAGTTGTGTAAGAATTTTCTTATTATAATACAGGCTGAGATTTGGACCTCTGAGTAGAATGGGAGATCATTTTGAAAGGGAAGACACTGCATTTACTGATAAGATCTAGAAATGGGGCTGCATGGGACTCCAGGAAAAGCCCAGGAAAGAAACAATTCAGTAAAAATGACAGAGGCAGGGAGGCTGGTAGGACTCTGCTTATAACATTTACTATTTTGATTGGCCACAATCCTGTGCATGAGATGTAAAAGAGCATTTGGAAAGGACTTGAGTAAATTATTATTGTTCTCTCAAAATTGACATTTATTAAAATATATCAAAGAGCAAAGATCAGGCCATGAGGATAAATTAAAATAAAACTCGCCATTGCATTAGTAGGTTCAAGTGTTTTTCTTGACTCATTGTGTGGATGACTGAGATAGGACGGACTTCATTCCATGAAGGAGAAAGTCCTGTATTTTCATCTTCAAATTAAGTTCACATGCAGAAACTGACAGAAGGCAAAGGAAGATGCTAAAATCTTTCCCATTCAGGGTCAGTTTTCCAAAGCTCTCATTTTGGAATAATCAAGTGTTACTAGTGAACAAGCTGAAAAAACTTCACCTGTATTACTCAGGGAAGACTCTATTTAGCATGCAATGAAATTACAAGTCTACTTACCTTAAAAAAGTTAATTTGCATGCAGATAAAGAATCTGCCTGCAATGCAGGAGACCCAGGTTCGATCCCTGGGTCAGAAAGATCCCCTGGAGAAGGGAATGACTACCAATCCAGTGTCCTTGCCTAGAGAACCCATGGACAGAGAAACCTGGTAGGCTACAGTCCATGGGGTTACAAAAAATCAGACATGACTGAGCGACTAAGCACAGTAAATGCATACTCTTGTGTGCTTAGCTGCTCAGTTGTGTCCAACTCTTTGCAACCCCATAGACAGCCCACCAGGCTCCTCTGTAGGTGGGATTCTCCAGGCAAGAATACTCAGATCATGAATCTCCTAGACTATCTACACCTAACACCCTCAAGAGAGAAAACTAAGTGTATATCAGACCCATTCACATTTCCAAACTGACCATACTTTTGATTATATTTGATGCTTTCTCTTAATTATGATCATAAAGAGGCAAAACTGTTTATATCAGTATAGATATGGTTTTTTTTCCTTAATTACATGTATTATTCTGTTAAATCAGAGAAAAGACAGTTTAGTTTAGTCTTTTCTCTGATTTAACAGAATAATACATGTTTCTTTCAGAAAAATTGGAAAGCACAGAATGATAATAATCAGAAGAAACAAAGAAAATTGCCTACAACCATATCAGCCGTAGGAAAACTAAAATCATTTTGGAAAAACTTCCATAGATCTATTTAACTGTCTCATCTTCACTAAAGTAATTTTTAGTCAATATTGTGTGCATTTGCTAAATGTTTATTGTGTACATTTTATGTGGCAAACGCTGTTCAAAGATGAGTATCACAGATTCACGGCAAGCTAAGATATTACTGTCTGGATGGAAAGAAAGATATGTAAATAACAAATTATCACACAATTCAATAAGCACTATAATAGAAGGATGCCCCTTTCTAGACGTTGTGTACCTTCTGGAGTGTGGGTCTTTATCTGCCATGTGGGGTAGAATGCAGTCTCAAAAATGATGACACGTAAGTGATTAATTCCAACTTACAAATCCTAACCATGCTTTTAAAAGTAAATTCTGTTTTTGATTAAGAATTGCATCATTTCACTAGCCTCTTCATACCAGGCTTGACTGTATATAATTGTTTAATAGTTCTAAAAGTGAATCCATCTTCAGACTATTTTATTGACAGGATATTCAAAAGAACATTCTTCAGATCCTGAATACCATGTGTCTTTGCAGGTGTACAATCATGAAAGGGATTAATTTACTTGCATATGCTGCTGCTACTGCTGCTAAGTAGCTTCAGTCGTGTCCGACTCTGTGCAACCCCATAGACGGCAGCCCACGAGGTTCCCTGGTCCCTGGGATTCTCTAGGCAAGAACACTGGAGTGGGTTGCCATTTCCTTCTCCAATGCATGAAAGTGAAAAGTCAAAGTGAAGTCACTGAGTCTTGTCCGACTCTTAGTGACCCCATGGACTGCAGCCCACCAAGCTCTTCTGTCCATGGGATTTTCCAGGGAAGTGTGCTGGAGTGGGGTGCCATTGCCTTCTCCAACTTGCGTATAATTGAACATTAAAGAACAAGTTAAAGCATGGCTATAATGTCCATACTTCATAGTTCAGTCATTGCATCTGCCTGCAATGCAGGAGACCTGGGTTTGATTCCTGGATTAGAATGATCCCCTGGAGAAGGAATTGGCAACACACTCCAGTATTCTTGCCTGGAGAATGCCATGGACAGAGGACCCTGGCAGGCTACAGTCCATAGAGTTGCAAGAGTCGGACATGACTTAGTGACTAAACCAATCAACCACCAACCAGAAAAAAAAAATTTTTGACTTTTCATTTTATATTGGAGTACAGCCAATTAATGTTTGATAGTTTCATGTGGACATCAAAGGGACTCAGCCATAGATGTGCATGTATCCATTCTCCCCCAGTATCCCCTCCCATTCAGACTGCCATATAATATTGAGAAGAGTTCCCTGTACTATACAGTAAGACAGAGAGGAATTGTAAAAGCTCTCTACAAAGAATTAAATTTTTGGAGAATTTAGAAACAAGCTTCTTCAGAGGAATGACGCTTTCAGAAGTTTCCTGGGCTGAAGACAAAGTAGGGGGCTTGGCAGTAGATGAGAGGAGAAATCAGGCGATTGTTAGGGGAGTGGCCTTGGGAATAGGAGGAAGGAGAGAAGTATTCACTTTCCCCAGGCTTCCTTAGGCCTCCTCTGTCAGCCGACCAGTAATAATTCCACATCACCTCCTGCCAACTGGAGAAGATCTGATTAGAGATTGTACTGGCCTAATGAAGATACCTCCATCTCCCAGCCTCAGCAGTTCTGCAGGTCACATTGATTTCTTTATGGACATGTCAAGCAAAGAGATATCCCCTGCACAGGGAAGAGGCAGGCTTACCCTGAAAGACTTGCATCTGAGGTCAAGGAGCAAGCTTTCCTTTCCAGGGCAAGATTAATAGCGAAGAGCAAAGTGCTAAATAGTCAGCCAAATCCACAACCATGAGTCTCAAGTAGAGAAAAGTGAAATCAAAGGCCAAGGGAGCTCACTCTCAGCCAAGTTAAGGGTAGAAGGTGTTTCAGGGCAAAGCAATCTAAATGCAATCTGGAGACACAAGCACAGACTAACTCATGGCCCATGCAATGGCTGCCAAACACTGGACCGCAGGTCCCGCTTATAAAACGGAGGGAATGATGCCAATGCACAAATGAACTCGAGAGAGTTGTAAACACTAAGTGCTTGTTGGAATTGCATAACACTTTGCAGCAAGGATACTATCCAGGAATAAGACGGGGAAAAACAATAAAGTAGGGAGAAATTGTAGAAAACACATATTGATTAGTCATGTATTGTGAAGCTACTAAAGTCAGTTATGATGATAAATTTAATTTTCCTAATAATATAAGAAATATCTTCCACAGTGTGAATCCATTATATATTTCCAATCTGATTTTCCAAAACTTCCTCTACAGACCACATGGCATCCTGATAAACCCTCTTTAAGGGCTAACTAGCTTTCTTCAGAAACACAATTTTTCTCCAGGTTCAAATTCTTTTAGATCCAACCTGATCTCTCCCTGTTCAGTGAAGCCTTCTTTAATTGTACCAGCCAATCATAGCCCTCTTTCTTGAGTATCTTTGATATTTATTATTTGAACAAGTCATTTGATGATTATTACATTAACCTCTATCTTGCTGAACACAATTCTGTGTCCCTTGGTGATTAGACCAATGTCCCATGCAATGCCTTGTGAAACCAAAGACACAGAAACAGTGCATTAAAAAGAGAAAATGTGTAGACAACTTACTGTGGAATTTTTATTTTGTTACTATATAATACAAATAAATTATATTCAGATGTGAATGTATATGAATTTTATCTTAAATGTTCTTTAAGAAGTTGCTTTATGCTTTAATCTTATTTATTATGGATACAAAATAGAATTATAAATCTTTAGACTGGATACAACTTGAAGAGATTTCTGGCTGGCCTATTTTCATGTTAATTTAGGACCTGTAATCTACTTAGTGTCTCATCTTGATCAAAACATGTTTTCAGAAAACATCAGTACAAGATAAGTTGGTTCAGTGAGGTGTAGCCCCTTCGATGAGCAGTCAGTGCTTGCTTTGATGGCATTAGAAAGGTCCAGCTTGCTCGTTATGCTTTGAGCAGGACTTAGTTGCTTGAAAGGTCTCCTCTCAGCCCTTCTCTATGCCTCTCTGAATTTAACTCTTCTTTCCTCATATCTTGCCACTTTGGCATCACATCCTTTATGATGGTTCCCAACTTCCTTCCTGGCTTTCATTTCCACCCTGATTGTCAGTGCTGCTTCTGTTTGTCTGACCCCCATCATGAGTGGAGCCCATCTGTAAAGAGTGATTACGGGTCCAGGCTAGGGTAGCAAGGTTGCTGAGAACTACACCTTTTGGATACATGATTATGGCGGAGGACTGTAGGCTGTTCTCACACCTACATTGTTGACCAATCACTAGCTTTCCCAAAACCCATGGAAGAGCCCCTTTCTCCTTCAGTAGTCTACCAACACATGCTCAAAAGAAAATGTAACATTGTGTTCTTGTAAAGGAGAAATTCTTGAGGAGCCCAACATTTTGTTGCAGAGTATGCACTGAAGGGTAAATTTGGACCAAAACGGAAATATTTTCATAACTGGAACATCCTTGCAAAGGATGTTAAAATGCAATAGGTGTTTTACTCAGGAATTGTATGCCAGTTGATTTCTTATAAATCAAATACTATTGCAACCACATTAGTGAACGCCTATCACTAAACTGGATTTAAAAATTAACAGAATGTTTTGAGTTGAGAGAGGTGTCTCTACATCTCTCTCTTTCATACTATGCATTATCAAATTACATATTTACATATAATTACATATTATGGTATGTGAATCAAATATATATATATATATATATATATATATATGTACAGTCAAAGTATATGGAAACGGAGGAGGTGAAAAACAAAAAAAAAAGAAGAGTGATTCTGGCTGAATAACTATTTTCCTATCTCCAGAAATATCTCGTGTAGTGTAGTGTTAGTCACTTCAATTCCGTTCAGTTCAGTTCAGTCGCTCAGTCATGTCCGACTCTTTGCAACCCCATGAATCGCAGCATGCCAGGCCTCCCTGTCCATCACCAACTCCCGGAGTTCACTCAGACTCATGTCCATCGAGTCAGTGATGCCATCCGGCCATCTCATCCTCTGTCGTCCCCTTCTCCTCCTGCCCCCAATCCCTCCCAGCATCAGAGTCTTTTCCAATGAGTCAACTCTTTGTATAAGGTGGCCAAAGTACTGGAGTTTCAGCTTTAGCATCATTCCTTCCAAAGAAATCCCAGGGCTGATCTCCTTTAGAAGGGACCGGTTGGATCTTCTTGCAGTCCAAGGGACTCTCAAGAGTCTTCTCCAACACCACAGTTCAAAAGCATCAATTCTTTGGCGCTCAGCTTTCTTCACAGTCCAACTCTCACATTCATACATAACCTCTGGAAAAGCCATAGCCTTGACTAGACAGACCTTTGTTGGCAAAGTAATGTCTCTGCTTTTGAATATGCTATCTAGGTTGGTCATAACTTTCCTTCCAAGGAGTAAGTGTCTTTTAATTTCATGGCTGCAACCACCATGTGCAGTGATTTTGGAGCACAAAAAAATAAAATCTGCCACTGTTTCCACTGTTTTCCCATCTATTTCCCATAAAGTGATGGGACCAGATGCCATGATCTTTGTTTTCTGAATGTTGAGCTTTAAGCCAACTTTTTCACTCTCCTCTTTCACTTTCATCAAGAGGCTTTTTAGTTCCTCTTCACTTTCTGCCATAAGGGTGGTGTCTTCTGCATATCTGAGGTTATTGATATTTCTCCCGGCAATCTTGATTCCAGCTTGTGCTTCTTCCAGTCCAGCGTTTCTCATGATGTACTCTGCATAGAAGTTAAATAAGTAGTGTGACAATATATAGCCTTGAATTTCTCCTTTTCCTATTTGGAACCAGTCTGTTGTTCCATGTCCATTTCTAACTGTTGCTTCCTGACCTGCATATAGGTTTCTCAAGAGGCAGGTCAGGTGGTCTGGTATTCCGATCTCTTTCAGAATTTTCCATGGTTTATTGTGATCCACACAGTCAAAGGCTTTGGCATAGTCAATAAAGCAGACATAGATATTTTTCTGGAACTCTCTTGCATTTTCCATGATCCAGCGGGTGTTTGCAATTTGATCTCTGGTTCCTCTGTCCTTTCTAAAACCAGCTTGAACATCAGGAAGTTCACAGTTCACATATTGCTGAAGCCTGGCTTAGAGAATTTTGACCATTACTTTACTAGCATGTGAGATGAGTGCAATTGTGCAGTAGTTTGAGCATTCTTTGGCATTGCCTTTCTTTGGGATTGGAATGAAAACTGACTTTTTGCAGTCCTGTGGCCACTGCTAAGTTTTCCAAATTTGCTGGCATATTGAGTGCAGCACTTTCACAGCACCATCTGTCAGGATTTGAAAGAGCTCAACTGGAATTCCATCACCTCCACTAGCTTTGTTCGTAGTGATGCTTTCTAAGGCCCACTTGACTTCACATTCCAAGATTTCTGGCTCTAGATGAGTTATCACACCATCGTGATTATCTTGGTCATGAAGATCTTGTTTGTACAGTTCTTCTGTGTATTCTTGCCACCTCTTCTTAATATCTTCTGCTTCAGTTAGGTCCATACCATTTCTGTCCTTTATCAAGCCCATCTTTGCATGAAATGTTCCCTTGGTATCTCTAATTTTCTTGAAGGGATCTGTAGTCTTTCCCATTCTGTTGTTTTCTTCTATTTCTTTGCATTGATCACTGAGGAAGGCTTCTTCTTGCTATTCTTTGGAACTCTGCATTCAGATGCTTATATCTTTCCTTTTCTCCTTTGCTTTTCACTTCTCTTCTTTTCACAGCTATTTGTAAGGCCTCCCCAGATAGCCATTTTGCTTTTTTGCATTTCTTTTCCATCCTGTTAGTCACTTAGTCTTGTCCAACTCTTTGTGACCCCATGGACTGTAGCCCCCCAGGCTCCTATTTCCATGAAATTTTCCAGGTATGAATACTGGAGTGGGTTGCCATTTCCTTCTCAATGTATCTCAAATTAAGCTAATAATAATTAAATTTGTATGATTACAAAGAAGCTTGAGCACATTACTCTTTAAATAATTTTATTTGTATAAAATATATAGGTAATGCAAATAAGTTCCATTGCTTATCAACACAAATATTGTTTGAAGAGAGTACAAATATTTTAATATACCATAATATTTGAGATTTAGTATATTAAAGATAAAAAACCAAAACAGTTTTGTTCAAAATACGAGTGACTATACTAGAACTATGATAAGTATACATGTTCAGGGTTAGAAAGATGCTCTTCTATGAGGATATCAGCATAAAAAATTATAATATTGGAGAGTACATAGAGAAATACTAATAAACATACAGTGAGGAAGTAGACTGGTTTCATTTTGGCCAATAGATTTTTACTCAAAACCTTTAGCTCTTTAATCAGAGCTAACCTAACTCACAATGCTTTGTCCTTAACTCATAAAACACTTGGGGGAAAAAACAAATAGGCACACAGAGTTTCTTGTTGAGGTAATGAAAATATTCTGAAATTGATTATAATGATGGTCATGCATACACATGAATATAATAAGCCCATTCAATTGTACATTTTCAGTTCAGTTGCTCAGTCACGTCAGAATCTTTGACTGCAGCATGCCAGGCTCCCCTGTCCATTACGAACTCCTGGAGCTTGCTCAAACTCATGTCCATGGAGTCAGTGATGCCATCCAACCATTGTATCCTCTATTGTCCCCTTCTCCTCCTGCTTTCAATCTTTTGCAGCATCAGTCTCTTTTCCAATGAGTCACTTTAAGTGGATGAAATACATTTGTGAATTATATCTCAGTAAAACCATTTACACACACATACAAAGAAAGAGAACATTTGAGGAAGCCCAGTACCGCTTCCCTTGGGTTTCAGGAAATTATAAACTTTGTGTTAGGAATCAGAATTTTTGGCTTTCTCTAAAATTCTCTTTTCCAAGGAAGGCTTAGAATAAACCACGAATCTTGTTTCTGTCTATGTACAATTTTGGAATAGGATGGAGATTTTGGATATCTCTTATTGTTCTAAAATTGCAAGTAGGCCCCCAAACTGGGGACAATTTAGGGTGATTAGTCAGTACTAATTTCAGAACAGCTTCAGTGGAAAAGCAGGACCAATTGCTCTTTGGACCTCATCAAGTGTTTTCTGGCAGAGTGTATTCTGTTACCACTAACCTCTCAGCAAGTCTCCTCTTAGCGTCAGAAGTTGTAGAGGGAAGTTGAGGAACCAGGAGGGACTGAGAGTCCAGTGTTTGTGGTGAGAAGTTACACCCCTATTTTTGGTGGACAGCTGCTAAGTGAGGGTAGCCTTGGAAGTATTCCTGTAAAGACTGATATTTTAATTAGAGGAGGGCTTTCTTAGCTATGGAATCTGCAGCCCAAATGCCTAGTGAAGAGCAGTGTGATGAGAGATTTCTTAACTTTTCAAGTGATTCCCAGAGCTTGGGGATTTATGAGCATGCAGATTTCTGAATGCAGTGGTTTACTAGAGTAATTTCAATGGCACTATGACTAGGAACTGTGACAGTTTTCCCTGAAGCCACTGAAGATACAGAACAGAACCGCAGAGGATTCAATGTTTCCTGTGAAGTCAAGATCTTAGACAGTGCTTAGACAAGGACACAAAGTCATGAAGGTGAGAGTAACACGTGCCAAGGCTGTCCCTCTTTGGTGGGTGCTCTTAGTGACAAAAGGGGCCAGGATGAAGCTTAGCACAACTCCAAACTACAAGCAGACCACCCACATTTACATGGAATCTATAGCTGGTAGGTTAGCGGCTACTGATAGAACCAGCTCTGGCTGGAACAAGACACAAATGCTTCATGCCTCTCTTCCTTTGTAAGAGGATGAAAAATAAAATTGTATGCAAAAAGCCTCTACTTAATTCTCACTTCCAGCACCCAAACACAACAAAACTTTGTTATCAAAATGGAGGGAGAAAGATGTCCTAGGTTAAGACCATACCCCCACTCCACAGACTCTATCTGGAACAGAGGAGTATAAGGATAGATACCAAACTCCATTGCTACTCCCTTGAGTCACAAGCCTGCTTGCCCCTGAAAGGGAAAGACAATAACTTAAATCTAGTTGGAATTTGGAACTTTTAACTAGACTGTATATTTAATTTGTTAAAGTGATGAAATGGTTTGAACAAAAAGGTTTGAGATCTACCTGAGGTGTTAGGAAGGGGTGGTGGATAGACATAGTAGAGCCAGTGACTAGAGAAAAATAACACTTCACATTTACTTTCCACTGATCTGAAGCTTCTAATAAACTGGTACACAGCTCTGCTGAGAATGCAAAGGAAACAGAAACTCAGAAAGTACAGTTCCATTCTAGAGACAGCTATGGGAGAAGGGACAGGTGAGCTGTGATTCAGTGTGGGGGCTAAGTAGGAGAGGGACAGGCATTGGATCAACAGAGTAAAGATATAAAGCTCTTGCCCATCCAAAGCAATTTATGTTGGTGTAAAGCTTGAACCAACATTTTAGAGTCAGCCTCAACTCTTTCTGAATGTCATCTCCCAGCAGAATGGAGGGAGGATTCCTTTGAAAGCTTACTTCTACTACTCTCTGCTATTTACAGGTAGCACCTACAGGTATCCATGGGCACTACCAAAGGAAGCAGTTATACCTATTATATGGCTGTCACAGCAGATAAAGCCACAAAGTCAAATAGCTTCCAGTTGACTGCCAGGAAAACTCCTGAAGTGTCAAAAGAAGAGGAACTAGTTCAGAATGTTTCTCTATTCATCCACTAAACATTCCATACCAACTACATGGGGCCTGGGCTAGACACCAGTTTTCTGAGTTATTTTGAAATGAAAGGTAGAGGACATCAGAATGTACACCTTTACTCCAATGGAAGGAGTGGCCCTCAACGAACCTATGTACCTTCTCTTGAACAGTTATGCCAAGTACTCACCTGGTCCAAAAGTATTGCCACACGCTCAGATCCTTTGAAAGCCTCCCTTCTGAAAGGTCAGTGAAACTCCAATAAGGATGTATGATCCAGACGTTAATGAGGTCTCCAATTACTTCCATCCTCAGAGCCCATACTATTCAAAACTGTTTTTCTCAACTTTTTCGCTATTCAACTTAGGCATCATTTGGATTTATTCAACACCCTTTTCATTTCAAATGTCCTGAAATTACCCTTGAAAATCCAGTGTCCTCTTTAAAGAAAGACCTTTTTAAAGCTGAGATATATAAATAGTAAAAGGATTAGAAAATAATTAATGGAGGGCTGTCTTCCAGAGAGAAGCATCCCAAAATACATGAGTCTTTAGTAATGTTGGAAGTTGGTTGAATGTGACTACCTGTTGACCCCAGAACTGGATCGGGCAAACAGGCTCCTCATGCATCCTCTGTCCTTGTTATGTATCCTCTGCCTACCATTCCCACAGTGGGAACAGGTTTTAAAAGTGCAATCATGAAAGAGTAGTGCTTTGATGAGACATCTGGACATGTATGACACTGAACCACATTGAGGTCTCTATAAATTCTTAAGATTCTAGCTGGGACCAGCTAGTACTGAGATGCAAAAGACAAGCCTCCAATGAAAGTTCCCTTCTTAATACTGCTGGCCACCAACCTGGAGTGGCTGCCTCTATCTTTGATCTTGCCTTGCCCTCTGCTTATGGGGCCAGTTTGCAAACCAGTAGATAATGTTACTGTTTACTTGCTGCTCTTTGGATTTAGCCACTAGATTATATTTGGAACCCTGAAGAATTATTGTACAAAAATAGAAACAAAACAAATGAAATAAGCTTTTCCTGGCTAATATCCTCAGGTATTCACAAGATCTCCCAGTTTTATATGGTTTGTGGCAATACTCCCTCATGTCAACTTAAAAAGTAATTTTCAAGAGCTCATTTTTCTCATTTTAGTACAAGAAACATAATATTAGTCTAGCTTCTGTCATTGAGTTGTTGTCTGGGCCAAATAGACCAGTGTCACTGAAATATTGTAAATCACAAAGCGTTTGCATATTTTAGTATCTACAAAAGTGTGTGAAGGTGAAATTGCTTATAGTATGCTTTTTTTTATAATTTAATTGGTCTATTGTGATTCACATTTTGAACAGTAAGGGCAAAAAAAATGAGAAAAAATACTGCTTTTTTTAAGGCAGGCATTTAACTTAGTCTTTGGAAGTTCTGCTTCAACAGAAGAAAGTCTTTAAAGAGCCAAATAGGCTGCTATTGTTGGAATTCTCCCTGCTCTCTGTTCTTTAAAGGAACTAATATTAATTCAACCTTCAAGGATGAATGACCAAAATCTGTAGGAGCTACTTCTTTGCTACATGGGCATATAAACACAATAATGAGGATGAAAGGGACTACTCAACTTAAGACATTCAACTTAAGAATTCAAGGCATTATTGAGATAAATGAGATATTATTTGAGATAAATATATATTATTGAGATAAATGGCTAAACAAGATTCTGTTTTACCAAGATTAAATCACAATGCCCAGCAAAATTATTTCTTCAATGTAGGGCTTGAAATAAATTTATTCAACTTTTATGAAATAACAAATGCCATAACAAATATGCCAAAGGTGTTTTCCATCCAAATATGATCATATATCCCCTGGAAAATGCTGAGTTTGGAAAAGAGATTATGTAAGACGTTGGTGGTAGAAGTAGCAATGTTTCTTTTCCCTTCTCCAGGGAATCTTCCCAACCCTGGGGTGAAACCCAGGTCTCCCAGACTGCAGGCAGATTCTTTACCAGCTGAGCCACAAGGGAAGCTCATGAATACTGGAGTGGGTAGCCTATCCCTTCTCCAGCAGATCTTCCTGACCCAGGAATCCAAACAGGGTGTCCTGCATTGCAGGTGGATTCTTTACCAACTGAGCTATTAGGGAAGCCCTCTTATCTCTGTATTTGCATAAAATTAATCCATCTCCCTCAGATGATCACCACAGTTTCCTCTTTTCCTAGTACAAGTAGCCATTCTCTCTCTTTCTTTTCCCTTTGACCAAGACCTCTCCCCTCTTCCTTTCTCCATCATACCCTCATTTTCTATAACATTATGTGGAACTTTAGGTATTTTGTGTGATTTATGGTTATCTTTTAAACATTTTTATAATTATGGTATCATAATTTATCAAAATATTTTACATACTTTTCTTTCTGTGTTTTATTTTTAAGATTTAACCATATTTTATAAATAGCTCTGTTGAATTTATTTTAACTGTTTATTCTGTCATTTTAAGATATAGATCATTTATCTGTTTTGCTTTTGATTCGGTGAGTCATCTATGTTGAAGTATATAACTAGAGTTCATTTGTTTTCACCTCAGTAAATTACTTTATTTAGAAATGGCCAACACTTTACTTATCCATCACACAGATTTTGGGTATTTTTGTTGTTTCCAAGATTTTTAATTTAATTTTTATTGTTACCAATCATGATGCAATAACCACACATGAACACATCTTTTCATTTGTTGAATAGTCCATATCCATTCTCTACTGATTAATAATGAGACTAAAGTTTGGTCTACATTGCCATATTTCAACAATTATAATATACATTTTTTAATATTTTAATACCTCTACAATTAAGACACATGTTAAAATTGATGGCATCTTGGAGTCATTCTAAGCCAGAGGGCATGTGTGATGGGAAATATGCAATGTGTCTACTTATGCATTAATTTAATTGTTATTTCTGGTAGCATGACAGAATAATCATAATCTCTCTGTTTCTGTCAACAAATAATTTAATAATTATTCAAGGAAAGAATATGGGTTCCAGGAATTATCTGAAAATGTTTTATTGATCCCTTTTGGTGAGATCAACAAAGTGCCAGCTTGAGTGAAAATTGTGGAGGTAACAGTGAAGCACTTTTTAAGGAAATGAGAATAACCAGCACTCATTATGATGCAAAAAATAGTAGTATGAGAAAAAATATAAACAATGATAACTCTGAATGAAAAGGTAATTCAGAAAATTCAGCCTTTGAATAGGAAAATGTTTCCATAATATCTTAGTCAATTTATTTCACTTGTATTTTTCTTTATATATATGCACAGGTATATGTATGTATATATGGATATATGTTTATACATTATGCCTACATACATTAAAATAATGTATATACATATAAAAGTAAAAGTTTATGCATGTTTGCCATAAGATATATTTAGGTATATAATTTAATTTACAAATATAATTTTATATAGTCTAGATTAAATAAAATTCAGCATATGATTTTGTGTTGATATCTGGTATCAGCCTTGTTCTTCAAAATTGTCTTGGGTATTAAAGGCCCTTAGTTTTATCATATGAATTATATGATAAATTTACAATCTTGTTGGGTTTCTTTGGAAGTCTGTCAATACATAATTATGGGAGAAATCCAATCTTACAATATATGCTGTCTTCAATAAAGCTTTTTAATTTCCTCTATGAAGTTCTGACATATTTTACATAAGGTAAATCATAGTTATCTTAGAATTTTTTTATTTTAAATGTATCACTTTAAAATGATATTTTATAATTTCTGGTTTATAGAAATGACATTAATTTATATATATATAGTCAGAAGCAAACAGTCTTGATTAACTCTTTTACTAATTCTAATAGTCTATTGATTGTCTTTGATTTCTTTTAATGCAAGCAATCTTAATGATATTTTTTCTACCTTTCTGATTCTTTTATGCTTTATTTATTTTTACTATATAACTGTAATAACAAAAGCCTTTAGTACACCACTGAAGTGGTGATAGTGAACACTCTTTTTGCTTTTGAAACTAAAGGTAAGATTTTTTAAAGTTTTTGCCATTAAGTTCAATATTTTTTAGTTTCTGACAGATATGCTTCATGAGAAAAATGTGTTAAAACAGAATATATTTTTAATCGTGAAAGCTTGTTGAATAATGTCAAACACATTTATAAAATGATTATATAAGGTTTTTTCCTTTGATCTGCTAAGTAGTGAACTTTATTAATAGATTTTTAATTTGTAAAATATATATTCTTGGAATATACTCAAATCGACATGTGTGTATGTTTGAACACACTATAGAATTCCATTTCCTGCTATAAAGCAGGCTATATATAGTAGTGATAAAATGTGCTTGCCTGCATGCACAGTTGCTAAGTCATGCCTGACTCTTTGCCTCATCAACGACTATAGCCCATCAGATTCCTCTGTCCATGGGATTTTCCAGGCAAGAATACTGGAGTGGAATCCAGATTGGAAAAGAAGAAGTAAAGCTCTAATTGTTTGCAGATGACAAGATCCTCTATATAGAAAACCCTAAAGAAACTACCAGAAAATTACTAGAGATAAGCAATGAATATAGTAAATTTGCAGGATGTAAAATAATACACAGAAATCCCTTACATTCCTATACACTAACAATTAGAAAACAGAAAGAGAAATTAAGGAAACAATCCCATTCACCATTGTGAAGAAAAGAATAAAATACTTAGGGCTAAATCTACCTAAAGAAACAAAAGACCTATATATAGAAAACTATAAAACACTGATGAAAGAAATCAAATATTACTCAAGTAGATGGAGAAATATACCATGTTCATGGATTGGCAGAATCAATATAGTGAAAATGAGTATAATACCCAAAGCAATCTATAGATTCAATGCAATACCTATCAAGCTACCAATGGTAATTTTCATAGAACTAGAACAAATAATCTCACAATTTGTATGGAAATACAAAAAGCCTCAAATAGCCAAAGCAATCTTGAGAAAGAAGAATGGAGCTGGAGGAATCAACCTGCCTGATTTCAGATTATACTACAAAGCTTCAGTCATAAAGACAGTATGGTATTGGCACAAAGACAGAAATATAGAACAATGGAACAAAATAGAAAGTTCAGAGATAAATCCACACACCTATGGACACCTTGTTTTTGACAAAGGAGGCAAACATATACAATGGAGAAAAGACAATCTCTTTAACAAACGGTCCTGGGAAAACTGGTCAACCACTTGTAAAACAATGAAACTAGAACACATTCTAACATCATACACAAAAATAAACTCAAAATGGATTAAAGATCTAAATGTAAGAACAGAAACTATAAAACCCCTAGAGGAAAACTAGGCAAAACACTCTCTGACATAAATCACAGCAAGATCTTCTATGATCCATCTCCCAGAGTAATGGAAATAAAAGCAAAAATAAACAAATGGGATCTAGTTAAACATAAAAGCTTTTGTACAATGAAGGAAACTATAAGCAAGGTGAAAAGATAGCCTTCAGAATGGGAGAAAATAATAGCAAACAAAGCAACTGCCACAGACTTAATCTCGAAAACATACAAGCAGCTTGTACAGCTCAATATCAGAAAAATAAATGACCCAGTCAAAAAATTGGCCAAAGAACTAAACAGACATTTCTCCAAAGAAGACATAGAGATGGCTAACAAACACATGAAAAGATGCTCAACATCACTCATTAATAGACAAATGCAAATCAAAACTACAGTGAGGTACCATCTCATGCTAGTCAGAATGGCTGCTAGAAAAAGTCTACAAACAATAAGTATTGGAGATTGTGTGGAGAAAAGAGAATCCTCTTACACTGTTGGTGGGAATGCAAACTAGTACAGCCACTATGGAGAATAGTGTGGGGAGTCTTTAAAAAACTGGATTTAGAACTGGCATACAACCCAGCAATCCCACCGCTGGGCATACACATCAAAGAAACCAAAATTAAAGGAGACACATGTACCGCAATGTTCATCACAGTACTGTTTACAATAGCTAGGACATGTAAGCAACCTAGAGGCCTATTGGCAAACAGATGGATGAGAAAGCTGTGGTACATATACACAATGGAATATTACTCAGCTATTAAAAAGAACGCATTAGAATCAGTTCCAATGAGATGGATGAAACTGGAGCCTATTATACAGAATGAAGCCAGTCAGAATGAAAAACACCAATAGAGTATATTAACACATATACCAACATCCGCTGGATCATGGAAAAAGCAAGAGAGTTCCAGAATAACACCTATTTCTGCTTTATTGACTATGACAAAGACTTTGACTGTGTAGATCACAATAAACTGTGGAAAATTCTGAAAGAGATGGGAATGCCAGACCACCTGACCTGCCTCTTGAGAAATTTGAATGCAGATCAGGAAGCAACAGTTAGAACTGGACATGGAACAACAGACTGGTTCCAAATAGGAAAAGGAGTATGTTAAGGCTATATACTATCAGACAGGATCAGTTGCTCAGTCGTGTCCAACTCTCCGTGACCCCATAAATGGCAGCACATCAGGCCTCCCTGTCCATTACCAACTCCCGGAGTTCACTCAGATTCATGTCCAACGAGTCATTGATGCCATCCAGCCATCTCATCCTCTGTCATCCCCTTCTCTTCCTGCCCCCAATCCCTCCAAGCATCAGAGTCTTTTCCAATGAGTCAACTCTTCGCATGAGGTGGCCAAAGTACTGGAGTTTCAGTTTTAGCATCATTCCTTCCAAAGAAATCTCAGGGCTGATCTCCTTCAGAATGGACTGGTTGGATCTTCTTGCAGTCCAAGGGACTCTCAAGAGTCTTCTCCAACACCACAGTTCAAAAGCATCAATTCTTCGGCGCTCAGCTTTCTTCACAGTCCAACTCTTGAATCCATACATGACCACAGGAAAAACCATAGCCTTGACTAGACAAACCTTTGTTAGCAAAATAACGTCCTGCTTTTGAATATGCTATCTAGGTTGGTCATAACTTTCCTTCCAAGGAGTAAGCGTCTTTTAATTGCATGGCTGAAGTCACCATCTGTAGTGATTTTGGAGCCCAGAAAAATAAAGTCTGACACTGTTTCCACTGTTTCCCCATCTATTTCCCATGAAGTGGTGGGACCAGATGCCATGATCTTCGCTTTCTGACTGTTGAGCTTTAAGCCAACTTTTTCACTCTCCACTTTCACTTTCATCAAGAGGCTTTTGAGTTCCTGCTTATTTAACTTATATGCACAGTACATCATGAAAACGCTGGACTGGAAGAAACACAAGCTGGAATCAAGATTGCCAGGAGAAATATCAATAACCTCAGATATGCAGATGACACCACCCTTATGGCAGAAAGTGAAGAGGAACTAAAAAGCCTCTTGATGAAGGTGAAAGTGGAGAGTGAAAAAGTTGGCTTAAAGCTCAATATTCAGAAAACAAAGATCATGGCATCCGGTCCCATCACTTCATGGGAAATAGATGGGAAAACAATGGCAACAGTGTCAGACTTTATTTTTGGGGCTCCAAAATCACTGCAGATGGTGATTGCAGCCATGAAATTAAAAGATGCTTACTCCTTGGAAGGAAAGTTATGATCAACCTAGACAGTGTATTGAAAAGTAGAGACATTACTTTGCCAACAAAGGTCCGTTTAGTCAACGCTACGGTTTTTCCTGTGGTCATGTATGGATGTGAGAGTTGAACTGTGAAGAACCTGAGCGCAGAAGAATTGACACTTTTGAACTGTGGTGTTGGAGAAGACTCTTGAGAGTCCCTTGGACTGCAAGGAGATCCAACCAGTACATTCTGAAGGAAATCAGCCCTGGGATTTCTTTGGAAGGAATGATGCTAAAACTGAAACTCCAGTACTTTGGCCACCTCATGCGAAGAGTTGACTCATTGGAAAAGACTCTGATGCTTGGAGGGATTGGGGGCAGGAGGAGAAGGGGACAACAGAGGATGAATGGCTGGATGGCATCACCAACTCGATGGACGTGAGTTTGAGTGAACTCCGGGAGTTGGTGATGGACAGGGAGGCCTGGCGTGCTGCAATTCATGGGGTCGCAAAGAGTCAGACACAAGTGAGCAACTGAACTGAACTGAACTGATATGGAATTTAGAAAGATGGTAATGATGACCTTATTGCCAAATTCAGACTTAAATTTAAGAAAGTAGGGAAAACAACTAGACCATTCAGGTATGACCTAAATCAAATCCCTTATATTATACAGTAGAAGTGAGAGATAGATTTAAGGGCCTAGATCTGAAAGACAGAGTTACTGATGAACTAGGGATGGAGGTTCCTGACATTGTACAGGAGACAGGGATCAAGATCATCCCCATGGAAAAGAAATGCAAAAAAGCAAAATGGCTGTTTGGGAATGCCTTACAAATAACTGTGAAAAGAAGAGAAGGAAAAGCAAAGGAGAAAAGGAAAGATATAAGCATCTGAATGCAGAGTTCCAAAGAATAGCAAGGAGAGATAAGAAAGCTTTGCTCAGTGATCAATGCAAAGAAATAGAGGAAAACAACAGAATGGGAAAGACTACAGCTCTCTTGAAGAAAATTAGAAATACCAAGGGAACATTTCATGCAAAGATGGGCTTGATAAAGGACAAAAATGGTACGGACCTTTAAGAAGAGGTAGCAAGAATACACAGAAGAATGGTACAAAAAAGATCTTCATGACCAAGATAATCACGATGGTGTGATCACTCACCTACAGCCAGAAATCCTGGAATATGAAGTCAAATGGGCCTTAGAAAGCATCACTATGAACAAAGCTAGTGGAGGTGATGGAATTCCAGTTGAGCTCTTTCAAATCCTGAAATATGATGCTGTGAAAGTGTTGCACTCAATATGCCGGCAAATTTGGAAAACTCAGCTTGGCCACAGGACTGCAAAAGGTCAGTTTTCATTCCAATCCCAAAGAAAGGCAATGCCAAAGAATGCTCAAACTACCGCACAATTGCACTCGTCTCACACGCTAGTAAAGTAATGGTCAAAATTCTCTAAGCCAGGCTTCAGCAATATGTGAACTGTGAACTTCCTGATGTTCAAGCTGGTTTTAGAAAAGGCAGAGGAACCAGAGATCAAATTGCAAACATCCTCTGGATCATGGAAAGAGCAAGAGAGTTCCAGAAAAAGATATAATTTTGCTTTCTTGACTATGCCAAAGCCTTTGACTGTATGGATCACAATAAACTGTAGAAAATTCTTCAAGAAATGGGAATACCAGAACACCTGACTTGCATCTTGAGAAACCTGTATGCAGGTCAAGAAATAACAGTTAGAACTGGACATAGAACAACAGACTGGTTCCAAATAGGAAAAGGTGTATGTCAAGGCTGTATATTGTCACCCTGCTTGTTTAACTTATATGCAGAGTACATCATGAGAAATGCTGGGCCTGAGGAAGCACAAGATAGAATCAAGATTGCCAGGAGAAATATCAATAACCTCAGATATGCAGACGACACCACCCTTATGACAGAAAGTGAAGAGGAACTAAAAAGCCTCTTGATGGGAGTGAAAGAGGACAGTGAAAAAGTTGGCTTAAAGCTCAACATTCAGAAACCGAAGGTCATGGCATCTGGTCCCATCACTTCATGGGAAATAGATGGGAAAACAGTGGAAACAGTGTCAGACTTTATTTTTGGGGGGTCGAAAATCACTGCAGATGGTGATTGCAGCCATGAAATTAAAAGACACTTACTCCATGGAAGGAAAGTTATGACCAACCTAGACAGCATATTCAAAAGCAGAGACATTACTTTGCCAACAAAGGTCCGTCTAGTCAAGGCTATGGTTTTTCCAGTGGTCATGTATGGATATGAGAGTTGGACTGTGAAGAAAGCTGAGCACTGAAGAATTGATGCTTTTGAACTGTGTTGTTGGAGAAGACTCTTGAGAGTCTCTTGGACTGCAAGGAGATCCAACTAGTCTATTCTAAAGGAGATCAGTCCTGGGTGTTCTTTGGAAGGACTGATGCTGAAGCTGAAACTCCAGTACTTTGGCCACCTCATGGGAAGAGTTGACTCATTGGAGAAGACTCTGATGCTGGGAGGGATTGAGGGCAGGAGGAGAAGGGGACGACAGAGGATGAGATGGCTGGATGGCATCACCAACTCGATGGACATGAGTTTGAGTGAACTCCGGGAGTTGGTGATGGACAGGGAGGCCTGGTGTGCTGCAATTCATGGGATTGCAAAGAGTTGGACATGACTGAGCAATTGAACTGAACTGAACTGATATATGAGACAGCAGAAGAGACACAGATATAAAGAACAGACGTTTGGACTCTGTGGAAGAAGGCGAGGGTGGGATGATTTGAGAGAATACCATTGAAACATGTATATTATCATATGTGAAACAGATCACCAGTCCAAATTTGGTGCATGAAACAGGACACTCAAAGCCGGTGCACTGGGACAACCTAGAGGGATGGGATGGGAAGGGAGGCAGGAGGGGGAGTTGGAATGGGGGACACATGTACACCCATGGCTGACTCATGTCAATATATGGCATAACCCACAATATTGTAAAGTAATTAGCCTCCAATTAAATAAATAAAGTAATACTTAAAAAAAAATACTGGAGTGGTTAAATGAATGGAGTCTAATGTCCAAGTAACTATTGCATTTCAATACAAGATTTATCATTTACCAGCTAATTGACCTTGAATTACTTAATCTCTATGTATTTCAGTTTCCTCATGTATAAAAATAAGTATGATGAAAATAGGGCTTCCCTGATAACTCAGTTGATAAAAAATCTGCCTGCAATGCCAAAGACCCTGGTTCAATTCCTGGGTCTGGAAGATTCACTGGAGAATGGATAGGCTATCCACTCCATTGTTCTTGGGCTTTCCTTGTGGCTCAGCTGGTAAAGAATCTGCCTGCAATGCAGCAGACCTGGGTTTGATGAACTATGATGAAAATAATAGTTCATCTTTCATAAGAGTAATAAAAACATGTGACAATATTTTGTACCTTAGAAATATGACTTGTATATATTAATTAGCATATAAGGCAATGGCACCCCACTCCAGTGCTCTTGCCTGGAAAATCCCATGGATGGAGGAGCCTGGTAGGCTGCAGTCCATGAGGTTGCTAGGAGTTGGACACGACTGAGCGACTTCCCTTTCACTTTTCACTTTCATGCATTGGAGAAGGAAATGGCAACCCACTCCAGTGTTCTTGCCTGGAGAATCCCAGGGCCTGGGGAGCCTGGTGGGCTGCCGTCTGTGGGGTCGCATAGAGTCGAACACAACTGAAGCGACTTAGCAGCAGCAGCAATCCTTGCTTATGTAAAAGAAAATAATTCTTGGAGTGGCTTAGTTAGGCATGCTTAAATTTATTTTTATTTTTAAAATTATTTTCTATCCTCTGGTGTAAGTAAGAGATAACTAAATTTTAAAATGATTTAAGAAGTATTCACACTTTTTTAACAACTATATATAGGTAAAATTGACATATAACAAACTGTATATATTTAAAACATACAATTTGATAAATTTTAAAATATGTGTATAAAAGCAAAATAATTACCACAATCAAAATACATCACTCCCCAAAATTTCTTTGTGTCCCTATGTAATTTTTTTTTTCCTGCCCTACTGGTTTTGTCTATTCCTCAGGTAAGAATGGTAGAAGGCAATGGCACCCCACTCCAGTACTCCTGCTTGGAAAATCCCATGGGTGGAGGAGCCTGGTGGGCTGTAGTCCATGGGGTCGCTAGAGTCGGACACGACTGAACGACTTCACTTTGACTTTTCACTTTCCTGCATTGGAGAAGGAAATGGCAACCCACTCCAGTGTTCTTGCCTGGAGAATCCCAGGGACGGGGGAGCCCTGTGGGCTGCCATCTATGTGGTCACACAGAGTCGGACACGACTGATGTGACTTAGCAGCAGCAGCAGGTAAGAATTGAGCTGCTTAGTGTCAGTGCAGATTAGTTTGCATTTTCTGAAATCTTATTTAAGTGTAATACTGCAGGAAGTAGTCTTTATTATTTGGCTTCTTTCCCTCTGCACAATTATTTTGAGAGCCATCAATGTTGTTGCCTGCGTCAATAGTTCATTCCTTCTTATTCCCAAGTGGTATACCATTGTGTAGGGATACAATTTGTTTAACCATTCACCATTTGAGGAACATACAGATTTACTAAAGCTTTTGTCTATTACAAATAAAGATGATATGAATATTCATGTACAAGTCCATGTGTGGACATATATTTTACCATTTATCATAAGTAGATACCTGGGAGTGGAATATCTTGGTCAAATGGTAGATGCATGTTTCACTCTTTAGAAAACTGCTGAACAATTGCTCAAATTGTTATACTATTCCATATCCCCACAAGGACTATTTGAGAGTTCAGTTCTATTACATACTCAATCTTTTCCTAATTTTAAACATTCTGGAACAGGTGTATAGAGGTTTCTCTTTGTGGTTTTAAATTGCATTTTTCTAATAGCAAATGGAATTAAGTATTTTGTTTCCTGTACTCATTTGTCATCTGTACATCTTTGCTGAAAGTTTGTGTGCAACAATTTGCCCATATTTTTATTGGATTGTTTCCATCCTTATTACTGAATTCCAAGAGATCTTTTTTTGTATTTTAACTGAAAGTCTTGTACTAGAGATGTGTTTTGCAATTATTTTCTTCCAAGAGAAATTAAGCTTGTATATTAATTCTCTTAGCAGCATGTATCAAACAGCCTAGGTTCCTAATTTTGATAAATTACAGTTTATCAAATTGTCTTTAATATTTTGTTCTTTTGTATTGAATCTAATGTTTGCCTAATCTCAGATCACAAAGGAGCTCTTTGTTTTATATGTTTCATATTTTTCAGTTTTTCTTCAATTCTATGATTAATTTTGAGTCAGTTTTTGTATATGGTAAGGTATTGATCAACATTCATTTCTTAGCAAGTATTATCTAATTTTTCTAGTACCATTTTTTGAATCAGCTATTTTTTTCTCCACTGAATTGCCTTTGTGCTTCTATGAAAATCAGTTTTCCTTGTATATGTGGGACTACCTCCAAACTCCATTTTGATCATTAAATTTATGTGTTTATTTCTTCATCAAGACCACACTATCATGGTCTTGTGTAGACTTATAAGTGTAGATTTATAATAAGTCTTGAGTTCAGATAGTTTTAAATCTAAACGCATTCTCCTTGTTGAAAACTATTTTGGCTATTCTAGGACTTTTTCATTTCTATGAAATTTTAGGCTTTGGTTGTCAATTATTACAACAATTCTGCTAGAATTTTTATTTGGGTTGTATCCAATCTATGTGTTAGTTTCTGGGAAATTTGTTTTGCTACATATGGAGTTTTCTAACATGGGCAAAATATTGGTCTCCTTTTGAAAGAGTTGTTGAATTTTGCTAAGTATGTGTTGTTGTTTTTTTTCCAGTTTTTAGCATACAAGTGTTGGAAATATTTTGCCAGATTTAACCCTAAGTATTTTACATTTTTGGCAATATGGTAAATGATAATTTAAATTTTAAATTTCTCAAATTTGTTGCCAGTGTATAAAAACAAAGTTGTTTCTTGGATGTGGTTTTTCTTCATGGAAACCTTACTAAATATGCATATTTGCTCTAGTAACACTTTGTTGATTTTATCAGACATTTTACATATTTATATTTTGTCTGAAAATAAAAATCATTATTTTTTTCTTTTTAATTTGATGCATTTATTTCTTTTTACTACTCTGATGGTACTAGCTGGCAGTTTTGGTACAATGTGGAACAGAAATTCTGAGAAGTGGCTTTCCTATTTTGTTGTCTATCCTAAAAGCAAGGCATTTAACCTTTTACCTTTAGTATGACATTTTTCATAGATACCTTTTATTAGGTTGAGAAAGTTTCATCCTATTCCTGGTTTGCTCACAGTCTTTATCATGAATAGATGTTGAAATTTTTCAAATGTGTCTACTTAGAGGCTTATATGAGTTTCTTTTTTGGTTTCTTAATTTCATGAATTAAATGATTTATTTTCAAATATTAAACTAATCATCAATTACTGAAATAAAATACACTTCATCGTGGTATATTTTCATTCCTATTGCATATATTGTAGGAATTGCTTAAACTTTGTCTTGAATCTTTGCATGTTTTCAAAGTAGTTTTCTACTTTATAAGTCTGTCTTCTTTTAGCATCAAAGTAACGTAGCCTTGAAGAACAGGAATCAACCTCAATTTTCTACAGGAATTATGTAAAATTGGTATTAATTCTTTTCTAAATATTTTCATAGAATTTACCAAAATAGTTATCTGGGCCTGTAGTTTTTCTTGTTGAAAAGTTTCAAACTATGAAATTTACATTTTTATTATAAATAGGATCATTTGATTTATTAGCAATTGAGAACACTTTGATAATACTTATCTTTCAGTGAAAATTTTCATTTAACCTGAACTGTCCAGTTTATTCTCATGAAGTTGTTTATTATCCTTTAAGTATCTACAGAATGTGTAGCGATGTTTTCTCTCTTATTGCTAATATTGGCAGTTTGTGTCTCCCCTCTTCATCTTGCTCTTTTCCTTAATAAGACTAGAGTTTTATCCATTTTATTGATTGCCTCACAGAATCAACTTTGGGTTACCATTATTTTTGTTGCTTTTCTCTTTCTGTTTCATATATTTTTACATTTGTGGCTATTATTTCTTTCTTCTGTTTACTTTTAAAAAATAATTTGCCTTTAGCCATACTTTTAAGGTGACAGTTTACTTAGGTTATGGATTTTTTTCTTTCCTAAATACAGTTATTTTGTATTCTAAAATTTTCCCAAAATACAACTTTAGTGACATTACACAATTTGATATGTTATATTTTGATTTTTATTTAGATAAAATACATTATAGCTTTATTTTGCTTTTATTTTGTCCACTACATTTTTAAAAACACATTATTTAATGGTCAGATATTTGTGAATTTTCAGACATGTTTCTGTAATTGATTATTAATTCCACTGTAATTAGAGAAAATATTTCATAGTGACTTGAATTATTCTGTATTTATTGACAAGCTTTATAGTTACTATCAATATAATCACTATAGAGTAGGAAATGCAACTTACTCCACTATTCTTGCCTGGAAAATTCCATGGACAGAAGATATTGATGGACTAAAGTCCATGCAGTCTCAAAGAATCAGACACTAGTGAGAGATTGAGTACGTAGTCAACTACAATCTCTTCCTTGGTAAATTATCTTTGTGCACTTGAAAATAATATGTATTTAATTGTTGTTGGGTTGAGTATTTGTAAATATCAATTAAAGTGAGTTGGTAGGTAGTTTTCAGTCTACTTGATTTTCTGCATATTTTTTGTTTTTGAAATGCAAAAAAAAAAAAACAGTCTTTTTTTTTCTTCCTTGTTTCTTTATTTTTAATGGAGGATAGTTGCTTTACAACGTTGTATTGGTTTCTTCCATCAGTTCCTTTCAGTCGCTCAGTCATGTCCGACTCTTTGTGACCCCATGAATCACCACACGCCAGGCCTCCCTGTCCAGCACCAACTCCCGGAGTTCACTCAGACTCACGTCCATCAAGTCAGTGATGCCATCCAGCCATTCATCCTCTGTCGTCCCCTTCTCCTCCTGCCCCCCCAATCCCTCCCAGCATCAGGGTCTTTTCCAATGAGTCAACCCTTTTCATGAGGTGGCCAAAGTACTGGAGTTTCAGCTTTAGCATCATTCCTTCCAAAGAAATCCCAGGGCTGATCTCCTTCAGAATGGACTGGTTGGATCTCCTTGCAGTCCAAGGGACTCTCAAAAGTCTTCAACACCACAATTCAAAAGCATCAATTCTTCGGCGCTCAGCTTTCTTCACAGTCCAACTCTCACATCCATACATGACCACTTCAACATAAATCAACCACAAGTGTACATATGTCCCTCCCTCCTGAAACTGCCTCCCCCCAGCCCATCTTCCATCCCATCCCACTCCTCTAGGTTGTCACAGGGCACTGGGTTGAGCTACTTGTGTCACATAGCAAATTCCCACTTGCTATCTATTTTGCACATGGCAATGTATGTTTTCATACTATTTGTTTCATTTTTCCCACTCTTTTTCCCCTGCTGGGTCCACAGGTCTGTTCTCTATGTCTGTGTCTCCACTGCTGCCCTGCAAAGGAGGTTCATCAGTATCAATTTTCTAGATTCCATATGCATGTGTAATATAAAATATTTGCCTTTCTCTTTCCGACATACTACACTCTGTGTAATAGGCTCTAGGTTCATCCATCTCATTAGGACTGACTTGAATGTGCTGTTTTTTATAGCTGAATAATATTCCATTGTATACATGTACCACAATTTCTGTATCCATGTATCCATCAATGGTCATCTAGGTTGTGTCTATGTCCTAGCTATTATAAAAAATGCTGTAACAAATATTGGGGGTACATGTATCTCTCTTGATTATGATTTTCTCAGGGTATCCAGTAATGGGATTCTAATCCAGTAATGGGATCCTAGGGCATTCTACTGCTAAGTCACTTCAGTCATGTCCGACTCTGTGTGACCCCACAGACGTCAGCCCACCAGGCTTTCCCACCCCTGGGATTCTCCAGGCAAGAACTCTGGAGTGGGTTGCCATTTCCTTCTCCAATGCATGAAAGTGAAAAGTGAAAGTGAAGTCGCTCAGTCCTGTCCGACTCTTAGCGACCTCATGGACTGCAGCCTTCCAGGCTCCTCCATCGAGGAGATTTTCCAGGCAAGAGTACTGGAGTGGGGTGCCATTGCCTTCTCTGCTAGGGCATATTGTAGTTCTATTAATGATTTTTAAAGAAATCTCCATACTGCTCTCTGTGGTAACTGTATGAATTTATATTCCCACCAACAGTGCAAGAGAGTTCCCTTTTATTCATATCATCTCCAGCATGTATTGTTTGTAGATTTTTTAAATGAAGGCCATTCTGAGCAGTATGAGGTGATACCTCATTGCAGTTTTGATTTGCATTTCTCTAATAATGAGCAATGTTGAGCATCTTTTCATGTATTTGTTTGCCATCTATATGTCTTCTTTGGAGAAATGTGTTTAGATATTTGGTTCATTTTTTTTTATTAGATGTTTGGTTTTCCTTGTAGTGAGCAGCAAGAGCTGCTTTTATATTTTGAAGACTAATTCTTTGTCAGCTGTTTCACTTGCAATTCTTTTCTCCCATGCTGAGGGTCATCTTTTTATCTTGTTGACTGTTTTTTTAGCTGTGCAAAAGCTTCTAAGTTTAATTAAGTTCCATTTGTTTACTTTTTTTGTTTGTTTGTTTCCATTACTCTAAAGGGTGGGTCAAAAAGGATCTTGCTGTGATGTATGTCAAAGAGGATACCACCTATGTTTTCCTCTAAGAGTTTTATACATTCTGGCTTTACATTGAAATCCTTTTTTTTTTTTTTTTTTTAAGTCTTTTGTCTTTATTTTATTTTATTTTTTAAAGAAGTAAAACACTCACTATTTGCAGATGACATTATACTATACATAGAAAACCCTAAAGATTCTACCAGAAAATTACTAGAGCTAATCAAAGAATATAGTAAAGTCACAGTATATAAAAGTAACACACAGAAATCCCTTGTATTTCTATAGACTAGTGATGAAAAAATCAGAAAGAAAATTTAAGGAAACAATTCCATTCACCACTACAATAACAACAACAATAGCAAAAACACCACTGCAATAATAACAAAAATGAAATACCTAAAAACACATACCTAAAGACACAAAGGACTTGTATGCAGAAAATTATAGGACACTGATGAAAGAAATCAAAGATGACACAAACAGAGAGATATACCATGTTCTTGAATTGGAAGAACCAATATTGAGAAAGTTACTATACTATCCAAAATAATCTACAGATTCAATGCAATCCCTATCAAATCACTAATTGTATTTTTCACAGGACTAGAATAAAAAGTTCACAATTTGTATGGAAACACAAAAGACCCAAAATAGCCAAAGCAATCTTGAAAAAGAAGAATAGATACGAAGGAATCCACCTTCCTGACGTCAGGCTATACTACAAAGCTGCAGTCATTAAGAGAGTGTGGTATTGGCACAAGAACAGAAATTTAGACCAGTGGGACAAAATAGACTGCCCAGAGATAAACCCACATGCCTGTGGGCACATCCACTTTGAGTTTATTTTTGTGTATGGTATTAGAAAATGTTATGGTTTCATTATTTTACATGTACCTGTATAGTTTTCCAAGCACCAATTATCAAAGAGGCTGTCTTTTCTCCATTATATATTCTTCCCTCCTTTATCAAAGATAAGGTGCCCACAGGCATGTGGGTTTATCTCTGGGCAGTCTATTTTGTCCCACTGGTCTAAATTTCTGTTCTTGTGCCAATACCACACTCTCTTAATGACTGCAGCTTTGTAGTATAGCCTGATGTCAGGAAGGTGGATTCCTTCATATCTATTCTTCTTTTTCAAGATTGCTTTGGCTATTTTGGGTCTTTTGTGTTTCCATACAAATTGTGAACTTTTTATTCTAGTCCTGTGAAAAATACAATTAGTGATTTGATAGGGATTGCATTGAATCTGTAGATTATTTTGGATAGTTTAGTAACTTTCTCAATATTGGTTCTTCCAATTCAAGAACATGGTATATCTCTCTGTTTGTGTCATCTTTGATTTCTTTCATCAGTGTCCTATAATTTTCTGCATACAAGTCCTTTGTGTCTTTAGGTATGTGTTTTTAGGTATTTCATTTTTGTTATTATTGCAGTGGTGTTTTTGCTATTGTTGTTGTTATTGTAGTGGTGAATGGAATTGTTTCCTTAAATTTTCTTTCTGATTTTTTCATCACTAGTCTATAGAAATACAAGGGATTTCTGTGTGTTACTTTTATATACTGTGACTTTACTATATTCTTTGATTAGCTCTAGTAATTTTCTGGTAGAATCTTTAGGGTTTTCTATGTATAGTATAATGTCATCTGCAAATAGTGAGTGTTTTACTTCTTTTCTGATCTGATTGCTGTGGCAGGACTTCCAAAATATGCTGAATAATAGTGGCTAGTGGGCACCCTTGTCTTGTTCCTGATCTTAGAGAAAATGCTTTCAGTTTTTCACTGTTGAGAATGTTTGCTGTGGCTTTGTCATATATAGTCTTTTTATGTTGAGGTAGGTTTATTCTATGCCTACTTTCTGGAACGATTTTTTTTTTTTTCATCATAAATGGGTGTTGAACTTTCTTGAAAGCTTTTTCTGTACCTATTGAGATGATCATATGGTTTTTGTCTTCCAGTTGGTTGATATGGTGTATCACATTGACTGATTTGCATATATTGAAGAATCCTTGCATCCCTGGAATAAATCCCTTTTGATCATGGTATACCATTCTTTCAGTGTGTTGTTGGATTCTGTTTCCTAGACTTTTGTTGAGGAATTTTGCATCCATATTCATCAGTGATATTGGCCTGCAATTTTCTTTTTATGTGATATCTTTGGTTTTGGTATCAATGTGATGGTGGCCTCATAGTACAAGTTTGGGAGTTTTCCTTCCTCTGAAATTTTCTGGAAGAGTTTGAGTAGGATAGATTCTCGCTCTTCTTTCAACTTTTGATACAATTTAAGTGTGAGGCCATCTGACCCTGGGTTTTGTTTTTGGAAAAATTTTTATTATAGTTTCAATTTTAATACTTGTGATGGGTCTGTTCATACTTTCTATTTCATCATGATTTAGTTTCAGAAAGTTGTAGTTTTCTAAGAACTTCTCCATTTCTTCCAGGTTGTCCATTTTATTGACATATAGTTGCTTATAGTAGTCTCATGAACCTTTGTATTTCTCCATTTTCTGTTGTGATTTCTCCTTTTTCATTTCTCATTATATCAATTTGAGTCTTTTCTCTCTCTCTTTATCTCTCTCTCTCTCTCTCTCTCTCTCTCTATATATATATATATATATATATATATTTTCTTGACTAGTCTGGCTAGTGGTTTGTCAAATTTTTTTTTTTTTTCTCAAAGAACTAGCTTTTAGTTAGATAGATCTTTTCTATTGTCTCCTTCATTTCTTTTTCTTTTATTTATGCTCTGATCTTTATGATTTCTTTCCTTCTACTGTCTTTGGGGATTTTGTTCTTCTTCTTCTTCTTTTTTTTTTTTTTTTCCCTAAGTTGCTTTAGATGTAAGTTTAGATTGTTTATTTGATGTTTTTATCTTTCCTTGAGGTAAGTTTGCATTGCTATAAACTTCCCTCTTAAAACTGCTTTTACTGCACGCCATGTTTTGGGTGTTCGTGTTTTCATTGTCATTTGTTTCTAGGTAATTTTTAATTTTTTCTTAAATATCTTGATTGACCTACTGGTTATTTAGAAGTGTGATATTTAGCAGCCATGTGTTTGTATTTTTTACAGTTTTGTTCCTTTAGTTTAATTCTAGACTCATAGTGTTATTATCAGAAAACGTGCTTGATACAATTTTGGTTTTCTTAAATTTACTGAGACTTGATTTGTGACCTAAAATGTGATCTATCCCTGCAAATGCTCCCTGTACACTTGAGAAAAAAGTATATTCTGCTGTTTTGGGATGGAATGTCTTGAAGATACCAGTTAGGTACACCTGGTCTAATGTGTGACTTAAGTCTTGAATTTCCTTATGAGTTTTCTGTCCTGATGATCTATCCATTAGTGTGAGTTAGGTGGTAAAGTCCCCTACTATTGTTGTGTTACTGTTGATTTCTCCTTTTATGGTTGTTAACATTTCCCTTATGTATTGAGGTGCTCATAAATTGAGTGCATAAATATTTATAACTATTATATTTCTTCTTGGATTGATCCCTTGATCATCGTGTAATGTCCTTCCTTATCCATTGTAAAAGTTTTTCTTTTAAAGTTTATTTAGTCTGATATGAATATTACTTTTCCTGCTTCCTTTTGACTCCTATTTGCATGAGATATCTTTTTCCATCCCCTGTTTTCATTCTGTATGTGTCTGTAGGTCTGAAGTGAGTCTCTTTTAAGCAGCAAATACATGAGTCTTATTTCTGTATCCATTCAGCCAGTCTGTGTCTTTTGGTTGGGGCATTTAATCCATTTATATTTAAGGTAGTTATTGATATGTATTTTGCTATTGCCATATTCTTAATCATTTACAGTTTGTTCTTCTTAGTCTTTTTCTTCTTTTGTGTTTCTTGCTAAAGTTCCTTTAACATTTGTTGTACGGTTGATTTGATATTGCTGAATTTTCTTAGCTGCTGCTTGTGTATAAAACTTTTGATTTCACCATCAAATATGAATGAGATCCTTGCTGGGTAGAATAATCTTGATTATAGGTTTTTCTCTTCCATCATTTTAAATATATCATGCCACTCCCTTCTGACATGAAGAGTTTCTGGTGAAAAATCAGCTGTTACCCTTGTGGGGATTCCTTTGTGTGTTATTTTTTGCTTTTTCCTTGTGACTTTTAACATTTTTTCTTTGTGTTTAACTTTTCATATTTTGGTTAATATATGTCTTGGTGTATTTCTCTTGGGGTTTATCCTGTACGGGACTCTCTGGGTTTCATGGACTTGGGTGGCTATTTCTTTTCCAATATTAGGGAAGTTTTTGACTATAATCTCCTCAAATATTTTCTGATAAAATTTCATTTTCTCTTTTTCTTCTGGGACTCCTATAATTCAAATGTTGGTACATTTAAGATTGTCCCAGAGGTCTCTGAGACTGCCTCAATTAGTTTCATTCTTTTTTCTTTATTCTATTCCTCAGCTCTTATTTCTATCATTTATCTTATAGCACACTTATCTGTTCTTCTGCCTCAGTTATTCTACTATTGATTTCTTCTACAGCATTTATAATTTTAGTAATTGTGCTGTTCATCACTGTTTATTCCTTTTTCTTCTAGGTCTTTGTTTCTTGCATTTCCCCCTATTTTCAATATTTTGAAACTTCTTTACTATCATTACTCTAAACTTCCTATAGATAAGTTCCCTATTTCCTCTGAAGTTTTTAGTTTTTGATGGATTTTCACTTGCTTCTTCATCTTTTTTTTTTTTTTTTTTTAATGTGTGGGACTGTGTCCCTGTCTTACTAGTTGTTTAGCCTGAGGCTTCCAGCAATGGAGTTTGTGGGAAGTTAGGTAGAGCTGAGTTTTGGTGTTGAGATATGGACTTCTGGGATACCTCACTCCAATTAATATTCCTTGGACCCCCTGGGGTTCTCTCTTACTCCAGTAGTTCAGACGCAGCATTCTCACCTCAGGGGCTCAAGTCAGGTCTCTGGCCATCTGTAGGTCTCCTCCTATCTGCCTGTCTGCTGGGGGTCCCACACTAATGTGTGGTAGGTATTCTAGGTGTGGGGAGACAAGAACTCCATGTCTTTCTTCACTGCCATCTTGGCTAAGCCTCAGAATATCTTCATATTTCATTTAATCAATTATTCAGAATATGGTATTAGAATCTCACTGTGATTAAGGTTTTGTGTGTTTCCTACTGCAGTTTTATCAACTTTTACATTTTGCATTTAGTAATTCTTTTATTAGATATGCAAACATTTCCTATGTCCATTTGATTAACTCATTTATCATTATGATTATCTCATAACATTCATTGCTTTGAAATATACTTTGAGTGATATCCAAATGATCACTCCAGCTTTCTTTTGATGAGTTTTATTGTGGAATCTTCTTTATATATATGAATATACATATGAATCTATACATTATATCAGTTCAGTTAAGTTCATGTCCGACTCTTTGTGACCCCATGGACTGGAGCACACTAGGCCTCCCTGTCCATTACCAACTCCCAGAGTTTACTGAAACTCATGCCCATTTACTCAGTGATGCTCATCCTTTGTGGTCCCCTTCTTCTCCCACCTTCAATCTTTCCCAGCATCGGGGTCTTTTCCAATGAGTCAGCTCTTCCCATCAGGTGGCCAAAGTATTGGAGTTTCAGCTTCAACATCAGTCCTTCCAATGAACAACCAGGACTTATTTCCCTTAGGAATGACTGGTTGGATCTCCTTGCAGTCCAAGGGACTCTCAAGAGTCTTCTCCAACACCATAGTTCAAAAGTTCAATTCTTCAGCACTCAGCTTTCTTTATAGTCCAGCTCTCACATACATACATAACTACTGGAAAAACCATAGCCTTGACTAGATGGACCTTTGTTGGAAAAGTAACATACTTGCTTTTTAATATGCTGTCTGGGTTGGTCATACAAAATATTTATACATATAATATACACAATATATATGTTTTATATGATTTTTGTTGTTATTGTTTAGTTGTTAAGTTGTGTCTGGCTCGTTGCAACCCCAAGGACTGGGACCCACAAGGCTACTCTGTCCATGGGATTTCCTAGGCAATAATACTGGAGTAGGTTACCATTTCTTTCTTATGGGCTCTTCCTAATCTGGGTATCTGATCCATATTTCTTACACTGGTAGTTAAATTCTTTACTGCTGAGCCTCCAGGGAATCCCTCTCTGGAGTGGGTTGCCATTTCCCTCTACAGGGCATCTTCCTGATGCAGGGATCAAATCTCCATCTCCAGCATCTCCTGCCTTGGCAGGTGGATTCTTTACCACTGAGCCACCTGGGAAGCCTCATATATATAATATTATATATAATATATCTATATGATGCTATGCATGCTATGTCACCTCAGTCGTGTCTGACTCTGTGTGACCCCATGGACTGTAGCCCACCAGCTCCTCTGTCCATGGAATTCTCCAGGCAAGAATACTGGAGTGGGTTGCCATTTCCTTCTCCCTATATATATGATACTATATATCAAATTTTTATATACTATATGAAAAGTGAAAGCATTAGTCACGCAGTAGTGTCCAACTCTTTGCTACCCACCAGTTTATATCTTCTTTGATTAAGTGTCTGTTAAAATTTTTGATTAAACTTTTAATGCTGCTGTTTTCTTACTGTTGACTTTCAAGCATTCTATGTTCATGAGAGATATTGATCTTTAGTTTTCTTTTATTGTACTGCTATATATATTTTGATATTATAGTAAAGCTGACCTCATAGAATAAATTAAGGTATATTTTTTCTGCTTCTGTGCTCTGAAAGAAATTATAGAGATTTAGAACATTTTCTTCTGAAATTGTTTGTTGAATTCACCAGTGAACCCATTTGGACCCGGTACCTTCTTTTAGGATGATTATTCATTATTGGCTTTGTTTCTTTAATAGAATAGGCCTATTCAGATTGTCTATTTCTCTTTGTGTAAGTTTTGACAATTTGTCAAATTGTATAATTTTATTCAGATTATTAAATTTGTGGGCATATAATTGTTCATAGTACTCATTTATCCTTTTAATGTCCATAGCAATGTAGAAATGTCCTCTCTTTTATCTCTAATATTAGTGATTTGTATCTTCTTTTTTCTCTCATATATGCATTCAATGCTATAAATTTCCCTCCAAGTACTGTTTTCATTGTAATCCATAAATTTTGGTATATTATTTCATTTTCATTTGGTCCAAAATATTTGTTAGTTTCTCTCCAGGTTTCTTCTTTGATTAATGAGTGATTTATAAGTGTGTTTTTTATTTTCCCTGCATTTTGAGATTTTCTATTAATCTTTCTCTTATTGATTTCCAGGCAGTTCTATTGTGATCTGAGAACATACATTGCATGATTTCTAATCTTTTAAATTTGTTAGTATGCATTTTATTTTTTGATCATTCTAACAATCTCTGCCTTTTTATTGGTATATTTACCATTGACAGTCAAATGATCATTGATATATTTGGACTCACATGTACCATATTTATTATTGTTTTTCTATTTGGTGCCCTGGTTCTTTGTCTCTATTTTTTATTCCACTTTTTTTCATTATATTTTGAATTCTCAGAATGTGGTAGCAATAATCTCAGAGGAAATGAGCACCTTGTGATCATAGAATAAAGCTTTTGCTGAACATTATGAAACAGGGAAATACAAGGAGTAAGTTTCTTGGTGAAGTGCTTGAATGCCTGCACCAGTTTTGGATTGCTTAATCCCCTATGTTTTGTTACATGGTTTATGCTCTTTATTCAGCTTTCTGTTGTTCAAAGAAGGGTAGACCTCATTCTTAAGTGATATTTTCTAAGTTTTATTTTGTTTGACTTATGAGGATTATTTTTTCAATTAAAAAATATGTATTTATATTAATTGGGGGCTAATTGCTTTACAATATTGTAGGGGTTTTTTGCCATACGTTGACATGAATCAGCTATGGGTATACATGTGTCCCTCATCCTGAACCCCCCTCTCAGCTCCCTCCCCATCCCATCCCTCAGGGTTGTTCCAGTGTACTGGCTTTGACTGCCCTGTTTCATGCATCAAACTTGGACTGGCGATCTATTTCACATATGATAATATACATGTTTAAATGGTATTCTCCCAAATCATCTCACCCTTGTTTTCTCTTACAGAGTCCAAAAGTCTGTTCTTTATATCTGTGTCTCTTTTGTTGTCTTGCATATAGGGTTATTGTTACTATCTTTCTAAATTCCATATATATGCATTAATATACTGTATTGGTGTTTTTCTTTCTGACTTACTTCACTCTGTATAATAGACTCCAGTTTCATCCACCTCATTGGAACTGATTCGAATGTGTTCTTTTTAATAACTGGGTAATACTCCATTGTGTATATGTACCACAGCTTTCTTATCCATTCATCTGCCAATGGATATCTAGGTTGTTTCCGTGTCCTAGCTATTGTAAACAGTGCTGCGATGAACATTGGGGTACACATGTCTCTTTCAATTCTGGTTTCCTCGGTGTGTATGCCCAGCAGTGGGATTGCTGGGTCATATGGCAGTTCTATTTCCAGTTTTTTAAGGAATCTCCACACTGTTCTCCATAGTGGCTGTACTAGTTTGCATTCTCACCAACAGTGTAAGAAGGTTCCCTTTATTCCACACCCTTTTCAACATTTATTGTTTGTAGACTTTTTGATAGCAGCCATTCTGATCGGCATGAGATGGTACCTCACTGTGGTTTTGATTTGCATTTCTCTGATAATTAGTGATGTTGAGCATCTTTTCACGTGTTTGTTAGCCATCTGTATTTTTCTGTTTTATTTATATTTCCAATTATAAAACTATATAAGTACCATATATAGAATTCTTATGGTTCATAGCATTTAGAACTTTTTTTTATTGATACTCTGCTATGAAGAATGTAGGAGAAATACTCCTAGTACAAAATAACTATCTTCTCTGAACTTTGATCCTCATATTTAGTAGGGTCTCCATTCATTGTGTCAATCAAAAACACCATCATAAACATCTGAAGCATCTCAGGGGATAGCACTGTATCTTTTGAAATCTAATGGTTTACATTTCCTCTGATATCTTTTAGTAAGATTTTGTTAATTCCTCCATATATATTCTGTATCTAATTTGTATTTTTTATACAAATAGATTATACATTTCCATTGGTCTTTCAAAAGCTAATTTTGCTAATGTAACTTAAAAAAAAATATTGTATCCAGCCATTTCCTAAACTTTCTTATTACTTCTATTAAACATTTATAATTTCTTTTAGTTTTTTAATGCAACCACATTACCTATTATTAATTACTTTATTTTCTCTTCTCTCTCTCTCTTACCCTCTCTTGAGTGGACTAGAGTTACCAATACAACATTGAATAGATAAACTGGTAGCTGTATTCATTTCCTGAAATTAAAAGAACTATTCTAGGTGACTCACTAGAAACTCTGATGTTGATGGTAAATCTCTAATATTATTTATCAGCTTAAGCAAACTCCTCTCTAGTGGAATCACAAATGAATGAAAAATATTAAGTGTTTTTTAAAATGGTCTGTTGAAAGAGTCATGCTATTTTTCTGCTTTCTTAATGTGGTAAATTTTATTAATACATTATTTTTCTTAGCCTGAATATTATACATTAGCTTTACTGTTTTCTACTATACCAACATTTTAAAAAATTCTTCCTTGCTTCACCAACTTTGTTGTTTAACATTCTTGTTATTTAGTCATAATTTTGACAAACCTTAATTTCTTTAATATATTTAAATATATTTTTAAGAATTAGATTTCAGAAGTCAGGGATAAAAGTACATATTTTATGTTTTTGTTGATTCTTAGTTCCATTGACTTAATTTTTTCTATCAATGACTGTTTTATTAAATTTCATATATATGAATTTTTATTAGACTGAACTGAAGATGCTTTTCCCCAGAGAGAATTTTTTTCTGTTTTCTTATATTGTTTTATTTTTTAAAATGTATTTATTTTTAATTGAAGGATAATTGCTTTACAGTATTACATTGGTTTCTACCAAATATCAACATGAATCAGCCATAGGTTTGCCTATGTAACCTCCCACTTGAAATCACTCCCACCTCCTTCCCCATCCTACCCCTACAGATTGTTACCAAGCCCTGGTTGGTTTGAGTTCCTTGAGTCATACAGCATGTTCCCATTGGCTATCTATTTTGCATATGGTAATGTATGTTTCCATGTTTCTTTCTCCGTACCTCCCACCCTCTCCTTCATCCCCCTCCAAAGAGGGATTTTGTTTTCTTTTCTGAATATAAAGAAGTGCTACCAATCATGGAACATTGTACTCTTAGCTTGCATTTTCCATGTAGGATGTGTAAATGTGAATTCCAGAATCATATAACAGCAAGACTATTACTATAAATTATTAGATAAAATGTACATATTATATTTTAATATAGTAAATTATAACATGAGTCTCCTCTGAGTATATTTCAATTAATATAATAATTGTTTTATTATTCTTAAAATTTTTAATCTAGAAGCATCATAGAAATTGTTGTTGTTCAGTCACTCAGTCAGGTTCCACTCTTCGTGACTTCATGGACTATAGCACACCAGGCTTCCCTGCCCTTCACCATCTCCCAGAGCTTGCTCAAACTAATGTCTACTGAGTCAATGATTCCATCCAACCATCTTGTCCACTGTCATCCCCTTCTCCTCCCACCTTCTATCGTTCCCAGAATCAGGGTCTTTTCCAGTGAATTGGCTCTTTGCATCCAGTGGTCAAAGTACTGGCAATTCAACTTCAACATCAGCCTTTCCAATGAATATTCAGGACTGATTTCCTTTAGAATTGACTGGCTTGATCTCCTTGCAGTCCAAGGGACTCCAAGAGTCTCCTCCAACACCACAGTTTGAAAGCATTAATTTTTCAGTGCTCAGCCTTCTTTATGGTCCAACTATCAAATACATACATGAGTACTGGAAGGACCATAGCTTTGACTATAACCATAGAAATAGATAGGCTTTACTTTTAACATATTTTTCTAACTTGTGGATATTTTTTTTTCTAGCTTATATTGTCACTAAAAGTGTAAATCCTTCAAAATTCTGGACTTATGGAGCACCAATAGTGACCTCAAGTTCAGCTTACATGAAGCCTAATTTAATTTTATCAAAGTGCTATACCAGATCTTCAGGTAACTGGAAACAATATTGTCTCAATAATATTTGAAGACTCTCTGATCACTTACCACTGTGGCTTCAATATAACAATATTTTTTTTTATTTTAGCCTAAGTAATCTTATGAATTGTGTCTGAATATAATTAATGCATTCAAAGGATCTTGTTTAATGACTTTATCCAGTCCGCAGGTGTTTCACAATTAGTAGATTTTCAATATATTCTGCAGAATTTTTTAAATAACAAATAATTTTCTATTTTCTTCATCAAATCTGTTTCACTGCACTTGAACTCTTATGTTCTATTATCTCAACATGATTATGCTCTCTCTGGATTATTCTCTTTTATAGATGGGCTACTATTAAGATCTACTGATTGTGGTGGGGATTCACAGGTGGTGACCAGCTAAGTAACTAGAATTATTCCTTGAGGTCATGTGTATTGAAAATACAAATAAAACATAGTCTTACCCATGAATAAATGATAGTGTAGTAAAAAAGAAAGTAAAAATATTAGTCACTCAGTCATGTCTAACTCTCTGCAACCCCATGGACTGAAGCCCACCAGGCTCATCTGTTCATGGGATTTCCCAGGCAAGAATACTGAAGTAGGTTGTCACTCCCTTCTCAAGGGGATCTTTTTGACCCAGGGATTGAACTCAAGTCTCCTGCATTGCAGGCAGATTTACTACCATCTGAGCCACCAGGGAAGCCTAAAAGAAAAGCATGTAAAATAATATTTCTATTTCATCTGTAAGAAATCTATGAGCTTATGAGAAAATTAAATAATACAGTAAAAATTTAGCGGTTTGTGCAGAGTAGTGGGGGACAGTGGAGTTAGTGACCAATACTGCCTATGAAATGCAAGAGAATTTCCTCCACACCCAGGTGTGAAGTAACAGGTTCAGACCATAGGGACACATTTGACAGGCATTGGATTAATGTCTTGCTTTGAACGTAAAGTTATGAAATTGGAGAAATTTTGGAAGTGGTGCTAATCAGTTCTAAACAATAAAGAAGGATTGACATGAATAACTTGACTGAAAGGAAACTGCTGTTTGTTTACAATATAGTCCATGTCTAAGTCATGGAAGTCATGGGTATATTACATTATCTTTCCTTTAATTATCCGTATATTTAATTTTGATATTTACTTACAGCCTTTACTTTCTGTTCAGGGCATGCAGGCTCTGTCAGTTGTGTTTTTGTTTTTGTTTTTCCCCTCTGATCTCCACACTCAGCACCCTCTTTTTTTTTTTTTCCCAATCAAGCCAGTCAGAGGAGTTGAAAAATCACCTTTGTTTACTCTACACATACTGAATCTCTAAACCTAACTGGCTGTTCATTTTAGAATATACTGGTTTTTCATTAAAGGATTCTATTAGCATAAATTAATATTTCTGTTATAGGAAAAATGAAAGATTCAGGGTATGCACCTCACCTATGCATCCACTGATCTAGTCAAGCTTTCTAGATCACTTGCTTGCATGTTTACCTTCACACAGAAAACAGAGTGTTTCACATAAGGATCTGGGGAGTGAATTAAGGGAACTACCTTTAATCCAGGATTTACTTACATAAAAAGAGGTAGCCAGAAGTCATGTTCGCCAAAGTCCATTTTAGCTCTAACATATAACATTCTAAGCAACAAAATGATTGGTTGTGGTCTAGGGAATTAGATTCTTATTAAACCAGAAACAGATTAATAAAATAGTCTTTATATGCGAGGAGAAATGAAACATGACAGAAATGGGTAAACAATACTACCACTCTCAGCATTATAAATAAAAAATAAGTAGTATTAAAGAAATAAAGGCCCCCTAGCTGACAGTGTTTAATATCTGGCCAATCATGTGCTCATCTTCTAGATGACATTTTCATTATCATAGACAAAAGGATGGTGGGGCTCTCAAATACCAATTTTCACCATTGTATTCTACTTGAAATAGTTTATGCATCAACCAAAACATAAGTATATTCCGAGAGATTATGCCTCAAGGAACTTTTACCTATTATAGACATAAGAAACATTAAGAATACACCAAGGATAGAAGTTAAGAAATGGATACATACGCTAAGAGAAGAAACACTGGATAGTAATCAGGAGATCTTATTTAATCTTGGGTATATCTTTAAGTGATTTAAGAACACTGGACAATCATTAATGATTTCTGGGTTTTAATTTCTTCATCTGTTAAATAATTTTATTGTTAGATGCTTAAGATTTATTTGTCAAATATAACAAGAGTCAGACAGTAGTTAAAACAATAAACATAGATTTTATTTAAGAGCTATGTCAATAGGAAAAAAAAATGAGACCTCAGTATGGAGGTGATGGAATACCAGTTGAGCTCTTTCAAATCCTGAAAGATGATGCTGTGAAAGTGTTGCACTCAATATGCCACCAAATTTGGAAAACTCAGCAGTGGCCACAGGACTGGAAAAGATCAGTTTTCATTCCAATCCCAAAGAAAGGCAATGCCAAAGAATGCTCAAACTACTGCACAGTTGCACTCATCTCACATGCTAGTAAAGTAATGCTTAAAATTCTACAAGCCAGGCTTCAGCAATACGTGAACCATGAACTTCCAGATGTTCAAGCTGGATTTAGAAAAGGCAGAGGAACCAGAGATCAAATTGCCAACATCTGCTGGATCATTGAAAAATCAAGAGAGTTCCAGAAAAACATCTATTTCTGCTTTCTTGACTATGCCAAAGCCTTTGACTGTGTGGATCACAATAAACTGTGGAAAATTCTGAAAGAGATGGGAATACCAGACCACCTGACCTGCCTCTTGAGAAACCTATATGCAGGTCAGGAAGCAACAGTTAGAACTAGTCATGGAACAACAGACTGGTTCCAAATAGGAAAAGGAGTACGTCAAGGCTGTATATTGTCACCCTGCTTATTTAACTTCTATGCAGAGTACATCATGAGAAACACTGGGCTGCAGGAAGCACAAGCCAGAATCAAGATTTCCGGGAGAAATATCAATAACCTCACATATGCAGATGACACCACCCTTATGGCAGAAAGTGAAGAAGAACTAAAGAGCCTCTTGATGAAAGTGAAAGAGGAGAGTGAAAAAGTTGGCTTAAAACTCAACATTCAGAAAACTAAGATCATGGCATCCAGTTCCATCACGTCATGGCAAATAGACGAGGTAACAATGGAAACAGTGTCAGACTTTATTTTTTTGTGCTCCAAAATCACTGCAGATGGTGACTGCAGCCATGAAATTAAAAGACCCTTACTCCTTGGAAGGAAAGTTATGAGCAACTTAGACAGCATATTAAAAAGCAGAGACATTACTTTGCCAACAAAGGTTCATCTAGTCAAGGCTATGGTTTTTCCAGTGGTCATGTATGGATGTGAGAGTTGGACTATAAAGAAAGCTGAGCACCAAAGAATTGATGTTTTTGAACTCTGGTGTTGGAGAAGACTCTTGAGAGTCCCTTGGACTGCAAGGAGATCCAACCAGTCCATCCTAAAGGAGATCAGTCCTGGTTGTTCATTGGAAGGACTGATGTTGAAGCTGAAACTCCAAAACTTTGGCCACCTGATGCAGAGAGCTGACTCATTTGAAAAGACCCTGATGCTGGAAAACATTGAGGATAGGAGGAGAAGAGGACGACAGAGGATGAGATGGCTGGATAGCATCTCCGACTCGATGGACATGGGTTTGGGTGAACTCCGGGAGTTGGTGATGGATAGGAAAGCCTGGCATGCTGTGGTTCATGGGGTCGCAAAGAGTTGGACACGACTGAGTGACTGAACTGAACTGAACAGTATGTAATCACCAACTCAATGGACATGTGGTATTTGTTTAGTTGTTAAGTCATTCTTGTGACCCCATGGACTATACCTTCCAGGGTCTGTCCTAGAAATATTCCAGGCAAGAATACTGGAGTGTGTTGCTATTTCCTTCTTCAGAGGATCTTCCCGACCCAGGAACAGAACCCAGGTCTCCTGCATTATAGGCAGATTCTTTACTCACTGAACTATGAGGGAAGCCCCAGTGGACATGAGTTTAAGTAAACTCTGGGAGGTGGCGAAGGACAAGGAAGCCTTGTGTGTTGCAGTTCATGGGGTCACAAAAGTTGGACACAACTGAGTGACTGAACAGCAACGAATGGATCTATATATGAAAGACAAGTGGTATATAACTCAGTGAGCAGAATGGGGAGCTGGGTAGGTGGATGAAAAATTACTAAGAGAAATATCCCCAGAGGATAGGAAATTCTTACTGAAATGATATAATAGGATTTTTGCTGAAAGCAGGCCTGGGTGACCAAATATCTGGGTGTGGTGGATAGTGAATTCTCACTAAGCTGACTTAGCAGGATTATTGTTAAATCTGAAGTAGGCAGCCTCATCAGGAATAGTGGCTATAGCCTAAACAGTTGAAAATAGGGTTCAGAGGAACCAGACTAAAACTGGTCAAGGAAGCAGTTCTTGTAGCCTTCCATACCTAACAATGTATTCAATTCTATTCCATGAAAATTAGGTCAATAGGCCAGAATTTACTTTGATCTGAGAGTATAATCTCAGAGAAGCAGGGCAAGGAGGGAGATGTCAGGGTTTGGTATGAAATCTGCCCTTTTGAGCTAGAGAGGCTCAAGCTATGAATGTTGCCAGGGAGGTAGAGCGGCTGGGGAAGAGTTGCACAGTGTGTGAGTTGGACTAAATCTAGATATAAAAGTCTACATTCGAGTCCCAATTGAGTGGCAACATTTTCTGAAAACAAGACGAAACAGAGAAGAAATAGTCATCTTAGAAAATTATAAGCTGCACAGAATTGTAGAAGTGAGATTTAAGGATTCCTATTCAGATTATATTACCTCAGTTAGTTAACTGAAGCCCAAAGAGATTAAATAACTTGGCCAAATTTACTAGGCAAAAAGTAGGAGGTTAAATTCACTTTTACAGCATATTTCAATTTTAAAAAGAATGCTAATTCTTGGAGAGACAAGGTATCTCAGGAACCTATATGCAACTTACAATGCATACAAATTCACATAATCTTAAGAAATCAACAATGAATTACAGTGTCTCTGTAGGTCTATCTGATCTGTGTTCTGTACTGCTGATGCAATAAGATTAAAAAAAAAAAAACTTTAGAGAAATAGTATTTCATATCTGCTTTTTTGTATCTTGCAATATCCTTTCTGGTCAAGTACCCTATCTCAGGAACAGGTATTGATTTTTTTTTTCCCAGCTACAGTACAATGCTTCACCCTTACCCTCCACATTCCAACAGTTTCTAGCTTATAATTATAAAATGTTAAAGGCACAGTAAGTCATGTAGTTTCCCATGCTTGTTAGAATATTAAAAAGTTAGCTGCAGCTTAGTAATAAAATAACATTATTGACAATAATGAGTTTCAGGAGAGAAGCAGTGCCCTTGTTTGCCAAACCATTCAGTGAAAGGAATGTGAAGACAACAGCTGGCAGTTACTTGTTGCTCAATTCATAAAACCCTATTTTTTTTTTTCCTGCACTCCTGAGATCTCCCAAGCTGGATTCAAGGTGAGAAATGCAGGCTACTTAAGAATCCTGGTATCTGTGTACGAGTATCTGTTTTCTAGTCCTGGCTCTGTCAGTGAGTCATACTATTACTGTTAACTTCAGGGAGAGGTTAGAGGGAGATTCTTTTTGCTAGCTGTGAGGTTGGGAAAAATGTTTTCTATAACCATCTCATGAAGGTTTTATGGGATAAAATATATGTATTTGGAAAGAACGTAAAATTTAATACTGTTTTACTTTTTTCTTGGGCACAATTTCCAAAAAAAAAAAAATTACTTTTATTCTATGGAGGGGTATTTTACAAACAATTTTTTTTAAAGCATAAATATTATTTACATCTGTGTCTGGATGAGTAACACAGACCGTTGTTTTTATATTGTTGGTAAGGTGTACTTTGAAGGTTAAGACTTGCGAATGACATGACTCAGAAATTGCAGGATGTGGTCTTCCCAATTAAAAAGTGAGTACCTTAACCTCTTTGTGGGGAATACTAAAGGGTTTTCTGTGTCTGCATTTCCATTCTGCTGAGAACATCAAGAACTATACTCTAAATCTGGTTTTACAAATAATGATGCTCATTTGCATTCCAGAGGAGCCCATATACTGGATATTTCAGTGGAAAAAAACATCATTTACAAATCATAACAAGCAAAAAGAAAATAAGCATTTAATTCCACATAGTGAGATGAAACTTTGTCTATGTCATGAAAAGATCTGCATAAAAAGTGAAAAAAATAAATACATTTAAACACCCAGGTTATTTTGGTCTACCTATCAATATATGTGAGGAAATCAGAAATATGGGTTTTTTTTTTTTCCTCTTTTCTTCCAGGGCTTTTAGAACTATGATGGACGTATTATGTATCTGAGCTAATAGCAGTAGTCACATTACATGTGACTACTGAACACTTAAAATGTGGCTACTGCAACTAAGAATTGGCCTTTTAATTTTATTAGTTGATTTGCCTTTGAGCAACTTCGTGTGACTGTGACTACCATATTATACAAGGCAGATCTGGATGTTTATTTGTTGCCTTTATTGCATTTTCAGAGAAACTTATTGTAAATAATCCTACCTGATGGCTGATTAGACAATTGTTACTTTCTCCTACGCTCTTTTTAAATTTCAAATTCAGGAAACAAACATCTATTAGATTGAGCCCCCTCTCTGATGTTAGTTCTATCACCTAATCCGATTATGGGAAATTAATCCCTTTGACAGAAGCTGCTTTTTATTTACTTAATAAATATAATTTTTATTATTTTTTCAGTACAAAATTATTATTGCACTTCACTAATAAAAAATAAAAGCTGTCAAAAAGCCTCTGTTGGCTCACACACAATGTTAACCTCAAATACGCGTGATGTACACAGGGAAAGACACTCGTGACTTCCACAGATATAGGGACTACCTGCTTTGTCACGTCAGATGCCTTTCAAAGCCAATCTCTGTTCACGATGCAATTCATCACAGTTATCCTAGGTCACCACGTGTTCCTCTGTGTCATTTCACACAGGAACACAACATGACATGATGTAATTAAAGGAACGCAATGTGGTGGCTCCCATTAGAAAGAAAAGACACATTTTCCGGATCAGCTCAAAGGTCTCCACTCCAGCTGCCACAGAGAAGCTCTGAAGCTTCTGTGATAAAAGCTGGCGATCTTGTGTGTTCCAATGCACAAGGTCTCTGCATTTCTGCCCATTTCTATTAAAAGCCAAGTCAAGCACTGTCAGAGAGTGTTACAGACATTTTCCCTCAAACTGTGATCTTGTCAGATCTCATAAACCAAACAAGGTTGGGGTTGGGTGGGTACTTGGAGAAGAGGCTTAAAAATAAAGATGATTGTGATTGAATCAGGAACTCAGTCCATTTTCCCAATCCAAAGAGGATCCCAATGACCATCCTTGCTCTTAGTGCCTTGGCCTGTGAGCCTAGGCTGAAAGCATGCTCACATACCACACTTTGCTTTCTCTTTCCCAAAGTTAGGGAGAATCCTGTCCTGCTTGCCTGGCTCTGTTCCAGCTCAGCTAATTGCTTCCTCTTGCTTTAAATTCCCCCTGCAGTGTCTATCGAAGGCTGTCTTCTTCATTTATGATTCTAAACGGTTGTGCCATGTTGCTGGGCGCTGGCAAGCAGCTGTTGCTCTCCATTCCAGCTGTGGTAGAATTTTTGTAGTGGCCACAGTGAATTGCGCACATGCCATACTCAATTGAGGAGAGAGAAGTCGTAAAGTCCTGGAGCTCATCCCAACGATGCATGCCATTTTAGTGAAAAATTATTCTATATAATCATATAGATGCAAATGCAGATATATACTCCCACAGTCTAGACTTGTTAACTCACTACCATCTGTCTGAGACAAATTCTCCAAAGAAAACCAGGGTGGTGAGGCAAAGCGTGGGCTGGGAGTTGTGAAATTGGAAACCCTTAGTTTCATGATTTTTATTTTTTGCTGTAGCAGGAAGATGCTAATTTAAATCAGTCATTATAAAAATGTACCCAAATCAGTTTTCAGAGTTTCGTTTGAAAGCTATTTTTCTGTTTCTGATTTTAAAAGGGGTATAATGTTTTGCTACCCTTGAGAAGAACTTTAATATTCAAAAAAATGGAGATCATAAAATATTTGGCTTGGACACATATGTGAGGACTTGAGTAAGCATTCAAAATGACTCTGTTTTGGATAAAGATCATCCCTAGATTCTTTCTAATTCCCTTTTATTCCACATTTCCATAATAACTATGAAATATTTTGATCATTGGGAGTTTGCCTCTATGATACTCTTCATTTTAATCTACACTTGCCCTTCACAATACCTCATATCCCTAAACAATTCATCTTTACATATATTTTCCCCATTTTAGACCCTCCATTTTCTCACTAACAAGCAATCTACTTTAGTTTGAGAAGAAACAGCCTGCCTAAAACAATTTCCACTAAAATGAGAATCACTGTGTTTATTTGCCTGGTTCTGTGGTCCTTTAAACTAGTCCAACACATCCAGGCATGGGCTTTAGGGTCCACATTGAAATTTCCTTATTATCCCTTCATTTGTTCCAAATCTGATCTTTTTGTAACTTAACCTCCACTAAACTTTGAAATCCTGGCACATGACCCACATTGCAATTCTGCTACAGGCAGTATAGACTCTTCACTTCCTGTTCTTAACTTTTGATTCTTGAGTTTCCACTTGTTGAGGCTGGACTACGTTTAACTCCAACTCTCCTCGCATCTTGACAACATGTTTTCGAGGTAGAAACCTGTCCTCCCCTGAGTCACCTGGGTACTGCTGTAAACAGGCCACATCTGACACAGCCTCTTATGGAGACTGAAGGAAGACTGAAGGAGGACCTCTTATGGAGACTGAAGGTATGGAGGACTAGATTTATAGAACTGCCTTTAATTATCTTCCTTTGATGACCCAGTGTGTAACGAATCTGCCTTCAATAAAGGAGACACAGGAGATGCAGGTTCGATCCCTGGGTTGGGACAAACTCCTGAAGTAGGAAATGGCAACCCACTCCACTATTCTTGCCAGAAAAATCCCATGGACGGAGGAGTCTGGCGAGCTACAGTCCATGGGCTTGCAAAGAGTTAGACACGGCTAAGCACATGGCACATGGCTTGGCACATTAATTCTCCTGTGCTTATTATATTTTGGAGAAGGAAATGGTAACCCACTCCAGTACTCTTGCCTAGAAACCCCATGGACAGAGGACCCTGGTGCAGGCTACTGTCTATGGGGTCGCAGAGTCAGACATGACTGAGTGACTTCACTTATTATATTTGGAAGAAATATTTTGGATTAAAAATAGAGAGACCTGACTCTAATTCAAAAATTGTATTTCTTTTCTATATCTTTTGGTAAGTCAGACTATCTTTTTAATTGAAGAAATTGTACCAGAGTTAGAGATGTTTAAATTATTAGAGATCAACACATAAAAAAATACTCAGTTCATGCGGTAATTTGTGAACCAAATCCAACATAGATTCCCATCCAGATGAGACTGTTGATGAGCACTTGGGAACTTGATGCTTCCAATGTTCTTGACTTTCAAGAAACTCAGTTGATTGCTTCTTTGACAGATTTCCAGGTTAGGTAGGAAGCTAGCTAATACTTAGAAAGCATCTGTTAACCTAAGCTTAATTGTATACACTGTTTCACTTTCCCCAAGTGTGCTGCTGCTGCTAAGTCACTTCAGTCGTGTCCGACTCTGTGCGACCTCATAGACGGCAGCCCACCAGGCTCCCCCGTCCTTGGGATTCTCCAGGCAAGAACACTGGAGTGGGTTGCCATTTCCTTCTCCAATGCACGAAAGTGAAAAGTGAAAGTGAAGTTGCTCAGTCGTGTCCGACTCTGTGCGACCCCATAGATTGCAGCCCACCAGGCTCCTCCGTCCATGGGATTTTCCAGGCAAGAGTACTGGAGTGGGGTGCCATTGCCTTCTCCTTCCCAAAGTGTCATCTGCTACAGTAAATGTTATTTGTAGTTGGTGAAGCTGAGGCAGAGATTTAAATAACTTTCCCATGGGACTACAGTACATCATGAAAAATGCTGGGCTGGAGGAAGCACAAGCTGGAATCAAGATTGCTGGGAGAAATATCAATAACCTCAGATATGCAGATGACACCACCCTTATGGCAGAAAGTGAAGAGGAACTAAAAAGCCTCTTGAAGAAAGTGAAAGAGGAGAGTGAAAAAATTGGCTTAAAGCTCAACATTCAGAAAACGAAGATCATGGCATCTGGTCCCATCACTTCATGGGAAATAGATGGGGAAACAGTGGAAACAGTGGCAGACTTTTTTTTTTTGCCTCCGAAATCACTGCATATGGTGATTGCAGCCATGAAATTAGATGCTTACTCCTTGGAAGGAAAGTTATGATCAACCTAGATAGCATATTCAAAAGCAGAGACATTACTTTGCCAAAAAAATCCGTCTAGTCAAGGCTATGGTTTTTCCTGTGGTCATGTATGGATGTGAGAGTTGGACTGTGAAGAAAGCTGAGCACCAAAGAATTGATGCTTTTGAACTGTGGTGTTGGAAAAGACTCTTGAGAGTCCCTTGGACTGCAAGGAGATCCAACCAGTTCATCCTAAAGGAGATCAGTCCTGAGTGTTCTTTGGAAGGACTGATGCTGAAGCTGAAACTCCAATACTCTGGCCACCTCATGCGAAGGGTTGACTTATTGGAAAAGACCCTGATGCTGGGAGGGATTGGGGCCAGGAGGAGAAGGGGATGACAGAGGATGAGATGGCTGGATGGCATCACCAACTCGATGGACATGAGTTTGGGTAAACTCCAGGAATTGGTGATGGACAGGGAGGCCTGGTGTGCTGTGATTCATGGGGTTGCAAAGACTCGGACACAACTGAGGGACTCAACTGAACTGAACTGAACTGAACAGAAGTGTGGATAGAATTTTTGACTCTCAACCTGAGTGTGGTCTCCTTTGTCATCCAGGAGTGCCACACCAGCTCTGAAACTTCCTTCCTTTTGCAGTTATGGAGTCTACAAAGAATTCTTCACTTGTCTCTCTCTGTGCGTGTGTGTGTGTCTTTGCGTATGCTCAGTCGTGTCCAGCTCTTTGCAACTGTATGAACAGCAGCCCACCAGGCTCCTTGTTCTCTCCTATTTTCCAGGCAAGAATACTGGAGTTGGTTGCCATTTGTTTCTCCAGGGGATCTTTTCTGATCCAGGGATCCAACCCATGGCTCTTGCATCTCATGAACTGGCACTAATGCCACCTGGGTTAACCATATTGGTACTTATCTGCCACTGTCAGTCAGGAATTAAAGCATCATAGGATTTCAGCAATGTAAAGTCCTTCCAGTGATACTTGCTTTATCTTCCTTAGCAGATCTACATGTTTTCTCTAGTCATTATTATCCTTATAAATCAGAGTTTTCCTGTTCATCAGGGACACAGACAACATGAAATAAAGAACATGCTGCCATCACAGTCCCCAAAACTGATGTAGAAACTCCTGCAGAAAGCTTTCGATTTTTTTTTTTTTTTAAACTAAAGAATCATTAGAGACAGAAATTGTTGTTTTTGTTGTTTGGTCACTAAGTTGTGTCTGACTCTTTTGTGACCCCATGGACTGTGACCCTCCAAGCTCTTCTGTCCATGGGATTTACCAGGCAAGAATATTTACCACTGAGCCACCTGGGAAGCCCAGAGATGGAAATAACAAGTGCTAAAGACAAATAAGTTCTGAGTTTATAGTTTCTATTTCACTACAGAGATATGTACATAGGAGTAAAGTAAATTTATATAAAAAAAAAAAAAAAAACTGACTTTCACTGCCCTTTTCTGAGGCAGTGTACTTTGTTAGGCTAAAGTTAGTTCTCCAAGCTCTTCACACTCTTCAGCTTTGACTGTTCAGAACTGCACCCAGGGTTGGCTGGCCACATTTGGAGTTAGATGGGACTCTCCCAGGCTCACCTCCAGAAGAGGACCATCTGAGGGTGCTCACAGCAACATTGCCTTACTTCCCAGGCTCATCAACAGGCCTGAGATAGCTTCTTTTCACTTCTATTAATCTTGTTAACAATTTAATGCCTTGCATGTATTCTTTTCTGACCAGATCTCTATAGGCTGCTATATGTTACTTCTGAAATCTAGGACTCACAACACATTTAATAGCATTGTGTTAGATCTCTGTTCTCTTGTTTTTCTTTTAAAATTATAGTCAAGGACAATATCTAGGTGGTATGAGTGTTTATTACCAAAGAAAATAGTAGAAGATACTCAATAAGTCATTGCCAAATGAAAGCCACACTTTTCACTTACATCTCTGTTATCTCTGAATGAAACCCAAACAAAGATCTAAAATGGGGAGCACATTTGAATAGACCAGATGTTCTAAACACAAACCCATCTATTTTGTTCAATGCGCGTGTATGCTTCATTTAATGAAATCTAGAAAAGCATTGCCTGGTCTTTCAACCCTTGGATGAGCATCTCACCAATAACTGCCTGGGTCACTGAGAGAAAGTATTTGAGAGTATATTTCTTCCTGGATCGGGCTGTCCATTTAATCACTTTCCAACAGCCTCCACTATTCACATGTCCACTTGATCTACATTAATTATTTTAACCGACATCCTTGTTAAGTGAAATTGTTTTTCCTAGCCAGACTATAAATAGCCTCCAACTTGTTCATCATTTATCTCTTTGGAGATCACAGGGCTGCATTTATAAAGAGAGAAAGTCATGACTTGGCCAAGATGCAGAAAGCAGCCCTCTCTAGGGGCAAAGGAATTTCACAGTTATTGGAGAGACACAGCTTATTTTTTTCCTGACAACACACCCAGGACAGGGCATCGGCTTTCTTTTAAGTGTGAAAGATTGCTTTTTGTAGTGTTCTTTCTCTGCTGTCCAAGGAGGAGGCGAAGGAGAAGCACCAGTAATAAGGGAAAGCTGCAGGAATAACTAAAATTAATAAAGCTTCATCTTCTGTCAGCTCTTCTCATCCACACAACAATATACGCACATGACAGAGAAAGGATTCCAGGGTTAGGTTTTATTTTAAAGAGAACAAAAAGGTAGTAAGTTTTCTGTGACTATATGTGAAACAATTAAGATTACTTAATCTCTCAATTTCTCTAGTCCAATCAAAGAATTGACTGCTGAAAAGGGGACAATTTTCAGTGTGGAATATGTCCAAAAAATTCCAGCTTATATTACTGCTTTTCTACTGAATATTACGACCTCCTTATATCGTTCAGGGCCTGATTATTCTACACTAACAAGCAGCACCATAATGTCAGTGGCTCAAAAAATCAAAACTTTCTTACTCATGCTGTGTCTCCACTTATGATCAGCAGTATTTTATATTCCATGTCATCTTTAATCAGGCACTAATGGAGATTTCATAATTTTGAATGTTGCTAGTCACCTACAAGGGTACAGGTAAATAGCAAGTCACACATAGTTTGTAAGGACTTTTGCTCGGAAGTAAGGTGTCACTTCTGTTAACATTTTATTAGCCAATGTAAGACACATAGCCTGGCCTAGCTTCAAAGTAATAGGCAAGTGCAGACTTGCCATGTTTCTGGAAGATGGTTAGCAGCAGACATATTTGTTAAACAATATTGATGACTTACATGAATCACTTCTTTCAGTATTATTAATTGGTATATATATATTTTTTTTTCATGCAGACTTTCCTCTACAGGTGAAATCATATTCAAGTGCCCCTGATTCAATTAAAAGTCTAGAATCTCTTAGAGATGCAGAGCAGTCTCTACACTAGGTTTGGTTTTGCCTACTCTTGATCCAGATACCTACAAATTTTATTAAAAAAAAAAAAAAAGTCACTTTGTATGGGCATCATATTGACTAGTCAGAGGGTGACCAGAAAAAATATCAATGAGATTGTCATTTTCTCTGGTTAAAACAAATTAGCTGTCAAATTGATTATTTTGCTGATCTTAACAATTAAATTCAAACAGATTCTACAATCTATTTGATTATGTGGCAGTTTGCTATTATGACCATTGGGAAGGTGCATTAAACTAAATAAGAAAGACTGAAGCACTGTATTTTGATCAAGAGGATACTATATAAAGTACCTGGATATTATTTCATAGTATTCTAGTTTTTCTTCTGAGCATTTTTTTTTTTCTGTTTGTTTTCCATCAGCTTTAACATTTCATTTTTCTCTTGGCATAGTTATAGTGAGTGGAAAGTTAATAATTTCTAATCATATTTAAGTTTATGGTATCAGTTTTAGAAATTTGGAATCATAGCTAGAGTTAACAAATTCACTAATGTTCTTCATTCTTTCATTTCACTCTCACTTCTCATTTTCTCAACACTTCTTATGGTCTCAAGGTTTATTCTTCAGCTCTTTTTTCTTCTCTCCTATTTATTGCATCTAACATTGCAAAGTGAAACAGTTCCTGTAATTTTCTCAATAATAAAATTTCAAATTAACTATAATTTCAAGGAAATGAACATTTCCTAGGAGAAGAATAGACAAAAGATAAATATTTCCAAATTTGCCAAATTCTTTCTGTAGCAAGGAATAGATTCCTGATTCAAAGTAGGTTATATTTTTTAAAGCATATATATCAACTACTGGTCTGTAACAAACCACCTCCAAAACTCAATGCCTTAAAGTAACAATCACTTATTTTCTTTCAAGAGTTAGTAGGTCAGCTGACCTCAACTGAACAGCTCAGCTTTAAGGTGTAGATATAGCTAGGGATGGCTATCTCTATACTATGGGTTGTGTCTGCTCCATGAACATAAATTATGAAGCTCAGAATGAAGACAAGTAACACTTTTCATGGAGATGAAAGAGAGACTATAGGGAAAGTTCAATGGTACAAATACATTTTAAGCCTCTGTTTACATCACATTTGTTAACATCCCATTGGCAAAACAAGTCATGGGGAAGAACTCAACATCAATGTCAGAGGGAAGTATGCACCTCCCATGGAGGTAGTAGAAAGGGAAGGAGTAATTCAAACAGTGTTCTCATCTTCTACAATGAACATTATATTGGTTTATGTATCTGGGAAGTCCAAGGGCAGTAATTAGACTGTGTGCACAGCCAGATTCAAATCAGGTCATTGCTTTTCTCCTTCTCTTTTCTTCTCACTGCCTCCATCTCCTATCCTTGATCTCTCAGTAGGTTCATTTTATTCTCAGGCAGGTTTCCCAACGTGACTCAAAATGTAGCCTCTGGTTCTTTGAAACTTATATTCTCATGTGTTACTATCCAAATGGAAAAGAGACTTTTCTTCTCCTAGAATCTATACAAAAACCTCAGATAAGATTCTGATTATCTGATTAGTTTAATAGCCTTAAAATCAGGGGAATAGTCTATGGGATCGATAAACCTAAATAAAGTGGGGCATGATAATTGACAGCCTCAGTAGAATTCTGTGCACTGGGGAGAAGATGGCACCACAAAGGAAAACTGGCTGGTGTTATAAGCAAAGAAGTGATTAATGCTGAGCAGATAAAACAAAAGATGTTCATTATAATAATACTGTATAATTAATATGTGTAAATATTGTGCAGCTCGCCAGACTTCTCTGTCCATGGGATTCTCCAGGCAAGAATACTGGAGTGGATTGCCATTCCCTTCTCCAGGGGATCTATTCAATCCAGGGATCAAACCTGGGTCTCTCACCTTGCAGGAAGATTCTTTACCATCTGAGCCACCATCTGAGGGAAGCCCCATAAATACTATACAAAAGAGTAATTATATGATTCCACAAAAAATAAATAGATGTGGAATGGAATCTAAAAGGAGTTTACCCATTTACGAAAGTTCAGGTTAATCCTTCATCTGAGTTTTCAGAAAGGGAGACTGTTCTCTCAGTTCCAGAGTACAAAGGTATCTTTTCACTTACGACTTATATAAAATGTGCTTATTTTCACTTTACTTTTAAATGTATAGAAAATTATATTTAACTGAAATGTTTATAATGAGGTTCTGATAAAAATTATTGAGTGGCCAAGGAGTGTAGTGGTCTTATAATATAGCCTGCATACGAAGTTATTTCGGGGGTTTCCCTTGTTGCTCAGTCAGTAAAGAGTCTGCCTGCAGTGTAGGAGACCTGGGTTCAAAGCCTGGGTTGGGAAGATCCTTCAGTCGTGTCTGACTCTTTGGAACCTACGGAACACTGCAGGCTCCTCTGTCCTTGGGATTCTCCAGGCAAGAATTCTATAGACAGTTGCTGTGCACTCCTCCAGGGGTTCTTCCTGAAACATGCATGGAATCCATGTTTCTTAGGCTTCTGAACTGAATCCATGTTTCTTAGGGCTTCTGAACTGAATCCATGTTTCTTAGGGCTTCTGAACTGAATCCATGTTTCTTAGGTCTTCTGAACTGAATCCATGTTTCTTAGGGCTTCTGAACTGGAGGCTAGTTCTTTATCACTAGCACTCCTGGGAAGCCCCTATAACATAGCACACTTATTTAAAAATCAGGAGAGAGAGGTATTAAGATAGCAAGTAATTTTGTCAAAGCCATAGCTAGATATTGATAAGACACAGCCAAATCAGATTATGAAAGCTAAAATAAACAAGAAAAACAAAATGGCTACTTTGAGTTTAGTTTCAACCAGACCTGTTGCTTAAATAGATTAGCTTAACAGATGGATGGGGAGGCTAACCTTCATTCCTTAATTTATAGAAGCAAACCATCCCTTTCAAGAGCACATTCCAATTAGAAAACACTGAAAGTTCTAGTCATACCAATTTTCTACAATTCGGAGATTGGCAGGGATTTTGAAACACATCCCCTACTGCCCCATGCCCAGTGTTGTAAACAATTACATCCCTCTTCCCCTTTCCAAATTCCATCATGGATTTCTAGCCAAAGCCTTGCCACCTGGCTGACCCCTGACAAAATGAACTTCAATCTTTAATGTCCTATTTTTGTTCCTGTAAGATATTTGGGGATAGTAAAGGAGTAAGATGTGCAAAATAGAGGATCATCATGAAGAATAAAGAAATTCAGTCAAAGAAGTAGTATATGTGTTTGGTGAGAAAATCACATCAGCAACCATTACAGTGTTATTTGTTTCTTCTCTGGGAGGGCAGGCATAAAACTATATATGCAGTGTATGTATGCCCACCTGACAACTCTTAGTGGGGAAGAAGGAAAACAAAGACTTTTAGTTTGGTTAGAGCGTTAGCTGAATTGTGTTCTGTTCTTCCTCACTTTGGCCAGAGCCAATTTAAGCAGATCTTCATTTTCTTCTCATGCTCCATTTCCACCAAATGTCTTTTCAGTTCAGATAAAGTCTCTCTCAGCCAGACTTTACTTCTGTCTTGCACTGGCATAATTACAGAAAATTGCACTGTTTGCTCAATTTTTGCAAATTGAGCTAATGTAAAACTATGTAAATTATTTACCAAAAAGGAGCAAAATCAAACAAGTAAATGGGTTTGTGCTGCACATTAAAGGAGCAGAGTGGCACATCCAGCATCTTGGTTACAGAGCCAGCTTGATTAAGTCAGCCCAGAGCCACACAGTCCTTGCTTGGCTCCAGTGAACATTCAAAGGGGTACCCCTCACTGCACTCCCAAAAACCCTAATCAGTTTTTTTTCAACTTCTGAGTCAGCTGGACGATGTGGAGAAGTCAATATTTTGCAGTCTGATTAAGGCTCTTATAGTGCTTCTAGTCTTCCTCATTCTTTCCTTTCTTCTCTTTGTGTGGCCTTTTTACTTTCCCCTTCCTCCTCTTATCTTCCTTCGTCATAAAGGGGTTGGCATTTTGGAACAATGAGAGATTTTGTGTTCTCCATTTTTTTTTCTTTCTCCCTCTCTCAAAACACTTTCCCCAGACAATCTTGTTGATTGTCACATCTTCAACTGTTATCATTAAGGAGATGACTAAAAAATCTTAGAACTTGTTGCAATTTGACCAACGTTCCTCACCCCATTCCCTCCTTTCAGTCTGCCTTCTGAGTTGAATATTGCTGTGTGGGTGTCTGACATCTGAAAAACTTCTAATAACATTGTTTTTGCAAGCATTTGTCTTTCAGTTTTCCACCTTTGTCAAATAGAAGCACCATTCTGTTAGTTACCTGGGCTCATGTCCCAAAATTATATTTGGTTCTTTCTTCTCTTTTGTCAAGTTAGAAAGATGGTAAAAATAACCCTGTATACGAGACAGCAAAAGAGACACTGATGTATAGAACAGTCTTTTGGACTCTGTGGGAGAGGGAGAGGGTGGGATGATTCGGGAGAATGGCATTGAAACATGTATAATGTCATATATGAAATGAGTCACCAGTCTAGGTTCAATGCACGATACTGGATGCTTGGGGCTGGTGCACTGGGACGACCCAGAGGGATGGTATGGGGAGGGAGGAGGGAGGAGGGTTCAGGATGGGGAACACATGTATACCTGTGGCAGGTTCATTTTGATATACGGCAAAACCAATACAATATTGTAAAGTTAAAAAATAAAATAAAATACAAATTTCACATCTTGTTCATATCCAATATTGGTTGCTTCCCTTGCTGTGTTCCTATTTCAAACTCTTAGCATTTCTGTTTGCTGTCTGTTTTGTGCTCATTGTCCATCCCTCCCATTCCCCTTCCAAGAGACATTTCTCTAACATGAGACTCCATCTACATCCTTGACCAGTGTCGATGATGTAAGATATCAAGCTGGCTATGGCTGTTAGAAAGTTGAGAACGTTATTTGAGATCACCTCTAACAAATTTAAAGAAATTACCTCTTGTGCTACAGACTTACCTCACATTTACCTTCATTTTATCTTTCTACTTTTCCTTCCTTGTTTACATATTGTCCACTCACCTTTTATTTTAACATTTTATTTAATTGTGTTTAAAGACTTTTTGAAAACTGCTATAAATAAGAATGTTCCAGTCATCAAATACTCCATAACAAACCATGTGCCATTAAACAAAACCAGTCACTCATTATTATCTCTAACAGTTTTGGAAGACGACATACTGAGATCAGTTAGATAGTTCTTAGGGTTTCTTGTAGAGCTGTAATCACACAGTATCTTGGACTGGAGTGATCACCAAGTCTTCTTTATTTGCATGTTTGGCCTCTGACCTGGGAAGACTCAGAAGCCTGGCAGAGGAATAGCCAGAGATATTCAGGCATCTCTTCTCATTGCTATGTGGTCTCTCCAGAATGACAGATTCAGGGTAGCTGGACCTCTTAAAAAGTGTCTTAGGGATCAAAAAGTGCAAATCCTGAGGGAGAGCTGGGTAGAAACTCTATCCTCTTTCATGCCCTCGACTAGAAAGTCATGTGCCCTAACTTGTGAATCACCTTACTGCTTGAAGCAACCACAAAATTTGACTCAAATAGAAGAGATGAAGACTACAGCTCTTGGTGGGGAGTGGCAGGGTTCTGGAAGATCATGGGCAATGTAAGATGTTGTTGCATTCATTGTTGGAAAATACAACCTGTCATCTTGAGTTAAGGTGTAACATAAGCAAATATATCAAAAACATAATTTATCTTGCCACCTCCAGTGTCTGTCACCTACTGACTTAGCTTGCTAGGGATTAATCTCTCTACAGCATAAACACTTATCCTATGATACTCTTTCAATCAATAGATAAGCATTCCCACTTTTGTGATGTCCCTTTGTGTCCTGTGACAAAAAGGTTTATGTGGTCAAAAATTGTTAAAACATTTAAATAAATTTCTATACCAAAGAGCTTTTAAGGATGCATTGCAAATATTTTAAAAAGATGTAAGTCATATACAGTATTCTTACAACAGTCTACAGAAGCCTTTTTTTTCAGAGTCCCTATTAACATTTTACAGTAATTGTATTCTGCTGGATACACTGCGGAAAGCATCTAACTGCACAACATTGTCACAGCTCCTTATGTACAAGATAATCTTGTAATCTGCTATTAAATCCAGGTACTTTTGAGAGACCAAAGGTTGCTGTTACTAATCAAAGCTGTTAACTATTCTAGACATCCAGGATAAGGGTCATTCTATTTATAGTCTATAGACTATTCATTCTGGATTCTAAAGCAACCTCATTTTGCATGATTATACATTCTTGTATACTTAGCAGGATAGCCCCAATCTCCTGGACTCACAGGATTTTTAGAAATAGCATATTCTTTGCACACTCTCAGTTCAGTTCAGTCACTCAGTCGTGTCCGACTCTTTGCGACTCCATGAATCGCAACACGCCAGGCCTCCCTGTCCATCACCAACTCCCGGAGTTCACTAAGACTCATGTCCATCGAGTCAGTGATGCCATCCAGCCATCTCATCCTGTCATCCCCTTCTCCTCCTGCCCCCAATCCCTCCCAGCATCAGAGTCTTTTCCAATGAGTCAACTCTTCGCATGAGGTGGCCAAAGTACTGGAGTTTCAGCTTTAGCATCATTCCCTACAAAGAAATCCCAGGGCTGATCTCCTTTAGAATGGACTGGTTGGATCTCCTTGCACACTCCATGCCTGTATATTTTCTCACGTTGAAAATGTTTCCATTTCCATTAGGAAATGTTTAAAATCCTCCAGTGAAAGGTACCACCCTCTTGAATGAAGCACTTCCCCAAGGCAAACAATCCTAGTCTGTACAAGTATTCCCTACTCTTCAAAAATCTATTTTTTGACAGTTCACTTTTATGAAAGACCTACATTAATACCTGTTTTTCATTGACTGACAGAAATCTGAAGAAGATATTTTCTTTTGCAAAAAAAAAAAGAGGCAAATGTAAAAATCAGATTCAGCATTTGTTTTGTCACATCATGGAGACAGCAGCACCTAAGCAGTGTAAGTGGCTCCTTCCCAGAGAACCACACTCAGCATCTCAGCGTCTCTCATCAAGCAGCCACAGCTTTGAACTGTGTCAAAGCCAAAGTAGCATCTCTGCTTAATCTCAATGTGTTTTGTGCCTTCATTAGTTAAGATTTATGCTTAGGTAATTGCCTCTTCAGAGAAGGCAATGGCCCCCCACTCCAGCCCTCTTGCCTGGAAAATCCCATGGACCTCCATGGTCCTGGTGGGCTGCAGTCCATGGGGTCGCTAAGAGTCGGGCAGGACTGAGCGATTTCACTTTCACTTTTCACTTTCATGCATTGGAGAAGGAAATGGCAACCCACTCCAGTGTTCTTGCCTGGAGAATCCCAAGGACCGGGGAGCCTGGTGGGCTGCCGTCTATGGGGTCGCACAGAGTCGGACACGACTGAAGCGACTTAGCAGCAGCAGCAATTGCCTCTTCACTTTAAGCCATTTGGCTTATGAGATTTCACAGGAACACAGTAGCTTCAGATAGCAGGGGAAACCTGTACTACAGCTACCTACATCCATGCCTCCTCTTTCCTTTACATTGTGAGATCCGGGAGTGTTAGGTTAACAACTTATTTTGTTTGAATTGAGAGACATCAAACTATATCATGTCTTAACTACAAGCAGATGGGTATATCTCACATATTGAAGCGTTAAGGTAGAAGTCATTTTTACTCAAATATTATTAATTAAAAACAGTTTGGAGGACTTACTATATCAGCCTTTCCTAGTGCTGAGTATCAAAGGAGAAAGAAGATATTGCCCACAATTTTGAAGGGGAGGGGAGATTCACACATGTGATATGGTGAGTACAAATATATGCAAAGGTCCAAAGAAACAAATCATTGCAATGAAGATCTATTGAATTTATAACTATTGACAAAAAAAAATCTATAATAATAATGTAAAATGAAAATATTTCCAGACATGTCAGTAAACAAGAAATGTCACAGCTATCAGTGATTTCTAGCCTCCAAATGTGAATGAGGGCTCCCAAAACTGAGATCCAGCAGATTCTGCCACTCACCATGATGACTGCTGAACAACTTAGGGGGAAGGCCAAAAGTAGCCATCTGCCACTCCTTAAGGTGAACAAGGAAAGGGACTTGGCCCCAGAAAGCTGAGATGCAAAAGAAAGGAATGATTTCAGTGAGCCCAGAGACTTGCATCTTCCCACACATAGAATGCTAAATTCCTTAACTTGATACCTGATTTTGATGTTCACATTGCCTGCTGTCTTTGTTATAAACTTGTATGTAGCTCAATTCTTCCTCCCACCTCCTTGGAGTAGTTTTCTCAGAGCTACTGAGATGCTGTCTTTGCATATTGCTCACAAGTTTTTTCTCCAGAGCCTTGGATGTAACTCTCCATCCATGGAGGAAGACCCCACCTTTGAAAAAGAGAAATGAAATTGCAGACATCTGAGTGGTGGGAATACTCAATGGAGAAGATGTTACAAGATACAAGGAAGTGAAGCTAGAAAAGAAAGAAAAGAATGACTTACATAATTATGTTGATTTGAAATCAGCAAAGACAGTGTGGTAGTGGGAAGCCTAGCCATGAGTGGGAAGCCTGACAAGTATGTACATGAGTAAAGCAGTGGAGAACTTTGAAGTCAAAGAAAATATATTTACCTTTTTAAAGAGATTCTAAGGGGTTAGCTTGAGGGAAAGAATGGCCTGTTTATTGAATAGCAGGGAGACTTGTCAGAAGCATTTTGAATTATATGCAAAAAAAAGCTGTGGAGAAAACTTGTCACTGAAGTCTCCATATAAGGAACATTGAGTAACATTATGAATGATAGCTTTACTAGCTCTCTTTACTGGCAGAAAAGGTGTAAAACTAACATATATGAGTGGTTATTATTTTGATCTTCAAATAAGCCAAGAGGTAATTATCAAAGAGTCAATCTACACGGATAAGTAAGAATAAATAACTATAGCTACTAGAAAATCTATGATCTCAAATTCTCATGTACCTTTTATCCAGCTTCCCAGTTCTATGTCTAATTCAGTTTTAGGCTATCATAGAAATTGAGTCATCAATTTACTGGGGAGCCCTGTCGTTCATGGTACAAAAAAAAAAAAAAAAAAAAATCAAACTTTGAAAAAAGTCCTCTTCCCACTTTTTTAATCACTCATACATGCATCCTCCCTGCCTCAACGAGCTTATCCATCCCTAGTTCTTGAATTACCAATTATAAGAAGATAACAACAGATACACACATTCAGGTGAGATATCTCTGAACTTCAAGTGTGTTTAGCCATTTGTTCACCTTACAGCTCGTCCTGTAAATATTTCATCTATTTCAATCTCAGTATGATTAAAATTCAATCTGATGTAATCTTCTTACATATTTCTTACCTTTGCACAGGCCCCCATCATACATCTATATACAATCTGGAAACTAGGATTTGTTCTGACACTAACTATGCATGGTTGGTGCCAAATCTTACTCCTGCTGCTGCTGCTGCCATGGCTGGTACTGCCAAGTCACTTCAGTTGTGTCTGACTCTGTGCAACCCTGTGGACTGAAGCCTTCCAAGCTCTTCTGTCCATGGGATTCTCCAGGTAAGAGTACTGGAATGGGTTGCCATGCCTTCCTCCAGGGTATCTTCCCAATCCAGGGATCGAACCTGAACTGCTTATGTTTCCTGCATTGGCAGGAAGGTTCTTTACTACTGGCACCACCTGGGAATCCCAAATATATTTTTATTCCATCTGTTTCTTTTCATATGCACTTCTACAACTTTTGCCCAGGTTGCCAACTTTTCTTTTTAGAATTTTTATATTAACACCTGTACTTGTCTATCTTTATCTCTTCTCTTCTCCACGTGTCTCTTTCCCATATTCTAGTCTGTGTTATTTTCAAAATACAGATTAGAATCATGCCTTTTTTTCAGCTTAAAATCATTCAAATTTCATTGTTCTTAAATTTCTAAACTCAGTCTTCAAAATTTGACATAGTTTAATTCCTACCTACTACTTCTTCAACTTTATTTTATCACTTAATCTACCTCACATTTTCTGTTGCATTCACCCCCATCTTCTGTTTGTTCCTTTTAGACTCTATGATCAAACCTCCCTTGCATTTCAGTAGCTTGGAACTTTCTCTATCTCCAACTTAAAATGTTTTGCCTTATCATCAGTCTTTTTTTTTTTTTTTACTTTTGAATACTTATTATTTTTTTTAATTTTATTTTATTTTTAAACTTTACAATATTGTATTAGTTTTGCCAAATATTGAAATGAATCCGCCACAGGTATACCCACGTTCCCCATCCTGAACCCTCCTCCATCCTCCCTCCCCTACCCTCCCTCTGGGTCGTCCCAGTGCACCAGCCCCAAGCATCCAATACCGTGCATCAAACCTGGACTGGCGACTCGTTTCATACATGATATTATACATGTTTCAATGCTATTCTCCCAAATCTCCCCACCCTCTCCCTCTCCCACAGAGTCCATAAGACTGATCTATACATTGGTGTCTCTTTTGCTGTCTCGTACACAGGGTTATTGTTAGCATCTTTCTAAATTCCATATATTACTCTCATTGTTCAACAGTCATTTCCTCAGTGAGAGGTCCGAAGCCTCTGTAGCTGGATAAAATTCTACCACTTATGGTACTATGTACTTCAACTTTAGAACATTATAACTGTTATAGTTTTGCATTGGTTTGTATAGTTGATAATGTTGGTCTCTTTTATTAGTATGTGTTTAGTGATATCAAGGGCCTCATTTACTTTACTTTATCATTGTATTCTCAAGATCTTGGACTGTACCTCACACATATTAAGCATTCAGTAAAGATTTGTTAGGTGGATACATGTATCAATCAATGACTCAAAAGATACATGATAGCCCAAATGAATATAAATATATCTTTTTGTTCTCAGCAGAAATATGATAGAGTTGACTCAATATAAATAATAATAGTACAGAAATGTAGTTAATTATTCAGTTTTGTTTACAGTAAACTTCAGTGGCATGCATTATACCAGTGAGGGATCTTCTTAATGGCCAAGGTTGGTATGCCAAGGTGCTAGGACTGTTTTTGGGGTTTTATGAAAATTTAGAGTGATGAGCAATAAAAAAAAAAAAAATGTACAACAGGCTAGAGCCAGTTGGCAGTAATGAGGAAAGGGGTGATTGCCAACAACTACACTTTTCAGTGAGAAAAGAATGTGATCAAAGCGATTAAAACCTCAAGGATCACACATCAAGTCAGCGTACTTGCCAGCCAGCAATCAAATCTTCCAATGTACCAGAAAAAGCCCTAGCAAAAAATCAGAGCCAATTTGTATATTGTTAGGAAGTGTTTTAGTTTTATCAACTTTAGGAGTGTGGTACTTCATCAACTTATTGTCCTAGAAAGGTTGTTTAACAGGAGTTCCAAACGAAAGGTTCAGTTGTCAGTCTTGAGATAGATAAGCCAATCATATGGATAGGAGACTATAGAACACAGATAACACAGAAATCTCCTCAAGTTTCAGTTTTGTGTTAGACACTGAATTATGTTCTTGTGTACATGCATGTGTGTGTGGCGGGGGGAGGGTGCATGTGTGTTTGAAGGGGTTATTGAAGTCTTTGAAGGGGTCACTGAAGTCTTTGTCTTCAATGAACTTATTTTAGTTTAGCATTCAACAATCTCACCTTTCCTCTGTAACCAAAAGTTGACTAATAAATTTATAAAGGGCTTACTCTGCCCCATGCATTATTGGAAATATCTCACGTGCCCTACTGAATTTAACTTTCTTGGCAAATTTATGCTAGGGATTTTTATTACTATCTCCTTTGAGAAGATTAGGAAACCAAGACATAGGTAGAATGAAAAATATGTCTGAAATGGGGATTGAACACAGGCCATGTTACTGTAAAACCTGTGTGATAATCACTGTGGGGTTTAGTTTCCAATCTCTTTGCCAACTGTAAATATAAGCTGAACAAATTGTTTAGTTGAACATTCAGGAAATATAATCTTAAAGCAGCAGTGCCATGATGTATTAATTTAATGACATGACCTGAGAGAAGAAGGAGGCTAAACATTTGAGTTTTATGTGATTTGTCTATGCCAATTTCCAGAAATGCTGATTAAAAAAAAAACAAACAAGCACCTTAGCTATTCATACTATTTTGCAAATAATGAAGCCTTAGGTAAAATCATCCATATAATCGTCACTTGGCCCTTTGACTTGGCACACATACATGCAGTTTGAGTCTGTCCCTGAAAAAGAAACTGAAGTGCAGCATAGTTGATAAACCATGACCAGGAATGTCAGGTTAATCCCTCTTGGGTTTCTGTGATTTGAAAGAAAAAGGCAGCACGTGCCCATATTCTGGTCACCTGAACACATAGTTATGATGGGATTGGACCAGATGCTGGTCATTGCTATAAACCTATATATAATAAAGAAATTTTATATAATTTTATATATAGACTCTGGATATATGCTTTTCATCCAGAGAAGTTTGGAAGACCTAATAAAGTTGTTGTAACTTCTGTGAAACAGCATTATGTACCAAAATCTAGGTCAGCTTATCGCCACCAGCCTCTGAATGTAGGGTCTCCACTGAGGAACTAGAAGAGCATATTCACCTAATCATTATCATCATCATTTCCCTGATTTATATAATTTATTATTTTTTCCTAAACATGTATTCCCTTGGCTCATATAAGCAAACTGTAACATATAATATCTATAGGGCTTGACTTCATGCCTACCAGAGTCTGTTTATATCTTTTGGTCCTTTTAACTAATGGTGTTCATTTTCTCACAAGATTTAAATGCCTAAAGGTAAAGGAGAAAAGGAAAGATATACCCATTTGAATGCAGAGTTCCAAAGAATAGCAAGGAGAGATAAGAAAGCCTTCCTCAGTAATCAATGCAAAGAACTAGATGAAAACAATAGAATGGGAAAGACTAGAGATCTCCTCAATAAAATTTGAGATACCAAGGGAACATTTTTTGCGAAGATGGGCACAATAAAGGACAGAAATAGTACGGACCACACAGAAGCAGAAGATAATAAGAAGAGCTGGCAAGAATACACAGAACTATACAAAAAAGATCTTTATGACTAAGATTAACCACGATGGTGTGATCACTCACCTAGAGCCAGACATCCTGCAATATGAAGTCAAGTGGCCTTAGGAAGCATCACTACAAACAAAACTAGTGGAGGTGATGGAATTCCAGTTGAGCTCTTTCAAATCCTGAAAGATGATGCTGTGAAAGTGCTGCACTCAATATGCCAACAAATTTGGAAAACTCAGCAGTGGCCACAGGACTGGAAAAAATCAGTTTTCATTCCAATCCCAAAGAAAGGCAATGCCAAAGAATGCTCAAAGTACCGCACAATTGCACTCATCTCACACACTAGTAAAGTAATGCTCAAAATTATCCAAGCCAGGCTTCAACAGTACGTGAACCGTACTGTTTTCAGTATGGTTTTCAGAATTTCCAGATGTTCAAGCTGAATTTAGAAAAGGCAGAGGAACTAGAAATCAAATGGCCAACATCCATTGCATCAATGAAAACGCAAGATACTGTTTTCAGTATGGTTTTCAGAATTTCCAGATGTTCAAGCTGAATTTAGAAAAGGCAGAGGAACTAGAAATCAAATGGCCAACATCCATTGCATCAATGAAAACGCAAGAAAGTTCCAGAAAAACATCTACTGCTTTATTGACTATGTCAAAACCTTTGACTGTGTAGATAACAACAAACTGTGGAAAATTCTTCAAGAGATGGGAATACCAGACCACCTGACCTGCTTCCTGAGAAATCTGTATGCAGGTTAAGAAGCAACAGTTAGAACTAGACATGGAACAGTAGCCTGGTTCCAAATATGGAAAGGAGTATGTCAAGGCTGTATATTGTCACCCTGCTTATTTAATTTATATGCAGAGTACATCATAAGAAATGCCAGGGTGGCAAGGCACAAACTGGAATCAAGATTGCTGGGAGAAATATCAATAACCTCAGTTACATAGATGACACTACCTTTATGGCAGAAAGTGAAGAAGATTAAAGAGCCTCTTGAGGAAAGTGAAAGAGGAGAGTGAAATAGTTGGCTTAAAATTCAACTTTCAGAAAACTAAGATCATGCCATCTGGTCCCATCACTTCATGGCAAATAGATGGGAAACTATGGAAACAGTGAGAGACTTTATTTTCTTGGGCTCTAAAATCACTGAAGATGGTGACTGCAGCCATGAAATTAAAAGATGCTTGCTCCTTGGAAGAAAAGCTATTACCATCCTGGACAGCATATTAAAAAGCAGAGACATTACTTTGCCGACAAAGGTCCTTGTAGTCAAAACTATGGTTTTTCCAGTAGTCGTGTATGGATATGAAAGTTGGACTATAAAGAAAGCTGAGCACCAAAGAACTGATGCTTTTGAACTGTGGTCTTGGGGAAGACTGTTGAGAGTCCCTTGAACTGCAAGGAGATCAAACCGGTCAATCCTAAAGGAAATCAGTCCTGAATATTCATTGGAAGGACTGATGCTGAAGCTGAAATTCCAGTACTTTGGCCACCTGATGCAAAGAACTGACTCATTGGAAAAGACCCTGATGCTGGGAAAGATTGAATTCAGAAGAAGAAGGGGATGACAGAGGATGAGATGGTTTTTGGCATCACCGACTCAATGGACATGTGTTTGAGCCAGCTCTGGGAGTTGGTAAAGGAAAGCCAGAGAAGCCTGGTGTGCTGCACTCCACGGGGTCGCAAAGAGTTGGACACGACTGAGTGACTGAACTGAACTGAAATAATATAGACAATGAGAAATAATGTTGAAGAGTCACGTGAACCCCCAATGTTCATCGCAGCACTGCTTACAATAGCCAGGACATGGAAGCAACCTAGATGTCCATTGTTAGATGAATGGATAAGATAGCTGTGGTACATATACACGATGGAATATTACTCAGCTATTAAGAAGAATGCATTTGAATCAGTTCTAATGAGGTGGATGAAACTGGAGCCTATTATACAGAGCGAATTAAGTCAGAAAGAAAAACACCAATACAGTATATTAATGCATATATATGGAATTTAGAAAGATGGTAGCGATGACCCTATATGAGAGACAGCAAAAGAGACACAGATGTGAAGAACAGACTTTTGGACTATACGAGAGAAGGTGAGGGTGGGATGATTCGAGAGAATAGCATTGAAACATATATTACCATATGTGAAATAGATTGCCAGTCCAGGTTTGATGCATGAGACAGGGCACTCAGGGCTGGTGCACTGGAACAACCCTGAGGGATGGGATGGGGAAGGAGGTGGGAGGGGGGTTCAGGATGGGGAACACACGTACACCCATGGCTGATTCATGTGAATGTAGGACAAAACTGCCACAATATTGTAATTAGCTTCCAATTAAAATAAATAAAAAATAAAAAACAAAACATCAAAAAAAAAAAAAAGAAATAATATGTGATAGTGACCAATGAAACTATTACTTAGTGGCTGTTAGGTATGGAATTTAAGAGTACTTTTGACTCTCCCTGCCTCACCCCCCTTTAGCTGCTCCATTTTTATAATGGCACATAGACCACACTGCATTTTTCTTTGAGAAGCAGAAGTAATACCATGATTTATATTGATACCTGTACAATGAGAATTTAAGTCAGTGTTTTACCCTGTCTGCAATATCTGCATTGTATATGTTAGTTTCAGTTTCAGTAAAAATTTTCCAGACTGTTAAAGGAACATCAGAAAATGTGAGGGCATGGGTAGATATCGTGTGTATGGAGGGGAGGGTGTGGAGGGTAGTGAAAGGGCTTCCGGTGACCCTAAAGTCGCACAGCAGAAAGGACTACTTGGCTGCCCATGAGAGTCTAGCTGGCACTGTGAAAGGGGACAGCAGACAGATAAAGTGGCTCTTACTTGAGGCACTTGTACCTAAGCCTCCAAATGGCACCCACAGCATCCTTTCCATACAGCAGGCTCCCTTGACATTAGAGGAAATATCACCGATACCAGCCCGCCATATGGGCTTCTCCAGGCAGCGCATCTGCTGTGTGCTCTGGTGGCACGTGGCAGAGACGAGAAAGGTTTAACATTTTTCATTAGTGTATGCCATAGACAGTTGAACTCCATTATAATGTCTGCAGGAAGAATCTGATCCATTCCATTATCACAGTGACAAAGAGAAAGGATGGCTTGTGATTTCAGAAAGGTCACAGTGAACCAGTGTTCAGCTGTAAGCACTCAAGGTATGATGATAATAATGGGAGAAAGGGTTTAAAAGATAAAGTTTGCAGTCAGACAAAAATTAACATTTAAAAAGAAACTCTTATCTATGAGATATTCCTATTCCTCTCTATTTCTGTTTCCTAGAAATTGCTGGTTGTTAGTGTATTTATATATAAATATATTCTTTCTCCTTCAAGAATTCGTATCTGCTGTCTGATAGGAAGAAATGCCTGTTGCTATGGGAGGGACTGTGATGTCACATGCAGAAGACAGTCATTTCATTGTGTTATTAAACAAAGGAAAGAAATGAATTGGGAAGGGGAAAGCTGATAGTTTATCTGCATTTCAGGCTATAGGTGGCTAATTATTATTAGTTCTGTTGGCAATCTTGGAAATAGCGTTAATTATTAGGGAATTCTTGTTATACAAACATGTTTGGGGTGTGGCATGTAACTCTACTAGAATCCACATTTTATGGTGACATGTCTAAAATAAGTGACAAAAATTAACTAGACATTTTAGAACATCTGCAGAACTGATAACAAGAATCAACTGGCTGCCTCCTCCTCCTGAAAGCTTCTCTAATTCTCTAACTAACGCAAACCTCTCTGATATTTGTTTACCTGCTAGCCATCCATTTCTTTTCTCGATATCACTTTCCTATGCGGGAGATGCTGGTTCAATCCCTGATCTGAGAAGATCCCTGGAGAAGGGAATGGCTACCAACTGCAGTATTCCTGCCTGAGAATCCTATGGATAGAGGGGCCTGGCGGGCTACAGGCCATGGAGTGTCACAAAGAGTTGGACACATTTTAGCGACTAAACAACATTATGCCAAAAGGGAAAACAAAAAAGGGAAAACTTTATATAAGTTCAATAATTATAACAAATTTCCTTCATTACATTGATTATAGGAAATAAGTATTTAGAATTACCAAGACCATTTTTTGGTTTTGTTTTTCATCTTTCTTCACTCTGTCTCCTCAGTCCCTAGCTTTTGTTGTTGTTGTTTTTCATGATGTTAACTAAGTATTCAGTGAATACTATCTGAATTGAATCTAGTGTTAGGTATTCCAGACTCTGCAGCTTTATGATGATACATTTACCTCTGTGTCTATACTGCAGTTTCTTCCCAATTAAAATCAACAAATACATGTTAGCAATCTGTCTGCTGCAATCAAATTAATTTTTACATTTAAGATTCAACCCTAAATCTAACTCAAGTATTGGCCCTTAATGTTACCAGCCTGCCTGATCAGGACAAATTTTATTCTAGTTCACCCCATGATGAAGACTAGCATGCTGGACACGGAGACTCCATGTTTTTCACTTTTTTCCCATGCACTTAAACTGGATCTTAAATTTCTTCCCATTCACTTCTATAGCCAGATAATCTAATGCTACTTTTACTAAAACAATTGCACAATTTCAAGATATTTTTTAATATTTACTGCTCTGGGCCACTATGACAATATTTGATATTGTGGACATTTCTCCTTTTTCAGTATTTTTTCCCCCAATCTCTTGGATTTTGCATGCCAGTCTCCTTTTACCTTTCTAACAGTCCTTTCATGTATTCTCTAAGAATTATTTTATTCTACTCATACTCACAATGTACACACAAGTTTAATTCTTTCCTTGGCTTTTTCATCTTCTCACTCTAGACATTTTTACCTAGGAAATGAAATTTATAGGTTGAGTACCCATGATAAGTGGCCACTAGTACGTATTCGCCTAAATATGAAAATCCTTAAACCAATGTCTTAAGCTCGGAACTCTTAACTAAACTGACTTTGTATTAACCGTCATTACTCAAATGTCCCATAGGTGGTTTCTATGCAATTTAACTCTAAAACAAATTAATTAATTGAGTAATGAAATGACCCTCCACATATACAAAACTTGCTTGCCTTAAGAACTTCCTGTTTCAGTCCATGGTCAAATTATGCGAAGATTATCAACATCCAAATAATTTCAGAACCTGTGGATTGTGCTTCAGAAATATTTCTGAAATCCTTCCCTCCTTTCTTGATTCTTATAGCAATACTTCAATTTAGACTCTCATCATCATCATGCTGCTTGGTTTTCTAACTGGAATTCTTATCTCTAGCCTCTCCTCTCAATCATCAACATCTCTTCACACAATTGTAAGTTTCTACTTTCTCAAACAGATACAGTCATTTTATCCATTCTTCACAAATCACCTGAAGCTTGACCAAACTGAGCAATTTAGCAATATGTGTTAAAAGCCTTAAAATTTGTTTTAGCAATTATACTTTTAGAAATATTCCATTAGGAAAAAGCAAACAAGTTAACAATTTCGTACATAGGAAAATATAACCAAAATTATTATTAAAAGATATCAAAAATTACTCTCAAATAATGCTGTTAAATAATGTGTGAAAAACTCCATATAATGCAATATAGTAAAAATCACTATAATATTCTTAACAATTATGTTTTTTTCCACAAATAAAATTACAAATATATCTTTAATCTAAAAAATATAATTATAGAAAATTCAGCTCTGACCAAGATGGAGAAACAGGGAACATACTTACCCTCTTACCTGAAACAACTAAAAATTTAGACAAGGGATATGAAATTATGATTCTTAAAATATTAGACATGAAAGAGCAGTGATCCAGGGGAAACAGGAAGCAAATGAAGTGAGCTCTACAACTATCCGAGCTTGCAGCCTCTATAAATTTTCCAAGCTTAGACCTAAGGTAAGTAAATCACATTGGAGTCTTGAAGTCTTCCTAAGGTAGATGATACAAAGCTGGGAGTGTGGGGAAGCCAAGAGAGGCAGATATTACAGCATAAGGCACTGCACAGAAGAACAATTTGGAGTTCTGCAGAGGATCCTTATCATGTTTCAGCTGAATACTGAACACCTCTTACATATAAAGGAAGTAATGAAGATTGAGGAAAGAGATACACAAAAATAATTTAGCAAATAATGCTCATAAATTTCAAAGGACTGGAAATAGTTCCTATCACAACTAGCCGAATAGGAAAACCTCATAATCCATGGGACAATAGTGGTGTAAGAGAAGTTATTGGGATCAATAGTGGAGAGAAAATAAAATCTAGAAACTTAAAAGTGAAGCTTGAAGAATCAATTGAATTGTTTAAAACCAGTGATAAAGAGGCTTCCCTGGTGACTCAGTAGGTGAAGAGTTTGCCTGCAATGCTGGAGACTTGTCTTCAGTCCTTGGGTTGGAAAGATCCCCTGGAGAAAGATATTGTTACCCACTCCAGTGCTCTTGCCTGGAGAATTCCATGGACAGAGGAGCCCGGTGGGCTATAGTTCACACAGTCACAAAGAGACGGACGTGACTGAATTACTAACATTTTCATTTTCAGTGATAAAGAGAAAATCTTAAAAGCAGCCAGAAGAAATGGCACATTGTATACAAATAAATAAATAAGAAAACAAAGTCAGCAAACTTCTCTTTGGAAGCAACTGGAGTCAAAAAAACAGGAGAGCCAACACTTCAAGAGTACTGAATGAAAAACTGTTAGCTTAGAATTCTAATACTAACTAAAAATGGTAGTGAAAGAGAGGCAATTTCAGACATACAAATGTTAGAGAATTCATCATCAGCAGACCTGCAATTCAAAAAATATTAAAGAAATTCCCTCCTTCAGACAGAGAAAATAGTACTAGGAAGAAATCTGGGTATATCAAAAATAATAGAGTACTGTGGCTGATTCATGTTCAGGTACGGCAGAAACCAGCACAATATTGTAAAGCAATTATCTTCCAAAAAGATTGACTATCTAAAACAAAATTTTAAAATGCATTGTGTAAGCTATAATTTAAGTAGAAATAAAATGTTTAACAATAAGAATCCAAAGACTGGAAAAGGAGAAATTGATATATACTGTTTTAAGTTTCTTAAACTATATATGTGAAGAGGTAAGAGGTCAAATTGCCAACATCCACTGGATCACAAAAAAAGCAAGGGAATTCCAAAATACATATACTTCTGCTTCATTGACTACACTAAAGTCTTTGACCATGTGGATCACAACAAACTGGAAAATTCTTAGAGATGGGAATACCAGACCAGATTACCTGTTTCCTGAGAAACTTATATGCAGGACAAATAGCCACAGTTAGGACTGGACATGAAAAAATGGGCTGGTTCAAAATTGGGAAAGGAGTATGTCAAGGTTGTATATTGTCATACTGCTTATTTAACTTATATGCAGAGTGCATCATTCAAAATGCCCGGCTGGATGAAGCACAAGCTGGAATCAAGATTGCTGGGAGAAATATCAATAACCTTAGATAACCTTTAAGGCTGAAAGTGAAAAGGAACTGAGGAGCCTCTTGATGAAAGTGTAAGATGAGAATGAAAAACCTGGCTTAAAACTCAACATTCAATAAACGAAGAACATGGCATCCAGTTCCATCCCTTCATGGAAAATAGATGGAGAAAAAGTGGAAACAGTGACAGACTTTATTTGCTTGGGCTCCAAAATTAATGTGAATGGTGAACAGCCATGAAATTGAAAGACACTTTTTCCTTGGAAGAAAAGCTATGACCAATCTAGACAGCATATTAAAAAGCAGAGTACTGCTTTTTAATCACTTTGCTGATAAAAGTCCATCTAGTCAAAGCTATGGTTTTTCCAGTGGTCATGCATGGATGTGAGATTTGGACCATAAAGAAGGTTGGGCACCAAAGAATTGATGCTTTCAAACTGTGGTGATGGAGAAGATTCTTGGGACTCCTTTGGACAGCAAAGAGATCAAATCAGTCATCCTAAAGGAAATCAAACTTGAATATTTATTGGAAGAACTGATGCTGAAGCTGAAGCTCCAATACTTTGGCCACCTGACGGAAACAGCCAACTCACTGGAAATAACCCTGATCCTGGGAAAGACTGAGGGCCAGGGGAGATGGGGACAACAGAGGATGAGATGGTTAGATGGCATCACTGACTAAATGGACATGAGTTTGAGCAATCTTTGGGAAATAGTGAAAGACAGGGAATGCTGGCATGCTGCAGTCCATGGGATTGCAAAGAGTCGGGCATGACTTAGCGACTGAACAACAGCAACAACATTACTTGAATAAGATAGATTGTGATGAGTTAAAAATATGCACTATAAACCCTGGACAACTACAAACATTTACAGTGTATGAGCTAGCAAAAGATATAGCATGGAATTCTGAAATTTCTCAATCCAAAAGAAGGCAGAAAAAAGAAGCAAAGAAGAAATAGCCTACAACAAATGTGTGTGGCAAGAATACTGTCTTAAAAAGCAACTATATCAGTAATAGGGTTTCCCTGGTGGCTCAATGATAAAGGAACTGCCAGCAATGCAGGAGATATGGGTTTGATTCCTGGGTCAGGAAGATCCCCTGGAGAAGGAAATGGCAATTTCCAGCAATCTTGCCTTGGAAATCCTAAGGACAGAGGAGCTTGGTGGGCTACAGTCCATGGGGTTGCAAAAGAGTCAGACACAAACTAGCAACTAAACAACAACAACAATATCAGTAATAACATTAAATATAAATGGCTTAAACATCTAAATTAAATGGCTCAGATTGTGATGACAAATTATAGATTCAATTCCCCAATACCTAGAATAGAAGTAGATGTATCATGATAGAAATAACTAAAGGGAATCTGGAGAGGCTATATTAACATTTTATATTTTATTTACACTTTATAAGTGTATAGTTTATAAAAATTTATGTTTATTTTAAATAAAAATAAAAGGCTTGCCTCACTGACATTATGCTCTGCTGGTCTAGAGGTCCTAGTACCAAAGGGAAGAATGCTTGTATGAGTTCACATAACAAAGCTTCTGTTGAACTGAAAGCTGTAACTGCTGGCTGGTTGTTTTGGGCTCCTCCTTCTTCTAAATCAATAGGCAAAGAAATGTGTTACTATACTGGCTGGAGCACTACATTCTGATAAATGGAGAAAATTGGGTTGCCACTACAAAATACATGTAAGGAAGAGTGTGTCTGGAACATAGAAGATTCCTTAGAGTGTCTTTTAATGCTATGATATCCTAGTATTAAAGGCATTGGACAACTATGATAATTAAGTTAAAGCAGGGTTTCTAATGACTCAGATCCTTCAGGAATGAAGGTTTAAGATATGCATCAGTAACAAGTTGACAAGAAGTGGACTATGATGGTTAGATTTATGTATCAACTTGGCTAAGCTTTAGTCCTCAGCTAATCAATCAAAAACTAGACTAGGTATATTGTGACATTATCCTGTAGGTATGATTCACATTTGTAATCAATTGACTTTAAAGGAGGTTAACTTAGGAAACCTGGATGAGCCTTATGTGCAGAAATGAAGTTTCTCTAAAGAAGAAATTCCATCTGTGACATACAGCTTCAGTTCAGGCTCAAGAGTTCAAAGCTACCCTTTCTAATGACCTATCATATGGATTTTGAACTTGCCTATCCAGGCTCATATTTGCATAATCCAAATTCTTGTAATGAATATTTTAATATATATATCCTACTGGTGATATCCTAGATCTTATATATCATATCCTATATCCTATATTTCATATATCCTATATCCTTCTGTTCCTCTGGTTGAATCCTATCATTTACTGATAATGATAGGTACTAAAATTTTAATGTTGATTTTCTCTGGATGATTCGATTTTCAGTAGTTTGTTTGATGCTCATTTTGAATAAACATTACAAAATAAATGTGTCTTTTTAAAATGAAGAAATTAATATTATGCTTTGTTTTTTGAAATTTTCTATGTCAATGTCCTCTATTTTTTTTTTTTAACTGTGTATGGTGTGTGCTATTGTTGCTCTTTTAACTGTGCATTGCAATTATTTGTGCCTATTTTTTTCTCTTCTACTATTTTGTTTGCTCTCTTGCAATGCTAACATAAATATGGACAAGTTAGATAATATTTTATTGAATTGAAATTTTGCTAACAATTTACTGCACATGGCCCGCATTCTGAGACCTGAGCTATTATCAGAAGATGGCCATGCATATCTTGCAGCCAGAGATATCATTCATTTCCTGAGTACTATTTTTGTTTATGGGTTCTTAGAGTGCATGAGGTGCTATCTGGTCTATTTCATGCATGTTCCTTAAAGAGAAAACATTTTCCCCATAGCAGACAAGTTGCTAAGGAAAGTCTTGAGAAATTAAGTAAGAGGGAGATAGGGTAAGTCATGGTTTTTTTTTTTTTTTTTTCCCACAGCCTTCTGTTCTGTTTAGTTGCTTAGCCATGTCCAACTCTTTGCGACCCCATGGACTGCAGCACACCAGGCTTCCCTGTCCTTCACCATTTCCCTGAGTTTGCTCAAACTCATTTCCATTGTCTTGGTGATGCCATCCAACCATCTCATCCTCTGTCATCCCCTTCTCCTCCGGCCTTCAACCTTTCCTAGCATCAGGGTCTTTTCCAATGAGTCGGCTCCTAGCATCAGGTTGCCAATGTATTGGATCTTTGGCTTCAGCATCAGTCCTTCTAATGAATATTCAGGGTTGATTTCCTTCCAGACTGGTTTCATCTTGCTGTTCAAGGGACTCTCAAGGGACTTTTCATAACCTAATATACATCATTTAGGGATGATCAAGGGAGATGTCCCATCTTGCTTCTGGAGTTGCTGTATGTCAGTATTTGGATATCAGGATAGTTATTATTTACTCCAACAGACATAAGCATCTAGGATTAAGGGCAACAATTAGATCAGGTATTGTAAATAATCAGCTTAATTATTATAGTGTGAGATGGGGGAAATTGACCTCATAGCAACACCTTGATGCTTAGTATATCTCAAAGCATAGCCCTTGCCTACTCATGACTAACCTTTCCAAAAGAAATGTTGTTTGTATAGTCGTTTGTAAGGCTGGTTTAAAAAACTTAACACTGATATCCACACATAGGTAGGGATCTACACATACATGCATATATGTCACATGGCATTTTCCATTATAAGCTATTGGATATAATGGTCCATCCTTTCTTTGGCTTTAATCAGTTGATCCTTTATAGCCACATAAGCTCTTCCTTTCAGCCTAAATATATTTTTGAAAAAATTAAAAAAGGGAATTAGCCTAAGTACAGTTAATTAACATTAGAATAATCTGGTGATTTTGAAAACTTAGCATTATCTGGGTCCCACAGCTAGATATGAGATGTAGACATTAGCATATGCCATTCAAACTGTAAGCTGTATGTCTTGTTTATTTGGTCCTGGTGCTAACTCAGGGTGGTCCTCAGCTTCCCCTGTCTAAGTCAAGGCCTTGAAATATGTTGCATGACAAGGAAGAATTTGTTTTCACATAGGTAGACTGGATGCTCAGTGTTCTAAACAACAGCAAAAAAAAGCCATACAAATAATAATAATATAAAATAACATGGGACTTTTCCAGGGATTTTTCAGTGGGAAAAATATCAGGGAAGCAAGGCTTTAGAACATGAATCTTAGATAGACCATACACCAAAATGTAGTAATGTACCACACGGGTACATTACTTTTAAGAAAAACATAATTGTTAAAGGAAGAGAGTTAGTAATGTGGATCAAGAAGATGTAGATAAGCATGGGTATTCATGACATGGAAAGTAAGTATATTTGAAGCACGTGAACACAGGTAACATTAAAAAAAGGAGACAGACATTGGATTTATTAAAACCAATCCTATTGGACCACACTAGATCCTAACTTTTGTATTTGTCCTCTTTCCAGCACCGTTTGTCCTCTTTCCAGCATGGAGACTTATATACTGACATGAGGCAGAGTGTACTCAAACCCTTTTACAATCCCTAAAGCCCATCTTGATGGTAGTGTCCTGTTTTTTGTTGATGAATTTCCCCTAATTCTGAGTGCCTGCTTACTTGTATTTGTTTCCCCATTTATGTGATTTTCTCACTTTCTCTTCTCAATATAAAGCTTTTGTTGTACCTGTCTCTCTTTAGCCCAGTAGTTTTTAAATCTATGTGGTGAAACATGCTGTTAGGATCTTCTCTGTATAAACAGATATAAATCTTAAAATGTCATCAGTTTTGGTTTTTTTCCTCCCACCCAATCCGTGCCTCTTATTTTACCCTGTGGTACAGTTTATGGGGCTTCCTCAATGGCTCAGCGGGTAAGGAATCTGTCTGCAGAGCAGGAGACATGGGTTTCACCCCTTGATCAGGAAGATCCCATGAAGGAGGAAAATGGAAACTTACTCTAGTATTCCTGCCTGAAAAATCCCATGGACACAGGAGCCTGGTGGGCTACAGTCTAATGGGTTGAAAGGGTTGAACACACTGAGCAACTGAACACACATCCTAAGTACAACATGAAGAAGCTGTGGCCCCTCCTCTTTACTGACACAGCTAAGTCAGATACCAGTTAAATTCTGGATTTTAATCCTGAGAAGCAAGCGGAATCAGCTTTTGAAGTGAATCCGCTTTTATCATTTGCCTAGGTTAGGAGGTGACCAACCAGGATGGTGAAATCGCTCAGCATCAAATCAAATTGGAGTAACACAAAGCATCATGTCTAGTGCTTAGTTGTTTTTTCTTTTTTTTAAAGTAAATTCCATATTTCTCCCCAAAAGTTTTTGACTTCAAGAATGAAAATAAAATAAGCATATTTGTCTCAATCCAAATACAGACACCAGAAAGACAAACTGGGACTATACAATGAAGTAGCTTGCAGGATAATACTGAAAATGTAATCATGCATAAATCATGCACAAAGTAGAAACCACAAATTCTGTATTTGGCAAGCCTTCGATTCCTTTGCATAATTCTTTCATTTTCATCTTGCTGCTTCCATTCTCTTCTCATAGAAATAGCTACATAAAACAAAGACATAAACTGTGTGCAATTAAAATGGGGAAATAGCTGAAAGGAATGTATTGATAATTATGTTAAAATCTATACCGTAAGGATTCTTGCATTGTTAGACATCTAATTTGTCATCTGTTGACATCAGCATCTTGGTTCTCCAACATTTGAAGCTTTCTTTTAGGCAACTTCTTTGAAAGTGAGCAAACTTATGTACCATTGAGTTGACAAAAGTATAACTATATCTTAAAGAAAGAGACCATTGAGAAGTCTCTGGCAGTTATATGGACCTCTATGAAGATGCAACAATCTGTGAGAGCCAGAGCTGGGGGAGAGAGCTTCCTGCGACGAAAGCAAGTGCTAGAATTGTGCTCTCAGGAGCGAAGTTGGCGGTGGTGACTGGAACAGGAAGGAAAACGTTTAGAGTCATTTCCTGTGTGCGGAGCCCTGTTTTACCTTTATAACCTTGAATGAAGGGAGTTTATTTGGGGGGGGGGGGGGGGGAGAAAGCACTGCCTTTACATATAGGGAAGGTGCTAGCTATTTACCTTGGGATAGGGACAATTATTATAGCCTCCCATATCTTTTCTCTTAATTATCATCGTCTGGTCCATGAAGCTCAGATATGCATGATTTCTTCTTTCCATCACAATCTATTAGAAGATTAAAGCTCTAAATTTCATTTCCATTGGGGCTTAAATGTTGCATTATAACTTAAAATCTTTCTCTGATGTTAAAAATATTAAGGTGAGAAGCAGTATGGTATAGTGCTAATGAGAACTCTGTAGTTCTTCCTGAATTTAATCAGTGATGGTTAAAGTTGTAATAATAATATTACTAGTTTATATGATTGCTGTCAGGATTCAATTAGATAATATGTAAAAATAAAATGTCTGCCACTAATTACCATGTATTGAAATTTTATTGGCAAAAAGAATAAAGAATAGATAAAAAGGAAAAAATAAGAAAATAAGTACAGTGATAAGATCTAGTAAGTTGAGGTATGTAGCAATGTAGAAACAATTCTGGGGCTCTTACTAAAGGCCAGAAGATATTGTGTTCAATGCTTTTAAATCCCATTATTCTTCTTTGAAGTAGGTAATAATATCTCCCTTTAAAAGATGTAAATGCTGGGGACTAGCTTATCAAACATTACACTTCTAGTGAATTTGAATTTGAATGAGACAATGGAAGCCGAATTCTTAATCTTTATATTGTTTTATTTTAAAAAAAAATAAAGTTTAAGCTGTTCTTAAATATTAATAAATAAAATCAAAATAAAGCAAATCAAAATCAAGTCATTGCTTTGTGTTGCTTACGTTGTGCTTTCCCTCCCCTCCCGCTAGTGGGATGTAATGGGAAAAACGCTTGGATGAACAACTGGGATACTGTGTTTTTATCACTAATGCATCACATTGAGGGATCTGTGTGTAACATATAAAAGTGTTTTGAAAACATGTTAAGACACTATATCGACGAAAGACATAGCAAAACAGATTTCACAGGGACTGCTGGGGATTTGCTGTGCTGATGGCATCCAATCCTAGTTACCCTGCATGAGCCGGCTGCCTGAATTTTACATTTCAAAAACTTAAGAATATGTAACTAGGATGTATATTTCAATCTTTTCAAGTATTGCATTCATTAAAAGAATACACTCTTTCCTCTCACCATTAACTACCTTCCGTCCTCACCACATTTCCTAGTCTCTTTCTTTTGTGTTCGCACCCAGCTCCGTTGTCACATTTTCTCCAGGATTGTGACACCCAGAAGAGTATGAGAAACAAAAGAGACAAAAAATCTAGTCTAAGGAGTCCTGTGTATAATTGCTGCTAAGTTCATTACAGTGGCAATGGAGAGAAATAGAGCATTCATAATTTGGTTGAGAAGGAACTTTAACGTCAAAACAGACTGCTGTGGTACAGAGCAGTGTCAAAGAGACACAGTTGGCTCTGCTCTGGAGTGACTTGTGCACCCATAACAAGCCCTCATTTATTGACAGAACTGCAGGGAGCGTGGCCAGCGCAGAACACAGCGATTCAGTCAAGGTTTGTCCCATGGAGAGAAATTTGGGTGGTGAATTAAGAACTAGATACAATTTTCTAGAATCCGTCGCCTTTTGTTTTCCTCCCAGCGTTGTGTCCCACCCTTCTCGAACTTGTGTCTCACAGTGACTTCACAATCCAAAGTTCGCCACCAGTCAATTTCAAAACCTTGCAGGAGCATCTACATCTTGCATTTGTTGTTCAGCCTGCATTGTGTCATATACGTCATTAAAGACAGCAGGGCCCCCTCAATCAATTCATGGGTGGTGGACCTCTTCTCTATATTAGCTCTTATATGTTAAGTACTGGTATATATGTATTAGCATAGGGTTAGGATTTATTAATCCTATTTTACAAACAAGAAAGCTGAGGTTCAGATAAGAAGAGACCTACTTGAAATAACTAAAATATCAGGCTTCAAAGCAACATCTAACTAACTCCAAAATGCAAGCCTTTTTATTAATCCAATGTTTTCTTGGTATAAATGTGCTCTGTAGACAAGAGACAACAATGTTTCCTTTCTCCAAACATTTTATGAAATGTGAAAAATTAATCCTATTCTGTCAGATGTTGCTCAGTTTTTGGAATTCAGCATCGACATAAGCAAAATATAAACAAAAAGGAGAAAAAGAAGAAACCAATGAAAACACAATGACCTATTTTACATCTTTCACATCTTTTAAATAGTTTGACCTTTTATATATATCTAATTACCTTTTCTCCTGGTCATTTCCACAGTAACACCTTTCTGCTGAATCACAATATTTCCAAATACATAAGTTCAGTGAATACCCATCTATTCCACATAAAACGGGTTAATATGGTTAATATAACTACTTTGCTCCTTCTTACTGATGTTCCTTCACTTTCTGCTGGCATGTTTCACTTTTTTTTCCTCTGAATTTCCTGAAATGCTGCTTCAAATCACTCCTATGACTTTAAAAATGATGCATCCTTTTGAAAATGCAATTGTTCAGCTAATTCTTCCTATAAATCAGGAACAGGTTTGAGACAAAGATGGTTTCATCAAATGAGGTTGCCTGCTTCTCCTCTTTCCCTTTCCAGAAGTCTTGTGCAATGAAGATGCAAGCTGAAGCTTGGAGACGACATCTCCATTGGCAGAGGGCCATGCAAAGTTTAGATACAGAGCATAGCACAGTTAAGTGCCTCCCTTCACTGTACCAACATTAAAAACAAAGAATAGAATTATCTTATGATCCATCAAAATTGAATATCTAAGGGAATTACCTTTAGAAAAAGCACAGAACTTTTGAAGTTTTGTAGCACTTTTATTGGAAAAGAATTTATTTTAATACTGAAATAATTTCTCTACAATCAAATGGAAAATTTCTTAAAGTGTTTATGCTAAGAGTTTTATTGTGCTAGCAAATAGTTTCTCTTTCTTGGCTTATCTCAGTAAAACAAGGTAAATCCTGCCTACCAAAATGCCTCCAAATGCAAAGTGACAAGGTCTGAGGAGCTTTCAGAAAACCAAGAAATCTGATCACTGCTGAGGGCATTTTAATATACTTATTTCAAAAATTATTTAAGTCCTGTTTTCTTATTCTGATTCTCTACTAGAATGAGAGCTCAAAGAGTATTCTGATGGTCATTTTTTCTCAATCCATATTAGCACTCAAAGAGTCTTTGCTAATAGAGCAGTATCTCAATAAATATTTATAAACCCTTCTTCTGTGCAGAGCTCTTAGCAGGATATTAGAAGGAATACATAAACATAAGAATATTTGCCTTCTAGAATTATGTGGATCAACAAGGTGTTAAGTAGGCACCTCCTTGTGGCTCTGCAGTAAAGAATCCACCTGCCAATGCATGAGATGAGAGTTTGATTCCTGGGTCGGGAAGATCCTCTGGAGAAGGAAATGGCAACCCGGTTCAGTATTCTTGTCTGGGAAATTCTTGCCATGGACAGGGGAGCCCAGCAGCCTACAGTTCATGTGGCCACAGAGTCAGATATGACTTAGCAACTAAAAAACAACAACAAATGAGCATAATAATATTTGACCTCCTTAATCATGTGGATCAACAGGTATACCTAATGCTGTTTTAAAAAACTAGAGCACTGCAATTGGTCCAGTAAAGGCATGATGTGGGAGTGCAGCCCAGGATGGATATACATTGCCTGTCTCCCAAACTGGAACCTACAGCAAAGAAACCAGCTGAGTTTGGAACAAGGATCGTTTTCAATGGTCTCATTTGGATTGCATACGAAGAATAACGTTTGCAGTGACATGTTTTAAGAACCACTGTGCTTCAGTTCTCATAGCCAAAGGGATGGAATGGTTTGCCCAAGTTCACGAGCAGGATTAGAGACCAGGTCTTCTAACGCTGAGCCCTATCTGTTTGGACTACTTTAGGGTTTCCTTTTGTTCTCTTTGCCAGTAGTACTCAAAGAAGGGGGACTTAGGCTGATGTCCAGCAAGGAGAATATTAAAAGCCTACGTTTCAGAGTCAGTCATCCTTCAACTTTGAATTTTTAACTCCAAAGTAGAACTGCTCCTAACACCTAAAGATGAAATGGGGAGCACACTCATTGTACCAGGCGTGGGAAAGGACAATGGAGAGTGTCTTGTTAAATTCTTGACATGGGCTTACTAATACTTTTCTTCTTTTTTCATTAAAGAGCTGAAACATATTTATCTGTTTTAATGGAATTGATTGTCCAGGTAAATAGAAGTGGAAGTATAGCTTGTGGGTTTGAAAAGTATCTGTTTTCTCAGAACCTAGAAAGTGATGAAAAGAAAGCATTTAGAGGAGAGAAGGGCTTCCCAGCTGGCACTAGTGGTAAAAAGCCTGCCTGCCAATGCAGGAGACTTAAGAGACAAGATTCGACCCCCTAGTCAGGAAGATCCCCTGGAGGAGAGAAACCCACTCCAATATTCTTGCCTGGAGGATCCCATGGACAGAGGAACGTGGCAGGCTACAGTCTATAGGGTCGCAAAGAGTCAGACACGACTGAAGTGACTTAGCACTTATGCACGCAGTGGAGACTGAGGTTGTGGTGAGACTGTTATTTATTCACACAACATGGATTAGGTGAATGTGTATTCTGGGGTGAGCACTTGGTGCATGTGAGTTAATGAGACAATAAGGTCTTTACCAGACTCCACTCAAAGGTGTATTAGAGTTAATAATATGAATATGGAAAGAGAAACACCTGGACTCCATAAGCAAATGAAAGAGCTATTCCAGAAATGAAGCCAATTGGGAGAACAAGGAAACTTTCTTTTTGGAAAAAAAAAAAAAAAAAGTCTTTAATTTGAAACCTGAAAAAGACTAAGTAGAGGAGCAGAGAGAACCAAAGATATAAATGTCTAGAGAAAAAAAGAACATGGTTCATTGGAGGAATAGAAAGCCCTCTAGTATGTTATCAGGTAGTCTGAGGTAAGTAGTAACAAATAATGAGGTTGGAGACACAAAAATGTGACATTATACAAAGCCAGTATATATATAAAAGTTTCTGTAAGGTTTTGGGCATGTGTTTGTTTTCTGGGTTTTTTGTTTGTTGTGTTTTTGTTTGTGTGTTTTTGTCCTTAGACTTTGGAAACCACTGACATATTTTAGAAAGATTGTGGAGAGATTTCCCTGGTTACAGTGAGGAGAACAAGACTGGAATGGGTAGTTGGAAGGTAAGGCAACCAGTTAAAGTCTTTGTAAAATTCAAGCATTGGTGATGATACCGGAGATGCACTGGTACTGAACTGGATGGTAGTCTTTGGGATGACTCAAAGTGAAAAGACTTTCAGCAGTTAGAATTGACAGGACTTGGTAACAGATTAGACGTGAGTTGTTGAGAGATAAAAGGTGATAAGGAGCATGGCGATTTCTGGTGAAAGTGGTTGGATAAAAAGCTGCAATTAAGGAACCAGAAGTCATAGCTGTACAATCAAGGAACAGAAGTAGGAGCAGGTCATGGAGAATGATAACTTGGATTTGACACCCAAACTGCCATCAGCATGCCAACTCCCCTAGACTTTCATTCACTGATTATTGGCAGAAGTCAAGATCCAAACATGAGTGAACTGCTTCTGGCGCTTTCCAGAAGAGCTGGTGATTACTGAACCTCACGTCATAGAGAGTAGCATGAAGGATAACTTTCATAAAATATTAAATTGCCAATTGAGTTTTAAAAAGTAAGTAAATAACAATTTAAAGCTTATGAGTAACAATATATTATCTGCTCCCTCCTTCATTAAAACAAAGAAAAAAGCAAATAAAAATAGTAGAAAATCTCATTTTTCCATCCGTATCAATTGTCCTTAGAAAGGAGAATAAATAGGTAGATTTGCTCTGCTTTCCTGCATATTTTTTTCTTCTTGATTGTTCTTAAAATCATGGGAATTGTTTAAACTTTGACCTTCATGGATTGCTAGCCATGCTTCCCAATGTTGAGCAAGATTCATAAAGATTCAATTTCCCATCATCCATCAAGTTATCTTACTATAACATTCTTGTATCTTTTCTGGAAGGGGCAAAAAATAAACGCCATTCCTGACTATTATCAAGGGGCAAGAGGATGGGTGGGACCAAGGATGTTGGAGCCACCTCAGAAGTACTCAACAGGAAATTGATCCCTCTAGAACGTTTGATATATAATCTCTCTCTCTTTCATATTTGTGGTTTTATAAGAAGTCTTGGGAAGTAGCTGGTAAGTGGACACATGGTCTCTCTGTTGGAGAAAAAGTGGGGCATAGACGTGAGAAATGAGGAGATGTTCTGTGGTCTCCACACAGATCAGGGGCCATAACTCTGCCCTCTTTAGAACCTTTATTCCAGGTCCTTTCTTACCAAAACCATAGTGTGACTATGACAGAGAAACAAGTCAGAAGCCAAGGTTTCATTATCCCTATGCCCCTATCCCTTAAACATGCACAATTTTATTTATTATTTAATTAATTTATTTTAATTGGAGGATAATTACTTTACAACACTGTGATGGTTTTTGCATACATCAACATGAATCGGCCACAGGCATACATGTGTCACCCCATCCTGAACCGCCTCCCACCTCCCTCCCCATCCTACCCCTCTTAGTTGCCCCAGAGCACCAGCTTTGGGTGCCCTGCTTCATGCATGGAACTCACACTGGTCATCTCTTTTACATATGGTAATATATATGTTTTAATACTATTCTTTCAAATCATTCCCACCCTCGCTGTCTCCCGCTGAGTCCACAAGTCTGTTCGTTATATCTGAAACATGCACAATTTTAATTCAGTGATATGCAGTCCCACTTACTACCCCTCAAGCTGAGTGGTGTCCAAGGTTTGTGTCTGGGAAACCATGGAGAGGAGTCTCTATTTATTAGCATCAATCTCGCTGCTACTTATTCCAGATAGTTAAAGGTTAGCTTTTGTATTTGACCTTTCATCTCCCCTCCTAAACTATGTGGCTTGATTTTATTTTTCACATATTGTCCAGGAAGGGAACTGACTATCTTTAGCAACTGGCTATCTGTCGCTCAAACACAAGGGGGATTTAACCATACTAATAAAATGTGATTGCAAGAGTATGGCGTGCATCAGCCAGAGGTAGGAGCCCCTCATGGATGACTGATGATGTCAGTCTCACACCTGTTCTTCAGAATAGGTGTCATCAAAGGAAAATTAGAGAATGCTCTTGATGAGGAAAAAACCAACTCCAGTCAGGATTGTCTTCTGAAACACTAAGGACTGTCCCCCAGTGTATTCCTCATTGGGAAGTCTGCCACCAGCCAGCAAAAGGAGAAGAGTAGAGAAGTCAATTGTTGCTGATCTTTGGGTCAGTTCAGTTCAGTTCAGTCACTCAGTCGTGTCTGACTCTTTGCGACCCCATGAATCACAGCACACCAGGCCTCCCTGCCCATCACCAACTTCTGGAGTTTACTCAAACTCATGTCCATTGAGTTGGTGATGCCATCCAGCCATCTCATCCTCTGTCAACCCCTTCTCCTCCCGCCTTCAATTTTTCCCAGCATCAGGGTCTTTTCCAATGAGTCAGTTCTTCACATAAGGTGGCCAAAGTATTGGAGTTTCAGCTTCAACATTAGTCCTTCCAATGAACACTCAGGACTGATCTTTAGAATGGACTGGTTGGATCTCCATGCAGTTCAAGGTTCTCAAGAGTCTTCTCCAAAACCACAGTCCAAAAGCATCAATTCTTCAGTGCTCAACTTTCTTCACAGTCCAACTCTCACATTCATACATGACCACTGGAAAAACCATAGCCTTGACTAGATGGACCTTTGTTGGCAACATAATGTCTCTGCTTTTTAATATGCTATCTAGGTTGGTCATAACTTTTCTTTCAAGGAGTAAGCGTCTTTTAATTTCATGGCTGCAATCACCATCTGCAGTGATTTTGGAGCCCCCCAAAATAAAGTCTGACACTGTTTCTACTGTTTCCCCATCTATTTCCTATGAAGTGATGCCATGATCTTCGTTTTCTGAATGTTGAGCTTTAAGCCACCTTTTTCACTTTCCTCTTTCACTTTCATCAAGAGGCTTTTTAGTTCTTATTCTTCTTCTTTAGTTCTTTAGGTAAATTGTAGTCTTGCCTTATTAGCTAGGAGTGAATACAGGTGATTGAGATTATATGTATTATCCCTTCTTTATCTTGTGCTCAGACCTTACTGTGGACCTATGCTGTTGTCTCTGGTGAGAATGAGGTCATTTTTGTTGGTGACTGACCTTCCCCAATTGGAACAAAGGAAAGGAAGTTCAATCACTCTAGCATTCAAAGGAGCTGGCCATAAAGTTTGTGTGTAAGGTTTTATACAAGCGTGGTGTGTGAAATATTTGGTTCAAACCTTATGGATAGCAATAGAAGCTTTATAAAGGCAGCCTATTGCATGATCTTGATTGATCCACATCATGACTAAGAGACTGAATTGTACTCAAACTGTCTCATAGCACAGATGTATCATGCTTGTCCCAAACATAGGCACAGCTCACAGGCTATTTCCCACATGATTTACATAGGGAGATAATATAGAAAACAAGTAACATTTATCACTCTAATACAAGTGGAAGAAAAAAAAACAATGAACCAAATACACAAAAATCAAATCAAAATCTGCCTAACACTACAACTCTGTTTTCTGTTGTGTGATTAAATTACTTCACGTACATTGTACAGTTAGCTTTGCCACAGTAGCAGGATTCATGTTTAAAATAATGGCAGTATTTAAGGACAAAAAATACACACTGATTATCGCATTCCCCTTCATAAAGGTTACTTACTGAGTGGAGCAGCACGTGGACCCATAGACCCATTTTATGTGGCAAACCTTAATTATTCTACTTCCTCAAAGATACTGCTAGTATTTAAAGCGTATTATTTTAGAATAAAGGTTTCACTTTGCCTAAGCATTAAGACTTAAAAAAAACATTTAACTTTGACATTTCATTTATAGGCATTTTAATTATCTGGATGGTTTCCTTTAAATGCTAGATGTAGGCAGAAGAAAATTTGTACTTATATAGAAGAAAGTGCTTCTAGGACTCCCTAATTTTCATGTGTTATGAATTTTAATGCCTTATGCAGGTCAGGTTTTCATAGCCATGAAGAGGGAATACATTGACCTTAAACCATTTTACAGTTGTAACAGTATTTTTAGTCTCTGTTTGTTATGGGCAGATAGGAAATATATTTTGTTTATGTTTTCTTTTTCAAAAGTTCTTACAGCAGAAGTAAGAGAGCCCCAGGCATCTAAGAAAGGTCTCGTTTTTTTTTGCTATTTCCTTTTCACTTAAAAAAAAACCAAAACACTTTTTTTAGACAATAAGGTAACAATAAAGCAGACTGTATCTGCATGGCCTAAAATAGTGAGGCACTGCCTTGCAGGTGAAGGTGGCAGAAGCCCCTCCCTGCAGACAGGATCATCCATCTACTATAGTGCAGAGCAGATAAAATTGGCTATCAGAGCCCTCCCTTCTTCCACCGTCTGTCCCCCACCCCTGACAAGACCCTTTTACCCAGGTATCCAGAGTTCCAATAGCAACTCGGTACTCTGATGTTTTCCTAGCTTCCCTTCATCTCTCACTGTGCCAATACTAGCTATGTATTTCTTAAATCTTCTTCTCTCATATCAAAACTTGCCCAGCCTCTCTAATATCTCTATTCAGGGTCTTGATTGGCAATGCAATCAACAGATTTAGGACAAGTCATTAGGAATACATGCTATCTCAACTACTCTGTGGATTATTGCATATAAATACAATGAATGTGTGCGTAGATAAGTCGATGAAAAAGAAGATGCCAAAACATCATTTGTCATTGTTTCCAGACAATATATGCCCTTCAAGTTTTAGCTACCTGGAGGCACAATATTTAGGCTATAATAAATGAATCACCAATGGTGTATTTTGCAGCTCTTAGCAAGTAGATGTGGGGTAACATCTATGAAGATAAATATTCTTAAAAGCATGGCTACAGCATGTTGACGTGAAGGCAGTTTGGTTACTTAGACAATGAAAACCACACTTGTGATTTTGCAAAACTTAAATAATGAGAAACTCTTCTTTTTTTTTGATATTGATAACCAATATGCTTTCTTTTCTAAACTCCCAGAGTACAAATATCCTCTGCCATCAATTTAATTCCTGATGAACGACTGAGATTTATTGCTCTCTGCTAGTTTATGCTGGAGAAGGCAATGGCACCCCACTCCAGTACTTTTGCCTGGAAAATCTCATGGACGGAGAAGCCTAGTAGGCTGCAGTCCATGTGGTCCCTAAAAGTCGGATATGACTGAGCATCCTCACTTTCACTTTTCACATTCATGCATTGGAGAAGGAAATGGCAACCCACTCCAGTGTTCTTGCCTGGAATCCCAGGGATAGGGGAGCCTGGTGGGCTGCCGTCTATGGGGTCACACAGAGTCGGACACGACGGAAGTGACTTAGCAGCTTAGCAGCAGCAGCTAGTTTATGCATGGAAATACTGTCTCTTCCACATGGTGTCTGAAATAGCATCTTTTGAATTCCTCACATGTCAAGCACAGACTAAGCACATGACAAAACATTAATATGGACTCATTATAAATACTCTGGAAGTTCTCTTGTGTTTTAAAGTTCCTGAGTGTTAGGTAAACACTGCCAACAGCCTAACATGGTCCTGTAATAGCACATTTGCGTGATCCCTGGGAATCAATTTAAGGAAACTCTTCTACATCTTAAAATAAAATGGTGCCAGTTTCTTTCATGATGTAGTTAAGCCATAACCTTCAAACTTAAATGAAATGGAATATTTTCAAGGTCAGCAAAGTCTAGGAAGGCTCTGTCCCCTACTTCCTGAACTCCCTCCCTGGACCTGGAATGGCCATCTGTTGCTCTGGCAGATTTACAGTTCATTCACACTGTGAATGATAGGAGGAGGAAGTGAGCAGAGCTAATCAGAGCTAAGTAGTTAACGAGCAGAGGGCTAACGAGCTGGTGAGTTAACGAGCTAAGCAGAGAGCTAATGAGCTGCTGTTTCCCACTACATGCAGCAAATATATCTTTCAGGTGATTGTTTACCTTTAGCATTCTTAGCAGATGTCCACAATGACAGAGCTAAGCTTTGACCGCTCCCTGAACATCTCAATCTAAAAAGAATTCAGTGATATCTTCAGTCTTAAGTGTATGAGCCACTGTTGTGACCTTGACGCGAAGTAACTTAATTTTGTTAACTTAGGCTAGTGGCCACTCCAACAGGTTATTTTCATAAATATTATAGTTACTTGCATAAAACTAGTAAAGATTACCTACTGGGCACCTATTTTGTACAAATTAACAGATAAAGTACTAATGATGTGGGAGAAAAACAAAATTTAAAAACTAGTGTCAGTCCCTCAAGAACTGGCAATATAATTGGGAGATCAGTAGGATAGTTAAAGAAATAGAGAAAATAAGTATTAGGAGTCAGTAATGACTGTCATTAGGAATTTAGAGAGTGAGGATACCATTGTGTAGTGGAGTACAGAATAGGTCTGCATGGTCAGAGAGTTTGTGCTTTATTCATCTCAAGTGTCGGCCTGGAGACTTGACTTGAATGATATATTCTAGAGTCAGGTGGCCTGAGTCAAAATTAATCAGCTATGCCACACTTACTCCAAGTCCAAGGGTGCCTCAGTTAGATGTGAAGTACTCCTTGCTCCCCTACAGCTGAGTCCAGTGTGCAGAGTTACTGGAAGATCTGGAGCTCACAGGAACCCATGGGACAGTTGACCAACTTAGGTAGGGTTGAGCCATCCTACTATGAGTATGAAAAGACATCAAATTGCACTAGAAAATCAGTTAATCTAAGCCATTACCCTACAGATAACTCTGCTCTGTAAGTTTCTCCCCTACTCCTGAGATCAGTGGACTATCTCAAATATAAAATAACAAGAGTCAGTTACTAATGCAAACTGGCAATGCAGAAAAAGAATCACAAGATGCTATTCATCTATGTAATTAATGAATAATAAGCTATTACTTTTAGATGTAACAGTTATTGATTATTGTAAGAGACTCCTAAATAGTTTTTCCATTTTCTCATTTTTCTTATTCATTCATTTAAAAAGAAGAGTGTTAATTGAGCTTATCCTGTAGCAATGATTGTTCTTGGCACCAAAAATAGAATAATGACCATGGAAGCAGCTGCCATCATGGAGCTAACCTTAACTGGGAGTGGCAGGAAACAACAAACCCCACAAAGGAAACTGTTTCTTTTAGTAAGTGCTAGGCCAAAAAACAAAGAAGAATGAGAGGAAAGCAGATGAAATTGGGTAGAGGGCAAGTTTTCATAGAAAGACGAATCAGAGAAGATCTCACTAAGCGGGTGACAACTGAGCAAAGACCTGAGTGGGGGAAAAAAAGAAGATTTCAAACAATCTCAGTGAAAATGGTTCCAGGTAAAGCTATCCAGTGTAAAATTTTAGAAAGGGTAAAGACATAGGTTTGAACTGTTTACTGACAGCAAGAAGACCAGGATGAGTGAGTCTTCGTGAGTGAGGAATAGAGAACGAGTGAGCAGAACTCACATGGAAGGTCACTGAGGTCAAAGAGAGCAGAGTGCATTCCACCCAAAGTGCGGTGGTCAGTTATGGAAGGATTTTACATAGAGGAGGGGCATTCAACAATTTTCATTTTAGGACATTTATTTAAGGTGATCTGTGTATCAGTTCAGTTCATTTCAGTCACTCAGTCGTGTCTGACTCTTAGCGACCCCATGAAGTGCAGCATGCCAAGCCTGCCTGTCCATCACCAACTCCTGGAGTTCACTCAAATGTCCATCAAATAGGTGATGACATCCAGCCATCTCATCCTCTGTTGTCCCCTTCTCCTTCTGCCCCCAATCCCTCCCAGCATAAGAGTTTTTTCCAATGAGTCAACTCTTCGCATGAGGTGGCCAAAGTATTGGAGTTTCAGCTTCAGCATCAGTCCTTCCAATGAACACCCAGGATTGATCTCCTTTAGAATGGACTGGTTGGATCTATTCGAAGTCCAAGTGTCTCTCAAGAGTCTTCTCCAACACCAAAGTTCAAAAGCATCAGTTCTTCGGTGCTCAGTTTTCTTCACAGTCCAACTCTCACATCCATACATGACCACTGGAAAAACCATAGCCTTGACTAGATGGACCTTTGTTGGCACAGTAATGTCTCTGCTTTTCAATATGCTTCTAGGTTGGTCATAACTTTCCTTCCAAGGAGTAAGTGTCTTTTAATTTCATGGCTGCAATCACCATCTGCAGTGATTTTGGAGCCCAAAAAAATAAAGTCTGACACTGTTTCCCCATCTATTTCTCATGAAGTGATGGGACTAGATGCTGTGATCTTAGTTTTCTGAATGTTGAGCTTTAAGCCAACTTTTTCACTCCCTCTTTCAATTTCATCAAGAGCCTCTTTAGTTCTTCTTCACTTTCTGCCATAAGGGTGGTGTCATCTGCATATCTGAGGTTATTGATATTTCTCCCGCCAATCTTGATTCCAGCTTGTGCTTTATCCAGCCCAGCGTTTCTCATGATGTACTCTGAATATAAGTTAAATAAGCAGGGTGACAATATACAGCCTTGATGTACTCTTTTCCTATTTGGAACCAGTCTGTTGTTCCACGTCCAGTTATAACTATTGCTTCCTGACCTGCCTACAGATTTTTCAAGAGGCAGGTCAGGTGGTCTGGTATTCCCATCTCTTGAAGAATTTTCCACAGTTTATTGTGATCCACACAGTCAAAGGCTTTGGCATAGTCAATAAAACAGAAATAGATTTTTTCTGGAACTCTCTTGCTTTTACCATGATCCAGTGGATGTTGGCAATTTGATCTCTGGTTCCTCTGCCTTTCCTAAAACCAGCTTGAACATCTGGAAGTTCACAGTTCATGTATTGCTGAAGCCTGGCTTGGAGAATTTTGAGCATTACTTTACTAGCATGTGAGATGAGTGCAATTGTGCGGTAGTTTGAGCATTCTTTGGCATTGCCTTTATTTGGGATTGGAATGAAAACTGACCTTTTCCAGTCCTGTGGCCACTGCTGAGTTTTCCAAATTTGCTGGCATATTGAGTCATGCACTTTCACAGCATTATCTTCCAGGATTTGAAATAACTCAACTGGAATTCCATCACCTCCACTAGCTTTGTTCGTAGTGATGCTTTCTAAGGCCCACTTGACTTCCCATTCCAGGATGTCTGGCTCTACGTGAGTGATCACACCATCTTGATTATCTTGGTCATGAAGATCTTTTTTGTACAATTCTGTGTATTCTTGCCATCTCTTCTTAATATCTTCTGCTTCAGTTAGGTCCATACCATTTCTGTCCTTTATGGAACATATGCATGAAATGTTCCCTTGGTATCTCTAATTTTCTTGAAGAGATCTCTAGTCTTTCACATTCTGTTGTTTTCCTCTATTTCTTTGCATTGATCACTGAGGAAGGCTTTATTCTCTTTCCTTGCTATTCTTTGGAACTCTGCATTCAGATGCTTATATCTTTTCTTTTCTTCTTTGCTTTTAGCTTCTCTTCTTTTCACAGCTATTTGTAAGGCCTTCTCAGACAGCCGTTTTGCTTTTTTGCATTTCTTTTCCATGGGGATTGTCTTGATCCTTGTCTCCTGTACAGTGTCATGAACCTCTGTCCATAGTTCCTCAGGTACTCTGTCTATCAGATCTAGTCCCTTAAATCTATTTCTCACTTCCACTGTATAATCATAAGGGATTTGATTTAGGTCATCCCTGAATGGTCTAGTCGTTTTCCCTACTTTCTTCAATTTAAGTCTGAATTTGGCAATAAGGAGTTCATGATCTGAGCCACAGTCAGCTCCCAGTCTTGTTTTTGCTGACTTTATAGAGCTTCTCCATCTTTGGCTGCAAGAATATAATCAATCTGATTTTGGTGTTGACCATCTGGTGATGTCCATGTGTAGAGTCTTCTCTTGTGTTGTTGGCAGAGGGTGTTTCTTATGACCAGTGCATTTTCTTGGAAAAACTCTATTAGCCTTTGCCCCACTTCATTCCATACTCCAAGGCCAAATTTGCCGATCTGTGTATAAAGTGGGTTAAAACCTAAAGATTTCTAAGATGAAAGAGCATGGGGAAGAGTAGATCTTTTGGATGGATATGGGGGATGGGTTTTTAGAGGTTTTTTAAGATGTGTTAATTGAAAAGAAAAGATGCTGTATATCGCATGAGCTACTGGGGTGAAGATGCCGAGTCAAGGAGTTAAGAGAAGGTGAGAGTCAGAAAGAACTTTGTTCAAAATCAGATTCTGGAGCAGCTGGGTTGTAAATGACAAAATCGAAGGTGTAAACATAGGAATGCAAGGCTAGCAAGTGGTAGTAGGAAATGAAGAAGTAGTTGATAGGAATGTATCCAAGAAAGATATTGAATTGCCAAGGATGATGGCAAAGACAAGGAGACAGATTGACTGATTAAAAGGTGAGAGAGAGTGCTAAACTGTAAGATCTGTAGAAGAAACTAATAAGACAGAGTTGTAAACTGTGATAGTCTGTACTTCAAAAGTTGTAAATTGTGATAGCGGAGAAAAGAAGAGAAGTGAAAGGCAAATGAGAAAAGGAAAGATACATCCATCTGAATGCAGAGTTCCAGAAAATAGCAAGGAAATATAAGAAAGCCTCCCTAAGTGATCAACACAAAGAAATAGAGGAAAACAATAAAATGGGAAAGACTTGAGATCTCCTCAAGAAACTTAAAGATAATAAGGGAATATTTCATGCAAAGATGGGCACAATAAAAAACAGAAACAGTATGGAAATAACAGATGCAGAAGATTTAAGAAGAGGTGGCAGTAATAATACACAGAAGAGCTATGCAAAAAAAATCTTAATGATCCAGATAACCATGATCACCCATCACTCACCTAGAGCCAGACACTGTGGAATGCAAAGTCAAGTGGACCTCAGGAAGCATCACTACTAACAAAGCTCATGAAGGTTATGGAATTCCACCTGAGCAATTTCAAAGCCTAAATGATGATGCTATTAAAGTGCAGCACTCAATATGCCAGCAAATTTGGAAAACTCAGTAGTGGCCACAGGACTGGAAAGGGTCAGTTTTCATCCCAATCCCAAAGAAAGGCAATGCCAAATAAGTTCAAACTACCACACAATTGCACTCATCTCACATACTAGCAAAGTAATGCTCAAAATTCTCTAAGTGAGGCTTCAAAAGTGTGTAAACAGCTTCCAGATGTTCAAGCTGGATTTAGAAAAGGCAGAGGAACCAGAGATCAAATTGCCAACATTCGTTGAAGCACAGAAAAAGCAAGATAACTCCAGAAAAACATCTACTACTGCTTGATTTACTGTGCTAAAGCCTTTGACTATGTGGATCACAACAAACTGTGGAACATTCTTAAAGAGACAGGAATACCAGACCACCTTACCTGCCTCTTCTGAAACCTATAGGTAGGTCAAGAGGCAACAGTTAGAAATGGACATGGAACAACAGACTGGTTCCAAATTGGGAAAGGAGTACTTCAAGGCTGTATATTTTCACCCTACTTATTTAATTTATATGCAGAGTGCATCATGTGAAATGCCAGGCTGGACAAAGCACAAGCTGGAATCAAGATTGCCAGGAGAAATATCAATAACCTCAGTTATGCAGATAACATCACCCTTATGGCCCAAAGTGAGGAAGAACTAAAGAGCCTCTTGATGAAGGTGAAAGAGGACAGTGAAAAAGCTGGCTTAAAACTAAACATTCAAAAAGCAAAGATCATGGCATCTGGTCCCATCACTTCATAGCAAATAGATGGGGAAACAATGAAAACAGAGACAGTCTTTATTTTCTTGAGTTCCAAAGTCACTGCAGATGGTGACTGTAGCCACAAAATTAAAAGATGCTTACTACTTGGCAGAAAAAATATGACCAATCTAGACAGCATATTAAAAAACAGAGACATTACTTTGCCAAAAAAGATCCATCTAGTCAAAGCTTTTGTTTCTAGTAGTCATGTACAGAAGTGAGAGTTGGATCATAAAGAAGGCTGAGCACCAAAGAATTGATGCTTTTGAACTGGTGTTTTGAACTGGTGGTGTTGGAGAAGACCTTGGACTGCAAGGAGATCACACCAGTCAATCCTAAAGGGAACAAGTCCTGAATATTCATTGAAAGGACTGTTGCTGAAACTGAACTTCCAGTACTTTGGCCAACTGATGCAAAGAGCTGACTCATTGGAAAAGACCCTGACACTGGGACAACTTTAAGGCAGGAGGAGAGGGGGACAACTGAGGGTGAAATTGTTGACTGGCATCACCGACTCAATGGACATGAGTTTGAACAAGCTCTTGAGATGCTAAAAGACAGGGATGCCCGTGTGCTGCAGTCCATCAGGTCTCAAAGAGTCCAGCACGACTGTGAGGGAACAAATTCTTCAAAAGAATTCAGGATTGTGATACTAGTGTAGAAAACAAAAATGATATGAATCTGTTAATGAGGAGAAAAAAAGACACCAGACATATATGAAGTGTGAGAAAGAAAGAAATAAAGCATAAAACCACTACTTCAGATTCCAACAGTATTAGCAATAGTCTCAGAATACAGTCAAATTTACTCAGGTCAAAAAAAGTATGAAGTGTACTCTATAGGAAATTTTGCCAAAGATACTAATAACACTGAGTACTATTCATTAAGGACTCTGTGCTGTGCTGTGCTTTTCTTAGTTGCTCAGTCATGTCTAACTCTTTGCAACCCCATGGACTGTAGCCCACCAGGCTCCTCTGTCCTTGGGGATTCTCTGGGCAAGAATACTAGAGGGGGTTGCCATGCCATCCTCCAGGGGATCTTCCCAAGCCAGGGACTGAACACAGGTCTCCCACACTGCAGGCAGATTCTTTACTGACTGAGCCACCAGGGAAGCCTTAAGCACTCTACAAGGAGAGTTTTTATAATTTTATTTTGTTGTTGTTCCAAATGTTTTATATTTATTCACAATTTGAATTCTCACAGCAACTATATTACTATGTATGTTTATTTTTTTCTTTCTCATAGATATGGAAATTGAGGCTCAGAGAAGTTAAGTAAACTGCAACCAGGCAAAATCCAATATCAGGCAGTATGAATTGTCCAAAGAGTATATTAGAATGTACCTTAGATCATATGGGTCAGAAAGAAATGGAACTTAGAGAAAAGTGTTAATGGTAAAGAATTCAAAAGATCAAACAAACTGGGAGTCTGTGTGATGGTGGTGGTCCTGGAGTTATACTCCATCAAAGAGATAGCAGAAGATGGAGAATTTGTGATCTAAACCCTTATGGAGGTTGCGAGATGCCATAGGCGATGGATGGCTTAACTGTGTCTGGGTAGTCTTACTAGGGGCAGTAAAAGGTACTTAGATATTCTTTCTAACTTGAAGCTAGATCACCATTCTATTTCATTTTGCTGTTATTTCTGTTTGCTCCATGCCCCATCCCCCTGCTGCAGAGCACAGCTCCTCTATATTATTCTGTGTATTAACAAAGCAGTGTTTCCTCATCTTGTCTATAGAGTAAAATTCAAGCTATTTAAAATGGCATTAATATTCTTCCATTGGTTAGGCCCAGTCAACCTGTTCTTGACACTCTCATGATCTTTTGAGGACTGGTCAAATCAAATGACCGGTAGTAGTTCCTATGCTGCTGCTTTTTTTTTTCCCTGAAGTATACTCCACTGAGACACTCTTCAGATATTTCTACAATCAAGAATATTTTCATTCTTCCCAACTCTGCTCAAGGATGGTTTTTACTGGCAAGGACTGAGCAACCCTCACTTCCTCTGAATTCTGCACAGTTGTGAGTCTGTGTGTTTCCTCTCACTCTTTGCATTTCCTCTTCTGTGCTCTAAGCTTTTTTAAGACAGAGATTGTGCCTGCTTTACCACCATTACTTTGGAAAGCTTAGCTTGGCATCTTCAAAGTGGTTATTTATTAACAAAAATAAAATAGTAAAATGACTGGCTAGGGAAGTCATTGTAAAGGAAGAAGGAATTAGAGTGAAATAGAAAGATGAGGCAGGCTTTCGGTGATTGGGGAAAAGAGGAAAGCACAATTATTGGGGAGAGAGAAACTCTGAGCTGTGAAAGTGGGGGGTGCCTGCTGAATGACTGTGGAGAGCTTTGCTAGAAAGATAGTTTTGAATCAGATTGTGCATGATTTTTGAGTGCTACACTGAAGAGGATTGAATCTTTATTCTCTTATACTTTCCACCTTCTTATATTTCAAAACAGACTCATAAAACATCATACTGAAGCTAAATGAAACTGAGCACCTTCAAGGAGGCAAATCAGTTGTCATTCAAGATGGTATCAAGGAAAATGGATTGCAAAAAAAGCTTAGATGATGATTCTATAGGGCTCAAAATAGTCCGCAGCTAGTTAGTGCCCATGACGGTGTTGTAGATGAAAACCCTGAATACACTCTGCTCTCCAAAGGGCAGCTAGAACCACGACTCGAACATAGAATTAACATGTAGGCATGCATTAGCTAGAATTATGCAGTTAAGAGTCTAGAGAACTTAGACTGGATGTGAAACTGACTGCCTTTGACTTAATGTTCACCCCACTCCTAAATTCATATGTTAAATCTTATTGTCCAGTGTGCTGATAGGTGGCCGTGGGGCCTTTGGGAGGCAATTATATCTAGTTGATAGATCCTTCATGAATGGGATTCATACCCAAATAAAAGACTCCAGAGAGTTCCCTTGCCACTTCTACCAAGTGCTTCTTCCTACAGAAAGAAGATGGGTGTCTACAAACTGGGAAGTCTGCCTTCACCAGATATTGAATGGGCTAGCACCTTGATCTTTGACTTGTCAGACTATTAGAAATAAGTATTTATTAAGTTTATGGTATTTTTGCTATAGCAACCTGAACAGACTAAATAAGACACTGACCCACAAAGGATAAAGGCCAACTATTTAAATTATAATATTCTGGGAAACCAGTAAATATCTATTTAACTTGTTCTGCATGGATTCATTAATTCCAAAATTCCTTATTGGGTATTTTCTATGGATCAGTCACTGTTATAGGCATTAAGGATCTGGAGGTTAAAAATTAGAGAGACTGAGAAACAGAAAGAATCAGAAAGAAGTCTTCGTGCTCATGGAGCCTATTTTCTGGACAAATGGATCTGAGCTTGTAAAATGCTCCTCATGGACAGACAACGAGGCTCCAAGGAGTTTTTTCTTAGTTTGAAACTGAACTAAGGTCAATATAGGGGTCATCATGCATAGAGTCATGTCCTCTAGGAAAAGAAGATGCTGGAGTTCAGACTTCACTGTGGGGAACTGGAATACTCTAAAAGAACCCATGCAGCATGACCCTGAGACCTACTGGGCATGTATATCTGTGGAGGTGGGGAACATCGCAGCAATGTGGATATTTAGGTCCTAAGCTAGGTCTAGGAAATCAGGTTACTTCTACATCCTAACTTCTGCTGAGAATGCATCTCTCATTCTGGTAAGCATTTTCTAGTTAAGATGAACTGAAATAAAGGTTTAAGGACTCTGATTTTCTGTGTGATAAAGGAAGGGCAGCACAGGGTAGTGGTTTCACACAAGGATTCAAGCAAGAGCTAGATTTCATTTTCATTCCTTGCTAATTGTCAGATGCGCAGCATTCCCACTTCCTAGGTAAACTGTATGAGTATGTCACACATGTGGGAACACTAGAAGTGGCAGCCATTCTTATCCCATTTTAGTTGCAATAATTAATAACAATAGAAATACAACCAGAGTATAACAGGGTTAGCTTGAAGCAGTGGATGATAAAAAAAGATGGGGGAGATGTATAAGGGAGGAAAGAAAAAGAAGGATGGGAGCTTCCAGACTCACACAAACTCAATTTCCTGACTGGGCAAGTGTTATTGTTGTTCAGTTACTCAGTCATGTCCAACTCTTTGTGACTCCATGGACTGCAGCAGGCCAGGCTCCCCTGTCCTTCATATCTCCTGGAGTTTGTTCGAACTTATGTCCATTGAATTGATGATGCCATCCAACCATCTCTATCATCCCCTTCTCCTTCAATCTTTCCCAGCATCAGGGTCTTTTCCAATGAGTCAGCTCTGTGTATCAGGTGCCCAAAGTATTGGAGCTTCAACTTCAGCATTAGTCCTTCCAATGAATAGTCAGGATTGACTTTCTTTAAGATTGACTGGTTTGAACTCTTTGCTGTCCAAGGGACTCTCAAGAGTCTTCTCCAGCACCACAATTCAAATGCATCAATTCTTCAGCGCTCAGCCTTCTTTAGAACCCAACTCTCACATCCGTATATGACTACAGGAAAAACCATAATTTGGACTATCTGGACCTTTTTTAGCAAAGTGATGTCTCTCAAGTGAAGGTGTATAAACCCTGTGTAATAATATACCATTTTATTCACAGAAATGTAGAAAAAGACTGAATCTCCCAGGAGAGATGTAACCTGGATATTGATTTGCACATAATCAATTAAACCAACTGAGTTTCAATTTTCTTATCATAAAATGAAGACGATATTAAATTTTTTCCCACAAGAGGATCTTGTGCATCAATAAAGTCATAAGTGTAAGAGTACCCGTTGCCACAGTGCTTGAATTTATGCTAAGCACTCAAAAAAAAAAAAAAAATTGTTCATCCAAGTCTATTTGGGATAGGACTAAAAAAATATTTAAGATTAGATCTTAACATGAAGTATCATCATGGTTAGCTTTTTTTTTTTTTTTTTTTTTAATTATTACGCAGCCGGCTGGCCTGGCCCACCCACGAGCATCCGCTCCCGGGCCCGACCACTCCGCCTGCCCAGCCCGCTGCAGGGCCGGAGGGGCCTTCCTGCTCCCCAAGGAATGCCAAACCCCGGAGAGAGGGAGGTGGGCCAGGAGGAGGAGGAGGGGGCCGCACGTGGGGGCGCCGAGGCTCTGCGGCGCCAGAGAAGCGGATCCTCCCGGGTCCTAGGCGGCCCCGCCCGCCTGACAGCCACAACCCCGCGCCGCGCGCTCCATGGTTAGCTTTATATGTCAAATTAGCTGGATCATAGTGCTCAGAATAATTAATCAAACATTATACTGGGTGTTTCAGTGAAAGTCTTTCTTGGATCAGATTACTCTCCAAATGGGAATGGGCCTCATCCAATCAGGTGAAGGCCTTAATAGAGTGAAAAGGGACCCTTTTCAGAGCAAGAAGGACTTCTGTTGATACACTGCCTTGGGCCCCAAACTGCAACTTTTCCCGGGTCTCCATCTTGAGGACCTCACCAGGCCATGACATGGGACTCACCATGCATCCACAATGAGGTGAGCCAATGTCTTAACTTCTTAAAATTCTTTAAAAGTGTTTATATCTATTCATAGTTTCTCTGGAGAACCCTGACTAAACACATTTTTCTACCGGGATTGAGCTTTGAGTGTTGCAGTCAGAGGAATTGACAACACTCAGCAGCCTTTCCCAGTGGGATACATTAGTATCATGTGTGGTTCTGGGAGGCACTGACGTGGCAAAAGACTGAGAAAAGCACAGACAGGTACTAACTAGTACTGAGATAACAAATGATCCCTGCTTACTATAAGGGTGCTCTGAGAGGTGTTGGTAGATAGCATCCTGTAAGATCCCACTGTAAGAACAAAGCTATATACTATTGGAAATACACAAGGTTTTAAAAATTATTACTGAGTGAAACATTTTTCTATCTCATAGTCAAATTTAGCTTTTCTTAATTAATTAAAGCTTACAGTTAAGAAAACTGTTTCAAATATATATTTAACATTGAAATACTTCAGTTGGATGGATCTCACTGGCACTTTAAACCTATTGTATTGCTATTAAAAAAAAAAAAAAACTCTACAGTAATTGTTATGGACTGAATGTTTATGTCCCCCTAAGATAAATGTGATGAAGCCCAAGCATACATTGTGATGGTATTTGGAAATGAATCTTTCGGAAGTAATTAGGGTTAAATGAAGCCATGAGTATAGAGTCCTAATGAGATTAGTGACCTTATAATGCCAGAGAGTCCTTTCTCTCCCTGCCATGGAGAACATAGTAAGAAGGTCATTTTCTGCAAGTCAGGGAGAGGGCTTTCATCAGAACCCAACCATGCTGGTCCCCCGTTCTTGGACTTCCGGATTCTAGAATGTATGTTGTTTAAGCCCCTGAGTCAGTGGCATTTCATTATGGCACCCTGAGGTGACTAACACAAGTATTTTGTCACTGAAAATAGCATTTTAAATTAGAGCAACAAAATATTCTTATACAGTCACTTTTAATCCATTTATATTATAATAAAGTATTAGTCTATATGTATGGATATTTCTAACTTAGCCACTCTTCATGCAAGTGCCTGCATTTGAAGTCATTGTTCATCTGCCAGCACTGGGTAAATCAAGTCAGTTCATGGCTCACAATTCCACCAAGCTCTTTTTAAACAGAAGTTTATGAGTATGTAGAACCCAAAAGATATACCTTAACCTACAAATTTAATTTATATCTTAACCTGTTACATTTTATAATCATGATGATATGACTATTTTTAAGTATATATGCCCTGGATGGCATCACAGTAACATTAGCATAAATAGTGTATGTTAGTTCCATTTACATAAGTGGTTTAATTGTGACTATTATTATCATTAGGTGTATTAATAGGGAGTCTTGTTCTCGGAGAAGGCAATGGCACCCCACTCCAGTACTCTTGCCTGGAAATTCCGATGGATGGAGGAGCCTGGTGGGCTATACAGTCCATGGGGTCACTAAGAGTCAGACACGACTGATCGACTTCACTTTCACATTTCACTTACATGCATTGGAGAAGGAAATGGAAACCCACTCCAGTGTTCTTGCCTGGAGAATCCCAGGGACTGGGGAGCCTGGTGGGCTGCTGTCTATGGGGTTGCACAGAGTCAGACACGACTGAAGAGACTTAGCAGCAGTAGTGGCAATTCTAATGGAGTCTGTTTGCAGTTGACGGCCCTCAAATTAAGGTTCTTCTTTCAAGCAAGTGTAAGTGTCTTTCTACCCTTAAAAGAAGACCTGCACACATGATATCTTTCAAAACCCTCTTCAAAATATGTATTATTTGAAGCTCCCCTTTAATGGCAGAGGCATATAATCAGAAAATGTAACATCTCACTTCCTACAGGTTTTAGGTAAGTAAGAAATAGCATGGATCTCAGGAAGTCTTCATGAACCAACCCAACTGGGAACTACTCTCTGAGAAGTTACTACTACCATGCCCAGTCAAGATTTGGATGCCAGTGGTATGCTACAATTAGATGTGGGCTGGCCTCTCATTAAACTTGGCTAAAAGTCAGACTACCTGTTCTACCTTTAACATTCAGTCAAGGTCATCATTTCTATTATTCCATATTTGCATAACAGATAAAATACCCAGTAGTAATAAATCTCAGAATGTGAAACAGAGTTGCACAGGAAATATTCATTCTTGTAGATATTATGTATTAGTGTTAAAGGGCTGCAGATTGGTGTTTTTGAAGGATTCTAGGAAGAAGTTTTTTGATGTGGAATTTAGGCATCAAAGTAAAGAACTCGAACGGTATTTCTTTGTGTGGGAGTGTAAGTGAATGTTTATGTGTATATGAAAGAGAGAGGACAATGGAGTGTTTCTTATTTATTTATTTATTCTAATTCTCTGTTTCTGGATAGGAAGACAACAGCAAATCAGGAATAGTGAATCAATATTTATCTCATCTGTTATGTCTTCCAAGAAGTCTTCCAAGACTTCCAAGTTTTTCTGTTGATGCATACCTTATATTTTTCTCCAACTGACCCCATGATTTTGACAACTGCAAACAATCAGTAAGACTCTTGACTATAAATTGTCATGTTTTCCTGAATTTACTATGAAGCTACCCAGTATAGGAGGGCAGTTAGAAATGCAGAATAGATTGTTTTGAGGGAGTAGCTTCTATTTCAACCTACCTTATCCAATCAAGTGTGCAACTTTTTTCTATTATACCTCTTTTAACTGTTAAATATTCTCAGTTTCTAGTTTAAAATACTTAATGATGAGAAGCCCCTGAACTCTGTATTTTGAATGCAACAGGAGCCACATAAATGGAGAAGTGAGAAAAACGCGGCCCCCACAGAGGTAGAAAAGGATATATATATACATATGCATATATACATTCATACACATGTACATATATAAAATGATTAGGGAACAGAATAAAGTGCAATTTACCCTTGCCCAATGCGGCAAGAGATTGATAACTGTATAGTGAAGACTATACAGGTAAGGGGGAGTGAAGGAATAGATTCAGTATAGGGATGCTACAGGTTCAGTGTGATTTCATTCATTCCAAAATTGATTGTAGTAGCAAATAATAGTTCCTTGCATCTTTACAGTGTTTTAGCATTTTAATTTTTTCCCTTATTTAAATGTATTTTTAATTGGAGAATAATTGCTATACAATATTGTGTTGGTTTCTGCCACATATCGGCATGAATCAGTCATAGGAATAGGTATGTCCCCTCACTCTTGAATCTCCTTCCCACTTCCCACCCTTCCCACCGCTCTAGGTTGTCACAGAGCACCTGATTTGAGCTCCCTGAGTCATACAGCAAATTCCCAGTAGCTATCTAATTTTACATATGGTAAGGTGTACGTTTCAATGCTACTCTTTCCATTTGTCCCACCCTCTTCTGCCTGCTCTGTGTCCACAAGACTGGTCTCTACATCTGCATCTCCATTGCTGCCCTGAAGATAGGTTTATCTGCACCATCTCTACATCTCTACATATCTGCACCATCTCTGCATACATATGCCTTGCTGCTGCTGCTAAGTTGCTTCAGTCGTGTCTGACTCTGTGCGACCCCATAGACGGCAGCCCACCAGGCTCCCCCATCCCTGGGGTTCGCCAGGCACTGGAGTGGGATGCCATTTCCTTCTCCAATGCATGAAAGTGGAAAGTGAAAAGTGAAAGTGAAGTCTCTCAGTTGTGTCCAACTCTTAGCAACCTCACAGACTGCAGCCCACCAGGCTTCCCTATCCCTGGGGTTCTCCAGGCAAGAACACTGGAGTGGGTTGCCATTTCCTTCAATGGATGAAAGTGAAAAGTGAAAGTGAAGTCACTCAGTTGTGTCCGACTCTTAGCAACCCCATGGACTGCAGCCTACCAGGCTCCTCCATCCATGGGATTTTCCAGGCAAGACTATTGGAGTGCTCGGTTGCCATTTCCTTCTCCGATATATGCCTTAATATGTGATATTTGTTTTTCTTTTCTGACATACTTCACTCTGTATAACAGATTCTAGTTTCATCTACCTAATTAGAGCGGAATCAAATGTGTTTTTTTATGGCTAATCTTCCATTATGTATATGCACCACTAGTTCTTAATACATTCATCTGCTGATGGACATCTGTGTTACTTCCATGGCCTAGGTATTATAAAGAGTACTGCAATGTCCAATGGGATGCATGTATCTTTTTCAGTTACGGTTTCTTCAGAGAATATGTCCAGTAGTGGGACTGTTGGGTCACATGATAGTTTTATTCCTAGTTTTGTAAGGAATCTCCATACTGTTCTCCATAGTGGCGAAATCAGTTTACATTTCCACCAGCAGTGCAAGAGTTCCCCTGTCTCCACATCCTCTCCAGCACTTATTGTTTGTAGATTTTTTGATAATGGCCATTCTGACTGGTGTGAGATGACATCTCATTGTAGTTTTGATTTGCATTTCTCTAATAATGAGAGATGTTGAGTATCTTTTCATGTTTTTATTAGCCATATCTATATGGCTTTGGAGAAATGTCTGTTTAGGTCTTCTGCCCACTTTTTGACTTGGTTGTTGTGTTGGTATTGAGCTGAGTGAGCAGCTTGGATATTTTGGAGATTAATCCTTTGTCAGCTGTTTCATCTGCGATTCTTTTCTCCCATTCTGAGGGCTGTTTTTTCATTTTGATGGTCCAGTAGCTAGGATTTAGTGATTTTTAAAAGCTTTTTACCACATCATTCTACTTGATTCTTTTAACTAAACTGTAATGTAGGTACAACAGTTTCTATATTTTGTTTATTTATTTGATCAATGAAGACATTGATTCTCAGGACAGTTTGGAAATCTCTGTCAGATATATGAGTAACTAAGGTTACAATTGGAATAAAAGTCCTTCCTTTTCATAAACTAGGTCCTGTTTATTCCTGCCATTGTTCTTTGTAATCCAACTGGAGTGACCAACCCAGTCTCACTGGCTCACATTTTTCCATCAGTGGGAAGAGGTTAGCTTTGGTGGTTTATATCTAGATATGGAATTTTCTTTATGAGATTATTTTCTGGATTAAATAATTCTGCAACTTTAAAGATCTGTTTCTTTTGAGAATCACATGCCATTTGATTATTCAAAGCTACAGAACCATTCATTCAGTTCAGTTGCTCAGTCATGTCTGACTCTTTGTGACCGCATGGACTGCAGCATGCCAAGCTTCGCTGTCCATCACCAACTCCTGGAGCCTGCTAAGACTCATGTCCATTGAGTTGGTGATGCCATCCAACCATCTCATCCTCAATCATCCCCTTCTCCTCCTGCCTTCAATCCTTCCCAGCATCAGGATCTTTTCCAATGAGTCAGTTCTTCATGTCAGGTGGCCAAAGTATTGGAGTTTCAGCTTCAACATCAGTACTTCCAATGAGTATTCAGGATTGATTTCCTTGAGGATTGACTGGTGTGATCTCCTTGCAGTCCAAGGGATTCTCAAGAGTCTTCTCCAACACTGCAATTCAAAAGCATCAATTCTTTGGCACTCAGCTTTCTTCATCGTCCAACGCTTACATCCATACATGGCTACTGAAAAAGCCATAGCTTTGACTAGACAGACCTTTGTTGGAAAAGTAATGTCTCTGCTTTTTGATATGTTGTCTAGGTTGGTCATAGTTTTTCTTCCAAGGAACAAGTGTTCTTTATTTTATTATTATTTTTTTTAATGTTTGAGTGAGTGATTTTCTTATTTTTATTTTATTTTTAAAATTTACAATATTGTATTAGTTTTGCCAAATATCTAAATGAATCCACCACAGGTATACATGTGTTCCCTATCCTGAACCTTCCTCCCTCCTCCTTCCCCATACCATCCCTCTGGGTTGTCCCAGTGCACCAGCCCCAAGCATCCAGTATCATGCATCGAACCTGGACTGGCAACTCGTTTCATACATGATATTATACATGTTTCAATGCCATTCTCCCAAATCTTCCCACCCTCTCCCTCTCCAACAGAGTCCATAAGACTGTTCTATACATCAGTGTCTCTTTTGCTATCTCGTATACAGGGTTACTGTTACCATCTTTCTAAATTCCATATATATGCGTTAGTATACTGTATTGGTGTTTTTCCTTCTGGCTTACTTCACTCTGTATAATAGGCTCCAGTTTCATCCACCTCATTAGAACTGATTCAAGTGTATTCTTTTTAATGGCTGAGTAATACTCCATTGTGTATGTGTACCACAGCTTTCTTATCCATTCATCTGCTGATGGACATCTAGGTTGCTTCCATGTCCTGGCTATGATAAACAGTGCTATGATGAACATTGGGGTACACATGTCTCTTTCCCTTCTGGTTTCCTCAGTGTGTATGCCCAGCAGTGGGATTGCTGGATCATAAGGCAGTTCTATTTCCAGTTTTTTAAGGAATCTCCACACTCTTCTCCATAGTGGCTGTACTAGTTTGCATTCCCACCAACAGTGTAAGAGGGTTCCCTTTTCTACACACCCTCTCCAGCATTTGTTGCTTGTAGACTTTTGGATCGCAGCCATTCTGACTGGCGTGAAATGGTACCTCATAGTGGTTTTGATTTGCATTTCTCTGATAATGAGTGATGTTGAGCATCTTTTCATGTGTTTGTTAGCCATCTGTATGTCTTCTTTGGATACTTAGGAATATATCTACCTAAAGAAACTAAAGACCTATATATAGAAAAGTATAAAACACTGGTGAAAGAAATCAAAGAGGACACTAATAGATGGAGAAATATACCATGTTCATGGATTGGAAGAATCAATATAGTGAAAATGAGTATACTACCCAAAGCAATTTATAGATTCAATGCAATCCCTTTCAAGCTACCAACGGTATTCTTCACATAGCTAGAACAAATAATTTCACAATTTGTATGGAAATACAAAAAACCTCGAATAGCCAAAGCTATCTTGAGAAAGAAGAATGGAAATGGAGGAATCAACCTACCTGACTTCAGGCTCTACTACAAAGCCACAGTTATCAAGACAGTATGGTACTGGCACAAAGACAGAAATATAGATCAATGGAACAAAATAGAAAGCCCAGAGATAAATCCACGCACATATGGACACCTTATCTTTGACAAAGAAGGCAAGAATATACAATGGATTAAAGACAATCTCTTTAACAAGTGGTGCTGGGAAATCTGGTCAACCACTTGTAAAAGAATGAAACTAGAACACTTTCTAACACCATACACAAAAATAAACTCAAAATGGGTTAAAGATCTAAACGTAAGACCAGAAACTATAAAACTCCTAGAGGAGAACATAGGCAAAACACTCTCTGACATACATCACAGCAGGATCCTCTATGACCCACCTCCCAGAATATTGGAAATAAAAGCAAAAATAAACAAATGGGACCTAATTAACCTTAAAAGCTTCTGCACATCAAAGGAAACTATAAGCAAGGTGAAAAGGCAGCCTTCAGAATGGGAGGAAATAATAGCAAATGAAGCAACTGACAAACAACTAATCTCAAAAATATAAAAAATATATAAAAAATAAAAAAATATATAAAAAATCTCAAAAAACAACTCCTACAGCTCAACTCCAGAAAAATAAATGACACAAGTGTTCTTTAATTTTGTGGCTTCAGTCACCATCTGCAGTGGTTTTGGAGCCCCCAAAATTAAAGTCTCTCATTGTTTCCATTGTTTCCCTGTTTGACATGAAGTGATGGGACCAGATGCCATAATCTTAGTTGTTTGAATGTTGAGTTTTAAGCCAGTTTTTTCACTCTCCTCTTTCACCTTCAGCAAGAGGCTCTTTAGTTCCTCTTCACTTTCTGCCATAAGGGTGGTATCATCTGGACAACTGAGGTTATTGATATTTCTCCCGGCAATCTTGATTCCAGCTTGTACTTCATCCAGCCCAGCATTTCACATGATGTACTCTGCATATAACTTAAATAAACAGGGTGACAATATACAGTCTTGATGTACTCCTTTCCCAATTTGGAACCAGTCTATTGATCCATGTCTGGTTCTAACTCTTGCTTCTTGACCTACATACAGATTTCTCAGGAGGCAGGTCAGGTGGTCTAGTGTTCCCATCTTTTTAAGAATTTTCCACAGTTTGTTGTGATCTATACAGTCAAAGGCTTTAGTACAGTCAATGCAGCAAAATAGATGCTTTTTCTGGAATTCTCTTTCTTTTTGGATGATCCAATGGATATTGGCCATTTGATTTCTGGTTCCTCTGCCTTTTCTAAATCCAGTTTGAACATCTGGAAGTTCATGGTTCACGTACTGTTGAAGTGTGGCTTGGAGAATTTTGAACATTACTTGGCTAGAGCGTGCTGCTGCTAAGTCACTTCAGTCGTGTCTGACTCTGTGTGACCCCATAGAGGGCAGCCCACCAGGCTCCCCCGTTCCTGGGATTCTCCAGGCAAGAATACTGGAGTGGGTTGCCATTTCCTTCTCCAATGCATGCAAGTGAAAAGTGAAAGTGAAGTCGCTCAGTCGTATCTGACTATTCGCGACCCCATGGACTTCAGCCTACCAGGCTCCTCCATCCATGGGATTTTCCAGGCAAGAATACTGGAGTGAGTTGCTAGAGTGTGAGACAAGTGCAATTGTGCAATAGTTTGAACATTCTTTGGCATTGTCCTTCCTTAGGATTGGAATGAGAACTGACTTTTTCTGGTCCATGACCTTTTCCAGTCTATTGATTAAAGGGAATGAAAACACACACACACACACACACACACACATTAAGGAGTACAATGATAGTAATATTAATTACATGAAGAACATGAATGTATATGTATGTGTGTGTATATGTATATATGTGTGTGTATATATATATATATATATATATATATATTCACTAAGTCACTTTAGTCATGTCTGACTCTTTGTGACCCTATGAATTGTAGCCTACCAGGCTCCTCTATCTATGGGATTTTCTAGGCAAGAATCCGGGAGTGGGTTGCTGTGGCCTCCTCCAGAGGATCTTCCCAACCCATGGATCCAACCCAAATCCAGGGACTGGACCTACATTTCTTATGTCTCCTGCATTGGCAGGCAGGTTCTTTACCACTAATGCCACCTGGGAAGCCCATATATATTCGGGAAGCTATACACACACACACACACACACACACACACACACACATTGTGTGCATGGAGTTCTCAGCTGACTCAGTGGTAAAAAATCCACCTGCCAAAGAATCAAGGGTTTGATCCCTGGGTCGGGAAGATCACCTGGAGAAGGAAATTGTTCCAGCATTCTTGCCTGGAGAATGGCATGAACAAAGAAGCCTGGTGGGCTATGGTCCATAGGGTCACAAAGAGTCAGCCACAACTGAGTGATTGAGCGCACATGCATCCATTTTATCTATCTATCTATATATATAGTCTATTAATTTTAGAAAGCTGGTATTTTTTTTCTCCCTCTGTGTATGTTGTCCTTCTCCCAGTTCCCAATTGAACACATTATTTTTAAAGATTTCTGAGTAGTTGCTGAAGTTTTCTCCTGACTTGAAGGATGCAATTGGCAGCAGTTGCTGGAACACCTGCTCAGCGCACATCCAGGTTTTAAGAGTCACTCTCCTGGGAAGTGATTTCAGACTGCGCTTCTCAGTGGGAGGTTTCCTGCTGAGAACTCTTCAAAAATTTTCTGACATTCAATTGCAAGGCACTTGTTCTTTGATGATGTTGTTATTGTTTTCTGTTTTAGTAACATCTTCCTCCATTAGTGTTTCATAAAGTCAGACAAGGATTCATATCCAGACGCCTGTACCTTCAACTCAATCTAACTGAGGCAGCTTCAAGTCATTCCCAAGATGCTGAAACTGCTTAGGAATAAAACACAAAAGACGTATGGGCATTTTCATTCTGCTCTACCATTTTAAGGGAAAAGTATTCTTCTTCTTAAGAGATAACAATTTAAATAATACTCAGAAGTTAGTTTGCTTTTCACATGTTTTTCTGAAAGCAGTCACCTCCTTCCTTGGCCTCAGTTGAACTGTGTTCATCTCTTGTCTAGAGAGTACACAGAATCTGTCCTGCACACGGAATATGTGTCCTTCACATGTCATTCTCCTTGTCCTTTCATTCTGAGACTATGATTGTGGATCCTTCTTAGTCTCCAATAGACCTTGTTCCCTTCGTTTCAAAATCCCTTATGAAAATATTGTGAAAAGTAATTTCTTGTCTCCCTGGATAATGACAATAATGATGATGTTTCTAATACTTCAGTAGTGTGTAACAGGCACTCAACAATTTATAAATATTACCACACTTAATTTATGAAAACCTAATGAAATTGATGTTATTGCGACACTATTATTGGTGGGGAAACCAAAGGTTAGAGAGAATCAGTTATTGTTACCCATGATCACCTAGTCAATAAGTGGCAGAAACAGGTATCAAAGCCAAATCTCTCTTGAACTGTGCTTTTCATATCTGTACCATTTCGGACAGGAAAGCCTGCTTCATCAGGAAAGATTTTTGAATGATCACCAGGTGAGTCAAGACAATTGAGGCTCCACTTATCATAGTCACTTAAGGATGAAGACAGAGGCTCCTTACACGTGTGAGTTTTTCATGGCCAAGGCAGGAAGACAGAGCCAGCAAGATGCACACTACTTCTGAAAGTTGCTGCCTAAATGTGCCTTATTTTACTACATTTGACTGGCTGAATCAAGTCCCATAACTACCCCTATCTTCAGGAGCATAAGGACTTGTAATCTGACATAGGCCTGGAGACAGAGGAGATTTGGAATATTTCTTTAAAAAACCCTTATAATATCTACCATGCTTTAACTGTTTTATCAAAATAGTACTTGTTTCTGAAACTCTCACAAGAGTTGCCTAAAGGTTCACTTATCTTATTCAGTAATTTCCTAATGTTTATTCCATTTATGAAATCTTTTCAGACTAAATAGGAAAGTGGAGATTGGATTTAAATCTCTATGTTAGTTGGTGTTGGGCCCTATCCTTTAATACGTACAGCAGTACCGAATTCCTCCTTTGAATAATGGTCACCCTAGGACATTGCTGGTGGTGATTGCAGCCATGAAATTAAAAGACGCTTACTCTTTGGAAGGAAAGTTATCACCAATCTAGATAGCATATTCAAAAGCAGAGACATTCCTTTGCCAACAAAGGTCCATCTAGTCAAGGCTATAGTTTTTCCAATAGTCATGTATGGATATGAGAGTTGGACTGTGAAGAAAGCTGAGCACCGAAGAATTGATGCTTTTGAACTGTGGTGTTGGAGAAGACCCTTGAGAGTCCCTTGGACTTCAAGGAGATCCAACTAGTCCATTCTAAAGGAGATGAGTCCTGGGTGTTCTTTGGAAGGAATGATGCTAAAGCTGAAACTCCAGTACTTTGGCCATCTCATGCGCAGAGTTGACTCATTGGAAAAGACCCTAATGCTGGGAGGGATTGGGGGCAGGAGGAGAAGGGGGCAACAGAGGATGAGATGGCTGGATGGCATCACTGACTTGGTGGCCATGAGTTTGAGTGAACTCAGGAGTTGGTGATGGACAGGGAGGCCTGGCGTGCTGCGATTCATGGGGTCGCAAAGAGTCAGACACGACTGAGAGACTGAACTGAACTGAGGACATTGCTTAGCTGGAAGATGAGAACAAAAAGTCATCTAAGAAACATAAAAATTGTTACTGTGAGGCCTGACACACAATATGCACAATGGTAAATATAAAAATTTTTCTCTACTTCCAATCTTCTTTAATCTTGCTATGTTCTATCTTGAACAGAATTATGGAATGATAACTTTTCTGGAATTCTGATTTGGTGACGTCTATGTGAACAGTTTATCTTCTCTAACCTTCACTTTCTAAAGGCCCTTCTTGCTCTAACATTTTTATGTATTTAAGACAATTTGCAGAATTTTAAGAAAGAAAATTAGCTAAGAGAAAGAGCCAAAGTGTGATCTTTGTTGACGTCCTTTCGACTGCAGTGATTCTCTATAGAAGTGAAAGCATGACATTATAAAGCCCCATATAATCTTGGTCTTCTATTTACTGACTTGTCACCTCTTCGTGGACAAGCCATTGAGCCTCACTAACAGCATAGTTTTCCCATCCTATGAGGCATGAAGTAGAAAAAAGTTTCAATACCAGTTGTAAAAAGTCAATTAACTGTCTTCAATTTCTGGGAAATAAAGTGTGAAATTAATGCTCGGGCGTGAGGTTGAGCAACCAAATACTCACACACACTAGAGAAGACACTTTCTCTCACATGCACCTTCATCCAGGATCTTCTTAGTTCATGTTTGAATAAAAGTTTCTGTGTCATCCATGTTTATATTCGAAAAGAGGGTGAAACATAGTATGAGCATGATAAAAATGATACCACATGTAGAAAGATGTCGCCACATGCCTACTATTTACACAGCCTATTTATTTAAAGATCTGACTCATTCTAACTGCATTTGGTAACTTTGCAAGTGGTTATTATTACAAAGTCATTCTACAATAGACAATTCAGGACTCTTTGTGGTTGAACATTTCAATTAATAGGTCTAAAACTCTAAAAAGTGAATATTCTGCGTTTGTTAAACAATCAATGAATTAACCAATGACTTAATTATTGTTTCCAGAGCACCCAGTAAGTACCAAATATTGAGCTAATAACATAGAAGACTGACTCATTGAAATCATAAAGAGGATACATAAAGAAAAAAAAAAACTAATAATGCATTTTTCAAATGACAAAAATTCTTAAATAATGGTATATTTTCTAGTGACAGGAAAATTCACATTTCCAACAATATAAGCTATACCATTCAGAGAACTAGGGGAGCAGTTGGTGGTTTGTTCACCAAAAGGAGTTAATGACCTGTGAACTAGGAAAGAAATGTGAGAGATTGTCCTAAGAAAGATGTCAATAACCATAATAGCTTCAATTAGTTCTCCCTAAGGCAGCATTGGGATTTTGTTTTAGTTCAGCTAAGTCAAATGAATTTTTAGAAATTACTTTTACTAAGTCATTTAAAGGGGTGAGTGAAATAAAAGTAATATAAGACTCTAGAAAGCAGTCATCAATGACAAATATTTCTGGCTTTTCTGCTGTTGCTGCTAAGTCACTTCAGTTATGCCTGACTCTGTGCAACCCCATAGACGACAGCCCTCCAGGCTCCCCTGTCCCTGGGATTCTCCAGGCAAGAACACTGGAGTGGGTTGCCATTTCCTTCTCCAATGCATGAAAGTGAAAAGTGAAAGTGAAGTCGCACAGTCGTGTCCGACTCTTAGCGACCCTGTGGACTGCAGCCCACTAGGCTCCTCCGTCCATGGGATTTTCTAGGCAAGAGTACTGGAGTGGGTTGCCAATGCCTTCTCCAGTCTGGCTTTAGGTTCCAGGAATATTTAATAGAAACCCCTGCAAGCTCTGCCATTCAAGAATCAGGCCTTCTTCCTCTGTGTTTATGCTAAAATACTTAGCTGGGTTCATGTGAGTTGGTTCCATTGCTAGATACTAGAATCCTTAGTTCTTTCTGGAAGTTGTTTAGACTCTGGCTCAAGATGTGAATCATTCTTCCTGTTTTTAGGTTCCATTTTGGTCTGCATTTAGGTTCTTTCTGACATACATTGGTCTATTATTGAACTCAGGACACAGTTTGTTGCCTGGACTCTCAGTCACCCTCAACATGAATGTCTCGGATATGCTTTTCAGGGGTTGTTTGTTTTATGTGCTTCAATTGGCATGTTGTTAAGGGTCATCATTCCTCTTCACTAGAGCTTCTAAACCTCCATCTGTCTTTTTCTCTCCTTTTGGAAAAATAAGATGTTGTTTCTCTAACTCATGCAAATCTTAATCCTTTAGGGCATTTATAGCACCTGATGCAGAGTCTGTGCATAATCAATTTTTGGTGAATTATTGATAAGAAAAAAAATTGACTGATATGTCTTGACTCCAGGAATGATCCAGTCTTCTGTTCTACAAATAACGAGACTGCTCCTTGTTTAAATTTTGTCTTGATGAGTTATTATTCAGATTCTTCCCATGGGAGCATTTTTATTCAGACTGTTGTCACTACCATTTCAAATTTATCAAAAATACATGTAAAATATAGGAAATATAGCAAAAGCAATTTCTACAAGCGAGAGGAGATAAATAGCATAGTAAATAAAGCCTTGCCAATTTTCCAAAGTAAATTGCTTTGGTAAAGGCAGATCTACCAGAGTATAGAACCACTTTCTGCAGCCCTGCTGAAGGAGACAGTAGCTTTTCCAACTATAATTTATAAGTATTGAATTCAGACCCACTATTTGTACACTTCTTGGGTGAAGGTTGAGGCTTCCCAGGTGGCACTAGAGGTAAATAACCCACCTACCAATGCAGGTAGACACAAGAGACACAAGATCCCATGGAGGAGGTCATGGCAACCTACTCCACTATTCTTGCCTGGAGAATCCCATGGACAGCGGAGCCTGGCAGTCTATAGTCCATAGGGTCGCAAAGAATCAGACATGACTGAAGCAACTTAGCTTGCACACGGAGGCAAGGGTTATATCAGCTTTCCTTCTGACATTCTTGGGTGTGCATTACAAGGATAATAAACATAACATAAAGGAGTAGAAGGGCTTCCCTTATGGCTCAGCTTGTAAAGAATCATCCTGCAATGCAGGAGACCTGGGTTTGATCCCTGGGTTGGGAAGATCCCTTGGAGAAGGGGAAGGCTGCCCACTCCAGTATTCTGGCCTGGAGAATTCTATGGACTGTATAGTCCATGGCATTGCAAAGAGTCGGACACGACTGAACGACTTTCACTTTCAACAAATACTGCTTAAGTTTTGGAGAAGGAAATGACAACCTACTCCAGATTCTTGCCTGGAGAATCCCATGGACAGAGGAGCCTGACATGCTGCAGTCCATGGAGTCACAAAGAGTCAGACACAACTGAGTAACTAAACATCAAAAGGACTAGAAATGCAGGACAGAGAAAATTATTATTATATAATAATTTATTATGCATGATTTCTAAAATTTATTTTTAGCAGGCAATTTAGGGAGGAAGGAGGACACTTTAAATGCAATTTCCACACATCCCTCTATCCTCAACAAAATGTTCTTTATCTTTCTCTCCTTTTATTCAGTCACCAAGAAAACAGGCCAATCAATGCTGAGTAAATCAGTGGCTATTCTATTGATTCTATTTTTGTTTGCCATAAACCACTGGTGCCACATGATAGCACTGTGATGGAAAGGTGTATAAATGTATTAGTGGGGAAAAGAATCACCTCTAAAAACTAAAATGCACACGTGCTTATTTAACACATTCGGACCTATTTAATGGCATTTCTTTAGTTTTATTTCCCCCCTGTTGGAGGAACAACAACTATTTTAGGAACCCCAAACATTCAAATATCAAAAATTTCCAAATGACTATTCACTCATACCTGGGTACATAAAGACACAGTAGTGTAAAAAATACAACTCCCTTGTACTTATTAGAAAATGAAAAAAGGATTTATGTGATATCCAGGATATGAGAGATTCCCAGAGAGATGTCCCTGCCCTTAATGAGAAATCACAGAGAAGGCTGCCATCGCTTGCCTGGGCGCCTGGGCTTATCAGCAGGTCTCAGAGTTTAGGCCTCTGTGATATTGAGTGAAGATTATAAGCCAGATGGGCCACAAATTCTGTCAAGCCTTCTTGGCAGCTGGTCTCATTACAAAAGCCAGCCAGCCTTTTCCAAAAATAAGAATGTGAAGCAAATTGGGCTTATAGATCCTTATAATGCAATTGCACGCAGAGATAGGGGCCTGAGCGGGCAGGCAGAAATATTATTGATGGCTGGTGAAAACAGGGAATAAGATGTTATTAAGGCAACTCAGAGATAGATATCGATAGCTAATATAAAACCTTTATTGGTTTACAGGCTCTAGGAAAAAGGGTTCACAGCTTCGACCCTTTACTTTGCTTTTAATTTCACTGGAGGTACAAAGTTTATGAATAAAACATATCTTCACTCATGATTCTGATATTAGTCACTACTTTCTCTGTCCATTGTCCACCAGAAGCAAGCAGCAGATACTAACAACACGAACCTTAGAGGCTTTTACTTAGAAGGAGAATTTTGTGTGTGTGTGTGTTGGAATGAGAGAGGACCATTTTCTAGAAACACTAAAATTTGAGGGAAATAACAAATTGCACTTAAAGAAAAGTTCCAGAACAAGATACTAAGGTAAAACATAACATTCAAGTTAGCTCATGTGGTAAAAAAGAAACTAACTCACAAGACACAATAAATCAAAGTGGGAGGGGCAGGTGGAATCACCAGAGGTCCCAATGAATCAGACTTGTAATGCTTAAGGAAACATGGTTTGGAATGATATTTACTTGAGAGTAGGGCATCAGATGGAAGAATTAATTATTACTTTCTTCAGACTTTGCATATTACAACCGGGACTGATTCTTGGTTCCCATCTGCCTCCCATCACCTCGAGGGTGACAGTTTTGCTCAGATTCTTCCATTCTGGTAGAAAATAATAGCTAAACTACATGTGAAACCGACTGAACTAATCAACCACCCCTTTGATGGACTATTATGCAATCACTGCACTTTATTCCCAAGTATTTATAAAATCAAGGGTGATGCAGCCCAGTTTGTATTACAATTAGCTTAGAAATAGAATTCAATTTTCCCTCCTCCTCTCCCCCTACTCACTCCTCTACCCCTGAAGAATGCAGAAACCATAAGGGCGCGTGCATCACACACAGCTTATGCGTCTAATCAACCTAATTCACTGGATATGGATCTCTGTAATCTGAAAAGGCATTTTTACTTGGTGTTTGTATCTTGTTAGGTCATGAATAGATTTTTAAATAAAAAGATGCTTCTTCCACAGGTCACACAGCAAATGTTGGGGTACACTACCATGGTGCTCCTGGGGACACACTTTAAATTTAAATATTTACCATTTGCTAGTGAGCACACATGTCATATATCAACTCTAAGAATATTGATACCATGTTAAATTGTCTGAAGAAAATATGAGAACTTTAAGAAATTAAGTAAAAACAAACACTGGATTGATTGGACTGGCAGAATTAAAATCTATTAATGTAAAGGTCATTTTTTTAACTTTTCATCAAAGTCATTAGACTCAACTGAGCAAAATCTGTGATATCTAAATAACTTGTTGCTTTTCAAAGAATATTCCATAATCTTCTATTATTGTGGTTATAGGGTCCACATTTCTGGACCATTTAGAAACATTGGGTTTTCTGAGTATATAACAATATTTATTTAAAGCTGTCAGAAAATGTGTATGTTAATGTCAAGTTCACATGAATAGTAATTTCATTTATATCTGTGTAATTGATAGCCAAATAATTCTATTTAATTATCCAATATTGTTTGTAATCAGTTTTGTGAATTTTAATCTTGAATATTTTGATGGGTTGCAAACATATTGAAAAGAGTTATGACTTAGCATTTTTAAACTTCTAAAAATTGTTTAAATATTTGTCTTTTTATCACAAAACATCCATGATGTTTTAAGTATATGGTGCTATTCCATATACTTAGCAAGCACAGAATATGTGTTAGATGGTTTGCTCATTGTCATATGCATTTCCTTGATGGAAACCCTACTTGAAAGATAAAGGCCTTAAACCCATTTGGTGTCATCAAGCATAAGAGGGGACTTATATTTCTTCTTTTCCTATCTGTCTACTGATTCTTCTCACCCAGACTGCGCCTGGGTAAAACAAATTCAAGAGAATAATTGTAACTCCAAAGGTATCTTCTATAAGGGACCAGGGTTGTAGTAGAAGGATAGGAGGGTGTCAGATAAAAGAGTAGATCAGATGCACTAAAATAACATTTTTTTTCCTTGCAATTTTGAAATAGCGTAAAATTATTATCAAAATGGCCATGCCATCATCTATAAGCTGACAGAGGAGAAACAATGGTTCTGACAGTTGTTTTATTTTGACTCCTATGGGCTCTGGGACACTAATGCTGCCTCATTTTATGGCCTCATTTCTACATCTTATAGTGTCTATGTCCACAGGGCAACTCAGGGGCATAATATTATTCTGATGCCTTTCTGCTCTGTGCTGCCATGTCTCCTCAGCATCAGCCCTCACAGTGCCTCTGAATTGGCAATTGGCATACAAAAGTGCTAGCTCAGAGGATTGCGACAGACATTACTGAAGTACTTAGTATGAGAGAAGAAACAAGAAACATACTTTTGTGCTCCTTGTTCCTGCTGCTATTGCAGAATTCTTTAATCACATTGAAGTCTAATCAGTTATCCTAAGATAGTATCACCTGAGTTTTGCATTTTTCATTTCCCCCTACAAGGGCATATGTGGCTCAAGCTTTATTGAGTAGAGAAGGGAACTAACATATCTTGGTCAAATACTATAAATTAGACACTGATCTAGGTACTTTTAATATATAATAACTTGACAAATATTAACTGAATTTCTTAAACAACACATCGAGTCTAACCATTTATTTTTAAACTGAGTATCAGAGTTTTCTCACAAATACTTGAAGTAGGTATTGTTCTTGTTCAGAAGAGATCATTGAATTTGAATATAATATAACAGTTTTGAGGTTCTCTTAACTTATTACTGAAACTTTAATCTGAAAAAAAAAAGAGCCTTTTCACATTCAACTAAAATGGAACTTACTTTTTCTAATGTACAAAATCAGGTTGGTTTTTCTGTTTTTTTTAAAAATATCTTAATAATGAATATAAGAATTTGTAAAAAAAAAAAAAATGAAAGAATATGAGACAAATAAACATTCTAAGTAGTTTTAGACACACAATAACTTAAAAAGATTAAAAAAAATCTAAAATACTCTATTGATTTCTCATCAGCTATTGCAAAATGGATGGGAAGCTCAAGTGAAGGGCTTTACGCTCTCAGATAAAAATGAATGAAGGAGAACATAGGTTTACTTACAAATGTTGGTCCAGAGGAGAGTTTTCTGGCTGTCATTTTATTTAGAGATCTGAAATGATGTGGGCAGAGTAAGAATGCATCTTCTCCCTCCCCAAACCAAATGAAAACCACAGGAAAGAACAAACATTTTTGTAAATCATCTAGGAGTGATTTGTAAATCCAAATCAGTGTAAGAGAAATGGCCATAATTAGCTTAGTGACAGCTGGATTAAGGTGGGAAAAGATCACAGAGAGATCTGAATAGCAGGACATTCACTGTAAAAACTGCACAATGCAGTGACTGGAAGAAAAGTTTCATATTTGAAATAAGAAATTTTGGAGTATATAGGCTGACTGTTGAATTTCTTAGGGACTTACTCGGTTTTGTGGAATAGCTGAGGAAATAAGACACAGTGTACTGGTGTGATATTGCTGAAACTGTGGCTATTCTTTCAACAGGGCTTAAGAGAGCCTGGGCTTTGTGAGTACCCTCCCAGCTGCCACACTTTATTATTGAGTAAAAGTAGAAAATCAACTCTCTCTTTCTGCCTCTCTCTGTCTCGATCACTCTCCTCAGGTTTCAATCTCTTTCCAAGCATAAATTTGCAGTCAAACATGTGTGCACACAGAGACCTGAGTCAGAGGCTCACTGTTTTCTCTGTGGACACCTGGTCCAAGAAGATTAAACTTCACACCAAGAGTCTTAACATTCAAATTGTTTCCATGAATATAAAGAAGAACAGGAAACCTACCTACCCATTGGAAATAGATAAGAACAAGAATTAAAAACATTTGCCATGATGTAGATACATTTAAGACATATTTTTGACAAACCCAACGATTTTACTAAAATAAATACCTCTATGAAACAAGGACTTCCCCAGTGGCTCTGTGGTAAAGTATCCACCTGCAATGCAGGAGACACGGAAGATGTGGGTTTGTTTCTTGTGTCAGCAAGATACCCTTTAGGAGGTCATAGCAACCCACTTCAGTATTCTTATCTAAAAAATGCCACAGACAAATAGAGTCCATAGGGTCACAAAGAGTCAGACATGACTCAGCATTAACACTATGAAACAAATTCTCAAAGAAAACATAAATATTTTAAGGGCAAAACAGGCTTCCTTTATGGCTCAGCTGGTAAAGAATCTGCATGCAATGTGGGAGACCTGGATTCAATCCCTGAGTTGGGAAAATACCCGGAGAAGGGAAAGGCTACCCACCCCAGTATTCTGGCCTGGAGAATTCTACGGACTGTCCATGGGGTCACAAAGAGTTGTACATGACTGAGCAACTTTCTCACTAAGGACAAAATACTAAGACAACATAAATTTAATAACTTAAAAAGATATGGAAAAAATCAAGTGAAGGATATATAAGAAGCTACACAATAGGAGAATTACTACTGTTGAAAACACAGCCAGGAATCTGAAAAGGAAATTAAAATTAAATTTAAAAAAATAGTTGAAACGGATTATGCAAAGGAAAGGAACATAAGCATAATTGCTATTCTAGTAGAAGGGCAACCAATGAATGAGGAAAAAAAGATATAATTCAAGAAAATTTCTAGTAAAGACTAAAATACACAAGCTGAATTCTCTGGTGGTCCAGTGGTTAGGGCTCTGTGCTTCCACTACAGGGGATATAGGTTTGATCCCTGGTTGGGGAACTAAAAGAGATAGATAAGAAAAATTATATTGTAAAGAAAACCGATATATGTCTCTTTGGAGATACACCCTGGTAACATTATTGGATTTCAGAGGTAAAGAAAAAAAACCTTAGGGTAAATAAGCCATTTTTTCTTTAAAAATCAATTCACAGAAGACAGAGAGACAGAAATGGCAGACTGACTTCAAACCTCTTCAAAGACATAGTCAAAATTAGAAACAATATTATTTCGAGTTTCTTCCTAGAAAATACATTGCTTATATTTTCTTTGCAGCCTGAACTGTCATGTAGATTCGGTCAATTGATAGATATTTTCAAACTATAAAGAGATTAGTCAATGAAATCTTACTAAATAACAACTAAAAAGTAGTGTTTATCCAACCAAGAAGTAAATGGAGAAACATGTAGAAGGCTAGATGATGAGCACAGAATCCATTTAAAAGTAACAGGTACACTGAACCAATTCTCTGAAGCTATGAGCCTCAGATTCAGCCTCCCTCAAACGTACGTGCTCTTTCCAAGGCTGGGTGTGTATATTTTGGATTCAGGTTTTCCCAATAATACCTTCACATGTGGTTATAGATTTTTAAATTTGCAAAAAAGATAAAGAAAAAAAAGATACTTTAGCACTATGTGCTATGACTTCTGCCTCTACTTTAGTTTCCATTTCTATTATCAGTACTCTTCTGTTGGAAAATACACAGGGGTTTTGTGAAATTAGCTAACAGAAACTTAAGAATATTTTTAGATGGAATTTAATGTCATATATTGGTGTGATTCATTGTCATTTCCATGGATTAGAGTAGAACTCTCCCAACACCCAGTGTGGCCACTGTCGAGTGACAATGTAAATTCAAAAATATTCTGTCACTCTAAGTACATAGCACTAGAAATGTGTGGGCTGTAAGAGAGAACGAGGTTTGAAAAGGATGGAGCTAGAATTGGTTCCTGGAAAAAATTTTGATTATTAACATTCTGTCATCATCACCTAGTCAAAAGTATGTGATTTCTCATATTCACAAAGCATATAAAATAATAAATTCACAGTTTTAAACATTTTTGATGAAAATGGTATGAAATAAAAATGCTGTGCTTGTAAAGCATTAATTTGTATCAGTGCTAAAATTAGTAAATCTATATGTGTGGGAAATCATACCTTGGACTGTGTCTTACTGTATACAGTGACTTATCTTGCCCTAATATCTAAGGAGTCCAGAAGAAATTAAATGAAAAACAGCCACTGCTACAAGTAAAATACAGAAAACAAATAAATTAATAAGTGATTTTATTATTTAAAAGAGTGTTTATCAAGTGTAAGAAAATTGAACTGTTTTTAAAGCATATAGCTTGTTATGAAAAAATCCTACTAAAGATTATCCTAAATTTGATAAGCATGATATAAAATTGTATACTTTATGAAAAAAACCTCAGATATGCACATGATACCACTTTAATGGTAGAAAGTAAGAGGAACAAAAGAACCTCTTTTTTATTTTTGATTATTTATTTTAATTGGAGGCTGATTACCTTACAATATTGTGGTGGTTTTTGCCATATATCGACATGAATCAGCCATGGGTGCACAGGTGTCCCACCATCCTGAAAACCCCCCCACCTCCCTCCCTACCCCATCCCTCTGGATTGTCCCAGAGCACCAGCTTTCAGTGTGCCGCTTCATGCATCAAACCGGCACCAGTCATCCATTTTACGTACAGTAATATACATGTTTCAATACTAGTCTCTCATACTGTCCACCCTCGCCTTCTCCCACATAGTCCAAAGTCCGTTCTGTGTCTCTTTTGCTGTCTTGCATATAAGGTCGTCGTTATCATTTTCATAAATGCCATATATGTGCATTAATATACATTATTGGTGTTTTCTCTTTCTGGCTTCCTTCACTCTGTATAATAGGCTCCAGTTTCATCCACCTCATTAGAACTGACTCAAATGCATTCTTTTTTATAGCTGAGTAACATTCCATTGTGTGTATGTACAACAATTTCCTTATCCATACATCTGCTAATGGACATCTAGGCTGCTTCCATGTCCTGGCTGCTGTAAACAGTGATGCGATGAACACTGTGGTGCACGTGTCTCTTTCAGTTCTGGTTTCCTCGGTGTGTATGCCCAGCTGTGGGATTTCTGAGTTGTGTGGTGGTTCTATTTCCAGGTTTTTTAAGGTATCTCCACACTGGTCTCCATAGTGGGTGTACTAGTTTGCATTCCCACCAACAATGTAAAAGGAGTTCCTTTTCTCCACACCCCCTGCAGCAGTTATTGTTTGTAGATTTTTTGAGGGTCACCATCCGTTGTGAGATGGTACCTCATTGTGGTTTTAATTTGCAATTCTCTGATAATGAGTGATGTGGAGCATCTTTTCATGTGTTTGTTAGCCATCTCTATGTCTTCTTTGGAGAAATGTCTGTTTAGTTCTTTGGCCCATTTTTTGATTGGATCATTTATTTTTCTAGTATTCAGCTGCATGAGCTGCTTGTATATTTTGGAGGTTAATTCCTTGTCAGTTGTTTCATTTGCTATTATTTTCTCCCATTCTGAAGGCTGCCTTTTCACCTTGCTTATAATTTCCTTCATTATGTAATAGATTTTAAGTTTAATTAGTTCACATTGTTTTTATGTTTGTTTTTATTTTCATTACTCTGGGAGCTGTATCATAGAGGACCTTGCTGTGATTTATTTTGGAGAGTGTTCTGCCTATGTTTTCCTCTAAGAGTTTTATAGTTTCTACCATTTGGATCTTTAATCCAGTTTGAGTTTATTTTTGTGTATGATGTTAGAAAGTGTTCTAGTTTCATTCTTTTATATTTGGTTGACCAGTTTTCCCAGCACCACTTGTTATTGTATATTCTTGCCTCCTTTGTCAAAGATAAGGTGTCCATAGGTGTATGGATTTATCTCTGGGCTTTCTATTTTGTCCCACTGATCTATATTTCTGTCTTTGTGCCAGTACCAGACCCATTACAAGCATGGAAATCAAAGCTGTAATCAAAAATCTTCCAACAAACAAAAGCCCAGGATCAGATGGCTTTACGGGTGAATTCTGCCAAAAATTTAGAGGAGAGCTAACACCTATCCTGCTCAAACTCTTCCAGAAAATTGCAGAAGGCAAACTCCTAAGCTCATTATATGAGGCCATCATCACCCTAATACCAAAACCAGACAAAGATAACTATAGGCCAATATCACTGAAGAACATAAATGAAAAAATCCTCAATAAAATTCTAGCAAACAGAGTCCAACAACATATTAAAAAGATCATACATCATGACCAAGTGGATTTTTTCCCAGGGATGTAAGGATTATTCAATATTCACAAATCAATCAATGTGATACACCATATTAATAAATGGAAAGGTGAAAACCTTGTGATTATCTCAATAGATGCAGAGAAAGCCTTTGATATGTTTCAATACTTATTTATGATAGAAACTCTCGAGAAAGCAGGCATAGAAGGAACATGTGCTAAGTCATTCAGTCATGTCCAACTCTTTGTGACCCCATGGACTGTAGCCTGCCAGGTTCCTCTGTCCATGGGATTCTCCAGGGAAGAATACTGGAGTGGGCTGCCATTTTCTATACCTTAACATAATAAAAGCCATATATGACAAACCTAAAGCAAACATCTTCAGTGGCAAAAAACTAAAAGAATTTCCTCTCAAATCAGGAACAAGACAAGGGTGCCCACTCTCACCACTACTATTCAAGACAGGTTTGGAAGTCCTAGCCACAGGAAACAGAAAAGAAAAAAAAAAAATAAAAGGAATTCAGATTGGAATAGAAGTTACACTCTCACTGTTTGCAGATGAAATGATGCTCTACATAGAAAACCCTAAAGACACCACCAGAAAATTACTAGAGCTAATCAATGAATATAGTAAAGTTGCAGGATATAAAATTAATACACAGAAGTCCCTTACATGCCTATACACTATGAATGAGAAAACAGGAAGAGAAATTAAGGAAACCATCTTATTCACCATTGCAACAAAAAGAATAAAATACTCAGGAATGATTTTACCTAGAGAAACAAATATATATATGTAGAAAACTATAAAACACTGATGAAAGAAATCAAAGATGACACAAATAGATGGAGAAATATATCATGTTCATGGATTGGAAGAATCAATATAGTGAAAATGAGTATACTACCCAAAGCAATGTATAGATTCAATGTAATCCCTATCAAGCTACCAATGGTATTCTTCACAGAACTAGAACAAATAATTTCACAATTTGTATGGAAACACAAAAAACCTTGAATAACATCTCGAGAAAGATGAATGGAACTGGAGGAATCGACCTAACTGACTTCATGCTATGCTACAAAGCTTCAGTCATCAAGACAGTATGGTACTGGCACAAGAGAAAAGAGCCTCTTATGAGAATTAAAGAAGAGAGTGAAAAAGTTGGCTTAAAACTCAATATTCAAAACACTAAGATAATGACCACCAGTGCCCTCACTTCATGGAAAATAGAAGGACAAAAAGTGGAAACAGTGGCAGATTTTATTTTCTTGAGCTCTGAAATCACTGTGGATAGTGAACACAGCCATGAAATTAAAAGATGCTTGGAAGAAAAGCTATATTAAACCTAGACAGCATATTAAAAAGTAGAGACATCACTTTGCTGACAAAGGTCCATATAGTCAAAGCTATGGTTTTTCCAATAGTCATGTACTGATGTGAGTATTGGACCATACAGAAGGCTGACCACTAAAGAATGATGCTTTTGAATTGTGGAGCTTGAAAAGACTTTTGTGAGTCCTTTGGGCAGCAAGGAGATTGAACTAATCTGTCCTAAAGGAAATCAATCTTTCTAGCATTCATTGGAAGGACTGATGCTGATGCAAAAGCTCCAAACCTTTGGCCATCTGATGCTAAGATCTGAATCATTGAAAAAGACCCTGATGCTGGGAAGGATTGAGGGCAAAAAAGAAGGAGGCAACAGAGGATGAGATGGTTGGATGGCATTACTGATTCAATAGAAATGAGTTTGAGCAAAGCCTGGAAGATAGTGAAGGATGGGGAAGGACTGGAGTGTTGCAGTCCATCAGGTCACAAAGAGTTGGACATGATTTAGCAACTGAGCAAAAGCAATTACCAAAATATTATGGAACTGCAAGAAAGTTTCCCAGCTGTATAAAGGTAAACTGACTGTTCTAGAAAAAGACTGAATTATGTTTTTTTATCCATACTTTAGTGATTAAAAAAAAATAATTGATCATATGACAGTGTGAAGTCAAATAGAGAAACACATTTATTATAAATATGTGCCTGTTAATAAAACTATGCAATTTTCTGAGATTTTGAAAAGCTTGTTTTTATTTTATTTTTCACATTCCTAATTTGTTGTGATTTCTCAGCCAAAAAAAATAATAATCTTTCTTATGTACTTTTCAGTTATAATTTTGTATTATTTAATTCAAGAAGCCAAAGTTATTTATGTTCTGGGATCCACCAAACCCAGATATACCCTTGAGTTAGAAAAAAAAAATTATATAACATTAATCATGACAAAGTGAAAATAAAAATATAATTAATGAAAAAATAGAAAGATGCAACATGGTCAAACTGTGTGTTAGTAGGTTAATTCTCTTGTTGTTATTGATAATTGAGAGTAATAGAGATTTCTTTTAACCATAATGGTACTCAAGTAGCAGAGGTGTCTTATATAAATATAATAACTAAATTATCTAAGAAAATAAATAACCACAATATTAGATGAGAGATGAAAATAAAAACCTCTAAAGACTAAAAGACCCTGATCCTGGGAAAGATTGAGGGCAGGAGGAGAAAGGGACGATAGAGGATAAGATGACTGAACGGCATCACTAACTCAATGGACATGAGTTTGAGCAAGCTCTGGGAGATGGTGAGGGAGGAAGGGGAGACCCGGTGTGCTGCAAGCCACAGTGTTGCAAAGAGTTGGACATGACTGAGTGGCTGAACAACAAAGATTAAAAAGAGTTCATTTTCTTCTCTTTCATGATGGAGGGTTGCAGTAGTTATTGGTAAAGCTTGAAAAGCAGGATAGAGACAGAAGAATATTTTCTAAAGGCATATTTTAAAATTCTTTTCATATAAATTCATTAAATTTTATATAATTTATGATAATACTAATTTTGTAAGGTTAAAAGTAGAATGTGTGGATAAGTGGAAATTTAGTAATTTATTGTCATTCATGTTGCAATGCTAATAAACCCTACTTGGGGGGAAGAGGTATGAAAGTTGTAAGTGGAAAGGAATAAAATGAACTGAAAATATACAAATATCAAACAAACAAGAGAAAACATATGTTACAGTGATATTTATGTATCAAGAGACACTGAAAACTGAATATATATTTAATCAGGCATTCTTTTAGAAAATAAGTATTTAGTTTAAGACCCTTCTTTCAATCTAATTATAAAAATCTAAGTTTTCAAAATAATAGTTGAGCTCTTTAAAAATTTATATGATTATAAATCTGGCAAAATAATCCCTGACCAGGATCACAAGGGATTTTACAAAGACCTTTATAAATGCAAATCTTAGAAAATTTCCTAAAATTAATACACTGTGTGCATATTTTGAGTATCAAAAATAAATCTTTTTCTGAGGAAAGATGCTTTTCTTTGCCAGCCTTCTCAAGGCAAAAAAAAAAAGTTGGATTCCGCTTACAGTTAGAAAATAACTAGGTATTTGTGACTATATAGACATCTCCCTGTTGGGTGAAACAGAATGAACCCTTGCCAATCTTGGGTTTTCAGTTTTAGGGCTGATTGCATAGCCATTTTGGAATCTCTGCCAACAATTGGGCAAAAGCGTGATTAGATTTGGGCATGGAGGGAAGTAGAAGGATGAGTAAATGACCTCTCCCCCATCCAAGCCTCAAAAAACACTCATTTTTTTTTTTTTGTACTCATGATATACCCACATGGTGACTGTCTTATCACACCCACTTTGAAAAATCCACATCAAAATCAGTGCAAACAGACAGAAACGTTCACCTTCAAAACTCTTGAACTAAATTACCATCTGCAGGGCGATGTGTGGGGGCAGTCATCTATTCATTTCCAATTACCTGAGAATAGCAAGAAAAATTTGCCTCCAATATTCTTGCACCCCAGCTGGTCGTCAGCTTTCTGGGACATGACATCGAGGGTCATTAATGCCAGAAGCACTTGTTTTCCAGGAGAACTGACTAAATGTTTCACTGTGCTGGCTGCTGTTAGCTCAGCTGCTACTTGCTCTGGTTGTACTTCAATTTCTCTTTTCATTTTAGATTTTGGTCTCCTTTTTTTCCATTTTACTGAGTAATACATGACTGTGAATGATGTGTGTAATGGGAAACTGATGTTATGTGTGTACTTTATTGACATAGCTGCCAAAAAAAAAATGGCTTAGCCTATATCTCTAAATACTGCAATTTATTGTTCTCTATCCCCCACTCACCCACATATAATGGTAAATGAGAGAAGAGATTGAAGAATTGTAATTTCAACTTTCTCCCCATATACTTAAAAAGAACTCAACTCTCAATCATAAAACTTGAAGCAAGCTGTTCCTTCTCATGGAACTCCGTGTTCTGAGATATGCATTCCACTGTAACAAAACTCTCCACTGGCCTTGGGGGCCCCTGCTCACCTAACAGGAGGGTAACTGGGGACTCAGTTATCATCATTGCATTACCCAGAGCTAAAGGCTACACTCTGAGAACAACTTCATCCCCTTTACTAAGCAAGCAAAATGATCCATAACTTATTCTACTCAATATAGAAACCTCTAAGCATTCTAAATTGGCCTGTGGTGATGGTGAGACTCTGGGAGAAGACATTCTTCAGTCTAATGTTAGAGGAAATTGTGATTCTGTGCTTTCAGTTTGCAGTTATATGATGGTTGATGTGCATTAACTGGCTAATACCCATCAGCATCTCTGTGGCACAAGGCATACGGACTTCTATTTTCCAATTATATTTTATATAAAGAATTCATTGCTGTGTGCTTAAATGTTTCTATGAGAATAGTCAACTAGTTTAATAAAAGTAAGTATATTGCAACAATTAAAAATGTTTGATAAATTAAAATGTAAGTACAAACAATGTTTAAACATTTCTCCAGGGATCAAAAAATTATATTTGTGTGTCTATCAGAGAAATAGAACAGAAAATTGCAAGAGCTTTAATGGGGGCAAGAAATACCAATAAGCGAAAGCAATATTCATGTAGACTACAATACTAGCCCACCACTATCCTGGCTATTGATATTAAAAGATGGTCTTTAAGGTTGTGTATATCTTTGTGGTTGTGTTGGTGTGTAGTTATGTACATGAGTGTTGTTTTACAGGCAAGTATATCTATACAAGAATGTGTATTTCGAAGTGTTGGAGTGAAAACATGTTCTTCTTGGCAAAAAATATAATCAGAAAATGAGATTGGAAATGAGATAATGGGATTGAAAATACTATGTAAACTATAACATATTCCACATATGCTAATAATTGCTATTTGAATTGTATAATAATTATTAATTCATAGTAAAATGATCACTTTTTGGTGGAAAAGTGAGGCTCTTTAAAGCAGTACCCTAAAGATATAAATTGTCCTACATTGGACTGTTATATTTTAGAATATGAGTGAGTGAGTCCAATGCAGTACCTCAAATCTTTTACTGCAGAAATTAAATTTTTCTGGTACAATGTGATCTTCACTAAAGTATTTTGGCTATTTCCTAATAGCTTTTGTTTTAGGTAAATATGTATAAAAATTTTATTTGTATTTTATTTTACCCTTCCAAGTTATACCACATACTGGTAGTCAATCAATAAAAGACTTGATCCTCTTCTACAAATCAAAATTATCTCAATGTAGCTTCAATTTTTTTCAAGATATAACCAAAACACCAATTCCTCTATGTTAATCCAGTTATTCAATCAATATTTTTCATGTGTTAATACTCTATGACAGGAACTCTCTCTTCTCATATTGCTAATGTTGTTGTTTCTGCCAGTTGCCAAGTCATGTCTGACTCTTGATGACCCCATGGATTGCAGCATACCAGACTTCCCTGTCCCTCACCATCTCTCCAAGTTTTCTAAGGTAGCCATGTAGAAATTTACACGATCTGTCTTCCTGGTACACTGGGCCCAGTTGAACTACCTAATATACTGGTTCCAGGGGAGAAAGCTAAGTAACCCCAAAATATTAACCCTTATTACAAGTTCTGCTAAGAAAGATTAAAAAGTTTAGTAAGACTAGACAGCCTGGATATCTGGTAAAATTAGAGTAAGAGAGAGAATTGGTCATAAAAGCATTATCTAAGAGAAATTACAAAATCAAATTTTCAGTTTAAAAGGATGTTCTTTGGGTCACAGGGAGGGTTGGAGGTGAGGAGTCAGACTCAAAGTCAAGAGCATCAGTCTAGGCAAAGGACATGAATGCTTCTACAGTACTGGTAATGGTGATTGGCACAGAACCAGGATTGAAATTCAAGTCTGGCATCAGAGTCCACAAGCTCACCTCACACTCTGATAGGCAGCAAAGGAAGACTGTGTGCTCTCTTCGTAGCCTGATGGAGCACCTCAGAGCCTGCATTTGTGGGCTGGCATGTCTGTGTTCAAGTACAGCCTCCATGCTTTCCACATTGTGTACACCCTTGCAGCTATCTACTGCTCATTGCCTCAGTTTCCTATATTGTAAAATGAAGATGATAACAAAACAAATAATTCATGTGTGTGATATAAAGATGGAATGATTTCAAATTTATAAATCTTTACTCCAAGTAACTGTGGAGACATAGGTAGAAACATATAGATGTGCATTAAATAAAATACAATTTTAAATGTGTACTGGTCATTGAAACTGCCTTTGAAAACATTACTTGGAAGTACTTCTTTCATTCAGATATCTTATTTTCAAATGCCCATAGGAAAATAATCCGCCATTCTATTGTGTCCTTCCCCTGTTTTTTGGATGTCAACTTTGACTTTAGTTGCATAGGTTACTTAATAGCTTCCCAAAATGCAAAATATTCAGTGCTTGTCTACAAAATTGCTATTATCTTGAAAGTTAGACCAACACTTGTTTTTACTTTAACTGCTCATGCAGGTGAGGAGAAACAGTTTTTACACCTTGGATAATTCTGACAAGAAACTAACATATATGTAACTAACACTTCATTTATACTCCCTCTATTGGTAGACATTATGTTACATATCTCAAAAATGGTCTTGTAAAAACAAGATCCGGGTAGGGGGTTGGGAAACATGTAAGGGAAACAAACGTGTTTCACCATTTGTTTTACTTCTAGCAAACAGCAAAAGAAGTCATCCCTTCTTTGGCTGAAGTAGTATTAGTTGAGCACTGAAAATTGCTCTGTTGCCACTATTGAAAAGTTGATCATTTTTTTACTTATGTGCCAGGAACAGAGTATTTGCTAAACCAATCTTGAATCTGATACAAGCAGCTGGTTCAGGTACATGAGATGATGTGAAGCAGCCCACAAGCAGAGGTTAGATCAAAGCCAGACAATCTGTCTATGACAGGATTCAACCTATTCAATTTCCTTGTGATGACTCAGCATCTTATCAGTTACTTGGATCTGTTAAGAGGTAGGCTTTATTTTGGGGGGCTCCAAAATCACTGCAGATGGTGACTGCAGCCATGCAATTAAAGGACACTTACTCCTTGGAAGAAAAGTTATGACCAACCTAGATAGCATATTGAAAAGCAGAGACATTACTTTGCCAACAAAGGTCCGTCTAGTCAAGGCTATGGTTTTTCCTGTGGTCATGTATGGATGTGAGAGTTGGACTGTGAAGAAAGTTGAGCACCAAAGAATTGATGCTTTTGAACTGTGGTGTTGGAGAAGACTCTTGAGAGTCCCTTGGACTGCAAGGAGATCCAACCAGTCCATTCTGAAGGAGATCAGCCCTGGGATTTCTTTGGAAGGAATGATGCTAAAGCTGAAACTCCAGTACTTTGGCCACCTCACAAGAAGAGTTGACTCATTGGAAAAGACTCTGATGCTGGGAGGGATTAGGGGCAGGAGGAGAAGGGGACGACAGGGGATGAGATGGCTGGATGGCATCACTGACTCGATGGATGTGAGTCTGAGTGAACTCTGGGAGTTGGTGATGGACAGGGAGGCCTGGCGTGCTGTGATTCACAGGGTGGCAAGGAGTCGGACATGACTGAGTGACTGAACTGAACTGAACTGAACTGAGAATGTTGGAGAGCTATCATCTCCAAAGCTATAAGTATCTGATAAAATAGAAAGTTTCTCTAAAGACCCAGCAGGATTCGTACTCCCAATCAGGCTGCTTATTCACAGAACCAAGCCTCCATGGGACTACGGGTTAGTGGGAGGTAGGGATGAGAATCCTCCTAAAGATATCTTTGTGCTGTCATGATCTTGGATCATTCTCTATCCCTTGTCTGCATGTATTGGTATCATTTTTTCTTGGATTATTGTTACCATGGTGACAACTATGCAAATAGAACACTGAAAAGAAATGTAAATGTTGCTAACTTCACAAGGAAAGAAGATGGAGAAAGAAAAATAGATGTGATAACTTGGACATTTCCTGGTGTTTAACCATCGAGAACAAGAATCCAAAGCTAACAACAACAACAAAAAAGTATTTTCAAGCAGACCATGGACGTTCCAGGTTGGAAAGGCTATAGAGTATAAGATGGAAATATTTAACATGCTCACATAGCAAGATTCTGTTTTCCCCTGCATACCATGAGTAGATGAGATTGAAACTGAGAAGAGAGGTGATATATTAGAGAAAGGGCAGATTTGAAGGAAAAATCATGAAAATGTTCTGTCTTAAGAAAAGTGGCATGTTCAAAGTGGAAGATTGGCCTGGTTTATTTCTTTTCCCTCCCAGAAACCAACGAGACTGCAAGGCACTCCTAAATGATAGTAGTTATGCTGTTTATTTTGTGAAAGCGTCCTTCAGCAACAGACTTAAGAATTGTCCCTGTGCCTAACTGAACAGAGGGAAGAATTGGAAAGAAGAAACGAATCACCAGTCCAGGTTCGATTCAGGATACAGGAAGCTTGGGGCTGGTGTACTGGGATGACCCAGAAGGATGGTATGGAGAGGGAGGTGGGAGGGGAGTTCAGGATTGGGAACACGTGTACACCCATGGCGGATTCATGTTGATGTATGGCAAAACCAATTGTAAAGTAATTAGCCTCTGATTAAAATAAATAAATTTAAATTAAAAAAAAAAAGAAATGCAGGACCAGGTGAGAGAGTGGGCCTCAAGAATGAGAAATTTTCACTGATGCTAATGTATTCTTGAAAAGGTATTCAGGTTTCAAGTAAATCCCATCTAAGGAGACTGCTCCCTTGTTGAAGGGACCTCAGCGGCAGAATAGGCTGAGAACTGTAAGAGCCAAACTATACTATACATTTATCTCCTTTACTCTTTCAGCCAGGTCCCCAGCTGAAGACTCTACTGGAGAGAGGGAAGGAAATGGGATACAAATTGAGTTTAAGATTAAAGCGGGATGGGATGTGGAGGGATGTGGGAGGGGGGTTCAGGATGGGAAACACATGTACACCCGTGGCAGATTCAGGTCAATGTATGACAAAACCAATACAATATTGTAAAGTAATTAGCCTCCAATTAAAATAAATAAATTTATATTAAAAAATAAAAATAAATAAAAACCTAAAAAAAAGATTAAAGTTTTAAAATGGTTTGAGTCATTATAGCTAGATCAACTGGAAAGTTATGGTTTCTTCCCAATATGTCATTAAGAGACAGGAAAAGGAGATTTAGCTGAGCAGCATTCAAACCAGTGGTTGGAGAAAAGATTCATATTTATATCCTACTGCATAATTTAGAGTCATCAGTAAACTGATGATATATAACATGTATAATAAATATGTAGCAAAAATTAATGATAAATCATCTTGTTTATTTGAGTGTTTACTTGTTTATTTTCTCTCTCCTTATACTAGATTATAAGCTCCATTAAAATCTCAGCAAAAATAAGTGAATTTTATAGTTATGCTGCATTAAATCAGCGTAACAATTGTAAAATATAAAAAGCAAATATTCTCAATCCATCAACATTTATTATAAGACATTTAAATTTCCAAGGATCTCTGAATTCCTTGCTGTCCTGAGACTCAATATTTCAATTGCTTATTTCCCTATTTATTCACTTAATAAATATGTATTCAAATTCATACACATTGCAGTATGTTAGGGAGGATAGGGATTGCAAATATACTTAAGAAACAGCTTTTTCCAAAGAACATAAAATCTGAACTGGACAGACAGGATTGAAATTCAATAAATTAGTTGAGAAGCAGGCATAAATTAGAGAAAGAAGTTGTATTTACAGGTTCCAGTATCTTTTCAGAAGACTGAGTTGGTCTGGTGTGTGGTTCTCAGGGAAGCAGTCACGGAGGTGTAGAGTTTGTGGAGGCCACTGAGAGTTGAATGTATTGGTTGCAATAAGTGAGGATGTGGAAGTAAATTGGGGATTTTAATACGATTTGAAGTCCTCTACAAGAATACCAGTAGCATTTGTAGTGACTAATGGGGGGCGAACCCAGAATACAATGCTGAAGAGTTTGATATAACCTGATGGAAACCATACCATCTTTCTAAAGGATGCTGTGAAAGACAGAACTCCAGTGGGGAGAATAGGCAGAAACAACCAGTAGCTGAGGTGTGTTTAAGATCAGGTGTGTTTAAGACCAGGGTCTTGAGATTGGAGTGAGTGTCAGGATTCAGGAGGAGTCAAATTGCCGAAAGTGAAAGTAACAGAGGCAGAGTAACAGGCAGTTGTATTCTTCTTCCTACCAATCACTATTATAAACCTAAATTTATAATCCTAGATATAATATTTGCAATGTGATTAACATGATTTTAGAATTGTATTGGGGCTAATAAATGGAGAATAGTGATTCTAACCCAAACATCCTTAGCTAACCGGATTGAATTGAGAAATTTAAAGAGCTATGGGGAAAATTTTTTCTCCCAATGGTGTAATCCAGGAAATATATTAATATATGATTATTATATCTGATATAAACAGTAGGGGCCAGTATTCCTGAAGCTATCTATCTGTATGGTCTTGGGACTCAGTCACTGGAACATCTACAATGTGAACAAACTGAATTTATGTTCTCTTCAGGTTGTTTCCATCCTTAAGAAAAGCCCTATAACTGCTAATCAATATGCTGTGCAGAGACTCTTCCTGAAACTGCTGGATAATTTTTACTGCAGTTGTAATTATAACATTTACTCATTTTTTTGGTGTAATTACTGATGCTCACAGTAGCTCCACTTGAATATTTCAAAATCATTTGAATATTAATTTAAAATACATTTCTTCTGTTTATTCTTCTTTTATTTTTAGCTGTTACAGTTGCTGACTTTCTAAGAGAAGCCAAAAGGAATGTCACATCCCTGAAGCCTGCCCTGACTTTTGCCATCAAGTAATGAAGTCAGAGCACATGTATCCTGCACTGTTCATTTGTTGTTAATTATGACATGTAAAAATCTCTTACATTTTTAACTCTTTCATTAATCTTAACTCTTTATATGCTTGTGAATTCAGTTAAATTTTAAGTTCTTTGAGAGAAAGAGTGATGTGATAGATCAAAAATAACTGTAGCCATGAAGCAAGGTTGTTATTTCTTCTTAATAACTATTGTGTCTGAATGCAATGAAATACAATCACATTTGCTTAAATCATTTCCATTTGCCTTTTAGAGCCAGAAATGGGTTCACAGTTTTCTTTTAGTAATTCTAATGCCTTCGTACAATCTGAATTGCCAAATACCTCTCTCTCTCCCCCTGCCCCAACCTATTGATATCTTCCTGAATCCCCTCTCAGATCTTTTCATTCTCTTCCACCTTACACTCTATCTAAAAACAGAGAAACTTGTTTCTGCAAATATACTAAGCAAATGGTTATCTTTTCTATATAACACAGTGACTTAGCCACTCAAATAAGTAATGGTATGATTTTTTACTTTGGTTTCATTTATTGACCACACTAGAGTCTTTGTGTTGATCGCAACAAACTGTGGGAAATTCTTCAAGAGATGGCAGTACCAGATCACCTTACCTGCCTCCTGAGAAACCTGTATGCAGGACAAGAAGAAACAGAACCAGACATGGAACAAAGGAGGCAGCAGCAGGATAGTGACCAGAGCCCTCCGTTCCTATAGCATGGAGCCAGCAATGGTGGCAGATTCTCAGGGCAACCAGTGCCAGCAGAGAGGCTGGGGTACCATTTGCTCCTAGGGGATGGATCAGCTAAAGGGCTGCCTAAGATTCCCAGATGGCGGATCAATGTCTCTTGGAACAGCCACTGTGGACAGCGACTCTTGGAACAGCCAGTGACTCCTATGCAGCAGATCAGCTTCAGGACGGGCAGCAGCAGCATTGAGGCCAGGGTGCCCTCCACTCCTGGGCGTCCCCCAACATTGACTCCAGCCTTCGTGGACCCAGTTCACAGAACTCCAGCAGGGCCCTTGTCTTACCTCCTGGCAGCACATTGATGGACACCCAATGGACAGTGAAGATTTAAATACTCAATGAGGATGAGCAGTGGGACAGCCAGGGCACCAGTTATGTCATCCAGCTATGTTGAATAGTTGAAGAGTATGCCCCTGCTAGTTAGGGCCTGACAAAACATTGTCCCCTGGAGAAGGGAATGGCAAACCACTTCAGTTTTCTTGCCTTGAGAACCCCGTGAACAGTATGAAAAGGCAAAAGGATATGACACCAAAAGATGAACCCCCCAACCCCTAGGTCAGTAGGTGTCCAAAATATACTACTGGAGAAGAGACAAGAAATGGCTACTGAAAGAATGAAGAGGCTGAGCCAAAGTGGAAACGACGTCCAGTTGTGATTGTATCTGATGGTGAAAGTAAATTGCGATGCTGTAAAGAACAATATTGCATAGGACTCTGGAACGTTAGGTCCATAAATCAAGGTAAATTGGATGTGGTCAGACAGCAGATGGCCAGAGTGAGCATTAACATTTTAGGAATCAGTGAACTAAAATGGATGGATATGGGTGAATTTAATTCAGATGACCATTATATCTACTACTGCAGGAATGAAATCCCTTAGAAGGATTGGAGTAACTCTCATATTTAACAAAAGAGTCTGAAATGCAGTACTTGGCTGCAATCTCAAAAATGACAGAATGATTTCGGTTCATTTCCAAAGCAAACCATTAGACATTATCATAATCCAAGTCAATGACCCAACTACTAATGCTGAAGAAGCTGAAGTTGAACGATTCTATGAAGACATACAAGACTCCCTAAAAAAAAGATGCCCTTCTCATCACAGGGGACTGGAATACAAAAGCAGAAAGTCAAGCAATACCTGGAATAACAGGAAGTTTGGCCCTGGAGTTAAAAATGAGCAGGGCAAAGGCTAACAGAGTTCTGCCAAGAAAATGCACTAGTCATAGCAAACACCCTCTTCCAACAACACAAGAGATGACTCTACACATGGACATCACCAAGATGATCAATACTGAAATCAGATTGGTTATATTCTTTGCAGCAGAAGATGGAGAAGCTCTGTACAGTCAAGAAAAATAAGACTGGGAGCTGAATGTGGCTCAGATCATGAATTCCTTATTACAAAATTCAGGCTCAAATTGAAGAAAGCAGGGAAAGCTGCTAAGCCATTCAGGTATGACCTCAGTCAAATTCCTAAGGATTATATGAGTGACAAATAGATTCAAGGGACTAGATCTAGAAGACAGAGTACCTGAAGAACTATGGATGGAGATTCACAACATTTTATAGGAGGTGGTGACCAAAACCATCCCCAAGAGCATGAAATGCAAGAAGTCAAAGTGGTTGTCTCAGGAGGCCTTACAAATAGCTGAGAAAAGAAGAGAAGTTAAAGGCAAAGGAGAAAGGGAAAGATATACTCAACTGAATGCAGCGTTCCAAGAATAGCAAGGAGAGATAAGAAAGCCTTCTTAAGTGAACAATGCAGAAAAATAGAGGGACTCAACAGAATGGGAAAGACTAGAGATCTCTTTAAGATAATTGGAGATACCAAGCGAATATTTCTTGCAAAGATAGGCACAATAAAGGAAAAAAAAAAAAGCAAGGTCATAACAGAAGCAGAAGAGATTAAGAAAAGGTGGCAAGAATACACAGAAGAACTGTACAAAAAAGCTCTTAATAACCCAGATAACCACAGTGGTGTGGTCACTTATCTGCAGCCAGACATTCTGGAGTGTGAAGCTAAGCAGGCCTTAAGAAGCATCACTACAAACACAGCTAGTGGAGGTGATTAAATTCCAGCCGAGCTACTTAAAATCCTAAAAGATGATGCTGTTAAAGTGCGGTTCTCATTATGCCAGCAAATTTGGAAAACAGCAGTGGCCACAGGACTGGAAACCGTCAGTTCCCATTTCAATCTCAAAGAAGAACAATGCTAAAGAATGTTCAATTTACCATACAATTGCATTCATTTCACATGCTAACAATATTATGCTCAAAATCCTTCAAGCTAGACTTTAGCAGAACATGAACTGAGATCTTCCAGATGTACAAGCTGGATTTAAAAAGGGCAGAGGAACCAGAGATCAAATTGGCAACATATGCTGAATCATAGAAAAAGCAAGGCATTCCAGTAAAAATATCTACTTCTGTTTCATTGACTATGCTAAAGCCTTTGGATGTGTGGCTCACAACAAACCATGAAATATTCTTAATGCAATGGGGATACTAGACCACATTATCTGCCTCCTGACAAACCTGTATGCAGGACAAGAAGCAATGATTAGAACTGGACATGGAACAACTGACTGGTTCAAAATTGGGAAAGGAGTACATCAAGTCTATATACTGTCACCCTGCTTATTCAACTTATATGCAGAGTACTTCATGTGAAATCCTGAAGTGGATGAATCACAAGCTGGAATCAAGATTGCTGAGATATGCAGCAACCTCAATTATGCAGATGATACCACTTTAATTGAAAGTGAGGAAGAAATTGAAGAGGAACTAGGGCTGCCGTCTATGGGGTCGCACAGAGTCGGACACGACTGAAGCGACTTAGCAGCAGCAGCAGCAGAGAGCCTCTTGATGAAGGTAAAAGAGGAAAATGAAAAAATCTGGCTTAAAACTCAACATTCAAAAAATGAAGATCATGGTATCCGGTCTTATCACTTCATGGCAAATAAATTGGGAAAAATGTGGAAACAGGGTCAGATTTAACTTTCTTAGGCTCCAAAATCACTGTGGACAGTGACTGCAGCCACAAAATTAAAAGACACTTGCTCCTTGGAAGAACAGCTATGACAAACCTAGAAAGTATATCAAAAAGCAGAGACATCACTTTGCCAACAAAGCTCCTTATAGTCAAATCTATGATTTTACCAGTTGTCATGTATGGATGTGAGAGTTGGATCATAAAATAGGCTGAGCACCTAAGAATTGATGCTTTGAACTCTGGTGTTGGAGAAGACTTTTGAAAGTCCCTTGGACAGCAGGGAGATCAAGCCAGTCAATCCTAAAGGAAATGAGCCCTGAATATCATTGGAAGGACTGGTGCTGAGGCTGAAGCTCCAAAACTTTGGCCACCTGATGCAAAGAGCTAACCCATTCGGAGAGACCCTGATGCTGGGAAAGACTGAGGGCAACAAGAGAAGGGGATGACAGAGGATGAGACGGTTGGATGGCATCACTGACTCAATAGACAGAAGTCTGAACAAACTCCAGGAGATAGTGAAGGACAGGGAAGCCTGGAGTGTTGTAGCTCATGAAGTTGCAAAGAGTCAGACGCGACCTGGCAAATGAAAAGCAGCAACAGTAACATGTATGGTAGAATTCACCAGAGAACCCATATAGGACTGATGATTTCTCTTTCACAGGTCATTTACTTTTTATTAAGTTTCTTTAATAAGATAAACCTATTCAGAATATCAATTTCTCTTAGTCTGCATGTTAGCAAATTGTGTCTTTCAAGGAATTTTTCCATTTCATCTAGGCTATCAAATTTCTGGGCATAGTTGCTCCTAGCACTGCTTTATTCTATTCTAAATGTCCATAGGATCTGTATATCTCCATTTTAATTTTGGATATGAGAAATTTATTTCCTTTTTTTCTTCTTTCTTAGCCCAGCTTTTTGTTTTTACTGACTTTTCAAAGAATCATATTTTAGTTTCATCGATTTTTCTCTACTGATTTTCTTTCTTCAATTTTCATTGATTTATGATTATTTATTTTATTCCGCTTACTTTAGATTTAACTTGCTCTTCTTTTTCTAGTTTCCTGTAGTGGAAACTGAGATTATTAACTTTAGATCTTTCTTCTTTTATAACATATGCAGTCAATGCTGTACATTTATCTGTAAACATTGCTTTCACTGCATCCCATAAATGTTTATGCTTATATTTCATTTTCATTTGTTTCAAATTATCCTTTAGATTTTTTTTTATTTTACCCATAAGTTATTTAGTAGTAGTATTATTATTTCTTTAATTTTGAAATCTTCCTTATCTTTCTGTTATTGATTTTTAATCTAATTCCATTGTGGTCTGAGAGCAGACATTCTATGTTTTCTATTATTTAAAATTTGTTAAGGTGTGCTTTATTTTATGATCCATTCTTACAAATCTGCCTTTGCTTGGAGTATTTAGGCCAATGACATTCATAGTGATTATTGGAATATTTACATTAATATGTACCATAATTTTTACTGTTTTCTATTTGTTTCTATTCTTTCTTTTTTTTAAACACTCTTTCTTTCTTTTATGGTTTTAATAATTTTTTATTCATTTTCTCTCCTTCTTTAACATATTATTTATATATCTTTCTTTACTTCTTTTTAGTGGTTACCTCAGAGTTTGCAATCTACTTTTATAATTAATCTACTTTCAAATAGCATTATAATACCTCATGAGCAGAATGGATAATTTATGAAGACAAAATAATCCTGTATATGTACATCATACATATATAAGATTGCTGGAATTATTATTTTGAATAAATAATCTGTTAAAATAATAAAAAATTATTTTTTGGAAAATTATCATCTCTTCTTTCTTCTTCCACATAATTTCTTATTTTATGCAAATTCTTGTTTTTGACTCTTATTACTGTCAACTACAAATTGGCACTTGCTAAGAGCATTGCCAGTGACTGAACAAGGGCATTTGCTATCTGCCTCTGCGGAGATTGAACCTTGTACTTCTGCAGCTGTTGACCTTCAACATCCCTGAGGGGGTTCATGGCAAATAGATGGGGCAAATGTGAAAACATTCAGGATGGAGTGAGGCATTTTGTGTTCTAAGGAATCTGGTGGGGCAGGTGTCTAGATAGTTGGATGTTTTTAGGAACAGATTTTATAACCTCAATCCTCATATCTCCTCATATCTAGAAAAGCACTAACTCCCTTCATGTTGACATCAGCTGCTTGCAACTAGCAGAAAACCTTTTGTAAAATGAGTGCTTAAAGATCTTGAACTTTGCCTCCACCAAAACCTTATATATTGACTTTCCTCCTATTGCCTCTTTGGAGCAGTTTCTCAGAGCTATCTGGGGTGCTGTCTCCTGGACTGCAGTTCTCATTTAGCCCCCAATTAAACTTAACTCACAACTCTCAAGTTATGCATCTTTTTTTTTAGTTAACATTACTTTCCTTCTCTCTAAAGAATTTCTTTTAACATTTCTTGCAAGTCACATCTACTGACAACAAAGCCCTAAGTTTTATCTGAGAAAGTCTGCTTCGCTTTGATTTTTGAAAGATAATTTCAAAGGAGTCAGAACTCTGGATTGATTTTTTTTTCTCCCAACACCTTTAATATTTCATTTCAGTCTCTTCTTTCTTACACAATTTCAGAGAAGAAGTCAAATGTAATTCTTACCTTTGTTCCTCTGTAATTAGGATTTTCTTCCCCTACCCCAGTTTCTTTCAGGATTTTTTCTCTATCTTTTTATTTGTATGATTTTAAAGTGATATGCTTGGATGTAATTTCCATGGGATTTGTCCTGCTTAGGATTCTCTGTCTCTGAGTTTCTTGGATCTGTGGTTTGGTGTCTGACATTAATTTGGAGAAATTATCAATCACTGTTGCTTCAAATTTTTTTTCCTTTTCTGCTTATTTTTTTTTCCCTTTGTATTCTGATTTATTTATCGCACCTTTTTCATTTGTCCATGTTCCTTGGATATTCTTTTCCTTTTTCTTTTTTCTTTCAGGCCCTGTTATTTTTGCTTTTCAGTTTTTAAGGGTTCCATTGAGATCTCCTTAAGTTCAGAGATTCTTTCTTCAGCTGTGTTCTGGCTAACAAGCCCATCAGTTATTCATCAGTTTTGTTATATTTTTTGTTGCTGCTTGTTTTATTTTTTATCTTATCTGTAGCATTTATTTTTGGTCCTTTTGAGGATTTTTCTCCTTCTGTTTTCATTACCCATATATTCTTCCTTGCTCTCTGCTCTATCTGGTATAACCCTTAGCATATTAATCATACATCCCTATGAGTTAGTTCCATCATTCCTGCCATAGCTGGTTCTGATGCTTATTCTGCCTCTTCAAACTGTGTGTTATAACTTTTAGTTTGCATGGTGTCTTCTTTATAGTCTAATATTCTGTCCCTGGTAAAATGTTAGGGTATAAATGGTAAGGAGATAGTGAGGTCTGGAAGGAGGGGAGGCATTCTATAGTGTTACAGTTAGGTCTCAGTTTTTTAATGAGCCAATGCTGCTCATTGGCTAAAAGTTTCACAATTGTTTCTCAGTTTGTTTTTTTTTTTCCTCCCCTTCCCCCACCCTGAGATAGAACAGAATGGATCAAGTTCAATATTTCCTTTCTCTCATGTGGGAGGCCAGAGCTGACTGGAGTTGAGTATTTGAATTCTCTCATGTCATTTAGGCTCTGATAATGTCCCAGCATCTTAGGTTCTGGATGGTTTCTTTCATCTGAAGGCAGGCATTTTAAGAAGAATGAAATGCTCTAGAGCATTTTAAAATGGTTCCTTTCCCCTTTCCCCTGCCAGAGGCATTTGAGGAATTTTCTTTATTATTTACCATAGAAACCAGATTGAGATCTTAAAGGTAAATCTTGAAATATTGTGGGGGTCTCCCCCCATGAATGAGTTCCTCTGAATTTGTTAACTCTTAATTGTGCCCAGAGTGAAATCTCCGAACTCATCAGCTATAGTTCAGGCTTTCCAACTCTGGCCCTGGTGCCTGTGGCTGTTCCCCCTGTGAATTTCTGCCCTAGTAAGTCATGATAACCTGAATCTGCCTGTCTGTCTCTTTTCCTACTCTTCTTTTGCATACTGAAAAAGTTGTAAATTTTCCATCTATTTAGCTTTTTACTCGCTCTTAGGACAGAGTGGCAATTTTCAAACTCCTTACATGCAGAACTGGAAACGGAAAATCTCTCAAAATGTTATTTTTAGTTCTTGCAACCATAGAAAGGTAAAAAATTTTAAATAAAGTAATGTTAGGCAGCTATATCAGAGAGCTCAGTATATCTTATTACTATATAGAAGTTGATCACAAAAGACTATATCAGCATTAAATGGTTCATGTAATTTACTTGTATAAAATTGCCAAGTCTTATTATTTGAGGTATTAAAATAAAGAAGGCAGATTGAGCATTTAAACACTTGGTGACTAACTCAGTCTGTAAATGTTCAATGTGGTGCAGTTGTCTTTAATGGTACAAATAGCGAAGAATGTGGGAGGGAAGAAAGGTGGAAATGAAGATTATTGATGATTCTTGAGGTACGTTTGATAATTTCAGCAATGTATGAATTTGATATTTTTAGCCTGATGATAACATATGAAGAGTCTGACACTTAAAGATTTTTGTGGTTAGCTGAATATTGCTCAAATAAGGGTGTATTGTTAACTCTCTGATATGCTGATAAGTCGATACTTATTAACAGATCGTAAATGCCTCAAACTTTGCTGGCCACTTATACACACATTGCCTCATCTACTTCTCCAACCAGATTTTAAATTCAGTGTCTTATGTTATATCTGAAGTAACAGGGTCTTACAAAACTTCTGAAAATTGATCAGAAATTTTATCAGAATAGCAAATGATGGGTTGAGTTGTAAACAAAATCTATCAGAATTCACTGTGACACTATGTCACTCTATATGTCACTTACAATCCAACCATTTCTTGATTTTTTTAGAGGTGTGGTAGGATAGATGTTTTAGATTTGTAGTCATAAGTGTAACTTCCTTCCCACGTGAAGAAACAAGTAAATCTTCAGATTTCCAAATGAGACTATGTGTGAGCGTAAAAATACTTGTAGCATTTTAGATCTTACAAATACTTTTCAGATAAGTTGTCTTGTATTGTTGGTCCTATGTTATCATGTGTGATAAGTAAATATTTACTAACTTTTATTGTATTCCTTATAAAATTTAAATCCCCAGGAAAGCAATAAAAGTATGTGATTAATTCATGAATGTGTTTCTAATCAGCTTTGTGGTTTTTCTGGTTCAGGGGAAGTTTCTACCAAGAAGACACCAATGCAATTAATGACTTGATTAAAAAAAAAGTGTGACTTTGCTTCATTGGTATTCATGGCAAAGGGGGAAGCTTGTATCACTAGCAATTCAAATATGCATACAAACAAATGTACATACATGCTATGTTTTAACTTTTCTTTACAAATTATATTTTCTCTCTGCCACTTCTTGAACATGTTCCATAAGCTGGGAACTGGTTTGGTAAAATGGTACCCCATTTATTTATACTGAAAATTTCTTCAACTACATTTCACATCCTTATAAGATAGAAATGTCTTCTTTCTCTTACTTGTATGATTGTCCTGAAATTCTTTTACCTATTTTGAAATGTAGTCCTATTTTTGTGTAGTAAGTTCTATTAACCTCTATTTTCCCCCTGCCTCCTTCACAAATAGGGTGCCAGTGTGCTTTCTCTGAAACTTCCCGACATTTGTCATTCCATTGATATAAATACTATTAGTCGATTCAACATTCAAGGTGAGTTCATAACACTGACTTACAGAAGAGCATTACAGTATTTTCCATATCATTCTCGATCATACCCTCATTTTTTTTCTCAACATTGTACATTAAAATACTCACAATGATGCATAGATCCTTTTCCTGAGAGGTTACAATGCAGAATGAAATAAGAATACTTTCTGGTAATATATTACTTGTCACACAGTGATTTCAAAGCACTTTGTTAACAAAGAAAGATTATTACCATCAATTTAATGGGAACTGAAACACATAAGTTAAATTACTTTTTCAAAGTTGAACAGAAAGTAAGTTACTACATTATGAACATAATTCATGTTCCTGTCATTATAGTGTTTAATTCCATCTAGTGGAACACACTTCCTTTCAGGCTGTCTTCTACATAACAATTTACTGCCCACTTAGCAGAACATAGGCTTAAATTCATGGATATCTGCTGTATCAAGGCAGAATCTGGGTTTACCTAATCATATGACATGACTTTGAGTGGATGGAGCTAAGGGAAATTGCTTCACTGCATCTGGATTACTCACATTTTTGAATGTCCATAGTTTTATGAGAATTGTTTGAACACAGAATCAATATATAGAAACTTGCAGAAAAAGATAATAGTTAAAAAGAGAATAAAAAGAATAGCCAAGAAGAATAGAAAGATTATCACCTGAAACTCAACACTGAAGTAATGTAGGTATGGGTTTCTCCCATTATATGTATAGACATATGTGTATATATTTTAAACAATTGGATTATAACATAGGTAAAATCTGCATTTTTTATTTTTAGGTATTTTATTTATTTTTATTACCATCTATTAAAAACCCCTTTAAAATCTTATATATTAGTAAAATGATCAACCTCTTTTTGGATTGCCCTATGTTTTTTATATTGTTTAAAATATACTCTATCTTGAGATAATTGCAACATTTTCCTAAAAGTTTTTTCTAAAAGAAATAAAATTATATTTTAAAACACAAGAATTTATTCTATCTGGGCAAAAGGCTTTATTTTATCATGATGTAGTATTACCTCAATCAAAACAACCTCTGTAGCATTGGAAACCAGGCATTAATGTTCTTTAAAGCCCTCCCACTTGATTCTAATATACAGGCAGCATTGACTGGTACTTCATGTAAAACACAAAATAAAAAAAGTTATATATATACTAAAAGTGGCTGTTTATTTCTTTTTTAAAAAGTTACTGATATTAGCATATAAAAATTTCACTATTGTGTGTTTTATCCTCTTTTCCCACCTCCCATTCTCTCCTCTGCTTAATTTTATGGAATAAAATAATTTTCTTACTTTTTATCTTTACATTTTAAAACATGCTTAGAAGTACACTATTTAACAGTATCAGTTTTTGGTGGTCTCTTTGATTGTCAACCAACGTAGACAGCATATTAAAAAGCAGAGACATTACTTTGTCAATAAAGGTCCATCTTGTCAAAGCTATGGATTTTCCAGTAGTCATATATGGATGTGAGAGTTGGACTATAAAGAAAGCTGAGCACCAAAGAATTGATGCTTTTAAACTGTGGTGTTGGAGAAGACTCTTGAGAGTCCCTAGGACTGCAAGGAGATCTAACCAGTCCATCCTAAAGGAAACCAGTCCTGAATATTCATTGGAAAGACTGATGTTGAAGCTGAAATTCCAATACTTCGGCCATCTGATGTGAAGAACTGACTCATTTGAAAAGATCCTGACATGGGAAAGATTGAAGGCAGGAGAAAAAGGGGACAACAGAGGATAAGATTTTTGGATGGCATCACCAACTTGATGGACCTGAGTTTGAGTAGGCTCCGGGAGTTAGTGATGGACAGGGAAGTCTGGTGCTACATTCCCCGATAGCTCAGTTGTTAAAGAATCCGCCTGCAATACAGGAGATCCTGGATGGATTCCTGGGTCAGGAAGATCCGCTAGAGAAGGGATAGGCTACCCACTCTAGTATTCTGGCCTAGATGGGGTTGCAAATACTCGGACATGACAGCGACTTTCACTTTCACTTTGATTGCCAGTTATTATAAATAGGGTAACAGAAAGTTTATTCTACGTTCATCTTCCAAACCCTACCTATTTTGTTAGTTTTTCATTTCTACACTTGCAGATCATTGACATTTATATTCCATTCTGTCACCATGTTTCCCATGTAAGTATTGTTTTAATCTGCCAGTCCTTTTGCTTTCACTTTCCAAAAGTTTCCAAAACTCATCTGAGCACTATCTGCTCAGATTTTTCATGTTCAAATCTACTGTAAGTCTTTATTATTGAAAAAGAGCTTATTGGTCTATAACGATTTTGGACTTCACTTTGTCCCTCTAGAGTAACTTAGAGACACTCTTTAGTGCTTTCTGCCCTGACTGTCACTGGAGAGAAGTCAGGCACAATTATAATTATTTTCCTTGGGAGGTCCCTGATCTTTTTCTTTTTTTATGTCTTGCCTCCCAAAGAATGTGTTATTTATTTTTAAAGTCTAATAATTATATATATGTATATGTTTTACATATATATATATATAAACTTTCTATTTATAGATGTAAAGCTTCTTTCCTTTCTTGAACAATTTCTTGAATAAAAATGTTTAAGTATTATATTGTATTTTATTATTTTGGTTTCACTTAGGTATTATTATGCACATATTGTTTTATGGGTGCATTACGGATAGTGTTTACTACCCTAAACATCTCTCTCTTTTTTTTTATTCTCTTTACAGTCTCTTTTTACTGTGTTTTCCTTTCTCACATCTATCTTCTATAGTTTACAGACACATAGGGACTATATTTTCTACTAAATTTTCCTGCATTTTTCTTGTCTTACTGCATGTACACATGTGCTAAGTCACTTCAGTCATGTCTGACTCTTTGTGACCCTGTTTACTGCAGGCCACCAGGTTCCTCTGTTCATGAGATTATCCAGGCAAGAATACTGGAGAGGATTGCCATGCCCTCCTCCAGGGGATCTTCCCAACCCAGGAGTGGATCAAATCTGTGTCTCCTGCATCTCTTGCATTGGCAGGTGGGTTTTTTACCACCAGTGCCTCCTGGGAAGTGTGTATATCTTCTTTTAATTGTTGCTACATTTACTTATTTTGTATTAATACTAATATGTAAATGAAATTTAACTTTCTCCAGAACAACTAAATATAGATGGTCCCTATGTAAAGAATGAGAGGCCAGATACTAGTCAAGATTTTTCCATTTAAGGTTGTAGTCCTATAAATACTGAGATAGCCAGTTTCTTGGTAACGTGGCCTTGATATCTGCTATTGTCTCCTTTGCCCCAGGATCTAATCCAACTCAGAATACGTTCTGCCACCAAAACTCAAGTTCTTATTTCCTTTCACAGGCTACTTGTGCCAAAGTGCAAAGCTCTTTCTTCGTTCTCTCTGCTCCTGAAGTTCTTTTAATTCCAATTCCTCCCTTTATTTATGTTCTTTGCAATCCCTTCTCACAAAGCGGTCAGCTAAGGTAAAACACTTATTTAGGGTGTAGTCACTGGGCTTCCCTTGTGGCTCAGCTGGTAAGGCATTTGCCTGCAAGCAGGAGACCTGGGTTTGACCCCTGCGTTGGGAAGATCCTCTGGAGAAGGGAAATGCTACCCACTCCAGTATTCTGGCCTGGAGAATTCCATGGAGTGTATAGTCCAGGGTTGCAGAGTCAGACACGACTCAGCGACTTTCATTTCACTCACTGACTCTCAATTCCTGGGCTCTTACACATTCAGTTCAGTTCAGTTCAGTCACTCAGTCGTCTCTGACTCTTTGCAACCCCATGAATTGCAGCATGCCAGGCCTCCCTGTCCATCACCAACTCCCGGAGTTCACTCAGACTCACGTCCATTGAGTCAGTGATGCCATCCAGCCATCTCATCCTATGTCGTCCCCTTCTCCTCCTGCCCCCAATCCTTCCCAGCATCAGAATCTTTTCCAATTAGTCAACTCTTGGCATGAGGTGGCCAAAGAACTGGAGTTTCAGCTTTAGCATCGTTCCTTCCAAAGAAATCCCAGGGCTGATCTTCAGAATGGACTGATTCTCCTTGCAGTTCATGGGACTCTCAAGAGTCTTCTCTAACACCACAGTTCAAAAGCATCAACCCACCATTTTTTTTTCTCTCCCTCTCTTACCTCCTTGACCCCATATAGAGTTAGCCTTCCATCTAGAATCAGCTGTCTTCAGTTATTTCTTTTCTGACTCACATACACACAATTAGTAAAGTACAATTTGTGTTTGTTGTTTGCTTATTTTTTGTAGTCTAGACCAATGCCTAGGTTAAAAGGTGAAATTTTGTTGACACATTTTCTTGCATTAACACAAACTGATTTTCAACTAGACTCAAACACACTGGCATCACATAGAATGAAAGTCATATGCTGAAAACTCTCAGATAGAGAAACTTTGAGTGTCTTTGTTGATATTTTATTTTCTCAAGTGGTATGTCAAGTATTTGGCAATAAAACTTTTCAAAGTTGGCAATAAAAATTTTCAGTCTATAATATATGGAACGTTATTGCAATTTTATACAAAGCTTCTATATCTTAAAACAAAATAGATTCATAGTTTATTTTCTTTCAAAACATTTGGAGGATCCTAAAGTGATCTTTCAGAGAAGGCAATGGCACCCGACTCCAGTACTCTTGCCTGGAAAATCCCATGGACGGAGAAACATGGTAGGCTGCAGTCCACACGGGGTCGCTAAGAATCAGACAAAACTGAACGACTTCACTTTCACTTATCCCTTTCATGCACTGGAGAAGGAAATGGCAACCCACTCCAGTGTTCTTGCCTGGAGAATCCCAGGGACGGTGGAGCCTGGTGTGCTGCCGTCTCCGGGGTCGCACAGAGTCGGACACGACTGAAGCGACTTAGCAGCAGTAGCAAAGTGACCTTTAAAATTAAGTAAATAAAATTAAAATGATGATACGTACTTACAATATCTCTACAACTTATGTTACATCAGATAGGAAGTGAAGAATCACACTATGGGGAACTTTATGCTATTGACATTGAAGTATCTATTTCATGGTCAGTCTTCTTCAGTAATTTTATTAATAGAATGTTCTCATAACATAGTTCAAGATAGACTTAAATATGGACTTGAAACTATTTGTGCCTTTATAGGAAGGCAGGGATTGTGGAAGCTCTCTCCATTCTTATTGGAAAGAGTAAAGCTATGAATGATGACCTTTTTCTTTACTTTTGTTTAGTAGGCATGTGCTAGAAGGTCAAAGAAAACTCATAGTTGTGAAAAAAATCTGACAGAAATCAAGATGACACTCAAAAGACAATATATCTAATTCTGTTTATCTCTATCAATAGATGTATAATAGATATTTATTTGATTTATTTATACATATTTACATATATATTTAAATCTATCTCTGCACATACAAATATGTATCAAATTATATGTGTGTGTGTGTGTGTGTTAGTTGCTCATTCGTGTCTGACTCTTTGTGACCTCATGGACTGCAGCCCACTGGGCTCCTCTGTCCATGAATTCTCCAGGCAAGAATACTGGAGTGGGTTGCCATTTCCTTCTCCATATATACATACGTCAGTTCAGTTCAGTTCAGTCGCTCAGTCGTGTCCGACTCTTTGCAACCCCATGAATCACTGCACGCTAGGCCTCCCTGTCCCTCACCAACTCCCGGAGTCTACCCAGACCCATGTCCATCGAGTCGGTGATGCCATCCAGCCATCTCATCCTCTGTCATCCCCTTCTCCTCCTGCCCCCA